>NC_081853.1:34917779-35549977 GCF_963259705.1 Myotis daubentonii | reverse complement strand
GCACTGGTCCCGATTGCTCTGTGCAGTGAGCGGGTGTGAGTGGCAGCTGCCGGCCCCATTCACCCTTGAGGGCTTCTCCACCTCCCCGTGCTCCTGAGGGGCGATCAGGGCGGCAGCTGCCGCTCGCACCTGCTGACGGCACCAGCCCCGCTTGCACCCACTGCTGGCACCAGCCCCAATCGCTCCGTGCCATTAGTGGGTGTGAGCGGGGGATGCGCCATCAGTGCTTGGAAGTGGTGGCAGCAGGAGCAGGACTGCCAGCAGACAGGGGACTGGGGGCAGCAGTGGGAGGGGCCGGGTGGGGGCATGGAGGATGGGCCGAGACCTGCCCCTGCGCCCACCGGAGCCTTGAGGCCCACAGTTCCTTTCAAGGTGCACAAATTCGTGCACTGGGCCCCTAGTTTTAATAGAAAACACAACTGTTTGACTTGTAACACTATAAAGTAATAATCATAAGTGTATAAGTTACTAAATTAAACTAGCTCTTGAAATATTTGCAAATTTTTCCAGTATCTATGTACTGCTTACTCATTTTGTCACATACCAGCTCTAGCTGTATTCCACCCCAAACTGAGAAAATTCTGTCCATTAACAATTTCTTTTGTAAATGGACAAGCCTAGTACTTTTCAAACTTTAGTGTGCACACAACCATCTAGGGATTTCATTGAAACGTTGATCCTTACTTATCAGGTCCTGAAATTCTGCACTTTCAGCAAGTATCCAAGTGACAAATGCTGCTAGTCCCCAGATGACACTGAGTAGTAAGAGAAATGCTCACAACCATATTGGAGGAGTCACAGCGACACCTGGTTCATGGAGACAATGAGTACAATACACTGAGCAGCTCTGCAGCAGTGGCACCAGCCTCAGGTGAGTCACTTGCACTTATCCTTGGTCCCTTCGTCTGTGTGTACGTGGTTTTTAAGGATAATAACAACACCTTTCTAAGAATTACTGACAGATGAGAAAAGATACTGCCATAAAGCAACTAGCACAGTTCCTGGCATGTAATAACCCCTTAACATTAAGAAAATGAATGTTTTCACACTAATAAAGAATATCTACTATTCAATTATCCTTTCATTATTATAAGTATATAAATTTAAGTTTTATCTCTTAAATGGTACTGTTTCAAAAATCATGAGATTAATAAAATCAATGTACTTATAAAGAACACCTCTTTACCCAATGGCTTTCACTTTTCAGGTTTTAAAAGCATTATTTCTTTCTACTACATTTGAGGAAAAGATATTTTATGGATTTGTCTGAGAAGACAAAGGTGGAGTTCTTGAGATTATTGTTAGGATACTGAATACCCAGATACTCACAACCTTATAAATAACTAAATAGATAATAAAAATGCAAACTCACATCACTCTGTATCTGGTTATTCACATACCTTGTTTTCTTGACCTGAATGCTGCTACTGAGTTTTTCCAGCACATATTCACCAGTGTCATGATTAATAATAAGCACACAGTCTTTCTGATAAGGCCGTTTGTTCCCCTTGAACACAGTCATTGGTGGTGTGGATCCCTATATGGCACAAAATGCATATGATCAAAACTAAACACACCAGTTATGAATATAAAAAATAAATTTACAGGTGACTCTACCTCATCAAATCTTTTATCAGAGACTCAAAAAGAACTCCTGGTTTCCCAGGTAAAAATAAAAGGAAATAATATAGCAAGAACCTGTGACTGTACAACTGGTTCCAAGTAATCAAGAAAGGTAATATAAATTTTTAAAATTATTGTATGTACATTGTTCTAGGGATTCGGGAAATGTTACAAATAATAGTAAAGTGTGAAATGAGAGGAAAAAATAACCATTACTTGTATTACGCTGAGAAGAGCTACTGAGAGATCTCTAATATTGCCTCATCATTGGAGAGTTCATGGCTTCCCTGTCATGCCAAGTAACCAACTGAGCATCTCAAAGGGCAGCCCATTATTCTGGTTAACTCAGAGTAAGTACATCAGGCCACTCACCTGCCTAGGCCCTTTGATGACTACCCCATTGCTCTAAGGTCAAGTAATTAAATCTTTAAACCATCTAGCCCTTCAGACTCACCAGCACCACTCACCCATGGGCTATGCTGACTCCAGAGCAGAAGGCAGCTGGCATTCCCTGAGATCCTCAGTCTTTTTTATTCTATGACTTTTACAAGGCTTCTGCCTGTAACACCTGCCTCTCCCTCTTTTTCAATTACTCAACCTTCAGATCTACTCAAAGGTATTTCTTAGACAAACCTTCCCTGATTTTCTAAAATAAACATGTTTTCTTATATTTAAATTCCATGCCATAAACTCCACAGGCCAAAAAATGTGCTTGTTTTATTCAAGACTGTATTCTCAGTGTCTAGCAATGGACCAGCACACAGTATGTGCTCAATTAATGTTTGCCAAATTCAGAACTTAATCCTTTGTACAGAATCAAAAACTATTTGGCTCCTCACTCATACAGTAGGAAGGGACCTTAGGAACCATTTATCTAACCCCTTCATTTCACACTTGGAAAAGTATGCTCAAAAGGGAGATGATATAACCTGCCAAAGGCCACAAGAAATGAAACAGCAGTTTGAACTGGCGCAGGTAGTTTTTCAAAAACACAAACTTTCCCAGGTCTCCTTGTCCAGAGTCTTTTCCTTCTGCCACTGGTGAGCAAGAACTAATTTGTTCCAGGGCAGGGCTGCGACATGCAATGACACATGTTCACAATGAGTATTTTGTCTAACCCTTCAGACTTTGTGAACAGAATGCTGCTTTGGGCAAGGCTTCATAAAAGCCTCTCTTTCAGCAAGGGTTCTCAACTCAGCCTTTAACTGAGTTCCTCATCACTCAATCAGCTGAATGCTCTGAACCTCTGGTTCTTGCCTGAAATTATCAGCCTACACTTCACCCCAGATATATTACATGAAAGATGTAAGTCCTGCTCCTGCCCACCTTGACTCCTGCCTTAGCAGCTCCACACTCCTAAACTGTGGTTGCTGTACATTAACATGGAACCTACGGCTTTTCTCTGTGGAGTTGCTTGGGACAAAGTTACGCATGACTAAAAGAGGGGCTAGATATCCAGGTAGGGTCTGTGTCTACTCTGCAGTAAATGGGAGCCTGGGTAAAATGACAAAAAATCATTTTTAATCAAGCACCTGGGATGGATGCATTCTACTCAAACCCATATCCCAAATTTCTTTTTTCCTTATGCTGACATTTTAAACAGTAGGGAATTCAAATGGTAATAACATAAAATAGGAAAATTCATTTAAAACAACAACAACGGCATAAACTTACAGGGATATGTGGCAGTGTAATTGTGACTTCATCTCCTTTGCCAACCTGAAGCTCTCCTTCACAGGAGGTGTCTATAGATGCTGGCTTAAAATCATCTAAAGGGAAAGGGAGAAAAAAGCACTTATCCATCAGGTTACTTATACTAAGGGTTTTCTAGGCATTCTCATTTAAGAATTATTCAGATAAATGGGAAATACAAATAATTTAGAATATTAAAAAAAAATTTTCTTTGAGAAAAACTTCTAATGTACAAAAGCAAAGAGAATAGTGCAGTAAAACTCTGTGTACCATCATTATTCAGCCTCAGTAATTACCAACTCAGGACAATCTTGTTTCATCTATTCCTCTACACACTTTTCCTCCCACCCCAACTGGATTATTTTGAAGAGGGAAAAAAAAAGGCTAGAATTTATGTACTATTTTATCAAGCAGCGATATCCCCTTCTCCCCAGGGACAGATGAAAATGAACGCTTATCATCATTACAAAGCGCTTTGTTAGGTTGTTGTGAGGATCAAAAGCAACAACACATTAATAAGATGCTGTGATTGTAAAACCCTATGTGAAATAGGGTTTTATAAGCTGCATCATCTAAGCTGATTTCATTTTGCTTAGGAACCGTCAAAATTATGATTTGCCACACTCAAGTTCCATAGCTTTAACATAGACACTCCTGCAGACGTTCGGAGTAGACGGCTGAACTTGATCTCTAAAGGTTAATCCTGCCCGTACTTCTGAATTGCAGCTGCGGTACAGCATGAAGCCATCTCACTCCATGTTAACACACGCCCGCCTCAAACTGCAGGCCAGGTGCATATGAGAAGTGTCCCATTTAAATTTCACATTGCCCTTCACTCTACTAAAGCAACTTAGCACACTGCTCAAGAGATGCTGGTCTCATCACATCCCCAATATCCTCCCTCTGAGAGGGCTGCTCTGCTGTCAGTAGTTAGCATAGTAATGGCCTGCAAGTGACCACACAAAGACAGACCTTCATTAACGGACACACCCTTTTCCTATGTGTTGAGTCACATCTATTAGCTCCTTAGACAAAAACAAGTCTTAACCAGCATTAGCATCACCGAGACAGGAAACCAGGGGCTTGTGAATCACAGAGGGAGGCTCAGTCAGCCAATTACTTAAAAGCCAAATCTTTACCCAGGACATGGGAAGGAGTGGGCGTGCCCTCCCTCAACAGAGTCTGTAATCTGGCAGAAAAGGATGGTCCAGCATAATGACTATTTGGACATTTTCTAGGCCTGCTGTCTTGTGCTCCCCAGCATAGGTCAAGTTTTAACTTATTCCAGGCGCACACATTCTAACTTTATTCTACACCTACAAGGGACTTGATCCTGAGTTAAAGTCAGGAAAGTGACCTCAAAAGACATCAATGTCAAGGGAGGTGCGGAGAGCCGGGGGAGGAAGACACTGACAGGGCGCAGAGGATGCGCACTATTTGGCTGCAAGAGGGAATGAAGCGCAGTGTCTCAGGGCAAAGACGGACGAGGGGAGAGCCGGGGAAAACAGAATGAAACAGGAGCGAGTGGGAGGCTCATGGGCAAACAGAAGAGTCCTTTAACCGCGGAGAACTCGGGTGGGTAATCAGAAAGGAAGAACTGGAGTCTGATGTGGGGCCACAGCCTTTCGGCAGTGAAGAGGGGAAGGGTCTGGCACAAAGGAAGGGCTGGCTGGAGCAACGAAAAGAGAAAGAGGTCAATGCGCTTCGGAAGAAGCGTTTGGGGCCACGAGACAAGAATGGTTGGGGGTGACGAAGGGTTTGGTTTGGGAAGGGTCAGCTGGTGAGGGACGGGAGGGAGAAGGGAGAAAATCGAGGTCCCGGGGGTTCCGGGGTAAGAGAGGAGGGAGCTGACGTAGGCAGGGGATTCCCCGGACATTGGAGGCCAAGGTTGGCGAGAGGCGGCCGGAGCGGCCGAAAGGAGCCGTGGGAGCGCCGACTTACAGCGAATGGTGTGGAAGGAGGCTCGCGGTCGCTTTTCGAAGCTCTCCCCGAGCCGCAGGCAGTGTTCCTCGCGGTCCAGCAGCGGGTTCGCGGTCCCGTTCATGGCCCCGCACGGGCCTCGCGCCCGGACCGGCGCTCTGCTGGCGCGGCCACCGTACGAGCTTCCGGCGCCGGCGTCCTGGAGAGCGGTGCTCCCGGGACACCGCTCCGCAGCACACCGGGATTCCAACCGGCGCCCACCCGGGGCCGGAAGCAAGTCTCCTCCGCGTCGGCTTGGGGGAAGCCTCTGCGGAAGCAAGGCCACGGGACATCCGGCGTCGGGGAGGTACTTCCGGGTTCGTGGCGGAAGTGGCGGAGGCGGTGCCATGGCAATAGAATTCCGCCGGGATTCCGAGGTCCTCGACGCCGGTTTGTCCAGGCTCAGGGTTTTTTCGCGGCGGCTCCCAAACTCTGTTTCCGAGGCCTGGGCCTGGCTGGGGGCTGAGTGCGCCCGGCCCTGCCCCTCCAGGTGAAGCTAGAAACTGATGACGGTGAGCCCAGAGCGCCGCGGGCTAGATCCACGCGGCTCTGACAGCCAGTGTGACCGGCTCTCCGCAGGCCCTAGCGGCCGGGTCCGCCTAGTTGATCTCTAGTCTCATGAGACAGATGGGTTCTCGGAATCCTATGCCACGACTCACTCGTTCTCTCCCTCCCCTTCGTGCTGTGTTGGCGGTGCGAGGGCCTCAGTCCCTGGTTGTGAGAGATCTTGTGAGTGCGACGACAGACTCAGGCCCCCCGGGCGTAGCTCTGTCTTCCCCGAAAAAACCTTGTCTCCGATCCCTGGGAAACGATGATCCCACGTCTGTCCGGCAGTTGACCACCCGCATCCAATCGGGGAGCTGGTGCGGTCGTTGTTAAGTCACTCCTTAAGTCACCCCAAAAATTAATGAGTATTTTCTCTCCAGTGTTTCTCAGTCAGTTCTTGGGAGTGTCCTTTTTCTGAACGAAACCGATTTATTTTAATAGAGGAGTTATTCTGGTTTGAGTTAGCGTTCTGCGCGTGCGAGCCCTGTGCCCCTAAATGTGTTGGGGTCCAGCCCCATCAGGTCCACGGGTTCCCAAAGGTGTGGACGGAGTCGGGAAGAAGGAATGACTCGGAGACAGCCTTCAGTTGATCAGCATAGCCAGGTTTTCTCTTTATTCTCCTGTTACATCTGTATTTCTACCATTTGATCCTATAAGCATGCCTCTATAATCACATCATGGTATGTTTTGGGTCCTCCCTTGACCTTCTGCAGTTCCTTGTTTCACGTCCATAGTTTCTTATCTGATCTTTGCCAAAAATCCCATCTCCATCTAGTTCTGTTGAGTTTAACCCTATCCATTCTATTCCAAAGGTTAGGGCTCGTTATCTCCACTCCAAGGTCACTACTCTACTGTTCTGTTAAGCTACAAGGAAGTAACTGAAGGAGATTATTCTAAGTAAAGATTATGTACCTTAAGCGTGATTGTTCGTAGTTAAGGTGATTAACTACCCACCTGGCACTTAGTTAAGGGGTTTTACTGATTTTTCCCCCTTCCTTAGTCCTGTTAATCCCTAACTCCAGGGAAAAATCCCCACCTGGGGAAACAACCTTTCTTGGAGAGGTGACCTTGGTTAAAACACATAGCGCCAAGAAGGAGAGCAAACATATTAAGAACAGTATGCCGTATACGCCAGGTCCCTTGAAACATATGCTGTGCAGATGTTTCTTCCCTGCAGCGACTGTGTCAAGCAACAATATGGACCGGCCTCTGGCATAAATGTAAGCCCTCTGATGGTGGGGACTTGGTCTTAGCTTCTATGTGACCTCTCTATGGCAGGCAGGGTTTCATGTAGAGTCAGCACTGGTAAATGTGTGGTGAACTGGACAGTTTGGTGAAAGATCTGTGCTAGAACCGCTGACTCCGCCTCTTGAAGAACCATCCTGGAACCCCTAACCAGAATCTCATTCTTTTTCCTGCAAAATAGGAATGTCCCCTGAGCCTTGAACCTGAGAACACCCTGCCTATGTCTGCAGAGTCGGCTTGGATTCCTCACGTTATTCAGGGATGGAGAGTCTTCAGCAGGATTAACTGTGTTACCACCAGCTGATGAGATGGCATCTTTGCAAAGGAAGGGGCTGCCAGCAAGGATCCTCAGCTCCGAAGAAGAGGAGAAACTGAAAAGGGACCAAACTTTGGTGTCTGATTTTAAACAACAAAAACTGGAAAAAGAGGCTCAGAAGAACTGGGATCTTTTTTACAAAAGAAATAGTACTAATTTCTTCAAAGACAGACACTGGACCACCAGAGAGTTTGAGGAGCTCAGATCATGTAGGGAGGTAATGCTACACCTTATTTGAGCTGTTGTTTCTTTATTTAAAATTTTTTAAAAATTGATTTTAGAGAGAGGAAGGGAGAGAGAGAAATGGCCATCCGTTGCCCCCTGAATGTGCCCTAACTGGGAATCTAACCCACTACCTGGGTATGTGCCCTGACTGGGAATTGAACCAGCCATCTTTCCGTGGATGGGACGATGTTCCAACCAAGCCACACCAGCCAGGACGGAGCTGTAGAAAAAGAGTGCTTTGTTGCATCTTTATGGAAGTGAGGTACATAATTTATGAAGCCTGTCAGAATACTTTATACCTTAGAAAGAGGTAGACTGATCTCAAGTAGTTTCAGCAGCTCCTGGGTTGTATAATACACAGGAGAGAGCTTTAGTGGGCATTTTTGTTTCTTTAAAGCTAACCTGAAAGTTGTAAATGTTAAATTCATACTGAAGAACTTCAGTGACAGATTCATAATGATGATGATCACTTGACCATGCCCTTTTCTAGAACTTCACATCTGTGATTTAAGCCTTGTAATAGCAGTGTAAAGCAGGCATTAGTGTTAACCCCACTTACTGATGACATTAGGGACAAAGTTGTTTAACTGATTTGTCCAACGATAGAAAACAGACGTGAGGGGAAAAGTCTGGATTGAGCTGTTAATGCTGTGTTTTCTCCACACCGAACTACCCAATGTTGGACGACAAATTGAGATGTCAGTATTAGCTTTGGGTTATCAGTTATTTATTGTCTCTGAGGGCAGAGACCTTGTCTTACATGTTCTGGACCTTTTAGTTTGGTTTATTTCTTCATTATGTACTCTAACTTTGGGTTCTCTTTCCTCAGTTTGAAGATCAAAAATTGACTGTACTTGAAGCTGGCTGTGGGGTTGGGAACTGTTTATTCCCACTTTTAGAAGATCTGAATATCTTTGCTTATGCCTGTGATTTTTCTCCAAGAGCAGTTGAATATGTCCAGGTTGGTGCACCATCCATGTATTCTCTTATGTTTCTGGTTTTTTAGATTTGTTTAACCTGCCCTTTATATACCCATTTGCCCAATTTCTGTTCTCTCCCTGTACTTTGAACAGCTATGATAATAAAAAATGTAGTTTTCCATTTACATACATATATAATACTTATAGAAAGATAGCTTTATTCAGAAAAGTAGAAAGAAATACCATAAAGACACCCATATACTTATACCAAAATTTTAAAAAATATCTTTTTATTGATTTTAGAGAAAGAGAAAGGGAGAGGAATAGAGAGAAACATTGATGAGAGAGGAACATCAATCAGCTGCCTCCTACTGGGGATGAAGCCCACAACCTGGCCCTGTGCCCTGACCAAGAATCAAACTGGGGACCTCTTGGTTCATAGGTCGACGCTCAACCACTGAGCACATGAGTCAGACTGCTTATACCAAATTTAATGATTGCCAGCATTTTGTTGAATTTGTTTTATAGACTTTTTTGTGTGTGAACTGTTTTAAATTACAGATATTTCACTGTTAAACATGTTTGCATACATCTTCAATAAGGATTTTCTCTATATGACCACAAAACACATATATAACAAAAATAACTCTAATCCCCTAATGTCATTAATACCCAATCCAGATTCAGATTTCCCCAGATAGTCCCAGGTGTTTTTCATAGCTATATTTCATCAAGGACTACATCTTACATTTCGTTATGTACCTTAAGTCTCCTTCGCCTAAAATATTCCTGCCCTTCCCGTTGACCCTTTTCCACACTGATATTGAGCTTTTGGAAAATGAGCCATTTTCTGTAATGAGGTCCCACGTTCCAAAATGTTTCTTTGTATCATTGTTTAACTTATTCCTCTTTCCCAGTCTCTATTTGTTCCCATTCTCAAACCACATTATGTTAGTACTACACTCTCCCTCATTATTCTTCATTTTAAAAAGTTGACTTGGCTATTCCTAAAGATTTTCACTTCCAGATTAATCAAATTTACCTTGTCAAGTTTCTAGAAACTTACTAGGATTCAGTAGAGATTGCACTGGATTTGTAAGTGGAATGATAGGTAGAGTTGGCATCTTTTCAATATTGAATCTTCCCATTCAGTAACTTTCTATGTCTTTCTATTTATTCAGGCCCTTATTTACATTAAAGCAAAGTTTTATATTTTTCTTTATAATGTGCTTATAAAAGCGTTAAACCCACCAACCAAAGTGCACCAAGAACACACTCATAATAAAAGAATTTAGGTTTATTTAGCTTGCTGCATCAAGGTTTAATATACCCAGGAGAACTGTGGGAGCTGGAAAAACTTCTTGTAAGTTTAGTTTTGTAGTTGATGATTCATTCAAAGGAGGATTAAGGAAGCAGAGACCAGTTTTGGATTATTATCCCTCTGGAGGTATTTGGAATATGTGATAGGCTGTATTCTGTCCTCAATTAAAAATAATTTGTTAAAAGGAAATCTTGCCCCTCATATTGCATATTCCATTCTTTAATGTGCAAATGGTTCATTACTCATTTTACCTATACCAAAGTGATCAGTGATCTCTGTGCAGTAGTATACAAGTGGAAACAGGATCTCCTTTTGAGGCTGTATTTTTCTATATCAACATGGATATGGCATTAAAATTCTTTTGTATTTTCCTCTCTTTAGCAAAATCCTTCATATGATACAGAAAGATGCAAGGTATTCCAGTGCGATCTAACTAAAGATGACCTTACGGAGCATGTGCCCCCCCAGTCTGTGGATGTGGTCCTGTTGATATTTGTGCTCTCTGCTGTCCACCCTGACAAGATGCACCTTGTTTTACAAAACATTTACAAGGTCAGTGACTTGGAGTCTGCACTGGAGGAGTTGGACGTCCCAGTCTTCTTGCTTCCCTTCTCTCTGAGGCTCATGTACCGTCGAGATTGAAGAGCCCCCATTCCCATTAGGTAGGCTGTGTGTGGAAAGGGATTCTGCGTAAAAAAATCCACCCTAAACTTCGATTTGTGTGGTGGCCATCACTGCTCTTCAGAGCTTGGCCAGCCTTGGAGCAAGGATGATTTTTACCTGGGATCTAGGGAGTCCTGCTGTAAAGTGAGAGGAAGTGTGGTTCATTGATCAGGAGCACACCGTCAGGAGTCACAGTGTCTAGAGTCAAAATATGGCTTCCCTATTTAGGTAAGTTCCTTTATTTCTCTGAGCCTCAATTTTATTATCTGTAGAAATGTTGAGATAATACTTCCTAGATATTGGGATTGGGTGAGAATATATGAAATATGCATAAAGTGCTTAGCATGATGCCTAGAACATATTAAGTCTTCTTTAAAAGTCGGCCATTGTTGTTGTTACTGCCTTCATTGCTATTCATATGGGGAGAACCCAAAGTCCTATGACCACCAGGAGGCCTCAGTACTCAGGAAGTAAAGCTTCACGTGTAAGTCACACGACGGAAGGTAAGCCGTCTCAGCTCCTTCCCTAGGCCTCAGTTTCCTTGTCTGTAAAACAGGGTGTCTCACTCACAGAGTTATCACGAGGTGCAGGTGAGATTGTGTGTGAGGGTACTTTGTAGACAAGGCTCTCTTCTCTATACAGTCAATTGGTAATGATGTTGATTAATTTAAAAAATCAACAAAATCAAGAAATTCTAAAAATGGTAAATTCTTACTTTAACCCTTTGCGGTCCAATTTTATTTTTGGAATTCAAACAGCCTGGTCCAAATTAATTGACGGGATTGAATGTTGAACCAGTTTGCAGTGTCTCAGCCTCGACGTTGGACCTGCTCCTAGCGCCTGGTCGTGGACCGAAAAGGGTTAAACATGTTATTGTAACTTAAAATATATTAATATTCATTTGTCACTCTTTAGATGTAGAGCCAAGGCCTTTCCTTTGAGTTTGGGACCACTTATCGTCTTTCTTATATGAGCCACACATAAAATAGAGTTTGGTTTCTTTAAAAATGGATCAAGAACTTAAAGGCAATTGGAAAGGAATCTGAAACAGAGTCTCTTACATTCTTACCCAGACTTTCACAGTTGACTCTCACACACCTAATCAAATAGCAATTTGTTCAGTACTTCTTTATCAAATCTTGCCAAAGTATTTAATGTACTTTTCATAGAAAATAAAAATGTTTTCTATTTACGTTTATATTACAGTAGAGCCCCAGTGCATGGATTCATGCACCGGTGAGGTCCCTCAACCTGGCCTGTGGGGATTGGGCTGAAACTGGCTCTCTGACATCCCCCAAGGGGTCCCGGATTGCAAGAGGGCAGTTCTCGGGTGATGCACCTTGGAATCGGGCTCCCTCCTCTCTGGTTTCAGGTGCGTCACTGGAGAACTGCAGCTGCTAAGTCACCGCAGTTCGGCAGCTCCTGCATTGAGCGTCCGCCCCCTGGTGGTCAGTGCATGTCATAGCTACTGGTCAGAGCATCTGCCCCCTGATGGTCATGCACATCATAGCTAGCGGTCTGACAGTTAGAAGGCTGCTTAGGCTTTTATATATATATAGATTGTTTATATACTCATATCTATATATATAAAAGCATAATATGCAAATTGACCAGACAGCTATGATGCGTACTGGCCACCAGGGGGCAGATGCTCAATGCAGGAGCTGCCCCCAGCCTACAGGCCCGAATCGCCCGATGGGGAACAGGGAGCCAGAGGTGGGTGGCGTGAGCGAACGCAGGCGGCGCCAGGGCCCCAATTGCCCCACCAGTTGCCCTACACACAGAGGGTGAGGGGCAAGGCCAGCTGCTGGCAGCCAGGGAAGATGGGCCCTGATTGCAGGCCAGGCCTAGGGACCCTACCTGTGCATGAATATTGTGCGCCAGGCCTCTAGTATAATTATAAATCTAAGTACAATCAGCACAAACAAGTTTGGGAACAAACACAAGTGACCAGTGGTAATTCTGCAGCCAGCTCACCTGGGGACACTAAAGTACAAGTGTGCATGTTCTAAAGCCTGTAAGCTTCACCTATTCAGCGAGTCCTGGGCTTCAGTCGATCTGCTCTACAAAGGGAGAGGAGAGCATTCAGCAAGTTGAAAGGTGGATGCTAGGTATGACAGCATTTGTGTATTTAGAGCTAGTTATACATTAAAATTTTACCCTGATTTTAGTTGTTTTAAGAGAGTAGTGAGGTAGAAATTTTAAGACACTTGAAACATGTTAGGGAATAATTATTTGCACTTAAAACAATATTTTAAAAAAATATTCAGATATTGCCACCTTGGTTTTAGCCCTCTGAGGTTTTGTAAGGTGTTTTGTTTTTTTTTTCCTCCTCAACCTTTCCTTTTCCCGTTCCTGGTATCTGAGCAGATGAGAACCCAGCACATACCAATAAATGGGCATGGAACTTAAGCTCGGTAAATAGGGAGGAGAGGACATTAGGGAAGAGATAGTAGGACCACCTGATTTGAAGGTCCGGATGAAGGTGAAGGATTATTAAAGATGGGGAACTAGAGAGAGAACTAAGATGGTGGGGATGGTCAGCGATTGACCTGGATGACTTTGAGAATATGGGGAGGTTATACACTTTAGTGCTGACAAAACGTTAGGACATTATCTTGGGAGTGAGGGGGTTAAGCAGGGTGGAGGACACGATCTTTGAAAGAGAAGCTCAAATCATTAAGAAGCTAGCATATTTGGAAGGATAATGCACATGTGTGTTGAATTGATCAGAATTAAGAATGGAATAGTATTGAGAATAAGAGAGTAAAACCAAAGATATATTTGTCATGAAATGAAGGGATATGGCCATGGAACTAATAGACATTGGTATCAGTAAGGGATATGGGTGATACAATCTGATGACAAGAGATTCAGAGCTGGGGGTTTCAGGGAGGAGGAAGGAGAATGCACAGAAAATAGCAATGAGGAGGAAGGGAGGAAACCAGCTGGTCTCCCAGCCCAGTGGTACAGAGTAGTGGGAGAAAACACAGCCATGACTTGAGAGGTTGCAGGGAAAAGTGTCATCGGGACTGAGGTTTCTGTGAGCACAAGAATGAAGAGAACATTCAGAGGAGGTTGCAGATACTGGTGATTTCACTGATGAAGGCTTCAGGTGTTAGGTAGCAGTTAGGGCAGAATATGGAATATCAGGAACTTCATGGGGCTGAGGGTGCCCAATACCAATACTTCGCATCATTATGCAGAGGTCCTAGTCACCACAAAAAGACAAGACAAGATTTGAGGATGAGAAAGAAACAAAACTTACTACTTTCTGATAATATAGTCATCTAATTAAGAATATATTAAAATAAAATTTTAAAAATATATATTAAAAAAATTACAAAAGCTATTGTAAAGTAGATATAATTACTCCAAGATGTTAACACTGGAGAAATTTTAAAAACCACATAATTTTAAACTAAAAGAAAACCTTTAAGTTGAATTACCTTATTTTTGGAATATAATGGTGAAGTAAAAGTAGACCACATTTGTCATTGGAAGATTTGGATTTTGTTCTACCTGTGCCACCAACTTGTCTGGAAAACTCAGGCAAATCATTTTACTCTGAGCCTAAGTTACTGTAAAGTGGGTATAATAGACCTAACCTACCCACTTCTCGGAGTTATTGGGGGAGTAAAAGAACCTAACATTGGGAAATGCCGGGTTTAACTATACAGTGCCGTGGCTAAAGGAGGCATGAGTATCATAATTATTATTTTACAGATGAGAAAACATATACAGAGGCATGAAATTACTTGCTCAAGGTCATTCAAGTAGTTAATGGAAGAATTAGGATATGAATCAAGATTTTCAAATTCCTGAGTGAGTGCTTTTTCCACGGTCCCATATAGCATTCCTTTCTTCTGAAATGGAGAATAAGTCTTTCTCATATGAGCTAATTTTTTTCAGAAATTTTCCCTCTCAATTATTCACATTTTAAAACTTAGCATTTTTGACCAAGGTAAGAATGTTTTTATCCAAGAGCCTCTTTACTGACAATAGTTAAAATGCATGCTAGTATTGATAAGAAATTACTAAATGAGAGAATCTGCTAGCACACTTGAATGTATTATGGACAATACTTTATTTATATTCTATTCAGAAAGAAGAAAAACATCAAACTATGTCAAATATCTATTATAATAGGTAGTATATGTCATGTGTTAATTACTTTGTTGATTTCATGGGTCAGAGTAGGAGTTAATAAAATCAATGCCCCCTTTGAAGTCCACTCTAATTTGGTAATACTAACGCAGTTTGAAAGAATTTTCACATAAAAGTGTTACAGTGTGTACCACTTTCTCTTCATCCTGAAAGCATATGGTTACTTGCTTTGTAAGATAGGAGCAGTTATACCCACTCCCTGCTGATCTTACCTTCCAATTTTTGAGACATCCACCATGTGATGCCTGTCTCTGAAAGGCTTTAGTGAGGGTTCCCACTCGGGCCAGACATTGAACCCCTTCCCTACACTCCTGCACTTGCCTGATCCACCCCGCACATTGAGAAGTGCAGCACAGCGTGGGAAGAACACTCCTCCCCTCGTAGCCCCTCTTTTCTTGTCAGTAGTGTCAATGGCATTGGAATGACCCCCCCACACACACCCCTACACACACACACACACACACACACACACACACACACATCTAAGTACTAACATGCCTTTTGACCCAAGTGTGAGTCCTGACTCCCCCACTTAGTAGCTGATGTGTGATCGTAAATCACTTACCTCTTCTGATGTCAGTTTCCTCATCTCACGTGAGGATGATAATCACACTGCTTCCTTCCTCTCAGAATTGGGTGAAGATCCAATGAGACAATGTCGGGTAAGCTGTACAGGGCTGGGCATATGTCAGGTGGGGAAGCCGTCCATAGTTGTAGCACAGTGAAACCAGAGCTGAGACTCAGAATGAGGAAAGCCAGCCAGAATCAGTAAAAGCCAAAATGACATACTTTTTTAAAAGAGATAGTTTGACTACAGGGTCATGTGCTAGGACAGTGGTCGGCAAACTGCGGATCGCGAGCCACACGCGGCTCTTTGGCCCCTTGAGTGTGGCTCTTCCACAAATACCGACTCCTGCGCATGGGTCACGAAGTTTCAATCGCACTGTATGTGCGCGCCCGCACGTGATATTTTGTGGAAGAGCCACACTCAAGGGGCCAAAGAGCCACATGTGGCTCGCGAGCTGCAGTTTGCCGACCACTGTGCTAGGAAATGGCTAATAAAACGTTGGAAGAACATGCCTTCATGAGGATACGACTATTTCGTTTAATATCTTTAACATTTTAATTGTGTGACACTGGACCTTCCAGAATGCTTTTGTAAGTGCTCAGGAAGTGTCCCTCAGTGGGCATACTGCCAGGCCTGGCTGCACCTTACATTAGCAGGCCCTTTTCCCTCCACATTATGGGGATTTCAGTCTCACCCCTTTCCTAATTATCATAAGTGTAAGTTAATTTAGTCTCTAAATTAATCAGGTTTTATTTTAGCTTGAACCCATCTCTATAAAGCTTTATTTGACTGGGTTCCCCAGAATTATATGCAGCCTGCTTTTGCTTTGTAGGTATTGAAACCAGGCAAAAGTGTCCTGTTTCGTGACTACGGACTATATGATCACGCCATGCTTAGGTTTAAAGCTGGAAGCAAACTTGGAGAAAACTTTTATGTTAGACAAGATGGAACCAGATCGTATTTTTTTACTGACGGTAAGATTACTGGACTCTGTCTTCATTTGTGTTTACTTGATTGCATTATCACTGTGTTACTGGTTGGGATGGGGATGGCTGTACTTAGCACACATGCCAAGCTCTCTGACACGTGCCCCTTACCTAGAACCTAGGATGACATAGACACAGCCCGTGGCTGCGGTGAGCTCACAAGCCTCCTCCGGGGATGGTGTCTAGTTGACCTGGGTTAACGGACAGGCTGGTGTGCCACGTGGATACCCTTACCAGAACTGTGCTGGAAAGGGGGGGCCAACTCAGGGTCTTCTTCACGGTGTTCAGTCAAAAATAAAGGAAATAGGACAGTATATTGCCTTGTGATTGCTCTCCCAGGTCACAAAAAAACATTTTTCTATAAAAGTGATTAGATCTGTATTTAAATGCACAATTTTGCTATAGAGGGCTCCTTAAAAAGTCATGTTTAAATTAAAAACATCCAAACACTTAATGTTATTTTAGTCTTTGGGGCATTTTGAACATGAGTTTTAAACCTATTTAATAATGGACCATAAGATAAATTACCTTCTTAAGCTCTGTTTTTTACAAACATTTGTATTTCTTGAAATAAAATATTCTTTTGGATTCCAAACAAAAAATGAATGATTACCATTCAAACTGCAGAATCATAGAAAATGTCAGTTGAAAATTAAAAATTTGTTGTAATGTTATTTGTTTCATTTAACATGTAGTGACATGTTATTTGGGTTAAATTTTCTTTTCTGTGGGGTTTATCACCACCAGGTAATTTCTTTCCCCCACACTGGTCACAGATTTTCCTCTTTCATATTAGGATCGAAGAGGTGCTTGATCTAAACAAATTGAACACATGCGCACTTTGTATTAATACAGCCAGTTTGGAATTTTGCTGCTTTTTACACAGACTTTTGCATTTGGGGACTCATAATAGGGCAAGGTGGGCATAGTCCAGGTTGTCCTTAAACTTTTTTCCCTGATTACATTTTTATTGGGGGGTTGGGGTTCTATTTGGGTGTAAGATGAAGAAAAGTAGGAATGTGTTACTTCCCAAAACAAAACCTTACATTTTCATGTTGACGTTTTCATTACATTTTTAAAAACCTGTCTCAGCCCTACAGCCTTTAGGGAGTCCTTACCCCACCGCAAAGCACAGGCAGTGACACCAGCACCGAGCATTGTTGGTCTGCTGTCTTACAGAATTCCTGGCTCAGCTCTTTACGGACTCGGGTTATGAAGAAGTGGTGAACGAGTATGTGTTTCGTGAGACGGTGAACAAAAAGGAAGGTCTGCGTGTGCCAAGAGTTTTCCTTCAGAGCAAATTCCGCAAGTCTCCAAAGAGCCCAACTCCTGTGACCCTGGGCCCAGGGCACAGGTCCTGACGTTTCTTTCACAAGGTTGACTTTTATGCCTCCCCTTGAAGAGGACTGTTTAATGTCATTCTTTTTATTTTCTATATTTTTATATCTTAACTTCTTCAATGAGTATACATAACTTTTATATTAAAAAGTAGCGTGTAAAAAACACACAAAAGCAAATAAAATTGCAAGGCCTAAAAAGTAAAGGAAGTCTTATGGTGTAATTGAGCCATGTTGTCTGATTGTAAAAGTCCCTGTAGGAAAGCTTAAGGGCCCTCTTGCACTTAGAGATCTTTATTATTCTTATGTTACTCACGTGAGTCTGACACGCGCAGCGTGTCCGACAACCCCATAGAACAAATTAGGCCAAACAGAGCAAAATAACACATCCATGTGTATTTTTAGCCTGAAGGTTTGTTCTTCTCTTTTTCTAGTGTCTCATATTTGCTCGTTTTTCTCCGCTTCAGTTCACTCATGTGTCTCTTCAAGACCAGTGTTCCACAAATGCTACTTTCTGTGTCTCAAGAACCCACTGTGGCTCCCGGCCTAATTTTTAAAAATTTAATTTATTGATTTGAGGGAGAGAGAGACATCGATTTGATGTTCCACTTAATCATGCATTCATTGGTTGATTCTTGTATGTGCCCTGACCAGGAACCAAACTCACAACCTTGGGGTATCAGGACAACACTCTGACCAACTGGAGCTATCTGGCCAGGTCTTAAGACCTCTATAATTGGGCCAGTCTTTGCCACACTACGCCAAGGGAGAGAAGGGAAGGCCACCACCTTGGCCCTTCTCCTCCCCTCATCTGCCCAACGCAGTTTCTCCAGAAATAGGGTGGATGATCTGTCCCACCTCCCTGTGGGAAATGAGGACATAGTGGTTAGGAAGTAAATGACTGACATGGCCAAAATCACATAGCTAGTATTTGGTAGAATAGGGGAAAATCCTGAAATTGGTCTGCTGACCTGTTCCCAAACATTCTCATACAATGACTTTTACTGTATGAAAAAGAACCCAAGTTCTTTTGGCCTGCTAACTGAAAGTGATCCTTTAGTTAGCCCTTGTGTTTCACTTTTTGGAGGAAGCTGTTTATGAGAGCATTTGTCTTGAGCATATTGACTGGACTATACATGCAGCAATCCAGGGCCTTAAACCCCAACCGCATCTGAAGAGGAGGGGTCTGAGTGGGAGGGGCTGGGTAATAGTCATGGCTTTCTGCACAATTGGAGTAAGTCCTCCTGGCAGTGGGTCTCAGGCAGGAAGCTTGCTGGACATCCTAACTGCCACCTGTCCTTGACTTTCTAGGAGGGGCCTAGGAGCGGGGAAGCAAGAGGAACTCCTATCTTCTCTGCTGGCCTGTTGCTTTGTATATTCTCTCCCCTTCTTTTGCAGGCTGGAAGATGGCTACACTAGGTGAGAGCAAAACTGATCATAGTACAGAGTCTGTCCTTTGCAGTGTTTTTTTCTTTGAAATCAACTTGTGAAGAAGATGGACCTATAGGATAGATGCTCATGGGCCTTACAGAGTGAAAGTCTTCACAGACAGAAAACAGCCCCAGGAAGGAAGTGAGTGCTGCTCAGCAGTACTATAGGAAATAGCATAGCCCTAGCTGGGTTGGCTCAGTGGATAGAGCGTCGGCCTGCAGACTGAAGAGTCCCGGGTTTGATTCCGGTCAAGGGCACGCACCTCGGTTGTAGGCTCTTCCCCGGCCTAGGCCCTGGTCAGGGCTCGTGCAGGAGGCAACCAATTGATGTGTTTCTCTCACATCGATATTTCTCTCTCTTTCCCTCTCCCACTCTCCCTAAAAATCAATGGAAAAATATCCCTAGGTGAGAATTAAAAACAAACAAACAAAAAAGAAAATAGCATAAGTACTCTAGTACCATATATATCATGTAGTATATACTCTATATAGTCTAGGCCAGTGGTCGGCAAACTGCGGCTCGCAAGCCACATGTGGCTCTTTGGCCCCTTGAGTGTGGCTCTTCCACAAAATACCACGGGCGGGCGCGCATGTACAGTGCGATTGAAACTTCGTGGTCCGTGCACAGAAGTCGGTATTTTGTGGAAGAGCCACACTCAAGGGGCCAAAGAGCCGCATGTGGCTCACGAGCCGCAGTTTGCCGACCGCTGGTCTAGGCTATGTATTATACCACGCAGTATATACCCTATACTATATAGTGTTATTCATTCCTTGTGAGTTTTTTATATGTAGTGTGATATAGTACAATAATGTTAATAAGTGATAGAATTGGGAGTATGGTTAGGACTTGCCTAATTCAGGTCTCCAACTTCTCTGAGCCTCAGTCTCCACATCTCAGGCTGAGATCCTACCACCTACAGCACAGGGCTGCTGCCAAGGTTAAATCGCGGGGGAGTGCTTTACTTACTACCAAGTGCCAAGCAAGTGCTAGTGATTTCTGTTAGTTTGTGTTCTCCAAGAAAATGCCCTCTCCCATGATGGTCATTAAATCCAAACTCCTCTCCAAGAGGGCTGTCCTTTTTAAAATCTTGGCGTCCTTGAGAGGGCCCAGGATTTGGATGTGTCACCACAAGGTGGCACTAGATGCCCAATATGCCCATTGGCCTCAGCTCCCGTCTCAATTAGTTACACATGTCCATTTTCATTGTCATTGAAGAGGAAGGGAAATGCCCACAAATGTGTTTTCTAGGTCAACTTCAGCTCATAATATCAGTGTTGGCCTCACTGAGGATAAAGCAAGGGATATTTTATCCAGCATTCAACCTACTTTGGCTACTGAAGGTAGTTTGCTCTCAACTAAATTTGGGCAACATTGTAAGGCCAGGGCTCTGAAGGTTTCTGCAAGGCCCCGCCCGAGGCACATAGGGGAGCACCCATCAAGGACCCTTTCTTGAGGGTAAATAAAGCATCCCTTGGCACCCCCACGCCCCTAAATGTTTCTGTGCAATTGTTTTTATGACTGCTCAGGATTAAGGCAGAGCAAGAGAAGGGACTGCAACATGGATACTTGCTTGCCTCACACATTATTCACAGTCACATTTGATAGCACTTGATTCCCTATTTCACAGTTGTCAACCAAGGAAGGGGAAATTGTGAAATAAATCATGAATACCTTGCAGAACCATGTTGGGGAGCAAATATTTAAACTTCACTAGGTTCTGCTGAAACCAAAAGTTCCATTAAAAATAAAATTAGCTTTTTTTTTTTTCTTTCTCTTTCTCCCCTTCTCAAATGTGTAGTATTTCATTAAACAGTGTTCGAAAGGTACTAGGCACAGGGTACTGTGGGGTCACTGGCAGGAGTACAGGCTGGAGGGGACGGGATGGGGGGGGGGGGCGGGGGGGAAGAGGCAGGTTAGCACGGGCACATACTAAGATGTAGGGAAGTGGCCCTAGCCACTACAACAATAGCTAGGAGGCCAAACAGAAACCCCCAGAACCCCAGAGGAATGAAAAAGAGGAAGGAAGACTACAGAAAACCACAGCGGGACAAATGTCACCGTCATTTGGAAAGGATATTTCCACATTTTTCCAGTAGAGGTGTCATATGCTCCGGTGTGGGGCATGGCCACGGAGGTGAGACCATGACGCACAGCTCCTAGGGCAGTGGTTCTCAACCTTCTGGCCCTTTAAATACAGCTCCTCATGTTGTGACCCAACCATAAAATTATTTTCATTGCTACTCCATAACTGTAATGTTGCCACTGTTATGAATCGTAATGTAAATATCTGATATGCAGGATGGTCTTAGGCGACCCCTGTGAAAGGGTCGTTCGACCGCCAAAGGGGTTGCGACCCACAGGTTGAGAACCGCTGTCCTAGGGTATCTAGAGCTGCAAGAAAAACATCACAACTAGCAAATGAGAATTCACAGGTAAATACAATCGCTAACAAAATGGTCAGCTCTAACTAGAAACAATTATGAATTAAATGAAGACTCCCTTTTTGGCTTGTCAAATAAGGCTTGAAATGGTAATATTTAAAGCTGATAAAGGAATAGAGAGACTGATATGGAGGAACAAAAAGTATGGTTTCTCTAAAACAGTGCTGTCCTCTAGAACTTTCTGAAATGATGGAGATATTCTGTCTGCATTGTCCAATATGTAGCCACTGGCCCCACATGGCTATTGTGGACTAAGTCTAGTGGTCAGTGCAACAAAAGAGCTGGTTTTTAAATTGCACTTAAATTCAACTATAGATACATGTGGCTAAGTGGCTACTATATTAAATAGCACAGGACCAGAATTCAAGTAGGCATTGTGAAGCAAATTCCATAAATCCATGCATAATCTTTAATCAGTAATCCCATGTTTAGGAATCCAATTTAAGGAAATAACCAGAGGTATTTATACAAAGATTTTATCACAGTGCTATTTAGAACAATGAAAAGGTGGATAAAGCCCTAGCTGGTTTTTCTGAGTGGTTAGAGCATTGGCCCACAGACTGAAGGGTCCTGGGTTTGATTCTGATCAAGGGCACATACCTCGGTTGCAGCCTCAATCCCTGACCCTGGTTGGGACTCCTGCAGGAGGCAGCCAATCACCGTGTCTCTCTCGATGTTTCTCTGTCTCTCCCTATCCCTTCCATTCTAAAAACCAATGGAGCCCTAGCCAGTTTGGCTCAGTGGATAGAGTGTCTGCACTGCAGACTGAAGGGTTCCATTCTGGTCAAGGGCACGTGCCCGGGTTGCGGGCTCGATCCCCAGTGGAGGCAGCTGACCAATGGTTATCACTGATATTTCTATCTCTCCCTCTTCCTTTCCTCTCTGAAGTCAATAAAAAATATATTTTAATAAATAAATAAATTAATTAATTAAATAAAAATCAATGGAAAAATATCCTTGGGTGAGGATTAACTACAACAACAAAAATGCAGAAAAGGTGGCTACAACTCAGATGTCTAAAAACAGGTTGATTATATAAATTATAGTATAAATTAGGATATTTGCACAGTCATTGAAACTTTTGAAAACTTTTAATAAAAAATGCTCTATAAAAGTAAGCAGGAATTTAAAACTATACATAGGAATGGTTTCAATTATGTTTAATAATAAATATTATAAAAGGATAGATAGGCTGATATATTCTTAAAAGTACCCACACAGGAAGGAACCAATCCAGTATTTAGTTCAGGGTTGTTCAATTACAGCTGAGACTTTCTTCTTTAAACTTTTCTGAAAATTCTATTTTCTAAAATGAGCATATATTACTTTTACAAAAAAAATTAAAAGGTATGCTAGTATCTTCAGAACTTCTTTCCAAAAATCCTTGTGACAAATCTACTAAAAATGTCATTTCAACTTTTGAGATTCTAGCACCAGGAGCTAGATGACACCTCCCAGGAGTAAGAGGGTGGTTGTCTTAGATGATTCTTCCGGTTCCAGTGCTCTGGCACTGTGGTGAGGTGCCTTAGATGGGGTACTGTCATCTGAGCTGGGCCCTCCATGGCTGCAATGAGTTTGAAAATGCATATCCTTCAGTTGGAGAAATTGGCTCAAATTATTTAATGATTCCCCACCACAACCATCACACGTATATTTTCTCTCTTTCTGGAACTCTTTTTTTTTTTTTTTTTTTAAGAAAGGAAAGAAGAGAAACATCGATTTGTTCCACTTATTCCTGCATTCTTCGGTTGCTTCTTGTTTGTGCCCTGACTGAGGATCGAATTGCAACCTTGGGGTACAGGATGACAGTCTAACCAACTGAGGTACCCAGCCAGACCCTGGGACTCTTATTATTAAAATGTTGAACTTCCTGAGCTGATGCTCTAATTCTACAATCTGTTCTCTCCTTTTCTGCCATCTTTTCTTAGTATTTGGCTTTCTGGGAGATTTAACTCACAATCCTTTCACCGAGTTTTTAATTTCTGTTTTCAGATTTTTCAATTCCTAGAACTCTTATTTTTTCAGTGCTCATTTTATAAATTGCAATTTACTCTTGTTTTGTGGATGCAGTCGATTATCTCTCTAAAAGGCATGCATTCTCCATGGGAGCAATATTGTCTCCCGAAGGGGCAAAACTGGTTCTTTGGGGTTTAGCAAAAATTATTAAATATTACAGTGCTTTATGGCCCTCCAAAACTCAACCCTTTCTGACAAAAATAATATTCTTTAATATTTAATTTTCTCTCATTAGGTAAAAATAAGATTTAATTTTAATGTTTCTCTTTAGAGGTGTGATTTAGGCTTTCATCTCCCTGCATAGTATCTGTGTATTAGTTTGTGTTCTTCAGGGAAACAGAACTAATAGGAGACACACGCACACATGTGCACACACACATACACACACACACACAGATTTAGTGTAAGGACCTAGCTCACATAGTATGGAGTTAAGGGGATGGGGGTGTTGAAGACGGGGCCTTTAAGGAGGTAATTAAGTTTAAATGACATCATAAAGGTGGGCCTTAATCCAATAGGACCAGTGTCCTTACAGGAAGAAACAGCGGGGATGTGCACGCAGAGAAAAGCCCGTGTTGAGGACACAGCAAGAAGGTGGCTGTCTGCACATCAGGGAGAGAGGCCGCAGGAGAAACCAGACTGCTGGCACCTTGATCTTGGACATCAACTGTGAGAAAATAAAGGTCTGTTGTTTAAGCTGCCCAATCTGTGGTACTTTGTTATGGCAGCCTGAGCAGATGAACACAGCTCCTCACCTGGGAATGGAAGGGAACCACGTTTCTAGGCTGTCTCTGCTTTAACGGAAGACTCAGTGCTCAGAGATCTCCCTTTGGGGGGCTCAGTAACTTTGATCCCCTCCCCGCCCCAGGCCAGGAGGGGAGCATCACCTCTGATTCCTCAGGGCTGCTGATTGTCACTGGGTGAGATGTGTTTGAATTCCAAGACTTGACTTTCAGGTGCGGGTTCTGGCCTCACTGCTTCCTCTTGGCAGCTGTACCTGGATATTGTCTGTGGCTGCTCAGCCTCATTCCTGCCTTTCCCCATTCTCCTCTGCATCTCAGCGGCTGCTGCCTGGAAACGGCCTTTCCCAAACTCCCTTGCCGGTTAGGTTCAGGTAGTGCAAAGCACTGTGTGAGGTTCTTGGAAGGCAGAAGGAAGGAAGAGCTGCTTTTGTTTTTTCTGTTTGTGATACTAGCAGCAGCTGTGGTAGGTTGTGGGCTCTGCCTTGTGGGGTACTGAGGTGGGGGCAGCAGTGTGGCTAGGGTAACAGGGCTCCAGCAGCTCGGATGGCAGGTGTCATAGGATCAGGTGGGCTTTGGCTCTGTTCAGTGAGAGGCAGTGAATTTAATGGTGGTGGAAACAGCCGAAACCCTCCAGTGCATTGGTGGCAAAGAAGTGCATGCTCATGGGCCCTGGGTAAACTGCTCCCCCCATCCTGCCTCCATGTCGGAGTATGTCTGAATTCCCTTCCTTTTTAAGGCTGAATAATATTCCGTTGCATGTGTAGACCTTTTTTGCTCATCCATTCATCTGTTGAAGGACACTTGGGTTGCTTTCATGTGTTAGCTATTGTGAACAACGCTGCTATGAACAGAGGTCTCCAAATATCTCTTTGCAACAGCTTTTAATTTGGGGGTACATACCCAGAAGTGGAATTGCTGGATCATGTGGTAATTCTATTTTAAATTTTTTGAGGAACCATCATACTGTCTTCTATAAAGGCTGTACCAACAGTGTGGATGTAAACACCAAACAAACAAACACAAACACAAGGGTTCCAATCATTGGTTCCTTAATAGCATCACTTTCCTCTTGGGATCATGGGGAAAAGCTGTGAACATCACAAAAGTGGTCTGACTATAAAAGGCCTTGGGTGCCAGATGGAAACTGTGCCTTATGCATCATCCATACTGGGGACTGCTCTTGAACTGTTAAATTATGGGAACTATATTAGGGATATAGAGGTGACATATCTGTCCTGATTGGGTTCCTGGACGTCCCCGGTTCTAATCTTAACCTTTTTACTACCCGTGGGTAAGCCATCCGCCTCTCTGGCCCTCAGCTTACCCATCTGTAAAATAAAGTGATTGAATTACGTGATTGTTAAGCATAGTTCAGCTCTGAAACTGTTTCTGAGATGACCTCATCAGTAATACATCATCACAGAATTTTTTGGAGTCAGTGACAACTCAAAAGCCAGAGAAATTACTGGAGTAATTTGGGGGAGGGACGGGGTTGGGTTGCAAATTGGAAGCCAAGGATCAGTCTGAGCCCACAGATAATTGGTTGATCGGCTTACTATTTTTTACGTTTTTGGATCTGAATTGTTATAGATACAGGAGTGTTTAAAGTAATAGTATGAGACTACTAAATGTCAATAAATTTGAAAACTTAGGAAAAAAGCATAGATTTCTCTCAAAATGCAAAATACCAAAATTGGCATAGGAGAAAATGGAAACTTTAGATAAACCTATTGCTATAGATGAGATTGTTAGAAAGACAGAGATTTGATGTTGAAAAGGCATCAAAGTGAAATGGCTGCATAACTGAATTCTCTCTAACTTTTTAGAGACAGATAATTGCAATGTTATTCAAATCCTTCCTACTCAAAGTGTGATCCATGGACCGGCACAGCATCACTGGGAGTCTGCTGGAAATGCAGAAGCTCAGGTCCCCGCCCAGACCTACTAAATTAGACCCTGGATTTTCACTAGCTCCCTAAGTGATTTGTGTGTGCGTGAACGTTTAAGAAGCACTAGGCTAGGGCAGTGATTCTCAACCATGGCTGGACTTTGGAATTATCTACAGGGCTTAAAAAAATACTGGCATGAGAATCCCACCCTGAGACTCTGAGGATTGATCAGGTGCATGGCATGGGCACTTCAATGAAAAAGACTCTCCAGATGATTGAGAATCAAAGATTTAAACTAGGCATCAAAAAATATGGAAAGCTTTAAGAAATAGAGCTGGCAAAAAATGTACCCTTCAAGAGGATAATAAAAACACACTACAGACTAATCTCATTTATGATTAAAGATAAAATCCAGTGCCCTGGCTGGGTGGCTCAGTTAGTTGGAGCATCATCCCATATATCAAAACGGGTGTGTGTGTACAGGAGGCAACTGGTTAACATTTCTCTCCTACATCAATGTTTCTCCTATTTCTTTCTCTCTAAAAATAAATAAATAAATAAATAAATAAATAAATAAATAAATAAATAAATTCCAGTAATGATAAAAAAAAATAATTTAATAAGACCAAGCACAGTTAATTTCAGGACCACGCAGTAGTGTGCTGCTGGTTTAACAAAAAAGACCTGATCGGTCACATTTGTCAATTCCTGTGGTGTAAATACTCCCACCGTGACTAATTTTAAACATAGTTAATTTAAAGCTAATTTTTCTTCTAGCAAAGGATGGTGCTAATTGTAAGCTCACAACATGAATGATCTCAACCAGCTTGAACATTCTTGAATCCAACCAATTGGCTCTCAGAAGCTGGTAAGAGCTGGTTGCCTCATTCTACTAAAGGTTGATTAAAACTTAGGCATGGCACCAAGGAATCCATTCCCTCAATACATTAAAGAAGAGAAACCACATTATCCTTTTTAAAAATATATTTTATTGATTTCTTACAGAGAGGAAGGGAGAGGGACAGAGAGTTAGAAATATCAATGAGAGAGAAACATTGATCAACTGCCTCCTGAACACCCCCCACTGGGGATGTGCCTGCAACCAAGGTACATGCCCTTGACTGGAATCGAACCTGGGACCCTTCAGTCCGCAGGCTGACGCTCTATCCACTGAGCCAAACCAGTCAGGGCCACCTTATCATTTTTTAAAAAAAATTTGATTTTGAGAGAGAGAGAGAGAGAAGCATTGATTTGTTTTTCCACTTACTTATGCATTCATTGGTTACTTCTTATATGTGTGTGCCCTGACTGGGGATTGAACCCGCAACCTTGGTGTATCGGGATGATGCTCCAACAAACTGAGCTACCCAGCCAGAGCCAAGAAATCATATTATCATATCACAAATACATTAGGGTGGGGCACCTAAGATCTCCACTTTGGCACAGGAAGCTTCCCTCCAGGCCGTCCTGCACCAGCTGGCTTCACACATTTTCCTGCCCTGCTGGTCCCTGAAGGCATCTGTGACACCGGCCTTGCTGCCAGGCCAGCCGGCCCAGACTTGCTGGGGCCACGTTGCCCTTTGGCGTTGGCCTCGGTCTGATCAGGTCCTTTGCAGGCGGATGACAAAGACGTTACCGTCACCTCTTCATTTTTCAACAGGCAGAGCTGGCAGGGGTGCTGCTTCCTTAATCTGTGCATATCCGGCTTCAGACAAGTTTGCCCTTTCTCAGTCCTGAAAGGAACGGAAGAGAGAAGGCAGGGGCCCACCTCAGGTGCCTGGAAACAGGCTGGGTTTCCTGCCCCCGTGACGTTCTTGGCTTGCCTCCGCGTCCCCATCGTTCACCTGCTCTGCCCTGCATTTCCTTACTTCCTTGGCTTAATCATGCCAGTCCCTCCTTCTCGGAACTGTGAGCTCTGATAGCTTTCCAGCCAATTCCCATTTTGTTGAGCCATCCAGAGTCCCTGTTCACTGCGACTGAACTGTTCCTGAACCCCACCATTACTCTTAACAAAGAGGACTGATGAGTACGGGAATCTGGATCGGTGTTCAGGTCAGCTATGATGACGAGTACCACACAAATTCATTTTCTGGGCCTTGGCCTAGGATTCTGGAGCCGTGGGTTCGTCAGCAGCTTCAGGGTTATCGGGTGGCTCCGGAATTCCCAAAGGACGGCTGGGCACAATTGCGTGTGTGAGGTGATGTTCCCGGGAGGACTGTGGCAGCCTGTGGGCGCCTCCTCCCGACACTCTCTCCACCTTGCAGGAACGATCCACCCCCGTCTCCTGGCAAAGGGTGCTGGGAAGCTGGCAGAGCTTCTGCTCCACGAGCTTGCTCGTTCGTAGTGCCACAGACTTGATATGCTTACTCACCTAACCCATAGTCACTGAGCGCCTGTTATGGCTACTTTGTGCTAAGGACAGAGTGGTGAACCATCTCAGAGGGATACAAACCCTTGAGCCCTGTATTCCATCAGGGGAAGGAAAATTTGACAAACAGCCCTAAGTAAACGAATGAATAAGTGATTTTAGGGAGTCCTAAGTGACATGAAGCAGTAAGAGTGGAGAGAAGCAGAGAGGAAGGGAGAGAGCTAGTGCAGCTCAGAAAGTCAGGGAAGGACATTCTGGGGAATGAAAGGATCTGAGAGCTGAGTGAGGAGGAGGAGCCAGACTTGTGAAGGGGAAGCATTGCATTCTTAAAATATATATATTTAAATTTAAAAAGTATATGAGTATATATATATATTGATTTTTAGAGAGAGAGAGAGAGAGAAAGGAGAGAGAGAGAGAGAAACATCAATGTGAGAGCAAAATATCCATTGGCTGTCTCCTGCACACCCCTCACCAGGGATAGAGCCTGCAACCCAGGCATGTTCTGGGACCAGGAATTGAACTGGCAACCTTGTGGCTTAGGAAGTGCACAGTACCATGCCCAACCAACTGAGCCACACGGGCCAGGGTGAGGCATTGATTTTCTCTCCTAATGGAAATAGGAATGGAAAGTGTTAAGTAGCGAGGCTCATACGGTCTGAGTCATGGTTTGGAAAGGTCCCGGTGGCGGTGGCAGTGGCGGTGGTGTGGAGAAGGGACTGTGTTGGAGCAACCAGGGAAGCAGGAGCAGGCTGGGAGGCTGCTGCTGAGGCCAGAGACAGTGACAGGGCAGGCCATCTGGTGGTGCGAAGCCGAGCTTAGTCATCTGGAGTCATTCCTCCGAGACAGTGCCACAGACCTGCTGCTGCAACCCAGAAACAGCAATTACTTGCCAGAAACACACACACACATGTATTTATGCTGAAACAATAGTAATTACCAGGCAACTCCTCGTCACGCCTTCGCCGCTGTCGCCCCATTACCCTAACAACTCTCGCAAGTGAGTGATTTGCTGCGCCCATCTGCTCTTGCATTATGGGATGCCTAACTTCCTCAAGGCCTCGCCACCTTCGGCACGGCCTGCACCACAGGGTGCAGACTTCCATGACCAGCTTGCTACTCGACAGTGTCAGAGGTGTGGGGGTCAGAGATTTGTGAAGATGCTTCACGTATTACAAATTATCTGATTAATTTGACATTACTTATTCTTCTCAAATCCTTTATCATTCTGGAAGAATGTATTCACTTGTTCCTTTGGCTATTTATTCATTCTTTCATTCAACAGACATTTGTGGAATCCCTACTAGAAGCCACACCCCTTTCTGGGTAGGAGCTATTGAGACTGAGGCAAAAGGCCCAGGTCCTACCCCCTGGGGGGAGTGGTCATCTGCAAATTTCGTTGTGACTGGCTCTCCATTAGACACCAACAGCAACCCAGGTATTCAGGCCGCAGAACTAGGTACTCTCTCTCTCTAGTAGGAAGGAGGAAACGGAAATTCACAGAGATTGAGTATCCACCCCGAGCCAGATACTATGCAAAGTCCTTCCACAGACCTATCCTCATTAGTTCTCACAAAATCCTGGAAAATGGATATGTTTGTTCCCATTTTTACTGATGAGTACATTGAGGCTAGGAGAGGTCATACTATTTGCACACGATTGTATAGCATTGAGTAGCCGAGCAATCAGCTCTGCTGGACTCAGAGACCCACGCTCTTTCCACCCACCACAGTAAAAACTTTAAAAAAGGAGATCAGCCCTGGCCGGTGTGGCTCAGTTGGTTGGGTGTGGTCCCATGTACTGCAAGGGTGCCGGTTCAGTTCCCAGTCGGGGAACATGCCTGGGTTGCAGGCTCTATCCCTGGTAAGGGGCACGCAGGAGCCAGCTAATTGATGTTTCACTCTCACATCAATGTTTCTCTTTCTCTCTTCCTCTTCCTTCCTCTCTCTAAAAATCAATTAAAAATATTGTTTTAAAAAGTAGATCAAACTGAAATAGAAGAGAGGACTGGGGCCCAGGCTGAGGGCCCCCCGCCCCTTAGTCAAAGGAGACAAAAGACAAAAGACTGCTGGGACAAGAAGGAAGTCACATGTCAGGGATGATAAAGTGTCAGCAGCAACAAAAGAATCATGGAAACAATAACAAACACAAAAGGACATTATGGAAAAGCCCAACCAGCTGTTTCACTTCACAGAATGAATCATCCCTGAAAAAACTTTGGAGAAAGATTAGAAAATGGATAGGCTGTGGAATAATTACTTATCTGAACTGTTTACTGGGAGGCAGAGTCCTGCCCAGTGCCCTGTATTTAGCATCCAGCTGCCCGGGGGAGGTGGGAGGAGGGTTCTCCTGGGACTTGGAATCAAAGTCAACCAAATGGAGCCCTCAGTGCCTCAGCTGAGCACCTGCACCCACAGATTGTTGTCAGCTCACACAGGCCTTGAATGTCCTCCAGGGCATCCTGGACTTTACTCTGGGGACAACAGAGGGTGGGCACTGAAAGGTTTAGAACTGGTGAGAAATACAATCAAACCTGTGTTTGAGAAAGTTAATGCAGGAAAAGGGTGACTTGGAGGGGAGAGGGCTTGAGTTCAGTTTTCTGAAGCCAACCCCTGGTGTCCCTCCTGAAACCATCCAGCCACGTGGGCAGCTCAGCCCACGCCTGTCACAGTGAAATCGACGCATTAGGAGCCCATTCCAATGTGTAGCTGCCCCCGTAGATGAATGATAAATATATCACAGTTTTTGGGAGCACGTTTATAAATGCATCTCAGTGTGATTATTTCCCTTTGCCTTCCCATGTATTTTCTTTTATGCACTTAGAAACAATATTCTGGGCCTGGCTCCGTTGTTTGAACATCAACCCACGCACCAAGAGGTCACTGGTTCGATTCCTGGTCAGGGTGGGTGCATGCCTGGGTTGCAGGCTCAATCCCCCTAACAGTCGATTTTGATGTTTCTGTCTCTCTCTCCCCTCCCTTACTCTTTCTCTCTCTCTTCCTCTCTCTCTTTCTCTCTAAAAAGCCAATAAAAACATATACTTTTAAAAAACACATTATTCTGGGAAAGAATCCATGGACTTCAGCAGACCCCACAGAGGTTCATGGCTCAAAGTCTTCAAACATTATGCAGACCATCTTTCCTTTCTCTGCATGTAGTAACTGCCAAATCCAGCCAGCATTCATCACAGGCCCCTCACACGCTCAGGGCTGTCAGAGGCTCTGCTCTGAGAATCCAGAACCAGCTGCCTGGGCTGGAATCTGCCTTTTCCAGCTGTCTTGGGCCACATTGCTTTAACCTTCCCGTCTCCTCCTCTGTAAACCGAGGGCAATCAGACTATTCACCTCTTGGGGGTCTTGTGAGGATTGAATCAGTTCGTGTGTGTGAAGTGTTAGCAGAGTCCGGCTTCCTGGCCCACAGTCCAGCCACAGTGTGTTTGCAACATAATTCCTGAGCCACAATAACCCCGGTGAGACCACTTGAGTGCAGATCCACCAGTTGGTATAATTCTCATATTTTTTGTCTCTTTTCTCTAGGCTTTCTTAACAATGACCCAGATCATCTCCCATTTTGGGGGGCGGGGAGGCAACCAAAGTTTTGGTGGCCTTGTTTTGACAAGGCTAAAAAAAAAAAGAATGACCCCGAAATTTCTGCCAAAAAGTAGTAATAAAATCCCTTCAAAGTCTATACTTACCTAAAATTTTGGTAGATGTTGGAGTAAGGAGTATATATTTGGCAAGTGATCCCAGGAAGCAAAGTGGAGAAGTGAGATAGGGAAGAGAGAAAAGCCACCAGGGGTAAGTTAATGAGAGACTCCCTCTGAGGACAACTGGGCCTCAGGCCTGCTGGGGACCCCCCCCCCCCCCCCCCGCAGAGCCTGTGCGGACACACCTCCACTGCCCCTCCTTGGGTGAGGGGGCTGGTGAACTTGTAACCAGTCAATGAAGGGGTTCGGGCTGCCTGTCACTACTTGAGCCAATTCAGCAGAGACAGGGTTGAATCATACATGAGCGTTTATTCCAATACTGCCAGCAGCATGGGAGAGCAGCAGGTCATCCACAGAAATCTGCTCTGCACCCCACATAAGCCAGCTGCTTGTATTGGGTAGGAGGACAGAGATTACACGGGAAGCAGGCAAAAAGGGCAAATGGGCAGTTGGCAGGCATGCAAAGGGCTGGGGTCTTCAAAGGGCTTAGTGATATGCAAGGGCTGAGGTCTTCAAAGGGCTGGTGATTCTGGTTTCTGCAACAAGGTTGTTAATCTTCCCATGATAATAGTCAGCTCCCTGATGGGCAGGGTGGGCTGCATTACCAGGTGAGCTCCCAGGTCCCCTTTAGAATGCGCCTTCTTTAATCAGAATAAAACAATCATGGTTAACAGAGCATGATTAATATTTCCTGCAAGTCTAGCTGGTTCCCAATATTCTACTTCTGCCCCTATCAGACTGTTCCACCAGCTCTTGAGTGACACCCTGGTCTTGTTTGGGGGCTGGTCTTGTTTGTGGACTCAGCTTGCTGCTGTGACAGAAAAAACTCCCAGGCAGCGAGACACAGGTGCCTGAGGGAGAAGGTCAATCAATGTGCACAGGAATTGTCTTCTAAAGCCACAGGTGACCATAGGTGGGGCCCTGGCAGTGTCTGCTTCAGGGAGGATGGGCAAGAACAATACCCCTGTCCATAAAAAGCAAGAGGGACATTAGTTTTGACTTTATTTGATTAAAAATGTGACTAGAAGAGGTCTGACCAGCCTGAATCTTTCAACTTCCCCCTCCACACCCACCCCCTCTGCGATTTTCACGGGTGGTTCCTGTAGCAACTTGGGTGTGATTTAGTCTTTCCAAGTGTGTTTATCAGAAATGCTAACCACCCACTCCTCAAAGTCCACATGTTATTATGGGTAAGCTCAGTGATTTGGGGGAGGGGTGTGTCAGAAGATCTTCATTATTTCAGTATCTACTTATTAGCAAAAAAAAAAAAAAAAAAAAAATGTAGTTGCTGGAGTGTTTTTCTTTTGCTGTTGTCTGTTAATTAAACCAACACCATGACTTGCAATGCAAAATCTTAAGACCGTGGGATGTTAGATTCATCTGGTTAGATTTCAATGTAAGTAGAGCCGTAACAGCTTGCCCTTCGTTGGATAAATGAATGACTGTCAGTGTTAAATTCCATGAAAAGCAGTAATATCTGCTCAGTTTTCAGGTGAGAGAGTATGGATGTCAGAGAGAAATGTATCATCATTATTTTTAAAAGTACTAAATAGTAAAGAAAGGGATATATACATAGCCCATGGACACAGGCAATAGAGTAGTGAAGACCTGGGGGGGTGAGTAGGAGATGGGATGAGGAGGGAAAGAGGGGAGAAGGGGACAGAAGATATTTGTAATACTATCAACAATAAAAAATACATTAAAAATTAAAATAAAGGCCATTGACTACATGAAACAAAAAAAAATACTAAAGGAAGGGAAATATGGAATAGCACATTTTATTTATTAATTTTTAAACAGATTTTTATTGTTTTTAGAGAGGAAGAAACATCAATAATGAGAGAGAATTATCGGTTGGCTGCCTCCTGCACGCCCCATACTAGGGATCAAGCCGGCACTCCGGGGACTGCACCCTTGGCCAGAATTGAACCCGGGACCCGCAGGCTGACGCTTTATCCACTGAGCCAAACCAGCCAGGGCACGGAATAGCACATTTTAATCTACACTGTGAGGACAATAGTGTATCAAGTATGTAAGTTTGTAGACAAGAATAGGAAGGTAAAATGGGAAAATAATACTTTTTTGCCAACATGGTCCATTTTCTTTGTAAAACGGGAGGAAAGAGATCGGCAGCCTCCTAGAAGCATGGCCATGACCTGTCAGTGTGCGTTTAGTTGCCCTTGGCACCTTTTCTGAGCTCATACCGAGTTACTGAGGAATTTCCCAAATTTCCTTCCACCCAGTTTTGTTTCCTCTAAAAGTAGGCGAGCAATTGGGACCAGCAGGCGAAACGCAATGAACATGGATGAGTGCCAAGGGAAAGAAGCCAGGCACAAAGGCCACATGTATGAACCCATTGACATGAAATTCTTTAAAAAAGGGCAAAAACCATAGACCTAGAAAACAGATCAGAGGTTTCCTAGTGGCTGCTGGGAACAGAGAGTGAGTCTGAACAAGCATGAGGGAAATGTTGGGGATGATGACATTGTCCTGGCACTGAATTACGGTGATGGTTGCACAATTATGTAAATGTAGGAAAACTCATTGAACTATGAATCTCATGATATGTAAAGTACACAACAAGGCTGTTTGACGGGGCAACGGAGAGGCACTGGGAGCTGTACGCTCCATACCGTTTCTGAAATGCAAGGAAATGTCAGCCAACAATTTCCAGTTACTGTGGGACAGAAAAACTCACTGAGGCTGGAAGGGTTGTAGCACCTCCCTCCCAAGTTACCCCCAGCAGCCCCCACAAATGAACCTCCCCAAGCACATGCTCTGGCGGGGGGAGGGCGGGGGGGGGGGCGCGGGGAACTGCACTTGCTTTGCTGGAACTGCAAGACAGGCCTCCTGAGCCCCTTTCAACAGCTTGCCCAGACCTCTGCTGAGTGGACCAGCTACGGCCGTGCTGTTCAATAGCAATTCAGTGGGAGCCGCACATCTGTGCTTCGCAGTTTTCTAGCAGACATATTAAAGCATAAAGGAGCCCCGGCTGGTGTGGCTCAGTTGGTTGGAGCCTCGTCCTGTACCCCCAAGGGTGGCAGAATGAATACCCGGTTGGGGCATATATGGGAGGCAACCAACCAACCAATCTCTCTCTCTTTCTCTCTCTCTCTCAAAGAAAGAAAGAAAAGAAACAGGTGACAAAAAAGTTTAGTAATATATTTTTTTTAACCCAATATGTCCAAAGTATTATAATTTCAGCATGCAGTCAATCTAAAAAATTACTAATGAGATGTTTTACATCCTTTGTTTATGCTAAATCCTCAAAACCTGAAGTCGTATGCTTACGGCGCACCCCAAGTCAGACTGGCTACATTTTCAGACTGGCTCAGAAACCACAGGTGGCTATTGTATTGGATAACGCAGGCCTAGCGGTTTCCTGCTCAGTGGTGATAATCCAAAGAGAATGGTTTTCATGCAAACATCTACTGCTGATTGAACCAAACATGGAAAGGTATATGTTGAATTGTTCTATAAAAGCAGTCACCTCTGTGATCCTCACTTTTTTTAATGTTGTTAATCCTCACCTGAGGATATTTTTTCCCTTGATTTTTAGAGAGTGGAAAGGGGGGGGGGGTGGAGAGAGAAACATCGATGTGAGAGAGATATGTCAATTATCCCCCCTCCCCCTCCTCCCCCACGTGTGCCCCTATTGAACCTGCAACCCAGGTACATGCCCTTGACATCGAACCGGTGAGCATTGGGTTGCAGGGGCTGACACCCTAACCACCGAGAACACTGGTCAGGGCTGTGATCCTCACTTTCTAAAAAAATTAAATTTTCACATGGTGCTGAGGAGGTTTTCAATGTACTCGGTGAGTTTCATTCTTTGGTCTTGGCAGTTAAACCCCTAAGGTCAGCACATCTAGCTGTGATTGGAATTAACATTGCAAAGGAGCCACTCTGAGACTAGGAATTACAAGGCTAGGATTTTAGCCAAGATGAAAGGGTATGTCCTTATCAAGAAACTGCATCCTGTCCTGGCAAAAGAACAGCTGTGATGATCAACAGTAATAGGTCCATCTGATCATTACGATTATTGACCTAAAGCTACCAACAGTCATCTAGAAATGACAGTGTCACAGATTAAAACCTACAGTTTGAGAGGCCTCAGGTGGGCTTTCTGGTTTGGTTTCATGGGGAGTAGGATAGAATTTCTCCAGGTTTGGATAGTACAATCATTTGAAGTATTGTCAAGATTATTTTTTTAAGTTTATCTTTATTGTTGAAAGTATTACAGATGTCCCCTTTGTTTGTTCTTTCATTGTTTTTCCATTGACGCTCTCCAGCTTGCACCCACCCCTCCCAAACCCTCAACCGCACTATTGTCTGTGTCCATGGGCTATGCATATAAGTTCCCTGGTTAATCTCTACCCCTGCTCACCCCCACCCTACCCCCACCCTCATCTTCCCTCTGAAATGCATCAGTCTGTTCCGTGGTTCTGTGTCTCTGGATTTATTTTGTTCATCAGTTTATGTTGTTCATTATATTCCACGATGAGTGAGATCATGTGATATTTATCTTTCTCTGACTGGCTTATTTCACTTAGCATAATACTCTCCAGGTCTATCCATGCTGTTGCAAATGGTGAGAGTTCCTTCTTTTTCACTGCCATGTAGTATTCCATTGTGTAGATGTACCACAGCTTTTTTATCCACTCATCTGCTATGGGCACTTGGGCTGTTTCCAGATCTTAGCTATTGTAAATTGTGCTGCTATGAACATAGGGGTGAATATATTCTTTCTGATAGGTTTTTTGGGTTTCTTAGGATATAGTCTTATTTATCAATTCATTGGCGGGTTCTAATCTGCCCTCTCCATTGCAGGAGAATCTGATTTATTCTACAGTATTCACTGTGCAACTTTGGCAACGGTAGCTGGTCACCCGGGTTCCTTGTGGAATTACAATGGTTCTGCTGCTGCAGCACTTGGAGAAGTATTTCTTTCCCCAGAAATACTACACCCGCGTTTTGCCTGTACGCCCACACATCCCAATAAGAACACGCAGCCTCGGAAAATCGGCCGGAAGGAAGGAAGGTGATTGTTGATGTTGGAAATCCCCCTTGGCTGAGGGTGGCCTTTTGTTCTGCTCTTCCTTTCTAGAGGTTAAAACTGTGCCTTGGGATGCAGGTGTCCTTACTGGGCCCCATTGCTGTGTTCCCGTCTCCTTCTCTTCCTTTTCTTTTCCTCCCATCCAAGGAGACCCACAGCCAGGCCAGGTATCGTCAGACCTGCTGGGATGTGGGGCATTGTTCCACGGCAGGGGCAGGCCCCTCACACCAAGCCTGGAGAGCTGGAAGCTTTCGCCTTGGCCGTCACCCGGCTCCTGCAGCAAATGCAGTCCCCCTGTTCGCGTCTGCCTTGCCCACCTGGTTCTCGGGCTCTGTAAGCTCAGTCCGTGTCCCAGGCCGCCGCGATTTGCTTTGAACTTGTGCCTTTGTCTCAACACATCCTTTTCCCATTCACACGTGCCGCCTCCAGCTCACAGCACTGGGTCTGGGAATAAGAAATGCGTCCACACCCAGGGTCGCTCGGCCACTCGGACGCCAGCCGTCTCCACGGTCAGCTTCAGGGCTCAGGTGTGCAATGATCACCAGGACGGAGCTCCCACTGCTCAGCTTCGGGGGCAGCTCTCCTTCCCAACAGGGGCAGGTTCCCTATTTGTTCTTGTTCAGCAGAGGAGCAGCTTTATTTCTGAATGTCCACAACAAAGCAAAACAAAACAAAACACACGAAGCCTCCCATCATGCTCGCTGATGCATGTCTTAGTTTAGGTTTTCCCCAGAACAAAACCTCAGGCAGAGACTTGGGTCTTGGGCACAGATCGCCTTTTTTTAAAATCATTCTTTATTTTTTAAAAAAATGTATTTTTATTGATTTCAGAGAAGAAGGGAGAGGGAGAGAGAGAGAGAGAGAAACATCGATGGTGAGAGAGAATCATTGATCGGCTGCCTCCTGCACTTCCCACACTGGAGATTAAGCCCGCAACCTGGGCATGTGCCCTGACCAGGAACTGAACCTTGACCTCCTGGTTCATAGGTCGACACTCAACCATTGAGCCACACAGGCCAGGCACAGTCGCCTTTTTGGGAGGAGAACCTGGAATGCAGAAGTGGGGGAGTGGGGAGAGGAAGGGGGAGCCAGTGAAAGGTGTGTTAATTCACTGGTTATTGTTATGGGCAATTGGGCTCACTCTTTTTTTGTTTGTTTGTTTTTAAATTTCTTTATTGATTAAGGTATTACATATGTGTCCTCATCCCCCCATTACCCCCAACCCTCCTCACTCATGCCCTCACCCCCCTGTTGTCTGTGGCCTATATGCTTGCATACAAGTCCTTTGGTTGATCTTTCCCCCTTACCCCCACCCTCCCCTACCTTCCCTCTGAGGTTTGACGGTCTGATCGATGCTTCTCTGTCTCTGAATCTGTTTTTGTTCATCAGTCTATGTTGTTCATTATATTCCACAAATGAGTGAGAGCATGTGATATTTATCTTTCTCTGACTGGCTTATTTCACTTAGCATAATGCTCTCCAGTTCCATCCATGTTGTTGCAAATGGTAAGAATTCCTTCTTTTTGACCACAGCATAGTATTCCATTGTGTAGATGTACCACAGTTTTTTAATCCACTCATCTGTTGATGGGCACTTAGGCTGTTTCCAAATCTTAGCTATGGTGAATTGTGCTGCTATGAACATAGGGGTGCATATATCCTTTCTGATTGGTGTTTCTAGTTTCTTGGGATATATGCCTAGAAGTGGGATCACTGGGTCAAATGGCAGTTGCATTTTTAAATTTTTGAGGAAATGCCATACTGTTTTCCATAATGGCTGCACCAGTCTGCATTCCCACCAGCAGTGAAGGAGGGTTCCTTTTTCCCCACATCCTTGCCAGCACTTGTCATTTGTTGATTTGTTGATGATAGCCATTCTGACAGGTGTGAGGTGGTACTGTATTGTTGTTTCGATTTGCATCTCTCGGATAATTAGTGACTTCGAGCATGTTTTCCTATGTCTCTTGGCCTTCCTCTGTCTTCTTTCCAAAAGTATCTATTTAGGTCCATTGCTTATTGGGCTCACTCTTGTTGGAGCCCCTCTGAATTGTACCTGTGAAGACCCAGAGGCTGGGAGTTGTCCTGGGGGTGTTAGCTCCCTAGCCCTCTCCGTGCTCCGTGCTGCCTGTGTGAGGGTTGAGTGAACTACCAAAGCTTCAACAAAACCCTGACGTGGAAAACTTGAGGCACTCCACAGGCTTAAGGTGGGTGCTGCCAGTGTGCATGGAGACTGTTCACCCGGCCTCTGCTAAAATCCCAGACAAGCCGGCCGGGTAGCTCAGGTGGATGGAGCATCATCCTGATACACCAAGGCTGAGGGCTCGATCTCTGGTCAGGGCACAAGCAAGAAGCAATTAACGAATGCATGGGTGAGTGGAATAACAAATTGATGTCTCTCTATCTCTTTCTCTCCCCCTTCCTCTCTCCCTCTCTCTCTAAAAATCAATCAATCAATAAAAAATATTAAAACCCAGACAAGCTGAGGAGACCTGGTGTAGGACACAGAAAGCATTGGTGACTATTCATGTGTGGTAATTAAAAGCTTTCCTCCTTACTCTCCTCAAAAGACACAAACAACATCTGTTTAAACAGAAATATCCCCAAGGCCTGACAAAACTTCTGCAGCTGTCCCTTCGCATCAGGAAGATGGAACACTCAGCCGCTTACACCCCGGCGGTCAGGGCCAACGCCAGGAGCCCCTTCACCGGAGCCTGACCTTCTAGCTCCTGTGTGTTCCTGTCGGAGGTGTGCTCCACTAGCTGGGGGCAGGCCGCAAAGATGGCCGTCCCAGTCCTGTCTCACTACGCATCAGCCTTTCAGGAGGCGGACCCAGAGGCGTGGGGCTTGGGGAGCATTCAAACTGGTCCAAACCAGGACTGCAGTTGCTGCTGTTCCCACGGTGATGATGTCAAAACTAGAGCAGGCAAGGGTAGAAGTTTCTCCTCATTGGCGCAACCAGAGAAGTCTAGATGACTGCTGAGAACTTGGGGACAGGGAGATGAAAGGTTGGGGGCTTAGGAAGGAGCCCTGGGTGCCACTTATGGGAGATACTTCATGTCAACAGATGACCTTCTAAAGCCTCTGACTCATGAAGTTATTTGCTTACAATTACTGCCAATTATAGGATTTCCAAAGCAAAAGATCACTTTTTTTAAAAAAAAAATTTTTCTTTATTGATTTGAGAGAGAGAAAGGAAGGGAGAAAGAGAGAGAGAGGAACATTGATTTGTCGATCTGTTGTTCCACTCATGTATGCATTCTTTGGTTGATTCTCGTATGTGCCCTGACCAAGGATTGAGCCCCCAACCTTGGCATATTGGGATGATGCTCTAACTAACTGAGCTACCCGGCCAGGGCCACTAAGCTACCATTTATTGTACTCAGAATTCATACACAGACCTTTACTTACATTAGCTCATTTAATACATAACAGCAAAGTAGATCTAGTGTCACCAGTTGACAAATGAACAACTGTCCCTCCCAGGGGCTAAGGACTTGCTCAGAGCCACACAGCTTCTGAGCCAGCTCCTGGGCAGACAGAAATCTGGCTCCTGTGATGATTTTCTACACACCATTTTATAGGTCTAGGAAGACAGGCAACCTAACAGGTCAGCCCAAACCTTTCAAATCAGGATTGCAAATGGTTCAAAGCTCAGACTTTGGAGTCTGATCATCTCTTTGAAGATCACCAGGGAATAGAAGTAGATTAAAAAAAAAGAAAGAAAAAAGATCTCCAGGTCTTCCTTACAGTCTGCGATTAAATTTACAAAACAGTCCTAACTTGTTTGGCTCAGTGGATAGAGCGTTGACCTGTGGACTGAAGGGTCCCGGGTTCAATTCTAGTCAAGTGCATGTACCTTGGCTGCAGGTTCTATCCCCTGTAAGGGGTGTACAGGAGGCAGCTGATCGATCATCGATGTTTCTATCTTTCTATCCTCTCCCTTTCTCTCTCTAAAAAATCAGTTAAGCCCTAGCTGGTTTGGCACAGTGGATAGAGTGTCAGCTTGTGGACTGAAGGGTCCTGGGTTCAACTCCAGTCAAGGGCACATGCCTGGGTTGTGGGCTCTATCCCCAATGGAGGGCACGCAGGAGGCAGCCAATCAATGATTCTCTCTCATCATTGATGTTTCCATCTCTCCCTCTCCCTTCCTCTCTGAAATCAATAAAAAAATATATATATATTAAAAATCAATTAAAATATTTTTTAAAATGTATAAAGCAACAATAAGCAATGTATGCATGAGTGTGAATGTTTTGTCCTAGATGTTTTTCAGGAGAAACTAAATGTTTTCTAGAAAAAAATAACAAGTATGTGAAACAGAAATGTTACTTTGTGGCCTTTCTACAAGATGCATTTGTGTCCTGATTACAGAAATCTGCTTAGTCTTTGGGTCGCGCTTTTGTATTTGGCAGCAAATTTCAGAGGTTTGCATGAAGAAGCTTCCTTGGGAAAGCGTGGAAGGAAGAGCTCTGTGCACACCCAGCAGAAACGAAACTGCTGGCCTGGTGGGTTCGCAGGTCTTCCTACGACATGGAGGGAACCCGGTTGGGCATCTACACTGGCCTCCGGGGCTGCGATCGTCCTTTTTCGTTGTGTGTGTGTGTGTGTGTGTGTGTGTGTGTGTGTGTGTGTAAAGTTATTGGTATGGATTTCTGTTGTGCCCCATCCAACCTGCCAATGAAGCATCATGAAGAAATTTCTCATCAGCCTTGCAGACAAGTAATGAGCTGGCACATAGTAGGTGCTTCATGGAGTCAAAGCTTCTCAGGATCGAAAGAGACTTGAAAGGCCTTGAGCCTGCTGTGGACTTCTGTGGCTTTCACCCGTTCACTTTGCAGCAACGCTACTCAAAAGAGGTCTCTCTAGATTTTTCTGTCTCCATTTGCCCACATCCAATGTTTTCCTCAAACCCCTCCGGCCTATGGTGAGTCCCCTACTCACTGAACTTGCTCTGGTCAAGTGTTCGGAGAGATTTTGTAATCGCTGAATTGGATGGTCGCTTACCTGTGTGGCATTAAGCACATGGACCACTCCTTCCAGCTTGAAATGTTCTTTTCAGGTCCTGAAGCCAGCTTCCCAGCTCCCATCTGTCTTACCAGCCACTCTTTAAAGCTCTTCCACTGACTTCCCTGCTTCTATTACTCCTGGCTTTAGCCTAGCCGAGGGCTCTCTCCTCACCATCTCCCTGGAGATACTGCTTCCTGGCCTCTGGCTTCAATGCTGTCTATTTTCTGAAGTTGACAAAAAAGAGGGGGAGGGGACGCTCCATAGTAAATCTCACTGAAGGTGACCCCACAGGGTGGTCTGATCACACTTTTCTAACTGGGCAGGTCCTGGTGGGCAGTCATGCCTCAGGCCTATAACTTCCCCAGTGAAAGGTTATCTCTGCTTTAAGCAAGTCCTGCCCATTTTTTGTGTGTATCTAGGTTAGCACATTTTTGAAATGCCTCTTTTCAGACCCCTGGGAAGCAGCCTCAAGGGAGCACTTAATCTTAATATCCTGTTATCTAGCCTGGCAGGCGCGGCTCAGTGGTTGAGCATCGACCTATGAACCTGGAGGTCACAGTTCCATTCCTGGTCAGGGCACAGGCCCTGGTTGCAGGCTCAGGGCACGTGCAGGAGGCAACAAATCCATGTTTCTCTCTCTATGCCTCTCCTCCCCACTTCCACTCTCTCTAAAAATCAATGGGAAAATATCCTGGGGTGAGGATTAAAAACAAACAAACAAAAAAGAATAAAATTGAAATCCCTCAACAAGACTTATCAGGTACCTCATGACTTAGCCCAGGGGTCAGCACACTTTTCTGTAAAGGACCAGACAGTAAGTATCCTATACTTTGTGAACCCAGACCCGTGCTGTGAGAAAGCAAAAGCCACTCAGAGAAGGAGGAGAGGAGCAATTCTGGTCCTAGTCTCAGAAGAGCCCGGCCTGAGGTGCTGGCTGCGTCTTGTAGCGGCCAGCTGGAGTCGCACGGAGCAGAGGACTGCCTGCTGCAGTCATTGCAGAGAATTGTGAGAGAGAAAATGGTCCTTACCTTAGGCCTCCGGGTCTTAGATAATTGAAACACTGGGCTTCAAACCCCCCTACCTAGCTCCTTCCTCTCTAGTCCCCGCTGCTGTCCTGCCTGAACACACGTCCCCCAGGTCTTCACTTGGCTGGCTCTTTCCAGCATTCAGGTTGGCCTGGAGCCCCTCAGTTTTTTGTTTGTTTGTTTGGTTGTTTTTCTGCTTGTTTGGGGGCGAGGGAGGTTAAGAGGAAAAGCCACCCTTTATTTACTTCAACCCATGTGCCCACTATGGGCAACTAACATAATCATGACACAAAATTCAAATCACTAATAAACTGACCACACACACCTTCCTTTTAAAACCATGTTTCACCCGGCCAGCGTGGCCCACTGGTTGAGCGTTGACCTATGGGCCAGGAGATCACGATTCGATTCCCAGTCAGGGCACATGCCCAGGTTTCAGGCTCCATCCCCAGTGAGGGGCGTGCAGGAGGCAGCCGATCAATGAGTCTCTCTCATCATTGATGTTTCTATCTCTCTCTCCCTCTCTCTTCCTCTCTGACATCAATAAAAATATATTTAAAAAACAAACCAACCAAGTTTCTACCTGTCTTTTGGGCCAACGTCTTTGTTCATTATTCTCTCTAGAGTTGTCAGGCTGCAACAACATAATGCAAGTACAACACAAGTAACAAAAATTGATGGCAAAGTGAAATTGTTGGTCTTGCAAAACAGGCAAGATTTCAAGATTAGGAAAGCAGTTTTGGGGAGCGGCCCTCATTATTGGCAAAGCCATTGACAAATGAGGAAATGGCAGTGTTAGACCTCTGAAAATCTGTGAGGATGAAGACCAGAAAGATACTGCATAGAAGAATGATGTTAACGTCAGAGGGGGAAAAATAAATGCCTCAAATCTTTTTGCCAAAGTTATACTGTTTATGATTTTTGCTGTGAAAGTCAAATCATAACTGAATAACTTCCTATTATATGATCCTATAATTTTATCAGAAAGAATATGCCCCCAGACCCTCCAATATCATAGTGGATTGATCATATTTGTGGTGGTTGTTGCTACTCTTAGAGTGAGCTGGTGGCACTACTCTTACCTGGCTTCTTGTCTAAGGCCCAACCTCTGAATGTTGGTTGCCCAGAGCTTGGTCCTGGTTCTCTTCCCTTCAGCATTTGCCCCTTCCTAAGTGATCCCATCCAGTCCCTTGGCTTGAAACACCATCTACATGCAGTTGACGCTCAACTGTATATCGGTAGACTTGGCCTGCGGGTGTACTTTTTAAAATCCTCACCTGAGGATATGCTTATTGACTTTAGAGAAGAAGGGAAAGAGAGAGAAATATCTATACGAGAGAGAAACATCCATCGGTTGCCTCCCATATGTGCCCTGACTGGGGACTGAACCGGAAACCTAGATTATGTGCCCTGACCAGGAATGGAACCCGCCTTTCAGTGCATGGGATGGTGCTCCAACGGACCGAGCCACCTGGCTAGGCAGGTGTATATTTTTGTACTTGACATGTCCACTTGAGTGTTTCATAGGCTTAAGTGTCCAAAGTCATACCTCTTGATTCCACACCTGTTTCTCAAGTCTTCCCGACGTCACTCAGTAAATGGCGGTATCATTCTCAAGTCAAAATCTATAGTCAGGTTTGATGCCTCTGACTCTACCCACTCCCACCTCTAATGGAATAGCAGGTTTTGTTGGGTCTATCTTCAAAATACATCCCGAATCGACTCCACTCCATCTCCTCCCCACCACTTAGCCCAGGTGGCCGCATGGCTGGCTGGGGCCCTGGGACAGCCTCCTCCCTGGGATTCTTGCTCCCACTCTGCCTTCATGGCCGTCCCATTTCTACAGAGCAGCCATGCTCATCTTGTAAACATTTGGGTCAGATTGTGTCATCCCTCAGCTTCAATCCTTCCATTGTCTTCTCAGCCCGTTCATAGAATCCAAACTCTTTCCCGGGGCACCACAGAATCTGGTCTGTGCCGAAGTCTCGTACCTCATTTCAACACTCTGTCCCCCTTGCTCACTCGCTGGTCGTGTCTTCGGGGTCTCTGCTATCCAGATCACACTTTCCTGTAAAGTGTGGCTGCCTGATTCCTTCTCGTCACCAAATCTCAGCTCCAATGTCACTTTCCTAGAGGCCTTCTCCACCTCCCATCTAAGGCAGGACCCTCCCTGCCTCAGCCTTCTTTGTTTGGTTACCTTACTTTTTTTTCTTCGAAGCAACTATTGGTATCACTAGCTACAACTACTTTGCTTATTTATGTATTTACTTTTTTTTTTCCTGTCCTTCCTTAGACGATAACCCCCAAGGAGGGCAGGGATTTTGTCTCATTTGTTCACTGCTGTCTCTTCCTCGCCAGCGGCTCTCCCATAATAGATGCTCAGTAAATATTTGCCAACTAAACAGTTTTTAAAATACAACAAAAGTCGCTTATTTCCCCAATTTTAAGTTTTGTTTTACAGGGTAAAGTCTCAGGAAAAGCCTTTTTTCACTATTTCATGTGAAATTTTGGTTTCCTTTATAAGTGGATTGATTTATGTGGCCTTTTTCTCTGCCAGTGATCTTTGAACAATGAAGATCTCCTGTGTTGTGTATTTCCTTCCCTGGCTAGACTAATAAATCTGTGGAATAAATAAGCGAGGGCAAGGCTGGCATGATTTGTTCTTGGTTAACCCAGCCTTGGTTACATAATGATGAATCATTTTTCTTCCAGGGACAGAAATGCCCTTTCCCCTTTAAAGTCCATTCTAGAAGCACGTCTGCAGTCTGCTATGCTCACTGGTTTGTGGTGTATGGAACCCTCCTTTCGTGTCGCTAGGGTTCCAGCACCATTTATCCTGCAGGTCCTCTTAAGACCACAGATGAACATCGGAAGTCTCTCTCCTGGGTCCTCTAAGTACTCTGGCCTGTCATTCATCTGAGTCCAGAGAGTTGAGTTTAATTCAATTTAAGAGACAAATAAAGGCTCTCATTAGAGGGGAGCGGCCACAGCGCGCGACAATTGGGCAACACACTGATGTCACTCGATCATAGAATTAAACAGACGCCTCGTTAATGTGGAGGCTCTGATCCCTTTCAAAGAACTGGCTTCTGTGGGTCCTTCAGTTCTGAGAACCGGTCACCTGGGGTCAACAAGTATTGTTAAAGAGTTCGAGGTCTGCTCTACAATTCTCTTCCATCTTGTCACACGCCACGATTCTTTGGAGCCGGTGGGAAGAGAGGGAAAGTGAGAAGAGGGCAGAGGGAACCAGCTTCCCACGGGGTGCCGAGGCAAGGAGGGAATTCGCTGGGTAAGTGGTTTTGACAACAGGGCTCTGAGGCCCGCTTGCGGGAGCATGCACTTCCTCCAGGGGTCAGCTGCTCCCCGCAGCTCCTCTGGACTCTTGCCAAGCGGAGAAGCCTGAATTTTCCTGTTGTAAAGCCCGAGTTTTAACTGCTGGCTCAAATGTCTAACCAGGCAACACGGGCCCCCGGTCTGATCCAGCCAGTAGTTGGTAGGGTGCCGCCTCTGGCCGAAGGCACCATGGAAAGCTGACAGGTGGGCCCCGAGAAGATGCTGATGGTCAATTCCAGTCACTGCTACCAGGATGTGGTGTGAACACAGCTTCATTTCCTTCTTTGTCCACAGGATCAGTTTCTATTCTCACAGGGGTTAACAAACAGATGCAGGTTTGTTTTTTCTCTCTTACCTTGGTGTTGCAGGGAATCCTCACTTAAATGCCATTGATGTTTGACAGAAAGAGCCTTTATTTATGTGGTTGTGGTCTTGGGAAACAATTTTGGTGGAAGTACGTCTCCCCAAGCAGGAAGACACAATGAATTTGTCATCTCCATGTTTTGGGCCCTCAAATTGGCACCTGGGATAGTGCATGTAGTAGGTGCTCAAAAATGTATTAATGTTGCTGGCCACTTTCAGCTTGCAAATTTCACCTTAAGAGACAGTAAAAAACAAAACCAAACCCAAAACTCTTATGTAAAACCAGAGGCCCGATGCACAAAATTTGTGCAAGAGTAGGCCTTCCTTCCCCCGGCTGCTGGCACCGCCTTCCATCTGGCATCCGGGACCTTGGCTTCCCTTGCAGCCCCGCCTTCGTCCGGAAGGTCGTCCAGAAGGACATCTGGAAGGATGGCCGGTCTAATTAGCATATTATGCTTTTATTATTATAGATACCTGAGTCTCTTAGGTTTAAGGCATGGGGCAGAGAAGGGCAAGAACAGGGAACCACCATGAAGTAGACTTTTGTTATGGCCTAGTCGTCCTTTAGATATCACTTTATTTAACCTTCATAATGTCTCTGACAGGGAGATGCTGGTGTTATTGTCCTTATTTTGCAGGTGAGGTTCAGAGAGAATAAATAGTTTGTCCAAAGCCAGCTCATAAATAGTACGGCTGGGATTTGACCCCCGTTCAGGGGTAATCCTTGTCACTGTGACGCTCCGGGGCCCCACCACGAGAAGAGATTGCCACTGGGTCTTGGTTCCCTAGAGGCCACCAAACGTCAAAATAAAAACTAAGTGGTCCTCAGAGATCAGATGAACTGTCACACACTGGCTGAGGCCTGTATTGTGGTCTCCCAAAGAGTTTTGTCTGACCCTTGGATAACCTTGATCACTATTTCCAAATACAACAGACAGTTGAGCTTTCAGGGTTTTCATGTAAAATCAGTGTGTTCTAAAGCCGAATTGATTATCTTTCCAACCAAAACGTCTATAGCATAGACCCCACTTACTGGTATGTCCAGTCACTCAAACTAGGAGCCCCGGGATCGGCTTTGCTCCTCCCCTGCCTCCCTCCAGACCAATCACCAGCACCCACAGAATCTCAGATTCATTCCCCTCTCTCTATCCCTTGATTCAGGGATTCATCCTCGCTTCCGGGAACTATTTCAACAAGCCCTCCCTCCTTACTCCCTCAGGCCCGCACTTCCCACTTGATCCAGTTTAGATTGCGTGGTCCATTGTTCAAATCGTGGCACCGGCAGTCACCCTCAATGCCCTCACCCCTCTCCCTCACCCTGGCGAGACCTTGGCATTTTCCCAACTCTAGTTAAATCTCGCATTTAACCAGCAGCTGAGCTTGGGTAGGAAAAACCACTCGTACTTACTGACTGGTCTCACTGAGGAGCTCAGACCACAAGTAGGTCCCCAGTGCGGCCTGGATAGCTACTGGGCACCATCTCTCTCCTCTGGCCTCCAGTGTTGCTCCAGTGCCCGCTGTGCCTCGTTACTTTCAGCTGATGACTTTGCTCATGGTTTCCCTGAGAAAGAAGAAGCATTCAGACGAGGCATTCCTCATACTCCCCCCACTAGACCACCAGCCTGACTGATCTCCTGTGTCTCCCCTGCCCCAGCTCCTCAGTGTCCCTCTGGTCAAGTTCCCACCCTCTAGCCAGAGTGATTACATGATCACTCATCAGATAAAACCCAAACTCTTTACCATGGCCTGGAGGTCCTCCCTGGCCTACCCACCTGCAGGCCTCTGATTTCATCTCCCTTGCTCTCTCCCTAGCTGACTTTGCCCTACCCACACTGGGCTTGCTTTCTCGCCAACACTTGGCACACATTCCCACCTCAGGACCTTTGCACATGCTGCTTCCTTGGCTGGAGTGCTCTTCTCCCAAAGGTATGTGTGGTTTGCTCTCTCATTTCTTTCCAGTCTTAGCTGAAAGTGCCCTTCCAGACAGGCCTTCGCTGTAGCCACAATAGCGCCTCCACACCTCCTCACTCTGTTCATGTCCTGCTTCGTTTTTGCCCTTAGCACTGATCACCCTGACATATTATACATTTATTCCTTTATTGTCTCCTACTAGAATGTAAGCTCCCTGACAGCAGGGAGTCTGTGTCTTTTGTTCATAATGGCACCCCTGACACCTGGTACAATGCCTAAAACATGCTAAGTGTTGAGTCAATATGTTAGATGAGTGATGAACAGATGAATGAATGACTGGCGCCTCGCTTTCTCTGGTCTATAGTCCAGAGTTTTTAGCCCTGGAGGACCTGCCCCAAACGTCAGGCTTCATCCCTGCTCCTTCCACTTTCCCCAGTCCCTTCCCGTTCCCGGAATCCAAATGATCTCCCTCCTCCTTCCCGACCTGTCTATCCCCTCCATGATTTCCTCATGTTGTTTCCTATCTGGGAAGCCCTTTCTTCCTTTCTTTGGCAAAATCTTCCTTCCTTGTTTGAGAAAATTCTGTTTATTATTCAAGGCTCAGTATCAGCGTCTCTGGCAAACCATCCGGCCCTTGCAGGCGGAAAGTGGGATGACTTCTGTGCTCTTACAGAGGGTCCCTCACCCACGTCTGGCCAGCACTACCCCTCTTCCAGCCCTAAACGCGACCCCAGCGCTCTGAGGTCAGCAGATCCGCTCACTTCCTCTAAGGCTCCCGCGCCCGGGTTTTCACCTCTTTGGTTTCTCTTCTCACAAAAAAGACTGCAGAGCACGTGAGGCCTCTGTTCACCTGAGGACTCGGGCAGAGCAGGATTTTCTGTGTTTATTAAACAAATCCAGGTCCCCCCCCCCCCCCCACACACACACATACAGAAATAGAAACCTCCCCGACACTCACCACGGGGATGGGGGGACCACACAAGGACAGGTGTCTCTTTGCTGGCGGCCTGCTTGCTGTGTAAGTCAGGGAGGAGGAGGCTTGGACTGTAGGTGTGTGACATCCGTGCAAAGGAGAGGCTGATTTTAATCCCGCGAGAGAAACCAGAACATGTCAAGCAAGGGCCGTGACAGAGGACTTATGTAAACCTAGGCCCCTCCTGCAGATGGCCTTGCCTCCTGCTTCCAGCTTGCAGAAGCCGGGAGGCTGTGACTTCCACCTGAGAAGATTCACTTTCAGCTTGAGGAAGTGGTGGGCAGAGAACAAGCACGCAGTCTATTTCCCGCCAGTGTCAGGGCGTAAACAAACTGCAAGGAGGTAGCAAAAATAAACTGAACAGGGCGTGTGGGTTCCAAGCAAAGCAGGCCTCAAGGTTTTTGTGAAGGTGTCAGCCACACCTTGCCCACACCGGGCACCCCGTGGTCAGGCCCCTGCCAAGACATTGCAGCTTTGAAGCAGGTGTGTCCTGAGCCCCTTGGGAGCCACTCAGAGCCTGGCACAGGGGAGGGGGAGCCTGGAAACCACATCACAGACAGAGCCTCATAAAGCCACCCTCTTCTCCAAAGAAGCAACATTATTATTGGGTGGCGCCTTCTTCATAGGAATTGACAAAACAGAGATTCGAGGAAATAGCCAAAGTGATGCCACACGAGCAGCACCTTATTTAGCCATCTCCTCATTCGTTTAAAATTGTTCGTCCCTGGCCAGGTTGCTCGGTTGGTTAGAGTGTCGTCCAGATATGCCAAGGTTGTGGGTTCCATCTCTGGTTAGGGCACAGGCAGGAATCAACCAATGAATGAATAAATGAGTGGAACGACAAATCGAGGTTTCTCTCTCTCCCTTCCTCTCTCTCTAACATCAATACAAACTGTTAAATTATACTTGAAGTCTTTTAAAATGGGCAAAAATGTATGGTGCCTATAATATTCTACCAGTGGCCAGCAGGGGTCTCGGGTCGGGGGATGCATCTTTTGAATGAAGGAGGAAGTGGAACTTTAAACGGAAATAAAAAAGGATAAAAGACCTAGAGAACCATTTCCTCTCAATCGGTGGCTCTCACACTTTTTGGTGCCAGAACCCTTTTATATTTGTTTAAACGATTGGAGCTCTCCAGGAGCTGTTGTTTAGTTTATGTGGTTACATCTACCAGTGGATACTATATAAACATTAAAACAGAATTTTAAAAAATAATTTTTATTAATGTATCTAAAATAACAGCAATACATTTATGTATTGTTTGATGTTAACATAAATGTTATATGTTTATGAAAAATAGCTTTCAAAATGAAAAATGAAATGGTTCCCCAAATAGAAGACAGCTGGATTCTTGTATATATTCTGCATTCAGTTTGTTGTGAATCCAGGTTGTCTGCTTCCGGAAAACTCGAATGTGCATTCATGAGAGAATGACAGTGAAAAGAGCAAATACCCAAGTATTAGTGTGAAAGTCGTTTTGATCTCATGGGCCTCCTGCAAGGTCTCAGGGACATTCAGGGGCCGCCAGCCCATACCTTTGGAGCCACTACTCCAGCTCAGTACACCAGCTAAAATAAATATCAAGCCTTTGCTGGGCGTACAAGCCACTTACATGGCTTCCCTTCTTAGTATGCGCAGTAGGCAGAATTATGAGTGACCCATTTCCTGCTCTCTGGTGTGCATATTCCTGTATAATTTGGGGAACTTGTGGATACGATGGGATAGTCACTCCCATGATTAGGTTATGTATATTGCATAGTTGGCTTTAAGAATGGGAGACTCTTCTGGGGGTATCTGAGCTAATCAAGCGAACCCTTAAAAGGGCTCCTCCTCCTGCCCTAACTGGTTTGACTCAGTGGCTAGTGCCGGCCTGTGGACTGAAGGGTCCCAGGTTTGAATCTGGTAAAGGGCATGTACCTTGGTTGCGGGCACATCCGCACTGGGGGGTGTGCAGGAGGCAGCTGTTTGATGTTTTTCTCTCATCGCTGTTTCTAACTCTCTATCCCTCTCCCTTCCTCTCTGTAAAAAATCAATAATATATATATAACATCTATTCTCCTCCTGAAGAATAGATTGAAGAGTGCAATTTCATTCAATTGAACACAAGTGAGATTCTCTATTGCTGGCTTTAAAGGTGAAGGAAGCCATATGGCAAGGAATGCAGGCAGCCTTCACAGCTGAGATTGACCCCTGGCAAGCAAACGGGGACCTCAGTCCTACAACCACAAGGAACTGAATTCAGCCAATAACCCGAATGAGCTGAAAAGGATTTTTTCCTCTGAGCCTCCAGAAAGGATTGCAGCCTGGACAACACCCTGATTCAACCTGGGATACCCTGAGCAGAGAACCTAGTCACCCCGCGCATGAACTTCAGACCTACAGAACTGTGAGATAATGAATGAATATTGTTTTAATCTGCTAAGTTTGTGGTACTGTTATACAACAGTGGAAAACTAATACAATATGTACTGTTTTACATTTATTTTTAAATCACACAAATAATCATAAATACATCTTCCTTGTAAAAAATGAAAACATTATTGAGAGATTAAAAGTTCCTTTTGACTGCCCCCCATCCTAGCCAATCTTGAGCCCCTCCATATCCTTTTTTTCTAGGGGTATGGTATGAAACTGCCCTTGTTGGAGATGAATCCTTCCTTCCAGACCTTTTTCTATCCATTCATGTGCATATGTATGTACCAACAGAAAATATATAATACTGCTGTGGTTTATTTATTTTTCATATTTTAACTTCAGAACATTATTGGGATGAATGGTTTTCCACCTCTCTTAGGTTATTCACAGCTAGGATGTCCCTGCTCAGTTATAGGCTCGATTCCAAGCCACCAGAGTGACATTGGTGGCTCTTGTTCCAAAGGAACCCGTAATGGTCATCTGGTTCCTACCTTCATCCAGCACTGGAACATCAAGGAACTTCAGAACGTCCTTCACTAACTCTCCACTGATTTAAAGAACAATGAATAGGTGTGGCTTTTTCAGAAACAAACCTATGGCATGCACCTGCCTTACCTCCGGGAGCTAGGACGAATCTTTGCCAGGGGACCACAGTGCCAGCTCTGGAGGGTGGTACCCATGCCCAGGGGATAACCCCCCATCTTAGCTTCTGATAGAACGTCAGAAGCAGGTTTTCCAAGGTGGCGTTAGTGCTGAGCGCTCAGAAAGAAGTCCTTTCTCACGCAAGCTCGGCCTCCAAACTCACAGAGCCGATGGGCCACAAGCCTCTGTGTGAAAGGTGGGCACGTTCTGCATTTCTGTAGCAGAGGAGATATTAGCAGGGGCGAGTTAGCAATGCCCTTCCTGCTTTGCTAAGCTCATCTCATCCTGTGCCCCCCTGACATCACAGAGGTCCTGACATTTTATAACAGCACAGACATGCCCTTTCGATCTTTGGCCTTTTGTGATGTTGAGTTGGCCAGGGAAGCTGTGACTACCTGCTTGCTCTGGGTGGGCAGGAAACCTTGCCAGTTCATAAATCCTTGGCTAGAGTGCGCCCGTTGACAGGGGTTGGTTACACTTACCACCTCCCGGCAAAGGCTGTACCCACCCACCCGCATCCCTGGTCCATGATTTTCCATGCTTCCTGGCTACTCAGGTAGGACCATCCCACACCCGTGAAAGCACAGGTGTCTGGGTGTGGCGCTGCCCGCGGGGGCCACAGCTTGGGGACAGGAAGGCACGCATGGGGCGGGGGGCTGCCCCCTTGTACTTCTGTGTGGATGGGAGCATGTGTTTCTGTTCCCCTTTCTGGTGAAATCTCCAAGCAGATACAATCACCAAGGTCCACCCAAGAGGAGAAACGTGCTTTGGGCGCCTCCAGACAGGGGTTTGAGTGAGTCTTGAAACTAGTCCAGGGTCACTGGGTGCAGGCTTCTAAAGGTGACTGCAGGGAGTGGAAATACCCCAAACTTTCCTCCCACAGTCCATTTCCTTAGACGGCGGGGGAGAAAGCTGGCCCGAAATTAGGCGTCCAACGTGGGGTGGTCTGTGATGCATTCGGGCTGCTAAGTCAAGCGGGGCGAGGGCCCCGTCTCCCACGCTGGAGGCGCCCAGGGAGCTGGGGTTTTTGTGACGGCGACCTGGGTCCCGGGGCTGGAGGGGGAACAGGCAGAGCCGCGCGGAGGGCGGCCGGGCGGGACGGGGGCGGAGCGGGCGCCGCTGCGCTGACCGCCGCTGCCGACAGGGGGCGGCCGCGCCCACTTCCTCCGCTCCGCCTCGGCCGAGGGACCCGCACCGGCGAGCGGCGCCTCCCGGGGTCTGCGGCGGCGGCTCCCGAGCGGGCGGGCGGCAGCGGAGGAGCGGCGGCGGGCGAGCCCGGTGGCGGTGGCAGCCGACGCTCCGAAGCCCCGCGGCCAGGTTCGCGTGCCCGCTGCCCGCATGGACGCGGCGCTGAAGCGGAGCCTCTCGGAGGAGCCGGCTGAGCTCCCGGCGTCCGCCCGGGACTTGGAGGAGGAGGAGGAGGAGGAAGAGGAGGACGAGGGGATGGAGCAAGAGCTGGAGGAGGAAGAAGAGGTGGACCCCCGCATCCAGGTAGGGCGCGCGGGGGGCGCCCCGGATCCACCCCGCGAGGGCCGCCGCGGAGGTCGGCGTCTCCACCTGCAGCTGCCTCGCAGTCCCCGGTGCCTGCGGTCTGCGGGCAGGGAGAGTGGGTCTGAACCCCGGGTTTCACCGGCTCTTGGGGAGCTGCAGTGCCCGCGTGAATGCGGCCTGGCTAGATTGCGGGGATCCCCGCAGACCCCCGGCAGGACCCCGGGGTCGCCGCAGCGTGCTCAGCGGTGCCGCGGAGGTGCAACAAAGGGAAAAGGGGGCGGGGGCGCCATGCGGGTCTCGGGGTCCCCTGCCAAGCTCCGGGCGCCGCGTGCATGGCAGGGCCTCCGGGCCGCGGAGGAGAGGCCGGCCGCCAGGTGGGCGTTGTCCGCCCTGCTGCCCGGGCTGGCTCGGTGCCCCGCGTTCCGCGTCTGCCTTCACCTGGCGCAGGTGCCCGGCCCGAGCCATCTTCCTCCTTGGGCTCATTGTTCCCAAACCGAAGGGTGGATTGTCCCCGCGGACGCAGCCTTGCACTTGGCCTCGAAGGTTTAAAACCCAGCTTTTCCTTGTTGTGAGGTTGAGTGTGAACAGGAATCGGGAACAACTGATGCGCAAAGCAGACGCGGGGAGAAGGCGAGGGGATTGGCCCGGCCCTCCGCACCTCCATTTCTAAGGGGGATGATTAAAAACCCATTTCCAAGCTTCGATCTAGGAGCGACAGCTTAACCTCTTCACCCGCCAGGCAAAACGCACAGCGAATCCCGTTGGCAGGACCGTTTTTCTACCCTTTGCCTAAGTCGTTCTTAAAAATACATTGCTTTTAAGTATATCTTTCAATTCCTGAAGCCCTTACTGGTTTTTCAGTGCGCAGATCAATTAAAAGCTCATTTAACTCAGCTGTCTCTATTTAAATGAATTGTTTTGGCAGATTAGCCAGGTAAAGATCAGGTGGGAAATGTGTACATTAGAAATCTTATTAAAATTGTCAGTGTGAACTACTACTATTCTGTTAGCAGGGGATTCTGTTAACAAGATCCTTTGTTTGCAGAGTAAAATGAGTTAACTTCATGCTGGCTACTTTTTACAGAATTTCATTTTGTAAATGTTTAAAGGTATTTTTTTTAAGCTCGTTAAAAAAATACCTAGGGAGATTGAATAATTGGCAGTTTGAAAAGAAAAGATTTTCATCTTTATAGAAAAATACTCAACCGCCGATGAGTTAATGTTAGAATGGTGTCCTTGATTTTGAAAACATTTCACTGGGTTTATACTTGTGGCTTGGCCTTGTTTATTTTCTTTTATTGTCTTTTCTGCAAAGTTCTTGCTGCAAAGCAAGAAGGTACTGTTTTGATTCGGCTCCAAAACCATTGTAACAGGTGGATTTACCTGCAGGCACAAACCTGGAGTAACTATTTGACCTTCTAAGAAAAGACAAATTTCTGGGACTTTCTGACATTGCAGATCAAGATAAAGTTTTCAGAATTGCTGACATGCATTTGCTCTTCCGGCCAAGGCTCAACTATTTTCCTTGAGAGTTAATACTGACTCGTCCCTCTTCCCACAAATGGTGCTGGAGTAATTTTGCAGGCAATGGGCTGAGTCATACTGGAAACAAAAGACAATCCCTTAAATCTTTTTTTTCTCCCTCTGTCCTTCCTTAGGGAGAATTGGAGAAGTTAAATCAGTCCACGGATGACATCAACCGACGGGAGACTGAACTTGAGGTACAGAAAGCGGGCCCCTGTCCCTTGCTGAAGTGACACCAGAATGGTTAATTTTGTTTTAGTGGCTGGAGGGTGGTTGCTGGCGTGCCCTCCTCGGAGTTGAGCAATAGCCTGCTGTCTGACAGAATCAACTACACCACTGAGCCCAGCTTGTGGGTGGAACACACATGGATCTAATTTCACATGTTGTTTTTCATCATGGAAGCGCCGTGGGGCCCAAACCAAGGGCTTTACCCAGGCATAAGCCCTAAAGTTAATGTGTCCGGGGAAGAGCTACAGACCTGAGGGGAAAATGAGCTGACCCCTTTAGTGGAGCAGCATACAGGAGCTCACCAAGTCTCTGCAGTACCTTCGGGCAGTTCTTACACTGTACTTGGAAACGTGTTTCCTCAGATTTAAACCTTTTTTTTTACTTTCCTGCTCTAAGAATTCACCCCCTTTCGACATTCCTGCTCACCTCTGGATTGTCGGCTTGTGTGTAGAATATAATCATCTTAATGGTGAGGAAAAGCTGTGTAGGCTGGGAAGGGCTTTTCTGCCGGGAAGTAGCTTGAGAGACCAGAACTCATTTGAATTTCATGAACATCTTCCAACCTGAGTGTAAACAGATTAGCACTCTTTTTTGTTGCTGTTGTTAATCCTCACCTGAGGATATTGTTCCATCGATCTTTTAAAGCAGCGGTTCTCAACCTGTGGGTTGCGACCCCTTTGGGGGTCGAACGACCCTTTCGCAGGGGTCGCCTAAGACCATTGGAAAACACATATAATTACATATTGTTTTTGTGATTAATCACTATGCTTTAATTATGTTCAATTTGTAACAATGAAATTAGGGGTCACCACAACATAAGGAACTGTATTAAAGGGTCGCGGCATTAGGAAGGTTGAGAACCACTTTTAAAAGGAGAGTGGAAGAGAGAGGGAAAGACAGAGAAACATCATCTCACCTCGATTGGTTGCCTCCAGCAGGAGCCCTGACCAGGGCCTGGGCAGCGGGGAAGAGCCTGCAACCCAGGTACGTGCCCTTGGCTGGGATTGAACCGAGGGACCCTTGGTCCGCAGGCTGACACTATCCACTGAGCCAGACCAGCTAGGGCCAGGTTAGCATTCTTTACAGTTACCGATTGGCCCCCCTGCCTTTTCAGTAGTGGTTGGTTTTACCATCCATCAGCAGATCGGAACGACCCCGCATGTACCCGGGAGCCTGTGAATGGTGTCAGAGCTGAAGGAGCGCGGAGAGCTGCTGGCTGTTCCTGTAGCAGGAGAAATAGCAGGGAAGGTCAGTGGAGAGGGCAGGAAGCATCTGGTCCCTAAAAGTGAGGGTGCAGGCGGTAGGAAGGTAATCTACCAGCAATACACTGGCAGCCTCGACTTCAGCCTGCCTGCGGCCCTGGGTGTGGGAGGGGATTAAAGCCTGTCTGCTGAGCTGTGTGTGAAGGGTTAACCCCTCTGTGAACACTGGCTGCGCTTCTCCCCCAAGTGGAGTAAAATCTGAGTGTTTATTTAAATTCTTGGCACTTAGGACGAATCGAGTCTCTTCGCTGGGCGATTGAAATCTCTCAGAAACTCAGATTTGTAGTTCATGAAACAACACCCAAAGCCCTACCACTTCTATAGTGTTTTTTTTTTACGAAATGTTTTTACAAGCTTTTTCTCTTTCTGTCCTGTTACAATAGGCTGATGTTGTGCTGTCCTTACCACCACATGTGGCTATTTGAGTTGAAATTAAATGAGTTGACATGAGATTAAGAATGCAGTTCCTCAGGCACGGTAGCCACACTTTAAGAGCTCAGTAGCCCCTGTGTTGGACAGAGCCGAGAGCACCTCCACCATCTTAGAAAGTTCTAGTGGCAGCACGGCGTTGGAAGATAGGGGAGGCGGCGACTGCCTCTTCAGATGGGGACACGAGGCACAGTGCTCTCTCGGTTCAATGACTTTAGGGAGCCAGGCCATTGTCCATAGCCCTCCAGCTCTCATAGCCTCCCGTCCCAGGTGTGAGCAGACGAGTTGGAAATAGCGTTTGTATTTGGATGCCTGCTCGATGCCGGCCACTGTTGTGCTTGCGCACGCTTACCTTCTGGGGGTAAAATGGTTCCATATGTTGAACTCCTTTTAGCCCCGATTTCCGCATCCTTTCTCTGAGCGCACTCAGGTGTGTGTGCCACGGGAAGCCTCGGGGCCGGGGTTTCCTGCCCTGCTCTGGAGGGCACTTGGCAGCAGCGAGGAGAGGTGGCCAGAGCTGGCCTGTGTCGCTGGCTGACCTTTTCATGGTATTATTAGAACCAAGATGGACCCAGAAATATAACGCCGGCTCTGTAAGCAAGGAACACGTCCCTAGGAGCCACATCAAAAAGTAAAAAGAAACAGCTGGAAGGGACTTTATTCCATTTAACCGAGAATGTTCCGGATAGCATACTTTTAACATGGCATCAATAGTAAAAGCCAGCCGTAGCCGGCTTGGCTCAGGGGACAGTGTCGGCCTGCAGACTGAAGGGTCCCGGGTTCAATTCTGGCCAAGAGCACATGCCTGGGTTGTGGGCTCGATCCCCAGTGAGGTATTTTACAGATATTTTGGTATGAACTTCAGCATCTTGTGCATATTTTGCACCTACAGCACATCTCGGCTTGGACCGGCCACTCTAGCTCCGTGTGGCCCGGGCAGCCCATGGCTAACAGGCGTTTCCTGTGAGTCTCCCAAAGGAGCAGAGGGGGTGGGTCCCAGTGCAGCCGTGTGGCTGCTCATCGTGCTCCCAGAGCCCGCGGGGAGCTGGGTGTCGCCCTGTGTCTGCGGTGGGTTGCCCTCCTTCAGTCAAGCCCTGGGCCCCAGCCTCGTGTCGGGCACTTTTTTGGCCACTGCAGACAGGTGGGTGAGCCAGACAAAGGTCTTGTCCTCAGGGAGTTTACATTTCGGTTGGGGGTGTGGCGAGGAGAGGTGGCTGACAATTCCTGATTAAAGGAACTACAATAGAAGAGGGAGGTGACTGGCTGTGAGAGAGGAGGCACCTCTAGATAGCTGAGCAGAAGCGGCAGCAGCCGAGTCCCTGTGCAAAGAGGAGCAGATGGCAGGAGCGCGGGGGTGGCGCAGGGCGGGTGCCAGAGGATGTGGGACAGGAAGCAGAGCGTTTAGATACACAGTTGATTCTTGTTATTCGTGGTAGTTGTTTTCTTTTTTAATGTACCCCAGTTTTTAATTTTTATTTATTTTTTAAATTCTTTTAAAAAAATATATTTTACTAGGGGCCCGGTGCACGAAATTCGTGCACTGGGTGTGTGTGTGGGGGGTGTCCCTCAGCCCAGCCTGCCCCCTCTCACATACTGGGAGCCCTCAGGCATTGACCCCCATCACCCTCCAATCGCAGGATCGGCCCCTTGCCCAGGCCTGACGCCTCCGCCAGAGGCATAGACCCCCATCACCCTCCGATCGTCTGATCGGCCCCTTGCCCAGGCCTGACGCCTCCGCCAGAGGCATAGACCCCCATCACCCTCCAATCGCCTGATCGGCCCCTTGCCCAGGCCTGACGCCTCCGCCAGAGGTGTCAGGCTTGGACAGGGGACCCCCATCTCCCCCTGATCACTGGCTCTGGCCCCCGCCCAGGCCTGAGGCCTCTGGCCCAGGAATCATGCCTGGGCAGGAGACCCCCATCTCCCTCTGATCGCTTGCTCCACCCCCTGCCCAAGCCTGACGCCTCTGACCCAGGCTTCAGGCCTGGGCAAGGGGACCATCATTTCCCCCTAATCCCCGGCTCCGCCCCCCGCCCAGGCCTGATGCCTCGGCCAGAGGAGTTGACCCTCATCACCCTCCGATCACCAATCACCGGATCGGCCCCTTGACCAGGCCTGAGGCCTCCGGCAGAGGTGTCCGGCTCGGGCAGCGGGGACCCACAGCTGCAGCGGCCCCGCGATCGTGGGCTTCGCTTTAGGCCCAGGCAAGGGACCCCTAGCTCCCGGGACTGCCAGCTTCGACTGTGCCCAGCTCCCATCGCTGGCTCCACCCCTACTTCCTGCTATCACTGGCCAGGGCGGCAAAGGCGCCTGATTCTCCGATCATGGCTGGGGGGCAGGGCAAAGGCGGCCCCGGGGCCGCCTTTGCCCTGTCCCCCAGCTCTTAGCTCCCCCCTGGGTTTCCGATCACTGTCAGTGGCAGGGGGCTTCTTCCTGCTTTCCCTTTCGCCTCCCTGCATTGTGCCTACGTATGCAAATTAACCGCCATCTTGTTGGCAGTTAACTGCCAATCTTAGTTGTCAGTTAACTGCCAATCATAGTTGGCAGTTAATTTGCATATAGCCCTGATTAGCCAATGAAAAGGGTATCGTCGTACGCCAATTACCATTTTTCTCTTTTATTAGATAGGATTGATTTTTTTTTACAGAGAGGAAGGGAGAGGGAAAATTCTTTATTGTTTAAAGTGTTACATATAGTATTACATATGTCTCCTTTTTCCCCCATTGGCCTCTCCCAGCCACCCCCACCCCCAGGCGTGGTGGTAGTTTTCTGTGAAGTAGCTGTGGACATTGACTCAGTGAATCCTGAACCATTGCTCCCAGAGGGGAGATGTGACCAGGCGCTCGCAGGACCCTCGCCCCACCTTCGGTTCCTGTGTCTCTGGTCACGTTTTTGTCAACAGATCGACACATAACCTTGTTTTATGTGTGTTTCCATTTAAAGCGCTGTACATCATGTATGTTCTTGATTCATTAATTGAACTCATGGGCAAGACCACAGACCAGGGGTGGGCAAACTTTTTGACTCGAGGGCCACAATGGGTTCTTAAACTGGACCGGAGGGCCGGAACAGAAGCATGGATGGAGTGTTTGTGTGAACTAATATAAATTCAAAGTAAACGTCATTACATAAAAGGGTACGGTCTTTTTTTTTTTTTTTTTTAGTTTTATTCATTTCAAACGGGCCGTAGTTTGCCCACGGCTGCCACAGACTCATGGCTGGGTGAAGCCTGTTTAACACCGAGTTCCCTGTGACCCGTCACAGCCTCCTTGGGCTGCGGGGCACCGGACAGCACGTTAGCGCTAGGCTTGCAGGCCGGTTTAAACGCAGAATCACCAACAGAAAACACAGGAACTGAGGCACTAAATGGACCGCGGGAAGGTTCCTGTTGACGGTGTGAGAGCTGGAAGCAGAGGCGGAGGGTCTTTGCTTGACCTCGGCTGGGAGCACGTGCATTGGGTGTGACTCTGTGCATGTCCGCTCCGTGCACGTCCACGGATGAGTGCAGAAGCACACGAATGCTGACGTGGAATCAGGAGTAAATCGTAATGAGTGTGGAATCTGTCAGAGTGAGGATTGGCCTGAAATGATTCCGAAGCCCCTGGAGGAGGTCTCACGCCGGCCACATTTCCATTGCGTTTACTCTTTTTTTAAAATATATTTTATGAATATTTTACAGAGAGGAAGGGAGAGGGATAGTTAGAAACATTGACGAGAGAAACATCGATCAGCTGCCTCCTGCACACGTCCCACTGGGGATGTGCCCACAACCAAGGTACATGCCCTTGACCGGAATCGAACCCGGGACCTTTCAGTCCGCAGGCTGACACTCTGTCCACTGAGCCAAACCAGTCAGGGCTTGCCTTTACTTGCCTTTACTACTCCTCCTCCTCCTCCTCCTCCTCCTCCTCCTCCTCCTCCTCCTCCTCCTCCTCCTCCTCTTTAAATCGGAGGTTACCAGGAGGCCTCTGGATGCCGGCCACCTGCATGTCGCCAGTTGGATGGCTGCCCCTTCCTGCAACCTCACTTTGCCTCTGACCTTGTTTGAACAGAGCTGTGTCCCCTTTGCACTCTGATTGCTATCGGGAGGGCCAGCCTTTCAAACTGTTGAAGGGAATAACCTTTTAACCAGAGAGGCCCTTGGATATAAGCCTGATGTTTCAAATTAAGAAAGTAAGCGCATTTCCCCACAGATACATCCTTGAGTATTTATTGAGCACCTACTGTGCGCTAAGGGCAGTTTTAGGTGACGGGAGAGAAAGCAGTGAAGAGAATGGACAGAACTGTCTTACGTTGTGGAGGGAGGAGGTGCAGTTAACAGTGAACCCCACAGTAGTCACGTGGTGATAGGTGCTAAGGAGGAAAAGTCAGGAGGGCCTGGGCCGTGTGGGCGTTGGGGGGAGAGGGCAGGGAGGAGGGCTCAGTGTTCTGTGTAGGGGGTGGGAAAGACTTCCCTGAAAGCACGTCTGGAGAGAGTGAGCCTGCGGGCCACGTGGGGAAGAACATTCCAGCCGAGGGATTGGCCAGTGCTAAGCTGAAGGTGTGACCTGGTTGAGGACCAAGCAAGGGGGAAGCTAACTGGTGTGCTGGGGGTGGGGGAGCGATGGACAGAAGAGGAGGAGAGATTCAGAGAGAGAAATGGGTCATTCAGGTGAGGAGGGAGAGGAGGACGAGGAAGAGGAGGAGGAGGAGGAGGAAGAGGAAGAGGAAGGACACAGCCTGGTGACCCACATCCGGCTTCCCTGGCTCCCAGTGATCAAAAGCGGCCTTTCCCAGCCTGCCCTTCCCTGGAGGAGAGTTGTTAGTGGTGAATGTTCGTGCTCTGCCCTCCTCGGACGCTGGACTCCTGTGTTCCCCAAACTTTCCTAAGGCCTGTGCCCAGAATCTGCCTTTCCCCTTCCAGACACCAGCAGACATTTTCTCTTAAATATACAGTTTTGAGCTTGGAAACTCGGGGGTGGGAGAGCAAAGGGAGGGGTGGATTGGGAGGGCCTCTCTCCAATGAATATTAACACAAGTCAGGGGAAGAGAGAAATTCTTTCCTGAAAAGATAATGTTGTCACATCTTAGCACCTTGGCCTTTAAGGCCCGTGAGGTGTGGGGTGCATGTATTGTGTGTATGTGGTACGTGTGGTATGTGTGTGGTATATATTGTTTGCAGTGTGTGTATTGTGTGTGATGTGTGTAGTGTGTGTGTGTAGTGTGTGTGTGTAGTGTGTGGTGTGTGTGTGTAGCGTGAATGACTAGATGTGTGCTGGAGGAAGGCCCTATAAGACTTGTGTTTTGGAGAAAGTACTAGAGCAGTGGTTCTCAACCTCCTGGCCCTTTAAATACAGTTCCTCATGTTGTGACCCAACCATAAAATTATTTTCGTTGCTACTTCATAACTGTCATGTTGCTACTGTTATGAATCGTGATGCAAATATCTGATATGCAGGATGGTCTTCGGCGACCCCTGTGAAAGGGTCGTTCGACCGCCGAAGGGGTCGCGACCCACAGGTTGAGAACCGCTGCAGAGTGTGTGAAGTGATACATGGATGAGGGGAAGTGAGGAATAGCTGTTCCTTGAAACTGCCCAGTCTGGGCTGGGAGGGGCCCTGACCTCTTTGTACCCAGGTGAGATCTGGTTCAAGTGAACGGTGGCCTAGGGGCCTTCCTGTCGCAAACACACAGCCCGTCCTGTGGGCTGAGTCCTGTGTGGGTCCCTCGAGACAACCTCAGACACAACCTGTGCCCTGGCCGAGCTTGCTGACTTCTGGGATGGAGCATGTGGTTAGGAGTGAGAGGGCCGTGCAGGGCCCCTCGGGAAGCCAGGGTGGGGCTTGTGGACTAGGAGGCAGAGTGGAGGCCTGAGGACCCAAGCCTTTGGGAGGTCCTTTAACATCCCAGGTAGCCTCGAAGTGGAGGCAGGAGAGAGCTGACACTGCAGACATCACCTGCAGCTTGACCTGTGTTGCTGTGACTCTGGCCGTTGGCCGGTGGTAGAGACAGACACACCTGAGGTCTTTACTGGGCGCCTCTGTGATCTAGGCTGGGGCTGCTGCCTTCCCCACAGCCCTGACCTGAAGTTTGGCCATCAGCAAGGTCAGGCTTTGGGCTTCCTGCTTCAGGCACAGTCCTGCCCTCACCACTGCTGGGATGTCAAGAAATAGTAACTATTCTCACCCGAGGATATTTTTCCGTTGATTTTTAGAGAGAGTGGGAGTTAGGAGAGAGAGAGAGAGAGAGAGAGAGAGAGAGAGAGAGAGAGAGAGAGACAGACACATCGATTGGTTGCCTCCCACATGTGTCCCAACCAGAGCCAGGACTGAACCTACAATCCAGGCACATGCCCTTGACCAGGGATGGACCCATGACACTTCAGTGTGTCGGCCAACACTCTAACCACTGAGCAACGCCAGCCAGGGCAAGGGACGGTAACTTTTGACCCAGCAATTGCACTTGTAAGAATGTATCCTAAGGGAATAACTGGGCAAGGATATAGGTCTGATAATGTTCATTGCAGCATTGTTTAAAAATGTTGGGAAAGTATAAATCTGAATGACTCTCAGCAGGGGTTTGGTTCAATAAACGAGTACAATGCACACGCAGTGGTTGATAGAATCTAGGCCTTAAAATGATGACACAGGCTGTTATTAACAGAGAAAGACGTCTGAATGGGAAAGAGCAGATTGCAGAGGAGCAGCAGTCTGGTGCTCTTCTCTAAAGTCTGTCTATACGCATAACGGTGCCTGGGAAAGATTACACGCCAGGTATTTCTGGGAGGGGACATGCGTGACATTTATGTTTCTATACTTTCCTCTATTTTCTGAATCATTGCATAGAATTTGTACTCCTTTATAGTCAGAAAGGGAAAAACAAAAAACAAAAGCCAAAACCACGGGGAGGGGGTGGGTGTAGGGTCTTGGCATCAGGTGATATACGGTGGCGTTGGGTTAGAATCCGAGGTCGGGTGACTTTTATGGGCACGTGGCCCCTTGGTGTGAGTCTTGTCATCTATGAAATGGGGGGTCGTGACTCTTGTCCACATCCCTGGGTGGCTGGAGGACAAGAGGAGGGGCTGTGTGAAGGGCGCTGGGCTGGTTGCGCAGCCTGGTGAAGGAGAGGTCTCCTGGGGGTGGGGCTGGCAGGGAGCGCCGAGGCACGCTGGGTGCAGATGCAGAACAGGCTCCGGCGAGATGTCCATTGGAGCCAGGCCGGCCACGGGGGCTGGCGATGGCTCTGTTCTGCTTCCCAGGCCCTGCTGTGATGTTGTTTTTTGTTGTTAGTGACTGGCACTGGGCAAGAGGCCGAGAGGGCTTGTGCAGGCCAGGGTGACGGGGGCATGGACTTTGCATTCAGTGGAGCAACAGGGCTTTGCCCTGTGGCTGGTCTGTTGGGCTCTGCAAATCGGTTTGTCTCCGGTGACCCCTGCTTCGTTAGGGCCTGTCTTCTCCTGGGAGTTGCCTGGCACTTAATAGGTGCTCAGTAGATATTTGAGTGGATGAATAGCAACAGATTGGCCCTTCATGGCTGTGTGACCTTCCTTGGCAGATTGCTTCATGTCTCTGGGCCTGTTTCTTCTTCCCCAAGATGGTGCATAGAAAGCTACCATACATTATTGCTGTTACTGGAGCAGAGCGGTGAGGGCTGCAGTGTGGTGGGTGCTTGCAGGAAGGGTTTTGTGTCCATCCTGGAATGTCATTCCTGCCTGTTTTTGTCTCCTAACTGCCCTTCAACAGTAATGACTGCTAATGGTAATAATGAGTGCCTACTGTGTGCCAGGCCCTTTCCTACACACTTCAGAACACCTTTATGAGATAGATGTTTATCATCCCCGTTTTGCTGATAACAAAACTGAAGCATAGAGTTCAAGTGTCTTGCTCCAGAGCAGTTACTCAACTTGAGCTGTATAGACGTTGTGGGCCGGGTAATTCTTTGTTTTATGGGGCTTGTCTTGTGCATCGTAGCAGCATCTCCCTAAATGCCAATAACAGCACCTCTCCTCCCCAGTTGTGACAATCAAACATGTCCCCAGTCTTGCAAGTGTCCCGGGGTGCAGAATTGCCCCTGGCTGTGAACTACCACTCTAGAGCAGTGCCATCAAAGTGTGTGGTCCTGCACCAGCAGCCTTAGCACGACAGACAGGAACTTGCTAGAATTAGAGCATCCTGGGCCCCACCCAGAATCAGGATCTCTGGGGTGTGGGGCCCCCAGGCTGTCTTACCCAGCACTGCCTGTCTCATGCACTTCCTACCACCCTTACCTCCCTTTGCTGTGTGCTCATCAGGCTGTGGTATGGTCCTTTGTTTACTTGTCTGGCTACCCCGCAGGATCTGGCCTCTGGAGCGAGGGGCTTGGCCTCCCCATCTTTTGTCCACAGCATCTCCTTCAGTGTCTGCACACAGGGGTACGATGAATGTCGGAATGAACGGATGTTAGTGTTTGCTTAGAATCAAGAGCCCTTGTGGACTCTTGGCTTCGTCCTGCAGTGTCCTGGAAAACAGACGGGTCCCTCTTCCCCAGGCCGGCTCTGAAATCGCATTAGTCCCCGGGCTGTTGTGAGGCAGGGCCGCCCCTGGGCACAGCAGTTGTGACATTTGGAAAGTACCACCCGTGTCCTTCCCCTGCCCAAAGTCCCTCACTTACGGAGGTCTAAGCGTCTGCCCTGCTCGGAGATGCTGGCATTGTAATTGTGGCCTTTCTCATTGAAAAAGGATGGCAGGTGTGAAAAGGGACAAATGGTCATGGTCGACTTAGTGGAGGAAAGATTAGGAAATAAAACTGTAAAGTGTATGTAAAACTCTATGTAGTGTGTGTATAAGACCATGTGTCCAGTGAGAGAGTATGTGCATATGAGCCAGAAAAGGTCTAGGACACAGGGATTTATAGTGCGGTCCACAGGCAGTGAACTGCTTGTTACCAAATAAGGTGAAGTCAATACAGAAATTGAGAGTAAGAGTTTAAAAATTCAAAAAAAAGGTGACATTGCCTGGCTTTCCCAGTGACATTTCACTTTTCTAGTTGATTTTTATTGTATCCTACAGAAGCGTTGATTCTCAGTGGGCGGGCGGTGGGTGGGGGGCCGTATTCCCACATAGTTTTGAGAAGCGCAGCTCTGGAAAAATGCACCCTCAGATGTTACAAGTGGTGATTGCTAGTTGCTAGGAATGCTGGTGATTGTAATTTTTCATTTCTTGATGTTTTCTCAATTATTTACAATGACCATATTTTGTCATTTCCATAGGCAGGGAATGGGGGTGGAGAGAATGAAGCATTATTGTAAAAAGATGTCTTTCTGAGCCAAAGAAATAAATTTCTGTGAAAGGAATTTTGGGAACTATGAGGGCTGGTGGGAAACATTTTTCCAATGGGTAGTCCCTGCTTTAATTGAAGATAAATCCTGAGGTTGGTGGGCTTGCGTAGTGAATGACTCCGTTGTTAAGCTCTCCTTCTGGTCATTCATGGAGGGATGAAAAGTGCCATAAAGGCATTTTAGGATTGTCGGCAGCCAAGAAACCCTCATTTATGAAATACGCACACACAAACCGTCACCGAGATGTAACCGTGGAAAGCATTTCAAATATTAAGAATGTGTGAGTTTGAGTACTTGCATCGTTTCTAATGGGTAGACCTGTGGGCACATACAGGCTCCCTTGCACACTCTCATTCACTTGTAGCCACATTAGCAAAACGTTATTAGTATGGGCTGTTGAGTAGACCATAGAAATCGCTATCTGGCGTCTAACATTGACCCTGATGCCTTAAAAAAAATCAGTGTGTCTTCCTTTTAAGCTCTGAAGGCCAATGAGAGAATGCACCGACTTTCCCGGCCCCTCAGCCGGAGCCCATCGTGGGAACATAGGCGCTCGCTGTTGTAGAAAAGCAGGCTTTTGTACAGTGACCTGACTGTGCCCCAGGTTTCCCCAAGATGCCTCCCCTCCTACGGGGTGTCCTCGGGTGTCCTCACCGCGAAAGGAGATTGGCTGTGGGGTCGATGGACTTGTTGCTATCCTGGGGGAGATGGAATCTTCAACCCCCCTGGGCAGTAGGGAGCTGTGGTTCCTGTGGATTGTAGCCTTCAGTATTGAGCTGTGCTTTTTCTTTATTTAAAAATTTTTTTAATAGAATTTATTGGAGTGACACTGGTTAATAAATTATACAGGCTCGGGGGGTACCGTTCTATCATACATCATCTGTATGTTGTATTGTGTGCTCACCCCCCAACTCCAGTCTCCTTCCATCACCATTTACCCCCCTTACCCTTTCTACCTCTCCCCACCCCGATTCCCTCTGGTCGTCACCGTACTGTTGTCTGTGTTTTTTGTTGTTTGTTTGTTTTGCTTAATCCCTTCACCTTTTCCCGCCAGCCCCCTCCCCTCTAACAGCTATCAGTCTGTTTTCTATATCTGTGAGTCTGTGTCTATATTTTGTTTGTTCATTAGATTCCACAAGTAAGTGGAATCATATGGTACTTGTCTTTCTCCGACTGGCGTATTTCACCTAGCATAATGCTCTCCAGGTCCCTCCATGCTGTCGCAGAAGGTAAGATTTCCTTCTTTTCACGGCCAAGTAGCGTTCCACTGGGCAAACGTGCCCCAGCTCTTTTGCCCGCGCCTCGCCTGACGGGCGCTTGGGCAGCTTGAGCTGTTGTTTTGCCTTCTGAGCGTTGATTGTGGAGACCTCTCCCGTAGCAGCGTATGCGTGTGTGTGTGTGTGTGTGTGTGTTCGGCCGGCTCAGGTAAACACCCATTGAACCTCATCCTTTGGCGGGCATCCCAGTTACCTCTGCCCCGCCCTCCTCTCTGGGAGTTGCTTCATCTGCCTGTGGCCACACAGATGTTTCAACAGTAAAGACTGTTGCTTTTGTGCAAAGCATCTTAACCAAGGGTTTCACGATCCCTTGCAGAGTAGCTCTTAGAGAGCTCTTCATTTCCTTAAGGGAAGAGGGGAAACGTTTTGTTCTCTTCTTGCCTGATTTTTCCTTTGCTGTGTTTTGCTGGATTATCTGAGATATTTTGAATGTTTGCTGTGACAGAAAGAAGCTGCTAGCGGGGAGACAATGAGAGAAACATGCGCTGTTATAACCGCAGCCCAGCCCACTCAGGAGACTCTTTCGCCATTTGGCATCAGACTGAACCGCAGCGTGACGAGTGGCGTTTGGATGTCTTCACCCACCCTGCCCTTTTGTCGCCAGCCTTGCAAAAGGGTCTGGCTTCATCCTGAGAGATTTGGAGTCTGCAGATGTGATGTCCTCTTTTCTTCCCCGCTTTTTGGTTTTATTGGAAGAAGAGATGAAATGGGTGCTATCCTTTTTATTGCTCTGGTTACTATTTCTACCTAGCAGGTTACACCAAAACATCACAGCTTCAAACCGCTGCTTTATTTTGTCCGTGATTTGTGGGGCCGGAATTTGGAGAGGGCTCAGCTTGGCGGCTCTTGCTTACGGGGGTCTCTGATGCAGTTGGGTCAGATGTCAGCTGGGGCTGTGGTCATCCGAAGGCTTGACTGGACGTCCGAGGAGGCCCATGTCTGTGTCTGGCTGTGGATGCTGGCTCTTGGCTGGGAGCTCAGCTGGGGTTGTCAACCCGAGTGCTTACATCTGACCTTTCCAGCAGGTGGTCTCAGGCACCCTGACCTCCCCATGGGGTCCAGCTTCCCCCACCGTGAGCATCCCGAGATGACGAGGTGGACACACCTTGGCCTTTTCTGTCTGAGCCTTGGAAGTCCCATAGTAGCACCCCTGTCATAGGCTCTGGGTCCAAGCATCCTGAGCTCACCCAGGTTCAAGAGGAGGGGACAGAGCCTCCATCTCTCGGTGGCAGTCGTGCCAAAGAATGTTGGGCCCCCCGGAAGGCTGCCACACTTGTGGCGGAGATGTGGGCGCGGTGACTCGTTTTGAGGCCCGCGGGACATCTGTTTCATTCACTTAATAAGCAACCACGTTTCACAATGCCTTCTCGTTGCTTTAATGGTTAACCAGCCAGCAAAGCAAGGACTTTGGTTAGAACTCCCAGTGACCCTTAAACAAACCAGCAACAATAAAAAAAGCAAGAGGGAGCCAGTGCTTAGCAGAGCTGAGGGGCGTGTGATAGGGAATTCTTTGCCGCTTTGCCCACTTCTTTAACATTTTGTCTGAGAGAAAAATGATGCCACGGCTTTAATGCCTATTAGAAAAAAGTTAGTGGAACCTAGAGCCCAAGGTGCAGTAGGTAGGCAGGCCCTTTATAAATTCAGGGGAAGGTTCTAGAGCTCTCCGGGCAGCTCTTAACGTGCCGCTGGTTTTGTTAACATCTCCGCTGGGGAAATGGAATCTTGGTATCGCATGCATTGGCTAGAAATTGCATCTACTCCCCAGGTTGGAACTTGTTAAAGCAAACCACACTTTAACTCTATGGAATGTGGAGCTAAAAAATAAAAAAAATAAGTAGGAAAACTTATTTTGGAGCCAATAGAGACTTAAACGCCAAAGCAGGTGATGGTAGCAAGCATGGACTTCGAGTTCAGGAGAGCTGGATTTGAACGCTCTCCTGCTTCTTCACCGCCCTGCAGTCATGGCACGGTGCTGAGCTTTTCTGGGTTGTCATTTCCTTCTCTCTAAAGTAGGGAGAGCAATACCTACCGTGCAGGGCTGTTAAGGGTTAAATAAGGTGATGTTTGTAAAGTGCCTGGCCCGGTACTTGGCATAGAACATTCAACACATGGTGGTCCTTTCCTTTCTGCCCTTTGCTCTTTATTGAATAACTAGAGGCCCGGTGCACGAAATTTGTGCAGGGAGCGGGGGGGGGGGGGTCCCCTCAGCTCAGCCTGCACCCTCTCCAATCCGGGACCCCTTGGGGGATGTCTGACTGCCGGTTTAGGCCCGATCCCGGGTATCAGGCCTAAATCGGCAGTCGGACATCCCTCTCACAATCCTGGACTGCTAGCTCCTATTTGCTCACCTGCCTGCCTGCCTGCCGGCCTGCCTGGTCGCCCCTAACTTCTCCCCCTCTGCCGGCCTGATTGCCCCTCACTGCTTCTACGTGCCAGCCTGATTGTCCCTAATTGCCCGCCTCACCAGCCTAGTCGCCCCTCACTGCCCCCCCTGCCAGCCTAATTGCCCCCAACTGCCCCCCCCTCTGCCAGCCTGGTTGCCTCTAACTGCCCCCCCGCCGGCCTGGTCACCCCTAACTCCCTCTGCCTTGCCAGCCTGGTCACCCCTCACACCCCCCCCCCCCCCACTGCCGGCCTGGCCACCCTGCTGTTCACTTGTTTGGTTGTCCCTCACTAACCCCCCTGCCGGCGTGGTAGTAAGCAGCCATTTTGTGAGGGTGTGAGGGTTAATTTGCATATTATTACTTTATTATATAGGATGGCTCCTACATAAAAGTCCCTTTTTACTGGAAGCTTATTATATGCTAAGCATTGCTCTCAGTTCTCACAACAGCTCTTGAGGACATTAATGAGAAATGGAGGCACTGAAAGATGGAGTCAGTTCTCCCAGGTCACAGGCCCAGTGGGTGGAGAGGCAGGATTTGAATCCAGGATCTGAGGCGGAGCCCATGCCCGTAGGTGGTTTGGGAATGTGTGCACATATTGAGGTCCCCGCTGAGGCTGGTGAGATGGAAGAATGCTGGTCTAGGGCTTAGGGGGCCAGGTTTTCGACCCCTGCCCTGACACTCACCAGGTATACATCCTTGGGAGAGAGACTGACCTCCTGAAGTTTCAGTTACCTACTCTGTGAAATGGGAGGAGCATCTGAGCTCAGCGAGGGGCAAAGCCTTGTCCAGCCCTGATATTGTACGACTGAGATTTTGACTTTAATTTAGCCTCATGCCAAATGAATTACGAGTCACCCCCAGTCCTGATGATATGGAAAATGCAGAAGGTCAGTCTAGGCTGCACTTGCTTAAGATTTTGTTTTTAGTGAAGCAATGCTTGCACATAGTTTTGTGTGTGTTTTTTTTTAAACCCCAGAGAAGTTTTAATGACACAAATGAAAGTCCTCTGTCTGATTTCTTCCCACCCCCAGTTCTACGCCGGAAAGCAACCACTGTTAACATTTTTAGCTGTTTCTTCTGATGGTTCCTTTCATGTCTCTAAAGTTACAGCAGAGGGCTTTGACTTTGGTTCTTCTGCATCCTGTGCCCTCCTTTCTCTCCCCTGATTAGCTGCAGTCAGGAGGAGGGTTATCCAAAAGCCAGCAGGAGCCAGACAGCCAGCTGGCCTGGAATGTGGTGGGTGGATGCGAGCTTCCAGCTAAATCATCTCTGGAGCTTTCCAAGGCTGGGCCCTGAACTCCCCGTCACGCCCTGATTCTAAAGCTCATGTCAGGTTATGAAATGGACCTTGTATTGCGTAACAGCGTGGGTGGTGGTCGAAACATTATCCTGGTAAACGTGCCAATCAATTGTATAATCCATCTAAAACCTAATGTCTAAGAATTGCTGGGAAAAAGTGCGTCTTGGAGTTGAGGAAATAGGCTACGCTTCTTGGTGTAAACATGAAACCATTCCCTGGTGGTTGAACTTAGTATAAAGCCCTGGTTCAGCAGTTCTGCCTCCTCTTACACAAAGAATCCCGTGGGTTGGAAAACATGTGTGGCCATGAATGGAAAAGCATTGGGTCCTGTCAGTCTTTCTAGCTGAAATGTGTGTGTGTGTGTATGTGTGTGTGTGTATGTGTGTATGCGCGCGCGTGTGTGTATATGTGTGTATGTGTATGTGTGTGTGTGTGTGTGTGTGTGTGTGTGTGTAGGGTTATGTAACTTTACCCCCTCCTCTAGGGCCTCTTAGGATTGACCCTTGTGCCTGAAGATTTAAGGGGTTTATGGGTTTGGACCTTTGTCTCTATATATTAAATTCCATTCTGGTGTTCATTCCTATGTAACAGCAACAAAAAGGTTGAATTGAAAATGAGTCTTTTCCAAATTGACAGACATTCTACACAATAACTGGCTCGTATTATTAAAAAATATCAAGGCCATGAAAGACAAAGAAAGACTAAAGAACCGTTCCACAGTAAAGGAGACGAGAGAGAGATGACCACTACATGCAAGGTACGGGTCCTGGGTTGGATCCTGGGCCCCTTAAACCATCCCCCTCCTTCATTAAAAAAAGACATCAGTGGGACAGTTGATAATTTGAATAAAGCCATAGCTCAGATTGATAGCCTTGGATGAACATGATGTTCTGATTTTGGTTCTTGTGCCAGGCCCTGTAAGAGAATGTCCTTATCTTTAGGAAATGTGCACTGAAGTATTTCTTTTTTAGGTTAAAAGGAGCACCATGTCTGCATCTCACCCTCATTTTTTCCCAAGTCTGAAATTATTTTAAATTAAAAACAATTTTTTTAAAGTCTTTTCCCCATTCCCAGATCTGCCAATTGCCTTGCCTTAGCCTCCAACTGGCAGTGGAATCTTGGCCATGGAATCTTGACATTGGCCATCGCTTCAAAGGGAGCCGTGTGGCCCAGCCTGGTGGGCCCGCTGGGGCGGGCTGCGATGTCCTGGGGGATGGGCCTGGGTGCTCACATGCTTATCTGGGAATATTTTTTTAAAATATATTTTACTGATTTTTTTACAGAGAGAAAGGGAGAGGGATAGAGAGAAACATGAGAGAAACATTCATCAGCTGCCTCCTGCACGCCCCCTACTGGGGATGTGCCCGCAACCGAAGTGCATGCCCTTGACTGGAATCGAACCTGGGACCCTTCAGTCTGCAGGCTCACGCTCTATCCACTGAGCCAACCGGTTAGGGCTATCTGGGAATATTTTACAGTCAAGTCAGAGTTCGAAACCAGAGAGGCCTCTGCCCAGGAGGAACTCAGTTCCGCACAGGCCTGAAAAAGAGCTCCAAGACCTTTGTTAACCCCAAAAAAGGGAAACTGACAACAGGAAACGCTCTTGACTGCCTTTTCCCTCTTGGTGGAAGGAGCCCCTTGTTGGGTCACAACCAAGACGGACAGTGAGGTGCTGTGGAAAGAGAAAACAGGATCTGGCCTTGTCACCAAGTCCGCCGAGCTGCACAGGGGCTGCCTGCCCCTGGGCCTACAGCTGGGATTGGGACCCCCAATCCTTTGTCCCACCACCACTTAAGTAAAAGGAGGGTTTTCTGAGAGATTCAAGGAGCCTGTCATGGAACCCAAGGGAGGGAAGCATCATTGGGCCTTAAGCATAGGGAGGGGACTCGGGCGCCTTGTCTCCAACGTGTCCCAGTTGCCTTAACAGTCTTGGTTTAAGCCTGTTGTCCCAATAAAAATATTTTTATTGATTTCAGAGAGGAAGGGAGAGGAAGAGGGAGTAGAAACATCAGTGATGAGAGGGAATCATTGATTGGCTGCCTCCTGCACGTTGGACTGAACCTGCAACCCAGACATGTGCCCTTGACCAGAATTGAACCTGGGACCAAACCTGGAACCCTTCGGTCCGCAGGCCAATGCTCTATCCACTGAGCCAAACCGGCTAGGGCACGGTGTAATTATTAATAGGGCCCCTCCTCAGTCTGGAAAGTGCCCTGATTTGATCGATAGGTTACACCACTATCTGATTTCTGGATCAGTCAGGAACCCAGATAATCTCCCCTCCTCTGCTGCCTCCTGCTGTTCTCTCAGTTGCTCTCTTCTCACTCTCTGCCCTGAGTCTCTGTCACTCCCTCCTCTGGGCTCCTCAGTTCTGTTCCCTGAGTGTCTTGTGTCAGAAACGTGGCTGCAAGGTTCTGCCGGATGCATGGACGGTCCCCACAGAAGGAAGCGGCGGCTTTGGCGAGCACCCCAGGGGGCCTCTGCTGCGGGACTGGGGCTTGAGGTGGGACAAAAGGAGTCAGAAGGGGAAGGGACTTAGGCACCTGGTCTCCAGCAGTGATTCTGAGGTCTCTCAGTTTGAAGGGCCTAGTATTTTCTTCCCCTTTTTTTCTTTTCCATGAAGTTTCTAATCCGGAGCTGTTTTAACCAGGGTCTTCTGGGTGGATGGATGGACATTGCTGATGTGGAATGGGGCTCGCGCAGCGATCGGGAGTGTGGTGGCCCCTGGTGGGACGAGTGTCAGCTCCCGGTGGTCCTCTGCCCTCCCCCCATCCCCCCGCCTCTGCTGCCTCCTGGCTCTCTGCCTCTCAGGTTTGGCTCCCTTGGTGTTGGCTGTACCCTGGTATATTCTTTCCGATCTGCCTCTGCTGCAAAATTCCTGAAGGTGGAATTGCACTGTCCTGGCTCCCCTCTCAGGAAAGCTGCTCCCGAGCTGGGGCTGTGGGAGGAAAACTGGCAGAGGCTGGGAGAGGAGGCGCTGGAGGACCCCAGGAGCCTGTGTGAGCTTTCAGGGGGGCAGCCGCGTGAGACCCAGGGTCCAGGAGCCAGACCTGTGCTGTCCAATATGGCAACCACTAGCCCCATGTGGCTATTTAAATTTCATTTAAAAAATTAAAATTTAATAAAACGTGGTATTTGCACTAGCCACATTTCCAGCTCTCATGGAGCCACATGTGGCCGGAGGCCTCTCCATTGGACCACACAGGTGGAGAACATTCCCATTCCTGCAGGGTTCTATCAGGCTGGGGAGCCTGACTCCCTGTTCACCCAGCTCTGTTCAAGGTGGGTCCTTTGTGTGTTTTAGTAGCTGCCACGGTGCTTCTAAATAGGTTGGAGGGGTGAGAAGAAAACATGATTTGTCGTAAACTTCAGAACATTTCAGGTATCTCAGAACTGGTCAGCAAGTCCAAATGTTTCCAGTGGTGCCTTTTATCGTGTAACTAGAGGCCCGGTGCACGACATTCGTGCACTGAGGGGGCGGGTGGGGGTCCCTCAGCCCGGCCTGTGCCCTTTTGAGTCCGGGACCCCTCGGGGGTCAGACATCCTTAGCGCTGGCAGTTGGATGTCCTTAGCACTGCCGCGGAGGCCAGAGAGGCTCCCGCCATCCGCTGTGTCAGCCTGGCTTCTGGCTGAGCGGCGCTCCCACAGGGAGCGCACTGACCACCAAGAGGCATCTCCTGTGGTGAGCGTCTGCCCCTGGTGGTCAGTGTGTGTCATAGCGACCGGTCATTCTGTCGTTCGGTCGATTTGCATATTGCCTTTTTATTATATAGGATTCTATGATGTCCCCCTGACGGGCTTTATGGTTCTTAACTGGTCATTCTCTGGCTGCTGTTGTAATTTTTGCCTTATCCTAGTTTTCTGTATGTACTATTTATTCCCTCTTTCTCTTTAAATTGATTCACACTCTTACTTCAGTTTGAAAAGGAGAATTTGTAACGGTAAGTGGAAAACCAAGAAAGGGAAATGCATTTTTAAAGCAAGAGTTTTATTGAAGGTATGTACGAATGGAAGTGCCCTACTCATCACAGCACAGCATGGGACTAGGAAAGCAATGCTGGTTGCTGCCAGTGGATTTATTGTTCAGCTTATCACGTTGTAGCAGACTCCCTTCTCGGTGGACAGTTCTGAGCCGGGACGGGCCATTCCCTTCTTAAAGAGGAGATTAGCGAAGCAAATGCCAGGAAGTGCTGAAGGCGCTATGAAGGCAGGGTCGCACCAGCGGTGGCTTTAAAGAAGGATCTGAGAAGTACTAACCGCTTCACGGTTAGTGAAAATATGCAGGTGTTTCTGTATGAGAAGGGTGTCTGCAGGGCAGGCCGGATGGGGCAGGTATGCCTTCCTGCCTCAGGTCCCCTTTTACATTCTTATAATCGTTGAGTACCTCAGAGAGCTTTTGCTTTGTGAGCAATACCTATATTTGCCATGTTAAAAATTAAAAGTAAGAAATCTCAAAAACTTGTATTTATTTAAAAAAACCGTAAACCGGCCCCCCGCCCCAAAAGCCCACAATGGAATAAATAAGTAAATACATAAATAAATATTAATCTCAAAAAAATGTATAAACCGCCCTGGTAGGTGTGGCTCAGTTGGCTGAGCATTGATTGTCCCACATACCAAAAGGTCACCGGTTCGGGTTCGATTCCCGATCAGGGCACGAACCCAGGTTGTAGGTTCCATCCCTGGACAACTGATCCAAGTTTTTCTCTCTTCCCCTCCCCCGTTCTCTTTCTCTAAAATCAATAAAAAAATATTTAAAAAACCACAAAAATCATAAACTAATTACATGTTAACATCAATATATTTTATAAAAAATAACTATTTCCTCACATAAAAAAATTCATGACAAGAATGTAATTGTCGGTGATTTTTGCAAGCCTTCTCATGTCTGGCCCAGTAGAAGAGCTGGATTTTCGTGTCAGCTTCTGCGTCCCATCGCTTTCGATGTCCCCTATCAAGGAGTCTCTGGAAAACTCCATTGAACACTCATGAGAGAATGAAGGTGGAAAAGGCAGATAAGTCTAACTTGATTATGAAAATTGACTCCCAGAAAAGGTCTCAGGGACAGCCCCCACCCCAGGGTCCCCTGGACCACACTTGGAGAACCACTGGAGAAGTGAAAGGCACATCGGACTAAAAGACTGAAGGCCTGCACTTCCGCCTGAGTGTGACATTTGCGTGTGACTTCAGGCCAAGCAGCACTCGGCCCCCAGGGCTCCTGTCCTCCCCTCTGTAGCCTGGGAAGGGTCATTCTGGCCGAGCCAGTCTTGCGGGTTGCTGTGAGGTGCAGATAACGCCTGTGAAACCTGGCTCTCCGCTCTGAACGCGGTGTATTTATAAATGGCATTACTAAGGATCTTTTGAAGCGTGGTGTCATCTTTAATTTGTAGGCCAGTTATTTTTAAAAACTGACATCCCGTCTTAATCTCCCTGGGTTCTGGGGGCACTTTTGAGAAGTGGGAAGGCTGTCATTTTCAGCTCACAGGTGAGATAATGGAGGTTTAGGGGAGCGGGTTGGCCAGGAAACAGGACTCTGACAACCGGCCCCTGTGTCCCAGGCTCTCCGGTGCTGGCTGGCTTGGCTTAGCCCGAGTTCTTATCTGATACGGGCCTGTGCTTGTGACACACTGACACATTCACACCGTCAGCAGCCCTTCGCTTGAATAAATTGCCGTCAGACTGCGTCAGCTAATGGATGACACAGGTTTCAGATTTGAAGATCTGAGGCCTCGTCCGAGCAGAGGGAGCCCTTTTAGAACTCCTTCAAGTGCCGATGTAAGAAAGCAGCCGGTGAACGGCTTGTTTTCCTAGACGGGTGAGGCCTGCTCGTTCCCCCGAGATGCGTTTGGACTTCTGACTGCTTCCTCCATGGGTCATTTACTGTAGAGAAAACGGCTTTCTCGCCTCCCTGGACACTCCGGCAAGCAACCTCCGCTCTGATCCTGGGAGACACACTTACTTGCCTGCAATTGTAGGAGACAAAGGACCACGGTCATGTTTTCTTGGAACTAGGAAATAAGGCAGAAAGCACAGGCTCAATGGAGACAAACTGGCTTTCGGGTGTGGCCAGCTGGCGTTCGGATGGATTTAAGGAAAAGTTTTATGCGAGTTAGGCTGAGTCCCATTCCCTGGGCTCTGCTCCTTGTACACACGCTGTGTGGTCGGGGGCAGCGCCCTCCATCAGCTATCCGTATTTAAGTGCAGACTGTAGATTGATCCTCCCCTCCCGTCTATATGAATATGACCACCTTAAGGCCTATTTTTCAATAATTTTTTATGACTTAATTTGATCGCAAGTGACAGAAATCCAGTTCCAATTCTCTTAAACTTAACATAAATCAGTGGTGACAGTTGGGGGTGTACGTGCTGGTTTGGCTCCAGGGAAGGTGGTTAAACTGGGAAGCATTAGGTCATTGGGACCCCCCCCACAACACTCCCTCCCTTCCTCCTTATCTCCCTCCCCCCTCCATCCCTGCCCCCCCTTCGGTCAGGCTCTCCCCTCATGGTGCCAAGATGGTTGCCATCTGCTGCAGGCGTTCATTCTAATCACTAAGCCTCCTCGGAGGAGAAATTTCCTCTTCCTAACCGTTTCCAAAGTCCCAGAGTGAAGTCTCCTTGGTACTGACGGGTCATTGGTTCTGATGTCCTCCCTCAGCCATCACTGAGGCTGGGAGTATCCACAACCAACTGGCCAGGCCTGGGTCACAGACTACTCCTGGGACCAGGGGGAGGCCCAGGGAATCAGGGCTGTTCGGTGAGACAGGCAGGCAAGGTTTTGGTCTGTGGGTCCCCCAGCCCAGTATTCGTGGAGAATTGTCACTGGAGTCGCTCTGGTCCTCTGTGGAGCGGTGGAAGGACTGGGTCCGCTCCATCTCGTCAGGGAGAAGGCTGGCTTTGTGTTGAGCTTTTAACACATCTCGGATGAACAGGCTTGTTTGTGGTTGGATGTCAGCCAGTCATACATCATTGTCCATGGCAACACAGCCTGTTTACGGAGGGAGATGCTGACCTCACATCAAGTCTCTTGGGTTCAATCCCTTTGATGGTAACACACTTAACCAGGCTGGTGGTCCCTGAATCGCCCACCAGAATCCCCTGAGGAGCCTGGTTCACTCTTTGGTAAAACCCAGATCTGCTTACAAATAAATAATAGAAATAAACAAATAAATAAAAAGACAAACAAAAACCCCACTAGTATTCTTTTCTTTTTAAAAATGTTTTTATTGATTTCAGAGAGAAGAAGGGGGAGGGAGGGAGAGAGAGAAACATCAGTGATGAGAGAGAATCACTGATCGGCTGCCTCCTGCATGCCCCCTGTTGGGGATTGAGCCTGCAGCTGGGAATCAAAACTGTGACCTCCTGGTTCACAGGTCAGTGCTCAACCACTGAACCACACTGGCTGGGCACCCCACTAGAATTCTATTCTCCTACCCCTACCTCCATCTTTTCTCCCTTAGAGGCAATTCAATAGATCAGTTTAACACATTTTAGCTGATTATGTATGTAGTTAGTCACTTCTGTGATTATAAATAGTAGACTTCGTGTGGCTATTTCTTGAGTTTTCATTTTTACTTATTATCTACCAACATCCCACTACGGAAGGTGAGATTTGAGACTCTTTCCGCCCTCTGTCCCCACCACACACCCACTTTTCCCATCCCCTTTCCTCCCAGCAGAATTACTGTGTAGCCAGTATCTGACGCTGACATGATTGCAGCCATGTAAGTGCTGTTGGCAATGGAGCCATCTAGTAAAGGACAATTACTTTTCCTTCTCGTGGTAGAACGCACTCTTCAGTCATTTCTCACAGAGGGTACGTGGAAAGTGAGTTGAGACTGGCTGTAAAAAACCCACCGTCTCCCATTGTGCATGGCATCAAGTTCAGATGCCTAATGTGGCGCACAGGCCCTTCCTGGCTGCGGCCCCCTCAGACCTCCCACCTGCCATCCTGTGCTCAGGCTGGTCCCTCAGCCGCTACCTGGTGAAAGGCCCTTCTTCAAGGCCTGGCTTAGATGACACTTCCTTTGGGTGGCCTTCCCAGTAGGGGGTCTGTTGCACAGGGTGTATACTGGGGCCTCGGTACTTATCTCACCCGATGGTACCTACCTGATAAGGTTGTTGGCGATCACACAGATGGGTGGAACTGAGCCTTTACGATAGTGTCTGCCGCTCAGTAGATGGTCCATCTGTGCCCTGCAGCCTCCTGTCTTGGGAGGACAGGGTTGGTGGGTTATATGCATTAGTGACCAGAATAGCTCTTGGCAAATCAGAAGCCTCCAGGAGTTGGCAGGGAGCCTGAGTGAGTGAAATAGGCCGGTGTGATTCGGGCACAGGGGGTGGGGACGGAAAGGGCAGTCTCTCTCTCAGGGGCCAGGGTTGCCAGGTGGGAGTGGGGGCCCGGTGTTGACAGATGATCTGACTGTGGGCCTGGCCAGCTAGGGGAGAGGTAGGAAAAATCCTGGTGATGCCACAGGGCTGGGGGAAGGGACCAAGGCCGATGCCAGAAGTGTCTGGCACAACATGACAGAGGGGGATGGAGTGAGACGTGACCGGAGTCTCCTTTACCCCCGGAGCCATCCCATTGGCCCTCCAAGCCCCTACCATCTACTGTTTAGAAATAGCTTTCAGGTAGTTACTTGCGAGGCAGGTGCTTTGCAGCCAGTGGAACCTCGTGTTTTACCAGCAGGAGGCTGTTGGTCTTGGGGCAGCCCCATGGCTGGTGGTCATGTGTTGTTCCTTCTTCTCTGAGTATCCACTTCCCCTTTCTCAAAGGCATGTGTGTGCTTGCGTACACATACTCACACCCCCACACCCTCACATGCCCGCCCCCCCCCCACACACATACACACACACACACCTTCCGCACCCCCACACCCAGCGCGTGGCTGCATCAGGCAAATGCCAAAGGGAGAAGGAGGAGAGGGCATGTGGGGTCTGTGAGATATTGACCAGACCTCCAGTATGTCCTAGACATGGGACTAAATTTCTTTTCTTTTTTTAAATTTGCCCTCCTGTGATGTCCATAGGTCTGGTTCCTCAACTTTTACCCTGTGGGTAAGCCTGGCGTGGCCCACCTGCCTGTTGCTTCCAAACTCTTACCGAGGCCCAGCTTTTATTTTTATTTTTTAAATCTTTATTGTTGAGAGTATTACAGATGCCATTGTAATCCTCTCAACATTGCCCCCCTCCGCCCGGTTCCCGCCCCGGCCCGCCCAGGCCTTCACCACCCTGATAGTGGCTGCCTCCGGGATGGGTGGCCATCCTATCTCTTGCCATTCTCCACATTCCAGACTTTCCGCTTCCTTCCCCTTCTTGAAAACACCGTGTTCTCCCTCTCCCCTCTGGCTGAGGGTGCTGCTGCCTGCTTGGGACTCAGTACTCCCTCTCCCCTCCCCAGGGCCCATTCATGCTTTAGGTGCCCTCCGGGAGGGTTCTGCCTTACCGGGCCCAGTGAGGGTCTCCACTGCTGGGTTCCATGGCACCTGTACCCCACCATCCTGGCACCGCCTTCTGGACTGGGCTGTCAGTGCCTGACTTTACCCACCAGATTGGAAGTGCCCTGGAGGCAGGGCCCAGCATAGGGTCTGGCATGTGGGCAGTTTGCTCTCAGTGTTTCATCTTTTTTTTTTTTTAATATGTTTTTATTGATTTCAGAAAGGAAGGGAGAGGGAGAGAGAGATAGAAACATCAATGATGAGAGACAATCACTGATCGGCTGCCTCCTGCAAGTCCCACACTGGGGATCGAGCCTGCAACCTGGGCATGTGCCCTGTGACCTTCTGGTTCATAGGTCGATGCCCAACCACTGAGCCACGCTGGCAGGGCTCGGTGTTTCATCTTGACCACGTCATATGATTGAGGACTCCGTGGTAGGGTAGGAAATGGTGCCATCATTATGGGCTAAGCTGCTGGGGCGGCCGACTGACATCTTCCCTTGAGGATCTGGACAGAGCCTTTTCATCTAGCCTGTGCTGTCTGATATAGTAGTCACTAGCCACAGTGATTTTTAAAATTTAAATATAGCCCTGGCCGGTGTGGCTCACTCTGTTGGCTGGGCATCGTCCCGTGCACCAGGAGGTCACTGGTTAGATTCCTGGTCAGGGCACGTTCCCAGGTTATGGGTTCAGTTGATCAATGTTTCTCACATTGATGTCTCTCTCTCTCTCTCTCCCCCCTTCTCCCCCCCAAAAATTAAATATATTTAAGATTAAATAAAATGTATTTCCTCAATCTCACCAGCCAATTAATTTTTTAAAATATAAACATTTTTTCTTCTTAAATTTCTTAAATTTATTTTTTGATTACTTAGAGAGACATCGATTTGTTGTTCTACTTATTTATGCATTCATTGGTTGATTATTGTCTGTGCCCTGACGGGGATCGAACCCACAACCTTGGTGTATCAGGATGATGCTCTAAACCAACTGAGCTACCCAGCCAGGGCTCACCAGCCAATTTCAAGTGCTCAGTATTCACATGTGGCAGGTGGCTGCCGCGCGGGGCAGTGCCGATGCTAGAACACCTCCAGCAACGCAGAGTTCTTTGGATGGCGCTGCTGTAGACACTGTCCTGTGAAGGTAGTGGGGGCTTATAGGTGGTGTGAGGTCCGTCCTTGGTGTTTGTGGGAGGTCAGGCCGATGTTTTCAGATCCCTCCTTAAGCCTGAACTGTGCTTCCTCCGTATCCCCCGCTGCAGGACGCTCGGCAGAAGTTCCGCTCTGTTCTGGTTGAAGCGACGGTGAAACTGGACGAGCTGTTGAAGAAGATCGGCAAAGCCGTGGAAGACTCGAAGCCCTACTGGGAGGCGCGGAGGGTGGCGAGGCAGGTAAGATAGCCCCGCACGTCCTCTCCCGGCCTCTGCTCATCCCCGCTGGCCTTGGGGTGCGCCTTCTGGCTTCTGTGTCTCCCCTGAAAGTTAGAAGCGTGAGTCAGTCCTGTGTGATGGGGAACAGCCATGACTGTCATCAGCTGCATGTGGAGTCAGTCTCTTATCACCCGCCCTCCATACCCCCCCAGTCTGCCTTCATCCAGCTCTTGGTGCTCTTCATAGAGGGTGGGTGCTGACACTTGGATGACCCTGTGAGTGGGCGCCGCCTTGCCGCCAGAGTTGGCGCCCAGGTCCCCTTGCCAGGCAGCAGGGCCAGCTCAGGCGGAGGAGAGGATGTGTCCAGAACATCAGGCTCCTGCTCTGCCCTCTCCTAGTGACCGCCTGTCGGGCAGCAGGCGAATACTCCGTCCCTCTCCTCCCGGTGTGGGAGCAATTAGCCGTTCGCCTCCCTTGAAATACTGGTTCTTTGTCCTGAGAGCCCAAACAGGCAGCTGAGGCACCAAGACGAGAAAAGGGGCAGCAGAGGGGAGCTGCGGTCAGGCGATTGCTGGGGCCTCAGGGACGTTGGTTCTGCTTTCAGAGTGTGTCTCCCGTGGATGGCTACCGCTGAGATGCGGGGTGTCCCTGTGCCACCGCTCGGCCCCCGATGGCCAGGCATGTGGCCGGGGAAGGAGAAGAGCCCTGACACTGGCCCCTGCCCGCTGCTCCTTCCTCTCAGCCCTTGTCTTGGTTGGTGAGCGTAAGTGATCATGACAGTCACTGAGTCCTGTGGACAAGGCGCTGAGTCATCAGGTCTGATCACATAATAGCCAGCCCCCGGGGGCCTGCGACTGACGCACTGTCCACTGGCAGAGCTCAAGATGAATGCTGAGGGCCTCCTGCCCAGCCCGGTGCCTGCACGCCCGCCCCTTCAAGTCCTGCCTCTTTGCAGGTGGGGCAGGAAGAAGGGCGGAGAGGTCTCAGAGTGACCCCTACCCCTCAGCCCCAAGGGCACTTGTTGGTCTGTAGCCGAGGAACTGGAAGGATGTCAGCGGCCCAGGCTGGGTGCGGATGCCACATCTCATCGCCGTGGATGGGGGCTGTCTGGGCTTGGGCCAGGTGGCCCTCTGTCTGCACCAGCGGGACCTTCCTGATGGTGAAGGGGTGGGGCCCACCGCCCCCGGCTGCCAAGTGGGGCTTCCTGTTTTCTTCCTCTGGTCTTGCTCCGCCCCCTTCCTTTCTATATGGACAGACCCCTCTGGCTGTGGAGCAGGGATGGCCTCTCAGAGGCCTTCAGAGCATCTCCTTCCAGTGCGTTCCCAGAGCCTCCGCATCCTCGTCCGTGGGACTCTGTGGTCACGGACCAGCCTTGGCTCTCATGAGGTCGTCCTTAGAACTTCCTGGGAGAGTGTTTGGCCATGGAATCCCTGCGTGAGCTTAGGTTTTGGCTTCATTTAAAAAAAAAAAGTGGTAGGAAATATCGAAAATAAACAAAAAAGAAAATAAGCCCCCATACCTTCTGTGAACAGTTGATGTATAGCTCTTGTTTTTTTTTTTTTAAATAAAGATTATACTGCAGGGTGGTTTTGTTATATGTCTGGGATGACCATGTCCATCCAGCCAGAGGCTCAGTGGAACGGTGGAGACTTAGCAAAGGGAGAAACTTCTCCTAACAGCTTGGCTTTCCGTAAAGAGTTTACAAAGATTTGTAATTGTCCGGCCTGTAGAAATTCTATCTGCCCATCAAAATGTGCATTGACTTTATTATTCCTGGTGTCAACCCATTTTCCTACTAAGTGAGTCAGGCCCAGCCCTGTGGTTTTGAGAAAAGCCAGTGTACATCCTGCCAGGAGGATGTAGCCGATGTCTGCCTTTTCTTTCCTGGGCTGAGCTGGGGCAGGGAGCTGGCTTTGATTTATCTGAGGGTTTTTTCCTTGAGCCGGAGCTTGTTTTTAAGGTGGCTTTGCCGTATCTGCCGGCCCATCTGGCCTTCAGTGTGTGGCCGGGGACATTGTGACGAGGGGGTGGCGCCGTGGGACTCGGGAAACCTGAACAGTGGAGTGTTTCTTGCTCATTTTGCTTCCTGGGTTCTGTCTGGTCAAACAGTGGCCCTGGGCTTGCATTTTATCCCTGCCAGGCCCAACCCTTGTAATTGTTTTCCTTTACAAAAGATTGTGGTAAACTGTATGTAAGATTTGCCTTTTTTTCAGTGTACAGTGCAGTAGCACGAAGGACGTTCATGTTGCTGTGTAGCCCCCACCGCATCCATCTCCAGAACTTTTTCATTTTCCCAAACTGAACCTCGGTACTCATGAAATACTGACTTACCATTTCTCCTTTCCCTCAGCCCTTGGCCACCACCATTCTGCTTTCCGTCTCTATGAGCCTGACTACTCTAGGCACCCATGTACGTGGGATCCTGCACTATCTGTCTTTCCGTGACTGGCTCATTTCACTTAGCATCATGTCCTCAAGGTTCACCCGTATCGTAGCACATGTTAGGTTTTCATTCCTTTTTCAGGCTGAATAATATTCCGCTGTATATGTGGGCCACATTTTGTGTACTCACTCATCTTTAAACTTTTTATTTATTGATTTTAGAGAGAGAGGAAGGGGCGGGGGGAGAGAGAGGGATTGATTGTTGTTCCACGTATTCATTAGTTCATTGGTTATTTCTTGTATGTGCCCTGACTGGGGATCGAACCTGCAGCCTTGGCATATTGGAACGATGCTCTAACGAACTGAGCTGCCCAGCCAGGGCTTTCCTCACTCATCTTTAAATGGACATTGGGCAGCTCTTGTTATTTTTAACTGGTTGGAGCTGTGAGAAGTGTGTTGCAAATCTGGAGAGCAGCAGAGGGTTATCCGGTGCTGAAAGTTGCCTGTTTGGGGTTTACGGGCCATGCATGTTCATGTCCCATCCTGACTTCTTTGGGGAAGTGAGTGGGGAAACATTGAAAACTGTAGAATGACTTAGCTGTGGGGCAATCAGCAAAACTTAGCCCCTGGAGCCAGACTGCCTGCCTGTCTTTGAATTCTAATTCACCACTTAATAGCGGTGGGACCTCAGCAGGTTGCTTAATCTCTGTGCCTCGGTTTCTTCATCTGTAAAGTGGAGTTGTGTGTCAGTTCTAGCTTTTGCTATGGAACAAACCACTTCAAACTTAGGGGCTTACAGCACTTCGTTAGCTCATGATTTTGCTGGGCAGTTTTCCTGACTGGCTGATCTCATGCATCTACAGTCACTTGGTGGGTTGGCTGGAGGCTGCCTGATCTTGGATGGTTTTATCCATCACGCAGTTGGCTGGTTGTGAGCTGAGGCGTCAGGGGTGACTGGACCACATGTGTCTCATCTCGCAGGCCAGGGGGCCTTCTTCCTGCGGGGATTCCAGGCCGCTGCTTGCATCCCATTTGTCCCTTTGGGAGGAGTAAGGCACACGGCCAGTCCAAAGTCAAGAGGTGGGAAACAGCCCAGCTGGCGTGGCTCAGGGGTTGAGTGTCGACCTATGAACCAAGAAGCCATGGTTTAATTCCCAGTCTGGGCACATGCCCGGGTTGTGGGCTTGATCCCCAGTGGGGGGTGTGCAGGAGGCAGCCAATCAGTGATTCTTATCATTCATGCTTCTATCTCTCTCTCTCCCTCTCCCTTCCTCTCTGAAATCAATTAAAAAAAATAAAATTTAAAAAGGTGGGAAACCATAAGCTCTGCCTGCAAAGTATTATAGCCATTTTTACAACTTACCGTTGTATTAAATTAATACATGTGAAACATTGGGATCAAAGGAAAAGAAAGTCAGTTACTATTATTCCAGATGTGTTTCCTGTCAGGTATTATGTCTCCCTGGTGGATCTGCTGCCTTAAAAACAAATAAACAAACAAATAAACAAACAAAACACACAGTAAAAACCCCTGGGAAGAAGAAGCAAACCTGTGCAGGCTGGGAGAGGATAGGGAAGATAGAGAGACTGGGGACAGAAGGTGGTCCCAGGCAGGTTGCGTCCATACGGAGTTAGTCCTCCTGAGGATAAAACGTGCCAGAGGATCAAAAACTGATGCTGAGGAAATAGCTGACTTGCTTTTTGACGGATCCAAAGCGCTCTAAGCCCAAACAGATAATGTGGCGAGGCCCCCAAATGGAGGCGGAGTCGTGCCCCCCGTGACATGGGTTAGGTCACGTGCACCAGGCAGTCCCCTGAATTCCTGTTAGTCACAGAGGAACGGAGTGCTGCCTCTTCCTGTGCTGGGAAATTCTAGACATCGATTTTGTTTGCAGAAGACCCTCCGTAAGTGGGGACCGAGAGGCCCAGGTTCTTTATAATAAAACATCAGCCGAGAAGGGTTGAACATTTTCCTGGCCCTGGGTGACATGTTCATAAATTTCTCCGGCGTTCAGCCTCACAGACTTGCCTACCATCCATTTTTAATTGGTCATGACCTCTCCGGCGTTGATGTCAAATGGAGTCCACAGATTTAGCCACGTTTCCAAGGTTTCATCATGTGCTGTAGACTTCATTTTTGCCCGTACTGGGGCGGCCTCCAGTGCGGATCTGCAAATTTCCTCTCCCCTTTCCTGGATGTACCCTGTTGTTGCCTCATGATCATCGAATTCATGGCCAGCAGCACCGTGACTCATGCCTGAATGCAGTTTATCTGAAAGGAGTGTTTTCTCTGTAAGGGGCATCACAGCCTTCTCGGGCTGAGGAACACTGGACAGCACTTCAGCACTAGGTTTGGGGGCCAATTTAAATACCTGATCACCAACAAAAATGGGGAAAACATGACCCTAGCTAGCCTGTGAGATGGACAGTTGTTTGCTGAGTGTGAGAGCTGGAGGGAGGAGGCAGGGCCACCTCGGGAGACCTCAGCTGGGAGTGTGCGCGCTGAGTGACTCAAGGTGTTCGCTACTCTGTGTGGGTCCGGAAATGGCCCAGAATGCACCATAAATATTGATTTTGAGTTGACAAACACATGTTAGCAAGTAGACAAAGTCGCAGATATGGAATGCATGAGTAATGAGGACTGATCAATTGTATTCACCAAGTAATGAGCCCAGTGAGCTCATTGGTTAGAGAACTGGGCCACATGGCATGGTTGATGGCATGTGTAAGAAGCCAGTGGAGCGAGATCAGTGTGTGTGTGTGTGTGTGTGTGTGTGTGTGTGTGTGTAAAGCTTGGGGAAGAGCAGCACGCCTGAGCCCCAAAGCACGGAGAGAGTCTGGGTACACAGGACAGGGCTGAGATGGGAGGGAGAAGACAGCATGAAGGTAACCAGGGCTGCGGGAAGGGAGCCGGGCTGGGGGACCAGCTAGGGAAGGAACGGTGTGGCCTGTGGCCAGTTGCGGGAAGCATCTGGCAGCCCCGCCCGGCCTCCATTCTGGGTGGAGAAGCTGCAGAGCAGCCACGGTGGGCTCTGGCACATGGGGCTCATGTTGTGTTTGTCAGGTTGATTGGGCATCGACGACCAGTGCCCTGTCCTTACCTTAATCTGGCCCCATCTTTTGAGACCTGTGTGTTAGGCAGCATGGGTACTGCTCTGTGTAGGGGCTGCCATTTCTTCCCCTTTTGTCCCCACGTTACAGATGAGGAAACTAGTCTTGAGCCCAGAGACTGTTACTTGGGCCCTTCTGGTTGCATCTGCCTCAGCTACTGGGCTAAGCAGTCAGGCCTGTGCACACACCTCTCTGGGGTGCGCCTCATCCGAGAGACTACGAAGACTGGCACACTGAGTGGTTAGCCAGCCGCCGAGAAAGGCTCAGAGGGAACCCCGAGGCTTGGACCTGAAGAGCCTGAGCAGCCAGTAGGAAACGGAGGGGTTGGGGATCTGGCTTTGGGAGACGGTGGTGATTCGGCTGTCCTGAGTGTTGAACGTGTGACGGGTTCCTCAGTGGGAATTTCCGGGCGGCTGCAGGTGGGGAGTTGGGAGTGAAGAGTACGGAGGAGAGTGTGTGGAGGGACAAGAGTCAGAGATTAAGGACGGAGGGAGGAGGAAAAGGAGTCATTTTAACACTCGTTGTAAACCATGCACTTTTCTAAGTGCTTTAGTGCATGAGAGAGGCACTTCTTTTTTTTTTTTTTTTGCAGAAGAGGAAACTGAGGTTTAGAGAAGTTGAGTTATTCAGGGGGCTCCCCACATCCTCATTTATTGAGGACCTACTAGGTGCCCAGGTCAGCAGTAGTTAGGTCCCTGTGTGCATTATCTCATCTACTCCTCACAGCAGCAGGGCAAGGTGGCATTACCGTCGTCATACGGAGGGGGGGATAGTAACTGAGGCTCGGGAGGAAAAGTAACGCATCCACATCACAGACCTCGTGAGGCGAGGAGCAAGGGTTTGAACCTGCATCTACCCGGTTCTGGCTGCTGCCTGGTGCCTGGCACGTAGGAGGCACTTGGTGACTCTTGCAAAGCCTGCCCTACCCTCTGACACATCGTAGGGAACGGGCAGGAGAAACAGTTGACTGGTTGGGCTAAAGGAAGATTTTGAGCTCATCTGTGCACTTAGTTCCCTGCCTTTCCTGCCCTGGGGAACTGGGAGGCTCTTGCTCTAAGTAATTGGGGGCCCTTTCAGGCTTCTCCCCCTCATGGCCCTCTGTCTTGTTCTGGGGCCAGTGCAGCTCCGTCCTGCCTCCCTTCTTCCCGGTCACTTCGACTTCTGCTGAGCCGCTCTCCTGCCTGGGTGGCAGCTCTCGCCGTGGGACTCGGGTCAGGAGGTTGGGTCAGTGACGTCCATCCCAGGGCCCCGATCGTATTCCCGCTGGGTGGCCACCGGCCGGTTCCTGGGAACTGCGTCATCCCGGCTGCCCACGGCAAGGGCAAGCAGCGGAGTGACCGGGCACCTGTCGCAGAGCAGAGATCCTAGTGATTTACAGCAAGAAGGGAGACGGCCATGAACTCTCCCTCGCCTGCAGGGCCGCACGCATCCTGCCTGCAGTCTTGGTTGGAGATTGGGGGGAAGGAGCCGCCGCAGTGTGGAGCCTAGAATCTTGAATCTGCGTGGAGAGGGGAGCTTCTGACCCAGGTTGCTGGCTAGAGTAGGTCTTGAGGCTTCAGTCGGAAGGACACCCTCCCTCACCCCCCCACCCCCTTTGGAGTCACTCAGCTCCTGCTTGTCTGGCTCGTCCTCCGGGTCCTGCTGGAGCGGAGCAGGGAGCCTTGTTAATCTTGAGGTTTCCTCTCCTGGTGGTTCTGTGGGCCCCTTGCATTGGACCCTTACCTGACTGGCAGGTGGCAGAAGGCCAGGCATGGGGCACTGCTCACATGCAGGGCCTCACCCAGGCAGTAGTAAGCATGCTACCCACCATGACCTTGTCGGTTGGGAGCTTTGCCAGGGACGGTCCCCCTCTCCCTGTCCCCTTTGCTTTTCACGGAGGCACCGCTGACTCCCAGGAAGTGCTGTTTGGTAGGCGACATGCTGCCCGAAGCTAACAGATGGGGTTTGTCACTGCAGTTTCGCAGTTAGAGGCCGAGCTGGACGAGGTTGTTTCTTGCTTCCTCCCCTCCCTGCCATCTGCCTTCAGTGAAATTATTGCATTGACATAGATCACCCCTTCCTTCCTCCCCACGTTGTAAACCACGGGCACCCCCTGGAAAGGAGGGGCGGGTGACTGATTTTTCGGATGAGAAAATCAGAGTAGGGGATGTATGTGGCTACCAGTTTTGTCAACATGGGTAGGCGTTTTGTTGCCAGGCAGCAAGGTTTGGGCCCTGGCCCAATGGTAAGATTTCTCCGGAGCACGTTTGGTTTACTTTCCGTTCCCTTTCCTCGCCTTGGGGATCCCCTCTGCGCCCCCTGCTTTCCTTCTTTTCTCTTCCCCTCCCACCTCCCATCCTCCCCTTGTGACTTCCTATTCTGTCCCCCTCCCCTGTCCCTTCTATGAAAATCTACCCTTAAGATCCGATGGACTTGTTTACTCTGAGGAGTAGCTGACTGTTATATCTCAGAGGTTTACTCTGGATGTTTAAGTACGTATGCTTTAAAAACATCCCCATGGCCCTTGGCTCTTCTCCCCAGCACACAATGGGTGCCTGATGGGAGAGCACGTCCCTGCGCCCACGTGGCTTATGGCCGTGTGGGACCTACGCATGGACTGATGGACTTTAATTCGCACGGATGCTCCCAGTAAACTTTGGTTCTGCTAAAAAACAAAACAAAACGACAAAAACCCAAAAAGCAAACATTCCCATGGTTTGCCATCTGCTGTTTCCATCCTGATGCTCATGTCCAGCTCTTTCTTTTTTTTAAAAAAACTATGTTTTTTATTGATTTCAGAGAGGAAGGGAGAAGGAGAAAGAGATAGAAACATCAATGATGAGAGAGAATCATTGATTGGCTGCCTCCTGTATGCCCCCTACTGGGGATCAAACCCGCAACCTGGGCATGTGCCCTTGACTGGAATCGAACCTGGGACCCTTCAGTCCGCAGGCTGACACTCTATCTACTGAGCCAAACTGGCTAGGGCTCATGTCCAGCTCTTGACAGGTGTGTGAAGGAACCACACCCATGGCACCAGGAGGGCAATACCTAGAAGTCCAGGCCAGAGACAGAGTTTCATTTCTGTGCAGTAGAATGTTCTTGTGGAGTTTAAGCCAAAGGTGGGGGCAGCAGACAGAGTGCCGGCCACCCAGTTGAACTTGAATTTCAGATCATGTTTTAAAGTATAACTCTGTTTCATGCAAGATTAGGGACATACTTTAAGTAAAACAAATTTGTTATTTACCTGAAAGTCAGATTTAACTGGGAGTCCTGTATTTTTATGTGCTACAAAGGAGGGAAGTTGGGGTGTTGAGTCATCAGCCAGATGGAGAAGGTAGTTTTGGAGTCAGCTGCCCCTTCTCAGGGATTCCGAATTCATAGCCTGTGGAGCTGTGGAGGGTTCTGGTCCCCGCATTACCATTCTTCAGCTGTAGCCTCGGGCAAGTACAAGTGAGGGCATCCGTGGGGGTGTTCAGTACAACCGAAAAGCACTCAGTATGCTCACACACCTGTTCTAGGTACTCCTAAGCCTGGCTTCCTAGGAAGAAATGGGGTTTCTAAGCTCAGCGGCTGAGTCTGTTCCTCCCTAACCCCCAAGAGCTTGATTGCTGAGAGCAGGTCAGCTCCGGACAGAATTCTGGAGGGTTCCATGAGAGGACACGTCAACTGGGCCTCTTCTCAGGAAACTTCTGGAATGTGGGTTCCTCAGCTGTTTTTCCACTGACTTGTGCAGACATTGCCTGGCGTCTGCCTCCTTGCAGCTTTCTCCTCTAACCCCAGTCTTGAGTGCCTTTCTTAGTTAATGTGATCCTGGGCTGCTTTGTTTATTCATTTTTCCATTTGAAACTTTTGTAGGCACTAGAGCAGCGGTTCTCAACCTGTGGGTCGTGACCCCTTTGGCGGTCGAACGACCCTTTCACAGGGGTCGCCTAAGACCATCCTGCATATCAGATGTTTACATTACGATTCATAACAGTAGCAACATTACAGTTATGAAGTAGCAACAAAAATAATTTTATGGTTGGGTCACAACATGAGGAACTGTATTTAAAGGGCCAGAAGGTTGAGAACCACTGCTCTAGAGATCATAATTCTCCCAGAGGAAAGAGCATTTCTTTGCTTCAGTGTGGGCTCCTGTGGGCTTTGTTTAGGAAGCCTCCCTTTGAAGAGACGGTTTAAATGAAGTAAGGAAGAGATGCCATGTGTTCATCAGTTTGTATCCACCCTCAGGTGCATTCCCCATCCCTTTGGCAAAGCACCATCCTGCAGAGAAGGTGTTGGGCCTTTGCTGTTTCTAACAATTGTGGTGTCCTGAGCTCTTCTAGGAATGTCCTATTCTTTGAATTTAAGTCTCTTAATCTCAGGCTCAGGCCATCTGAGTGAAGATTCTCTTTATACCAGAATACCAGGTCGTCTGTTTCCACCCTGACCTGGGCGCTCCACCTGGGTGGGCGAGGGCATCTGTAGTGGGCTCTTCAGCGAGCAGCTGTTGGAAGGAAATCATCTACATATATAAAAGGCTAAGTGACTGACCGTCGGACCGACCGACCGACTGACCGGCCGACCAGCTGGCACATATGACACGCACTGATAATTTAAAAATAAATGTTGACTGGTGCATGTGCAATACATATAAAGCTCTCAGGGGGCCAATTGCACACGCGTGTTTCGATCTGTCATTGCCAATCATGAATTTGGTTGTTTTTGTTGACATTCTGAAGCTGAAAGAAAGCGTGTTATCGACAGACTATGTCTGAAGACCAACTGTTGGCACAACATACCTCTGAAGTCAAAAGAAGCGGGTGTCATTGACAGAATGTATCTGAAGACCAACTATTGGCACTTCTAGTATAGAGAAAGGGTGAAGAGCACTATTAAAATATTTCTTCTAATTAATTTCCTTTCCATGTGCACGAATTCATGCACCAGACCACTAGTGAGGTATAAGGCAGTACGCTAGTTTATACATGTTCCCCGTCCCAACACCCAAGACCATAAGAAACTATACAGATGAAGTTTAACAGCCTGAAATTCACATTGCCTTGTGCACAAAAGAGTGGTTTCATCTTGTATCCACTAGGAATTGCATCTGGTTGCAAGTAACAGATGACTCAAAAACAGTGGCCTAAACACATAAGGCTCCCTCCTCTCACCTAAAAAAAAGCATTAGGCAGTCTAGGTTGGTGCGGTGACTCCCTGGTCATCCGAGACCCCGTGGCTTATTACTTCTTCATCTTAGTATGTGAGTCCCCTCCTCAAGGTCACCTCATGGTCCGAGAGCCCCAGGAGCTCCTGCCATCACAGCTGTATTTCAGGAAAAGAGGAAGGAAGGGGCAGGGGCATATGCTTCTTCTATGTTAAAGAGTCTGGAAGTCCCTGCTTGTTTCATTGCCAGAATCTAGTCACATAATCATGGATAACTACAGGGAGGCTTGGCTTAAAGATTTTTTTTAGTATTTTTTTTTCATCCTCACCCAAGGATATTTTTTCTATTGACTTTTAGAGAGTGGAAGGAAGGAAAAGGGCAGGGAGAGAGAGAGAGAGGGAAACACCAATGTGAGAGAGACACATCGATTGGTTGCCTCCCCGAATGTGCTCCGAACCTGCAATCCAGGTATGTGCCCTTGACTGGGAATTGAACCCACGGTCCTTTGGTGCATGGGCAATGCTCTAACTACTTAGCAACACCGGCCAGTGCAGCTTGTTGTTGTTGTTTTTTAGCTAGCAGAATTGTTTCTAAGGCTGAAGGGGAGAATGGATATGGGGAGTCAGCTAAACAACTCTGCCACATCTGGAGTGTGGCCTCTCTGTCTTCTAGAAAGGCTCTGGGTTGGAAAGAGAGACGGGCATTTGTGCCCCACAGAGCAGGCATAGGAGGACTTCTTGGAGTAGACAAGCACAGCAAACCCCATATCTGCCTGCTACATTGCCTCCTCCTTTTTTATGGGCTGTGGAAACTTCCTTTCCCTTATATTGTGTTGGAGAACTAAGGAAATGCTAGCTTCCCACAAAGGTGTGTGTGTGTATGTGTTTTGTCACAGAATCCATTCCTACTTTCTTTTTTTTTTTTTTTTTTTTCTTTTTTTTTTTTCCCGAATCTGTAGTTTTTTGTTTTTTTTTTTAAATCTTTATTGTTCAGATTATTACATTTGTTCCTTTTTTTTCCCCTCCCATAACTCCCCTCCTCCCAGTTCCCGCCCCACCCTCCGCCCTCACTCCCCACCCACTGTCCTCATCCATAGGTGCACGATTTTTGTCCAGTCTCTTCCCACATCTCCCACACCCCTTTCCCCCCCAAGAATTGTCAGTCCATTCCCTTTCTATGTCGCTGATTCTATTATAATCAACAGTTCATTCTGTTCATCAGATTATTTATTCACTTGATTCTTAGATTCACTTGTTGATAGATGCATATTTGTTGTTCATAATTTGTATCTTTACCTTTTTCTTCCTCTTCCTCTTCTTAAAGGATACCTTTCAGCATTTCATATAATCCTGGTTTGGTGGTGATGAACTCCTTTAGCTTTTCCTTATCTGTGAAGCTCTTTATCTGACCTTCAATTCTGAATGATAGCTTTGCTGGATAAAGTAATCTTGGTTGTAGGTTCTTGGTATTCATCACTTTGAATATTTCTTGCCACTCCCTTCTGGCCTGCAAAGTTTCTGTTGAGAAATCAGCTGACAGTCGTATGGGTATTCCCTTGTAGGTAACTGAGTTTCTTTCTCTTGCTGTTTTTAAGATTCTCTCTTTATCTTTTGCTCTTGGCATTTTAATTATGATGTGTCTTGGTGTGGTCCTCTTTGGATTCCTTTTGTTTGGGGTTCTCCGCGCTTCTTGGACCTGTAAGTCCATTTCTTTCACCAGGTGGGGGAAGTTTTCTGTCATTATTTCTTCAAATAGGTTTTCAATATCTTGCTCTCTCTCATCTTCTGGCACCCCTATAATTCTGATGTTGGTACGCTTGAAGCTGTCCCAGAGGCTCCTTACACTATCCTCGCATTTTTGGATTCTTTTTTCATTTTGCTTTTCCGGTTGGATGTTTTTTGCTTCCTCGCATTTCAAATCATTGACTTGATTCTTGCGCTCCTCTGGTCTGCTGTCGGGCGTCTGTATAATATTCGTTATTTCAGTCCGTGTGTGCTTACTTTCTAGTTGGTTCCCCAATATAAGATCGAGGGTCTTATTAGTTTTCGTATAGATCTCATTAAGTTTATCGGCAGCTTCTAAACAGTTCTTGAGAGACCTTAAAAGTGTGGTTCTGAACTCTATTTCTTCCATTGACAATTTTGTCCTGTTTCTTTGTCTCCGCATTTTGTTATGCTTCCTTGGTGCACCCCCTAGTGGTCTTTGTTCGCAGTCTTATAGATAAATCTTGATTGTTGTAGCTAATTCCAGGGAGGGTTTGACCTCCAGGCCAAGTGGCTATGAGAATCAGCTGTGTCAGCAGTGAGAGAACTTCTGTCCTCTAGGGAGGTGCTAATCTAGCCTTTGCCTGAGGCTATCTGGCAAATGCCTCTGTGCAGGGCTTGGGCGGGGCGGGTCGCACAGGATCAACAGGGTGGGCCGGAGAGAGCAGTTATGGCGGCTCTCAGTCCTGTCCCAAGGGGCTCTGCCTCTCTGAGTCCCAGCACCCACTGCAAAGCTCGGAGAGAAAGCTGCCCTCGCTCTGACCGAAGCCAGACAGTCCCGCTTCTCCCGTTTGAGTCTGGGTCCCTAGAGACTCGCCCGGATCTGGAGCTCAGAGTCTGCGACTCCCTCCCGATTGAAAACGCCAACCGAGCCCTCCGCCGCCAGCCCGCTCCGCGCACTCCGCACCTCAGAATTTGACTTCAGCACTGCGCCTCCTCTGAGTGTCCGTGTGCGTTTCTCTTTCCTCCTAGTTGTAGGACTTCCACTCAGCCAGCGTTCCTGTGGTTCTGGGTGATGTCCCTTCCGTTTTTTGGTTTCACTTTTGAAGTAGTTGTTCAAAGCAGCAAACTCCGGCGTTAACCTATGCCGCCATCTTGGTTCTCCCATTCCTACTTTCTTTTAATAAATGCTAAGTAAATGACTCATTTCCCATTGCCACTTCTTTGGTGCAAGCCCTCATGTCTTGCCTGGACTATTGAAATAGCCTTTCAATTGGTATTTCTGTTTTCTAGTGCCCCCTCCCTATCCCTCACGCCCCCCCAGCTGAATCTTGCCGAAGTCATTCTACTGATAGTCTTGCTCAAAAACTTTAGTAGATGTGACTAATTTTATGGGTCAACTTGGTTGGGCCACAGGTATGTAGTCAAACATTATTCTGAATGTTTCTTTGAGGATGTTTATTGGATGAGATTCGCATTTAAACTGGTGGTTTCGAGTAAAGCAGATTGCCCTCCATAGTGTGGGTGGGCCTGATCCAATCATTTGAAGGCCTGAATAGATCAAAAGACTGCCCTGCCCTGAGTAAGAGGGAATTCTGCCCTACACAGCCTTTGGACTTGAACTGCAGCCTCGACTCTTCTCTCGGTCTCTAGCCTGCTGACCACTCCCTGTTCAGATTTTGGACTTGCCAACCTCACTAATCACATGAACTGATTTCTTAAATGAAATCTCTGTATATATGTGCATCCCGTTGATTCTGTTTCTCTGAAGAACGCTGACGACTACAGCACTTCTTCTGTCTCTAGTGTCAGGCACAGTCTGGCCAGCCCCTCTCATCCTTTGGCACCTGCACTCCTCCTTGATGCACCCCAGTGTGCACCCTCCCGTCCGCCCCCCCAGCACTCAGATCTGCCGGGTGCATCTTGCTGTTGCACTCACTTCTGAGTACATCACGGAACGTTCTGCATCACTGAATATTCTGTTCTTATCGTGATGTTTTCCTCCCAGACTAATTCTGTGATGTTCAGAACTGTAGCCACCAGCCACATGTGACTGCTTAAATATGAATTAATACAACGAAGTAAAACGAAAAGTTCAGCGCCTCCGTGTCACCAGCCACATTTTAAATGCTCAGTAGCCGCACGGGGCTGATGGCTACTATTTTGGGACAGCGCACATAGAGGATGTTTCCATTACTGCAGGAAGTTCTGTTGGACGGCACTATTAGCTTCGACCTTGGCCTGATTAAAGTGAAGACGCAGGTCAGTGTAACATCTACAGGCTCGGCATGGCCCTTCCCTCGCTAAGCTTGTCTTCAGCTTTGCTTCCTGGAGAATTTGACCGAAGTTGTGGAGATCATCTCTGAAAACACGCGTGTGTGCACACGGGTGCATAAATGATAATCACGAGTTTAGGGTATTCATCAGCTTCCCTTAAAAGTCACCCATGTCCTGTGGCTTAGTAACCATGAGCTAACACTGCATAATGCTTGCTTATGTAACAGCTGACACTTACTCTGTGTACCCTATGCCTGTTTTAGCACTTGGCCTTGTTAACTTCTCAAAGCAACCCCATGAGGTAGCATTTGCTATTCTCTTCATTTCGCAGATGAGGAAACTGAAGCACAGAGACGTAAAATAAGGTGCTTGGGTCATCATACTACTGAGTGGCCTGCCCAGGATTTGACCCAGGCAGCCCCGAGTCTGTTCTAACCTCTACGCTTGGGGCCGCCTGGGGCGAAGGAACCCACCTGTGGAGTCTGAGCTCCTGGCGGGCAGAAATGGCCTCTGATCCTTTGCAAATTTTCACATGCATGGTGTGTGGTAAAAGGGAAACGAATGCTTGGAGCGAATGCTTGGAGAAAGGAGGGATGCTTGGAATTGGGAGGGTTATACATGGGCTTGCGATATTTAGACTCTTCCATGGGGCTGGTCTAATCCTTCCCTTTTCTTAGTTCCTTCCATTGGCTGCAATTTGTTCCTGGTCCCCTAGAGCTGGGAGAGGCCCAAGTCCTCAGACCTACTTTGCGTGGCAATACCTGGTGGGAAGGAGGGGATTTGCCAAAAGCCCGGGCTCACATGAAGAGCCCTTGCCAGGCCAGCTAGCACCAACTTTGCCTCTCTAGGCTGGGAGCCCAGCTGCTGCCCTGGCTCTGTCACATGGCCATTCCTGTCTTTTTCAGAGACCCCTGGGTGGCTTGACATGGCGCCGGCTCCAGTGGACGGAGGGGCCTGGGTGTGTGCGCTCTTGAGCCCTGTCACTCGTAGGCCAGGGTCTGCTGGCTTCAGCCTTGTTTGACATCTTTGCACTTGCATTGTGATGGATCCCTCAGCTTTTTCATCTACTGTGCCGGACAGCGAGGTGTGCTGTGCCAACTCTTATTTATATTGAGCCTTCATTTGCATCTGCGTCCCCCTGACCTTGGAATCCTTTGGAGATCTTCTTGCAGGTGGCAGTTAAAATTAAGTCAGGTTGACCTGGAGGCCAAAGCTGGGTCGGGGGAGGGGGATTGGCATCTCAGTGAATCAGTCGCTCTTTTGGCTGCGCGTCAGTGAGCCAGGCAACGAATGGCCCAGGCAAGCCCGAAACCTGGGGAAGCGGGGGAGGGGCAGCCAGGCCCCTGGCAGATGATGGGCTTGGAATAACGTGTTTCCAGGTGCAGGTTCCTCCCCACCATGGTGGTGGGGGCTCACGGTGTACAAAGCGTGGTCACTGCCTTCGTGGAGTTTGCTCTCTTGTCGAGGAGACCGAGTGAATAGTACAATAATTCAAGAGACATGTCAACATGCTCATATGTTGGGCAGGTGTCAAAGTGTTTTTTCCACATACACTCTCTTATAACATGACAAGCTAGTGCAATAAGTACTTGGTCCCGTGAACTCAGAGAGGGTGGAATTTTACCCAGAAACGAATTTCCCGAAGATCCACTGGGACCTGGGTTATGTATCATTCATCTTGGGGGTGGGGGGGGGGGGGAGGGTGTGTGTGAGGGAGAGTGGAAGGGGGAATTATTCCCATCTGGAAAGAATGGCACTCACACCGCACCATCTAATGTATACAATTAAGGCATCATTCAGGTGAGTTTTCACATTATAAACGGGCATTTCCAAGGATAAATGCTCCCGGAGAGAGATTTATCTGATTCTGTGAGCCACAGAAGAAAAAATTAACAAAGTGCATTAAAATGATCGACCACAGGGAGTTGTTTGTGGCGTATCATTTGCACTCTAGCTGTCTCTTAATTAAACACATATTTCTTCGACCTCTGCAGTGTACAGGCCACCAGGGGAGGTTTTGGGAATTAAAATTTCAGTAGCACGGTCCCTGCTCCTGCAAGGCTCCCAGGGTCGCTAGGATGATGCCGCTTTAAGGAAGCTCCCTGCATTTTGCAGGAAGGAGAGGCTGTGGGCGCTGGGCCTTTTGCTGTAGCACCAACTTAGAGGGCCCTGGGCCGGGGGACTGACCAGCTGTCTCTTGCCATCTAGCACGTGTTTGTGGCCCTGGGGTTGAGTTGTTCCTTCTCCTTCCTGATTTCACGTCTCTTTTGTGGGTCTCTCCCAGGTAGAAAGCCTTGAGAGCCCCCTTCCCAACCAGCCACTCCCAGCTGCAGAGCGAGGTAGTGTCAGCTAAAGTCACTCTGTCTAGACTGGGTGTGCGCTCTGCCTGTGTTAATGGCAGCGCATTGGGAGTGGAGCCAAGCAGGTGTGCGAGGCGCTGGCTGGCCGGAGACCCGTCCTGGCCGATCGAAGGAAGCTCTCCGAGTGACAAGCGCCTCTTGTGGGTCCCAGCCTGGGAGGGAAGGGGCCACGGGTGGAGACTCCCATCATTTCTCCTGAGATTTTCTTGTCTCAGGGGCATGAGGAACGTCAGTGACTTTGAACCCATTTTAAAAATCATGTTCGACAGCAGTTTCCAAATGGAGACCAGCGGAGCACGGGGTTAGCCCGTGAAAGTTTGGCACGCGGTGTGTCCCGCTAGCGGGCAGGTGGCGAGGACGGATGGATGCTCCGGCTGCCCCCTTTCTCTGAATCCAGAGCTAGCCTCCCCGTGACATGCTGAATGCTGTCTCCCTCTGACACCGGTTAGATTAGGTTCTTACTGCTCTGCATGGGACTTGAAGGAGTGGAGGCCGTTATTGTTTGGGGAATGGTGGCTGGCTCATGGCCCAGCCACCCACAGACCCTTAATGAGTCCTCCTGTGTCAGGAGAGCATGAGCAGGGCCTTCCCTAGCAAAGTGGCCCGTAGAGCCGGGGACGGAGAGGGTAACAGTTCCCGGGAGAGTGGCTTGGGGAAGGGACATGTGCTCATCAGTGCGGGGCGTGTGGGTGCTCAAGGATAGACCACAGTTCCTGTCCTCAAGAAGCTTTCGTTCTGCAAACTCTCCTGTGCTCAACCACGGCTGGGCAGTGTGACGCGGTCTCTGAAGGAGGTCTCTGTCAGGTGCTGGGAGACGGACCGATGGAAGTTCAGAAAAGGGGAAAACCTGTAAGTTCCAGAGGAACAGGACTGTTCACACCAAGGAAGAGGCTGAGGGATGGCCAGAGCTTTTTTTTGTTTTTTGGCCATTGACGTGTCAGAAGGAAGGAGATATGATTGTTCAGCAAATGAGTCCAGCATGCTGTTGTGGAAAAGGAATCCACCAAAGATGGGGTGTTTGAGATGGGTTGGCAAGGATGAGGAGGAGTTCGCTAGGTGGGGAGGAGGAAGGGTGTGTGTTGCTGGGAGAGGGAATGACACTCACAAGAGGGAGGAATGCCGAAGGAATGGTGAGTGGTTGGGTCTCACTGGGTGGATGGTGCTCGTGAGTGCGAACCCCGGCTGTGCTGTGGGTTTGATGGGCGTAGGGGAAGTGTTAGGCACCGGAGTGACATCATCAGAGACGCACTTTAGAAAGATGACCAGGTGTCCCAAAGGCAATCGTGTGAAGCGGAATGGGTGCCAGTGGAGTTGAAGTTGGGCCTGTGGGATTGGAAGCTGAGAGACAGTTAGAAAGCATTTAAAACAGTCCAGGAAAGAACGGATGCTGGGAAAGCCGGTCACAGTTTCCTTGGAGCCCATTTGCTCCTTGGTCCAGCGCTGCGGGGTGCGGAGAGGCTGGGCAGGACTTGTCAAGCCTCTGGATGCTTTTCAGGGAGAACATCTCGGCCAGAGGTCCGGCAGAGGGGGCGTGCAGATGGCGCTGTGGGTGCCCAGTGGTCCTGTGGTTCTCGCCGGGATTGGAGACTTACTCTTTACGTGTCACCTTGGAGAAGTGGAATCATGAGGGTCCTGGTTGGTGCTTTTCCTCTCCAGGAGTCATGGGGTCTGGCTTTGAGCCTCGGTCTCCTTTCCTTCTGGCCTTGGGACCTTGTACTAGTTTCTTAACTTCAGTTTCTTTGGGTGTTAAAGGGGCCCAGCAGTACTTGCCAGCAGGGCTCTCAGCTAGATTTCATAGGTGAATACCTGGTGCTCAGTAGGGATTTAATGAGCACCCCTGCCCCAGGGCCCCTCATCCTCCCTCCCTCCCTCCCTCCCTTCTTCCTTCCTTCCCTCCCTCCCTTCCTCCTTTCCTCCTTTCCTCCCTCCCTCCCTCCATAGAAGTTAAGTGCAGGGGAGGGGCAGGGCCTGCAGTTTGGTTTCTGCCCTCCTTTGAAAGTGCTCTGTGGTGAGGGGTGGAGAAGGAAGGCAGGGGAGGGTGGGTGGGATGTGATCAAAGACCTTGTATGCATGTACGCATAACCCAAGGACACAGACCATAGGGTGGTGAAGGCCTGGGCGGGGGGGGGGGGGGTAGTGGGGGGAGATGGGGGCAGGCAGGAGTGGGCTAGAAGGGGTCAGTGGGGGAAAGGGGGACATATATAATACTTTCAACAATAAAGATTGCTTAAAAGAAAAGAAAAAAAGAGGGCTCCATGGTGATAATGTGCTTGGTCATTGTGAGTGGGTGTATTTTTTTCTTGTCTCTGCTAGAGACAGAGGAAGATCTGAGGGCTGTAAATCTTAGCAGAAGAGATGAGAACTTGTGGATAGCCGGAGGGGTTTGGCCACAAGCAGGATGTTGGGGGGCCAATGTTGCCCGCTCCTCCCCCCCCCCCCCCCCCCCAGTTTGGATGGGTCCTGTTTAAAGATCGCATGTGGGCAAGATGGCTTTGAGGGATGGCGGCCCTGCCAGTCTTGTAAAGGCGACTCTCGCTTGGCTAGTATTTGACTGTTTAGTTCCCTTTGTGGGCAGTCTTGCAGGTATTTGTTCGTTTGTATGTTGTTTATTTATTTACTTAGACGGTATGATTGTTCAACAAATATCTTTGGATTCCCTAATATTTTAGTGAGTAGCATTTTCTTGAGCGTTTTGTGACTCTGGCAGGTAAATAGCAAAAGTGATAGCATAAACCGTAGGCTGAAAAAAACCATTTCCTTAGCACTTTTTGTTATGGAATGTTTCAAGGACACACAAAAGTAGAATAATCAGTGAGCATATCACCAGCCCAGCAATTGCTAATATCTTGCCAATCATGTTTTATCTACCCACTCACCCTATTTTTTCATTTTTCTTATTTTTTCTTTTCTTAATCCTTGATATCGTATTACTTCACCCATCAACACTTTAGCATTTATCTCTAACAGAGAAGAGCCTTTTAAAAGGTCACATTTTCACAACTGACAAAATTAATAGTCTGTCTAATATCTAGTAACCAGTCTTTTTTCACATTTCTCCAGCTGTTTAAAAAATGTGTTTTCTTATGATTGCATTTGATTAGAAACGGCTGGCCTATTTTGAGTTGACAAGTAGTGCAGACCTCCCTTTTCCCTCACATTACGCTATTGCTCAACCCGGTGCATAGTTTCGCGTTTAAGGAAGCAGCTATGCCAGAGAAACAGCAGCGTGATAGCTGACCAAGACGTCCATGAACTGGCCGGGTAGCTCAGTTGGCTAGAGCAGCGGCCGCCAACCAGTGGTCCTCGGACCTGGTCCGTGAGGTCCGAAAGGTTGGCGACCGCTGGGTTAGAGCGTCATCCTGCCACAAGGTTGTGGGTTCGATCCCTGGTCAGGATGCATACAAGCATCAACCCATGGGTGTGTGAATAAGTGGAACAACAACAACAGCAAAAAAATCAGTGTTTTTCTCTCTCTCTCAAATCCATAAACTTTTTAAAAAGTACATCAAGAAGGAATTTTGGAAGGTTTAATGAGGGAAAATTTGCAGACAGATACAGCAATAGAGACGACAGCAGAGCAGACTAGCCCGGTGGTTAACTCACCTGCTGGTGGGCCGTTTGCACAGGTGGAAGCCGGACGCTGCATTGTAGGCTGTGGCCTGGTAGGACCTGCTGTAATGATGTGTCTTCCAGCTGGAACGCAGGCTCCCCGGGAGGTCACAGAGGCCTTGGCATTCCGACCTGCGCAGTCCAGTGACTTGTTCAAGGTTATAGACCCAAGACAACGGCCATTGTGGGTGCCAGGAATATGCCCGGTTCTTCGGATGCAGGGTGCTGCCTCACCGTGGCCTGTTGTCCTGCTCAGTCAATGCCCATCTGTCCAGAGCACTGGAGGTCTCTCTCTTTTTTTTTAAATTTTTTTAAATATGTTTTATTGATTTTTTACAGAGAGGAAGGGAGAGAGACAGAGAACCAGAAACATCGATCAGCTGCCCCCTGCACATCCCCCACTGGGGGTGTGCCCACAACCAAGGTACATGCCCCCCGACCGGAATCGAACCTGGCGCCCCTCAGTCCGCAGGCCAACGCTCTATCCACTGAGCCAAACCGGTTTCGGCTGGAGGTCTCTCTCGTTGGCACTGTGGTGTGTGAAGAGCTGGGGTCCTTGAAAGGGGGCCTGTTTGTCACATGGTCCTGGTGGGGCCATCTCTGTGGAAATGTTGGCAGCTCTGCTCACAATCCCCAGGTGCCTTCAGAGGCAGGACCAGGGCGAGGGCCGGCCGGGCAGCTGGCTCCTCCCCTGGAGGGAAGGAGAGACTAGGAGGTGAGAGCACCTTTCCCGAATCAGGCCTTCAGGTCCTCGCCTCCGTGGCTGTGGCTGGGAGGAGGGAGATGCTATTTCCAGCTCTGGCACCCAATTAAAAACAATTTATATGTATATATTTAAGTATAAATATAAATATATATATATATATATACATATATATATATTTCAGAGAGGAAGGGAGAGGGAGAGGGAGAGAGATAGAAACATCAATGATGAGAGAGAATCACTGATTGGCTGCCTCCTGCACACCCCACACTGGGGATCGAGCCCCAAACCCAGGCATGTGCCCTGACCGGGAATCAAACTGTGACCTCTGGGTTCATAGGTTGACAGCTCAACCACTGAGCCACGCCAGCGGGACTAATTTTTGTTTTTAAGCAGCTCATCTTCAACCCCAGGACAAAATAGAAGTATTTGACCGTGACCTTGACTACCCACCCCCCCTTAATCCCTTGAGGCTCTTTGGACATTACAGTGCATTAAGGAACTTTGTGGCCTGTCCACTAGAACACCTTCAGGCCCTGTGTTACATCTGTTAAAACCACTCGGAGTTTTGTCATATTTCTCTAAGGAGAAATACACGGGTCTTCTATTTAATATTTTACATTGCTTAGTATGTTGTATAGTGTACAGTTTAACGTTAACTGGTAATGGCTCAAACTGTACATGGTAACATTTGAGACTGAGTAAAAATCGATGACCCATCCGTTCAACAAATTCTTTGATCTGCAAATGATTGGTCCAGGAAAGTTGAGTTTAATAGAAGTAATGAAAAACGCAATGGCACAAGCTCTAATTAGAAAGTTGATGTGGACAAAACTGTTCAATGGCTCAAATGGATTTGAAACAGAAAACAACTGATACTAATGGAAATAATTTTGACTGATTAAAAATGAAAAAAGTGAGGAGCCCTGGAGATGAAAAGTGATCATGGAACTAAATGGGCTCAGGGGAATTCTCTCTAGAAAATGCTTCTGGTTAAGATGTCTGTGTCCTAAACATCCACAGGGCAAATAGCTGGTACCTGCCTCTGGCCGCCCTTCAGTGAACCTCACAGCGCGGTTTGAAAGGGGCGTGGAAGGATGAGACGTTTTTAGAATTGAACGTCTCAGACTCTGGCAAGTGCCGATCCCTAGGATTGTTCTGAACACAGAAAACGAGCTCGAGTAACAGTGAGAACAGATGCATCTGTCTGTCCACTTTGATGTTCATGTCACACACCCTCCCTCCCTGAGACCAGCAGGGTTTGGATCGCGCTTTCCAGGGTTTGATCTTCGATGCTTGGAAAGGAATCTGGGACTTTTCTTCATGAGCTTCTAGCTGGGGGATGGGTTCTTTACAGCAGCAACATAAAGAGGCAAGGACAGAGTGTGTGTGTGTGTGTGTGAGTGTGTGTGTGTGTGTGTGAGTGTGTGTATATGTGTGTGAGTGTGTGTATATGTGTGTGTATGTATGTGTGTGTATGTGTGTGTGTGTGAGTGTGTGTGAGTGTGAGTGTGAGTGTATGTGTGAGTGTGAGTGTGTGTGTGTATGTGTGAGTGTGTGTGTGAGTGTGTGTGAGTGTGTGTGTGAGTGTGTGTATATGTGTGAGTGTGTGTACGTGTGAGTGTGTGTATATGTGTGTGTGTGTGTGTGAGTGTGTGTGTGTGTGTGAGTGTGAGTGTGTATATTTTAAAACAAGGACGGGGCTTCCCACCAGTGGTTGCCCAGTGCAGCAGGGACCTTGTCCTGTCCCCTGGGTGGGGGGGCAGCACTTCCCCTGCAGGAGGAGCCAGGCCTGCCTGTGCTTCCTCAGTGCTGCGCTGCCCCACGTGGACGTGGATGTGGACGTGGACGTGGAAGGGCCACTGCTGACCTCACTCGGGCAGCTTCCGCTTCACCCCAGGCTGGTGACTTTCTGGTTCTCTTTACAAGGGAGGCGGGTAGTCCCATCTTCCATTTCATGCCCTAGTGTCCAGGGGTTTCTGGAAGCCTCTGTTGCTCCATAATTGTTCCCATCAAGCACTGGGAGTGCTTGCAAATTGAGCTCACTCCTTCCTGAGTAAGCCAGAGAATGCCTCTGGGCTTCAGGTGCCAGCAAGTGGGGAAGCTCTCCCTGGGCCTGTGCCCTGAATGGGATGGAGGAATGTGGCCCCTGCCTCCCTGTGTCTCATTCAGCCTCCTCACGCCCCTGTGAGTGGGGGCCATTGATCCACAAGCAGATGAGGAAACAGTGCTGGGTGGAGGGGAGGGTGGGCTCAGAGAGCACGCAGGACCAGCGTCTAGACCAGGGGTAGGCAAACTTTTTGACTCGAGGGCCACAATGGGTTCTTAAACTGGACCGGAGGGCCGGAACAAAAGCATGGATGGAGTGTTTGTGTGAACTAATATAAATTCAAAGTAAACATCATTACATAAAAGGGCACGGTCTTTTTTTTCAATAGTTTTATTCATTTCAAACGGGCCGGATCCAGCCCGCAGGCCATAGTTTGCCCACGGTTGGTCTAGACCCCACTCCGCTCCCTGGCTCCTGACTGAGCTCAGCTCTTACAGGAGCCCCCTCCGTCCACCCTCTCTGTGGAGAGAACCCCATGCTCTCCTTGGTAGTAGCATCTTTTCTTTTCTCCCTGCGAACCCCCACCCCCCGCCCCCCCCACACACACATTTAACAGTGGCCAGTGTGGCCTTCGTTAGGTGAAGAGGTGAGAGCGAACATAGCTTGACCAGTGCCTCTTTGCCAGGAGTTTGTGGCCCCAGCAGGTGGTAATTGATAGAAGTTTAGCAGGAAGCTCTGGGTCAGGGTTTGGATCTTGGCTCCACCTTTGGTAGCTGGGTGATCTTGGGCAATGCATGTAACCTTTCAGAAAGTAGGGATGATAATTGGACTGACCTCAGAGGGTAACTTTGAGATTTAAACAAGGCACTGTACTCAGAACACCAGAATCTGACTCAGAATAAATACTCCAGCAGTAGCTGCTGTGATTTTCTTTGTGATCATCTGTGTCCTCATTTACGTCGGTTAGTAGTCAGGCATTACTGTGTCTCGTCTTGTGGGTGCTCTCTGGGACCTGGAGCCCCCAGCTCGGGTGGGGCTTTGGGCAGCCAAGTGACAAGACCCCATCTCCTTTTCCGTTTCCGCAGCTAACTGGCTGGTGCTAGTGACACCCTAGGCGGCTCGGTGCCACCTGAGTCACAGGTGGGGGGCAGCAGTCCACTTGTCCTCTGGTTATGCCATTGCCAGAGTGACCCAGGCCGGCAGGCACCGCACCACGGTAGAGCGGAAATAGCCCAACTGGGGGTCAGGGGCTCTGGTTCCCTGGCTTTGGCCATTCCCCAAGTAGCTGTGTGGCATTCAGCACGTTGCCTTCCCTCTCTGGGCCCTTCTTTAACAAACAAAGGGATTAAACTTCCTTCTATGTTGAACCTTTGTTGCAAATGTCCAGATGCTCTTGTTCCTTTCTGACACCGATTGTGGGTTGGAGTGGAAGTTGAGTCAGACGGCCATGACCGCAGTCTTTCCCATCTGGCAGCTGGGACAAAGGCAGACCTCTCTTACCCCCACCCCCCACCCCCTTGACGACACTGGATGGAACACCCACGTGTTTCCGAGTGCCTCACAGTCACAGCTGGCCTGGGCCAGTGGCTAAAGAAGGTCGCTTATCAAATTCATTCATGGGCAGCCTCTTAACATTCTCTCCGTAGAGCTGTTTCCATGAAGGCCATTAGTGTCCATGAGTCATGAGGATATTTAGGATTTTTCCTGGGTTGCGTCTTACAGCTCAACCTCTTTGGTACTGTTCTCAGCGGAGCCCCAGCCCTTCACGTTGCTAACTGGGCTTCTCTGCTGTGAGTGGGCTAATCACCAGGGAGCCTGTGCATGTGCGTGGAGGCCCTTATTCAAATAATGTGTTCCTACGAGGGCTGGGTCCTTTGCTAGAGTCGGAAGGTAACACCTGGTTGGTTGTGCCGACGATTTCTGGGCACCATCTTTCACAGGATGGGGAGAACCAAGCAGCCAGATCTTCGGGGGATTGCTCAGTTGGCCTCTGGTTGTCAAGGCTGTGTGTCCACGATGACCCTGGGATGCAGTCTCGGAGCCGAGTCCTCCTCGGTCAGACTCTTGGATGCCGCCTGAGTTTCTATGGCCAGGATTTGACCCGTCTGCACTGGCTGCTGCAGTCACTTCTGTCAGGTTTGCAGAACAGCCCAGCTGTGTGGAGGGAAGAAGTGTTAGCATTTAGGTTTAGGTTTGGCGGAATAGAACAGAAAACCCCCAAACCATACTGGCTTAAGCATGAGACTTATTTTGTTCTGTCATGTGAAAAGTCAGGAGGTAGGCAGTCCAGGGCAGAGGCCTAACTTACTGTTTTCCATCCTTAAGAGAGTTACCTCATGGTCCAAAATAGCTGTTGAAGCACCGGCCATTGTATTCACATCCCACATGGAGAGACAAGGGGCCCTCCCGGAAGTCCCGCTCAGCGTTCATTTCTATCTCATTAGCCAAAAGCGACAGGGACACCAGCTGAGTGACAGCTGGGAAATGGGTCTTCAGCAGGGACGTTGCCTCACCCGGAGACATTCCTGTTACCAAGGGTGTGGAGAGAATGGACAGTGGTGCAGAACACATGCCCAACACTTACTTGAATGAATAAATAGGTAAGTGATGGAGAGTGTCTGTGGGTTCAGCGCAGACCGAACCTTCGTATTAGTAGTATTCACGCTATGACAAGATCAGCATAATTCTGACACCAGCATGCAGGAAGGAAGGAACCTTTGGAAACTTCGAAAATTCAGTAGGAACTTGAAGAGCATGTTCTGCAAGGCCCCTGTAGCTGGGCTTCCTCCCTCCCCTCTTTGTAGAGACTTGGTTCCCTCACTGGAGCTCATCAGATGCGTGGCAGTGGGCGAGGAGGTGCTGGCCCGGGCACGGCAGCCACACCTCTTTATTCTTTTTCACCGAGCAACCTACAGGGCTGCTTCTTCAAGCCACGCTTCTGCAGGTCCCCACGAGGGCATCTCTCTTTTTATTTGAGGAAAGAAGAGCTTCGTAATTCAGGCAGGGAGACCTGGGGATGAACTGAATGTCGATGAACGGAAATACTAAAATTTCCTTAAGAACACATTCAAATTTCTTCTTAGAAAATGCTAGAATCCTGTGGGATGCATCATTGTGGCTGGTGTTGGTTTGAGCCTGTAGGCAGTTGGTGGTGCAGGGTGGGGGCAGCTCTTAAGTGATGGGTCCCCATGCTCCCCCCTTTCCCCCATCACATCCGGGTGAATGGAGGGCCCCAGGAGGGCTGCCCTCATGGGGGAGAACCATGGATGGGCCCGGAGGCACGGGGTCTGGAGCAGTGAGTTGTGTTGCAGAACGTCGCCCTGTCTTGTCACTCCTCAGTGGGTTGGTCAGTTCTATGGAGAGCAGGCCCCTTGTCTCCACCGTGTGGCTGAGGCCACCTGAGTGGATGTGTGATCCAGGGCACACAGGTGTCCACAGCAGGCAGGTCTCCGGGCCGATGGTGGAAGCTATAGCTTGGCATTCATTCAAGGCCTTTCCTCCTGGTTCCTTTCTGAAATTGCTTTGTCAAGTCTCCTACAGACACTCTGTTTCCTCTTCGGTCCCCCACCCCCCTTTTCAAATCATCCTCATCTCCAGTCCTCAGTTCAGGACCATCCTCCTTGAGGGAAGTCCCCTCCATTCCTCTACTAGAAAGTTTCCCCTTCGCATCTCCTCACTACACATTTCCCTCCGTCCCACGGCGCCTCGTTACAGGGGGCGTCAGCTCCCTGACCACATTGCCAATGCCGGGAAGGGCAGGTGTGGTGCCCAGTCTGTGTTCAGTGAGTGATGGAGTGTGGCACCCAGGGGGTCACAGAGCTGTTCCTTGCCTGGGGCTGATGGGCTCCACGGAACCGTCTCGAAAAGTGTCCTCAGCCTGTGGTCTCTGAAGACTTCCCTCTAAGTCATGTGAGGCTTTGACGATTTGTGGGAGCCCCGTTGTTCCCCGTCGCAGTCCCAGGGACTGCCCTGTGGGTATCTCCTAACGTGACGTAACTGGCATGCAGACCTGGTTGACTGAGCGGGGCAGCATTTGGCAACGTCTTGCCCATGCCCTGCCTGCGAGAGTGGGGATCCGAGGGTGTGCTGTTGATTTCCGATGCGATCACATGGTCCTCTCTTGAAGGAGGCATAGCGAGTCTACAAGAAAACAGGATGAGAGTCAACTATGTCATTTCACACTTTCTGGTATCCCCGGCTTAAAAAAAAAAAGTAAATAGAAACAGTATACTTTATTTTGTTTAACCCAGTGTATCCCAAACATTGTCATTTCATCATGGCATCCACATGGTTATGAAGGCGATGGTTATTCTTTTTTTGTAGCAACAAGTCTTCACCATTGGGGTGTTCTATGCTCCGTTTGGATTGAAGACATTTCTAATGCTTGAAGCCACATGTGGCTGGTGGCAGCCCAGCGTGGTCGGCTGCCTTGTCTGTAGATTCTTCCACTTGACATTCCCGGCAAGTGGGTGTGAATTGGGTGGGGGCCTGTCTGGCTGAGTGGCAGCACTGGGTGGGACTCACGGGGTCCGGTCACAGCTCTGCTTCTCACCAGCTTTGTGAGCCTGGAAGGTCTGCGTCTCTCACCACGGTTCCCACCCTCTGGGGAACTTTCTGCTCTGACGTGCTGTGAATTGAGCCCCAGATCTGGGCGGGGATGGGGTTGGGGACCACGGCATCTCCCTTGGCATCATTAGCAAACGAGAACTCGATGACAGGCCACGCACGGGTGGCCATGCCTGTCATCCGAGGGGCGGGCTTGCCATCTCTCACTCTGACCGGAACTTGGCATGCTTATCTGGTCTGCTGGGTTCTGGGCTGTGAAAATTGTCCATTCACCGGCCCATCCGGCATTGACAAGGACCTGCGGGGGCCAGGCCTGTTCCCAGCCTCCTCTTTGGGAGGCTGTGACGGGCCAGCAGGAGCCCTGCCATTTCCCGAGGGCTCACGAGGGTCCTTCCTCACCAGGCTCAGCTGGAAGCGCAGAAGGCCACGCAGGACTTCCAGAGGGCCACGGAGGTGCTGCGCGCCGCCAAGGAGACCATCTCCCTGGCCGAGCAGCGGCTGCTTGAGGACGACAAGCGGCAGTTCGACTCGGCCTGGCAGGAGATGCTGAATCACGCCACCCAGAGGGTGAGTCACAGCCGTGTGCCGGGGGAGGGCGACCCGGGTGTCCCTGTCTGTCAGCGTCTGTGTGCCCGTGGGTGTGTGTGGGGGCGTCTCTCACATTATTTCTTGTCTGTCCGATGCCGACTGGCCCCTGGTTCTGGTGAGTTCTGTGTGTGCTGTTTCCCCAAGCAGAGGAAACAGACTCCCAGGCATGTGGCCCCAAATCGCGCTCTGAGCGTCACAGGGCAAGAATAGAAAAAGCCAGGAGTTAATGCCAGCAGCCTCTCCCTTTTCAATGTCACTTGTCACAGCGGTTCAAGCCCAGGGGGACCTGATAATTAAAGATGGCCTTGTGTTTCCTTAAATAAAAGCTGGCTGGGCCTGTGTAGCCTGGGCCTCCTGCCCCCTAGTGGACATGATGCTCAGAGAGCCAAACACAGGCTGGAACTTTCCTGGGTCAGCTGATGAAAACCCAAAGGGGAGGTTGGAAATCTTGGAAATTTACAAGCCACAGCCTGAAAGATGTGAAAAGGACTGCCCCCCCCCCGCCCCACCTCTCTTTCTCTCTTTCTCACTTTCTCACTAGCTCCTTCCAAGATACTTGCTGGAGGTCACCTTTCCTTCTTTTTCTTTTTTAAAAAAAAAATTTTTTTATTGATTTCAGAGAGGAATGGAGAGGGAGAGAGATAGAAACATCAATGAGAGAGAATCATTGATTGGCTGCCTCCTGCACACCCCACACTGGGGGTTGAGCCCACAACCCAGGCCTGTGCCCTTGACTGGAATCGAACCTGGGACCCATCAGTCCGCAGGCCGACACTCTATCCACTGAACCAAATGGGCCAGGGCTCGCCTTTCCTTCTTGCCCTTTCTCTACCCCCACCGAAGATTCAAACTAGCCAGGAGAAACCGTTTCAGAAATCACTTGATCTGCTCTTTTAAAAAAAGAACAAAACATGTTTCTGTCTTTTTTTTCCTTAGTAAGTCCCGGGGCCCCAGTGGATGGTGAGTGGCTGGTACCACAAGGAGGCGTCTCCAGGACAACCATATCACACAACTCCATCCCCGGTGGGAATGGTGCTTCTTGGGATGGTGCCGTGAGCGACTTGTGGGGCTGGACCAGACTTCTCTGGCCGCCCCTGTGACGTACGCTCCTGATGTGTGTCCTCCTGCGGCCACTGAAGGTTCCTTGGTTGTGGGGGTCACCACTGCAGGTGGACAGGTGCCTGGGTCCCAGGCCAGGGTTCCCCCTGGGCTGCTGGTCCTCTTCCCAGACTCCTTCCCAGGGGCACAGGCCTGAAGTGCTGCTCCTTGAACTGCTGAGGGAGAGGGAGAGTTTGCAACGGACTCCAGCAAGAGACAGAGCTGGTGGCAAAGCTTTGCCCGGCCACACTCCTGGGTCACGGAGAAACTCAGCCTACAGGGGCTGTGCTCCCTGAATCTGATGGACAGGCAGCTGCTGTGTGTGTGGCTTGGCTGCAAGCCTCCCTCTGGGTTTAGCATCTTCCCACGTGGAGCTCCTGCCGCCTCCTCCCAGAGCTTGGGGGGCCTGGCACGCTCGGCATGGAGACCACGAAGGGTCTGGAATATGCCTCCTGCCTTGTCTGACCTGTGGATACTCTGGGAAGCCTGTTTCTTTAGGAGAAGGGTGCGTCGTGCCATCCTCTTCTACAGAAAGTACTAATCAAGGGTCTAGAGCAGTGATGGCGAACCTATGACACGTGTGTCAGAAGTGACACGTGAACTCATTTTTTTGGTTGATTTTTCTTTGTTAAATGGTATTTAAATATGTAAAATATCAAAAATATACATCTTTGTTTTACTGTGGTTGCAAAGATCAAAAAATTTCTATATGTGACACGGCACCAGAGTTAAGTTAGGGTTTTTCAAAATGCTGACACGCCGAGCTCAAAAGGTTCGCCATCACTGGTCTAGAGAAAGATCCAGACTTAGGTCCAGGGCTGCCTTGAGGGAGTGGCAGTGGTTTGGGCTACCTGATCCCCACCCCAGGCACGGTGGGAGAACACGGGGGTCCCACGTTCCTTGCCCGAGGCCGTCAGTGTGTCCCCTTTGTACCCCTCAGACGTATGGTAATATTGAGCAGCCACACTTGGAGCCATGGCTGAAGCCAGCATGCTGGGAGACTGTGAGTGAGCCAGGAGCCCTCGTGTTCTCTGGGAGGCCACATGCAATGTCACAGACCGACAAGGAAAGGTTCTCTGCTCAGTGCTGGGCTAGGAGGGCCTGGGCAGCTGCAGGCAGCAGTGGCCACTGGAGTGGCTACTACTGCTGCTCACTACCTGGGGCCTTGGGCAGCAGCAGCCCCTCCAGCTTGGTCTCTTTGGGCCTTGAAGCATCTTTATGGGAAGGTGATAGCCTTTCACCCTCTGGGAGAGGAGGCCTGGCATCTGGGAGGGAGGATTGGCTTTTCTCATGTCTGCCAGAAGAGACCAGATAGAAATACACTGAGTGGCCAGATTATTATGACCACCCCATCAGTACAATGAAGTGAATTAGTTATGCAAATAATAACAATACAACCTTGAGAGTATTTGCTTAAGAAGTTTTCAGTATTCAGTAATTTTGGAAGTGTCAATGAAGTACTGATGGGGTGGTCATCATAATCTGGCCACTTGGTGTAGAGGAGGAAAGTGTGGCTTGGAAATGGGGAGGCAGGACGTGTTTATGAACTGGCAGCTGCAGCAGAGGGAAGGCCGCAGTCAGCCTCCCCTCCCGGTCCTGGCGGGCAGGTGGCCTGGGCGCGTGGAACTGAGGCCTGGATGGCACATGGGGAGCTGTCCAGGCCAGCTTTCCTGACGCTGGTGGGTACGTACCGCCCCCTCCCATATGGTGGCGAGAAGCCACCTTCTGGGCCCCCCCCTCACCCAGGGGGATGAGCCAAGGTTCTGAGGAAACAAGAAAGCTGCCTTCCCCGGGGAGAGGATGCTGGTCTTTGAGACAGGATGTTGGGGGAGATTACACCTGGGATATTGGGGATGTAAGCAAGGTGGAATGTCTTGGGGTTTGGAGAGGGGAAGGCTGGAACATGAGGAGCCATGCTAGGTGGATGTCTACTGGTCAGTTCAGGCTATCCTGCTGGCATGGAACCCGGCGAGGAGGCTGTGCCCAGCCCGGCTGGCACACTGCTCAGTGTCTGTGGGAATTCAGGCAGGAAGGCCCCAGCTGTTTGAGTATCTCCTTTGGGCGACTGTGACAGGGTCTCTGGGGCTTTGGGGTCCCAGGTGCCTGTCTGCCCTGGTCCTCCTAGGAGGGAGCCAGCCTAGCAGGCCTTTTTCTCCAGTGCCCGCTGCCCTCTTGCCTGCCCAGGGCTTCAGGCTACAAGTGTCCTAGAGGCTTGTCCAGTACCAGTTCTGACTGCTCAGGTCCACTGGGCACTGGCGGTGGTCAGTGCTGGGGCAGGCCCAGAGGGTGTGTAGGTTTGGGGAACCCCAGGAGTGCCTGACCTCTTAGCCCAGCAGGCTGAGGCAGATGCAACCAGAAGGGAAGAGAGAACCTGTGGGTCCTCCCCAGGACAGGGTCCCCCTCTGGGTTGAGAAAGTACTAAACCATCGGGAAGGAGGCCAGGACTCTGCATGTTGGATAGTTACTTCCTTCGGGAGCCTTCGGGCTCTGAGAAAGGAGGTGGGACACCGAGCGTGCCCCGCCCCTCCTCCCACCTGAATGCTCCTCTGGTGGAGATGGTAAAGGGGGCAGTGGGCTGTGGCTGGATGCAAGGACGGACGGCAGGGCAGCCTGCGCAAAGCCCACTTCAGCCCGAATGCTTCCTCCCTTCGCCTCCGTCATCCCGAATGTCACACCCTGAAGGCCCCTCTCAAGTGCAGCCCTGCTGGCAAGCCCCCCTGAGCCGCCAGGGCCATCCTGCAGTCCGACCCACTCTGCCTGGAATGATGGCCACGGCTGCTGGTGTGTGCACACCCGGAGAGGTTGGCTGCCCAGGGGGTGGTCTCTGCGTAGTCGGTGTGGGCAGCTCTGAACTGAATGTGATGGTGGTAAAACTGGAGTGTGGTAGAGATGGAGGCGGGTTCCCTGTCAGCCTGGGATTCAAGGGGGCAAGGGTGGCCCTGGGAGACCTGGCCATGGTGAGTTGCACGTGCCCGGCTCAGCGCAGCCTGCTGGTGCCTGAGGCCTGAAGGAACTGCTTTGTTATCCGATTCCTTGTGTCTCTTCCCCATGGCTGCAATTTTCATAGTGGAGCCTTCCCGTGCCACCACCCTCCCTTATCTTTCTCTCTTCCCCCACCCTTTGCAGCACACAGCTCATGCCCTACTCCATGCCCGAGGGAGGGCTTCCTTGGTTACCTAGGAGAGTCACCAAGGTGTCATGCTTGGTGACTTTCTCCCTGGAGGCTGAGCTGGGGGCTGGAGGGGTCTCTTCTGAGCGCTGAGGCTGTGCGCGCGGGGCGGGGGAGATTGGGACAGGACGTGGGTGATGTGGTCTGATGGGGGTGAAGCAGGGGCCAGCGACATGCTGCTGCCACCTCAGTCTTCACTGGTAATGTTTCCAAGGGCTTGGAACGCTCTGAGTGATTAATTTTAGAAAAAGCCTTTAGATTAAGGGCTGAAATGGACAAGGGCACTGTGTGCAGCTGGTGAGAACCCTGCTTCTCTGTACAGGAAACCCTGTGCAGTAGCTCCCAATCATAGCTTTTCTATGTCAATTTAAAATACTTAGTTCCTTAAAGGTGAACCCTGCATTGAAATCTTTTGTAATGGAACAGCTCGCCCCAGTATGTTGTGTTCTGTCTGATAAGCTTGGGTTTTGAGTTCTCATTAAGGTTACACCAGTAAATCCTGAGCGCCTAAGATGTAAGACAAGAGTGTGTCCGAGTACGGGATGTTTTTAGTGCATCTTATTTCTTTGTGAAATCGCTGGTGTTAGAAGCAAAGAGAAAGGGTTCTCCTAGTCCTTTGGTCTTGGTTGAGAAGTCGTTTTAGCAGGGATGTCACTGCATGTTAGCTTAGTTAGCTCAGCTCCCTTCTCTGGCTTTGTTTTAATTCTACTGTTTTAAAAAGTATCTCAAGCATCAAAACCTTTGTTAAAAGACATTTTAAAGAAAGTAACAGCATAACTCTAATATAAATGTTCCTGTGTCAAAGGTTTTAATTCATCAACTAAGGAGGGAACTAGTAAAATGTAAGATGTTACAACTATTTCAAAGAAGAATTCAACAAACACATTCATGTAGAAAACCAGGGATGCAGAAACAAATTTATAAACTGATACAAAATTGGTAAATATTTACAGGGTAATTAATATTATCAGAGGCACCTCCACTAGGACAGAATTCATCTTCATTTCTAGGAATAAGAATAATCTGTATTACTATCCATTTTCTCTAACTTAACAGGGTCATAAAACAGCTTCAGGACAGTGAAAGCCAGAGATGACCTGGGAGGGTGTGCTAGACAGGACACCCAGTGACTTTTTATGCTCACTTCAGTCTTTCATAACTTTTCCTGACACTTCATAATTATCCTGGACAACAAGGGTAATTGCCTTGTCCTGATGCTGTCATGCCTGCTTTGCTAGGTATCCCAGTTCTTTGATGTCTAAAATCCCACTGGTGCTATTTGCCCATTTGCCTGCCCCAAGGTGGAAGCAGGAACTCAAGCTATTTAGACCCAGGAGGCCTGAGCAGAAGGAAGTGGATGTTGATTGAATCAGAGAATGCTTCATTTTTATTGTATTTTTGTTTTTCCTTGTTTTCTTTCTTGGTCATTGCCACAGCCAATTTGGCTATTTAGTCCTGACAAAGACTTTTCCAAAATAGAAAAATAGGATGAAGTAATCCTATTTGCGTTGGAAGTTAAATTCAGCCTGCCCATTAATTTACTCAAAGGATATTTTAGAAAAATTATATACCCCAACAAGGGGCTGTTCTGGGCTTGGCTGGGTTGACCTCTTCTGTTGTCTGAAGGTCATGGAGGCAGAGCACACCAAGACAAGGAGCGAGCTGGTGCACAAGGAGACGGCAGCCAGGTACAACGCGGCCATGGGCCGCATGCGGCAGCTGGAGAAGAAACTCAAGAGAGCCATCAACAAATCCAAGTGAGTCTGGGTATAAGGGTCCGAGGCCATATGGTGTTCTCTTCTTCCGCATCTTCTCAACCTTTTATGTGCCTTGCACTCAGGGACCTGCCTCACCAGAACCTCTTGCCCAGGCTTCCTATCCCAGAGGGACAAATGCTGAGTTGGGGGCCGCTCCTGGGGAACACAGAAAAAGGAATTTCAAAAGCAAACCATTCCATGGCCCATTGGCTGGGCCTGTTTATCTGTCAGAGTGGAGATGAGCTGTCATGCGGCTTTTTGGCCCCTTGAGCGGCTCTTCCTAAGCCTTAGGAGTACCCTAATTAAGTTAATAACAATGTACCTACCTATGTAGTTTAAGTTTAAAAAATTTGGCTCTCAAAGGAAATTTTAATCATTGTACTGTTATTTGGCTCTGTTGACTAATGAGTTTGCCAACCACTGGCCTAGACCCAACAGCCAAAGACAGACCCAGGGCTTCATGGCAGGTGAACAAATCAAGAGTAAAGCATTGGTCTACCCCTCATGCTCAGGCGCCAGAGTCACTGAAAAGAGCCAGGGTCTTCTGGCTGACCAAGAGCCCAGGGGACTAGTATAATGTTTGCATTTCTTGTTCTTGCCCATGACCTGGTTGGGTCTGTAGACCATTTCATACTTCTATCCTGGACAAAGCCCAAGGGGAGCAACCTGAGCCCGTCCTTCCAGTGGCTCTGCTGTGTTGTCGGGGGAGGACTGGTGCTTCCCCCTTACCCAGCTTTTTGAAGAGGGTGTTTGAGGCAGCCCCTTCTCCAGCCTTATCTGCTGGTCATCCCTGGGGAGCCCACCTCCTTAGAAGAGATCCGGGCCACATTAGCTGCAGGGCACAACCTGTGACCTTAAACAGCCTCCCCAGAGAGGAAAGTGAACCAGGATGCAGGGGCTCCAGGACCTGTGTACATGTGTGGATTCCCCAAATCTTGAGTGAGCCCAGTGCCTCTGACTGGCATCTGTATCCATCAGGCCCCAGAGCTGGGAGCACCACCTTCAGCTCGTGGACGACCTAGCCTCACACACCTCATGGAGTTTCACTGTGTTATGTTACTCTTGTTTTTTCTGTCTTTCACAGGCCTTATTTTGAACTCAAGGCAAAGTACTACATGCAGCTTGAGGTATGTGTGGCGTTTGGTTTTGTTGGTGATGGGATTTTTATGCAAAGCCCCACTTTTTGTGATACTTTCAAATACCTCATTTGCTACAAGAGGAGAGTGGAGAGACACTCTTTACTGAGTTTTCAGGCCTCTAAATGGTCTTGCGTGGTCTCTGACGTTCTCTGCATCTGCTGATTAGTCACTTTCTATAGTACTGGGCAGTGGTTCTCAGTATGCTCCTAGGACCAGTAACATCAGCATCGCTTGGGAACTTGTTAGCAGTACAAATTGCTAAGTCTTCCCCACCGCCCACTGTGAATGGAGCCCAGCCGTGTGAACTCTAACAAGGTATTCTGATACAAGAGCCCTCCAGGGCATTCTGGTACAAGTTCGAGAACCACAGTGCTGGGGACCAAATGGCTAGAATGTGGGACTTGTGTGTGAATTTGACACCCACTGTTGTTTCCCTGATTGGGTTTGTTCTGCCAGTGGTAGTTTCTGGATATGGAGCTTGTTTGTTACCCAGATGGGAGTTGGAAGTGGTAGTGGCTCCTTTTATATCTGGTACATGGACAGCTTTGATAAGAATAATCAGATCCTCAGTCATGTCTTGGAGTGATGGGCAGAAAACATGCTTGGACCTGCCATTCAAAAGCATCCCAAGGCCAACAGTAAGCCTTCACTTACTGAGCCTCCTGTTCTCCTGACCAGCAACTAAAGAAGACCGTGGACGACCTGCAGGCCAAACTGGCCCTGGCAAAAGGCGAGTACAAGACGGCCCTGAAGAACCTGGAGATGATCTCGGACGAGATACACGAGCGGCGGCGCTCCAGCGCCATGGGGCCTCGGGGCTGCGGCGTGGGCGCTGAGGGCAGCAGCACATCTGCAGAGGACCTGTCCGAGAGCAAACCCGAGCCAGATGCTGTTTCTGGTGAGTCGGGGGCTCGTATACAAGTTGTGTGGTCGGCTTCGGGCTGTCTTCCCCATCACAGAAGGGCCTCACTTGGGAGGGACCGAGGGCTCTTTCTGGTGACTTACCACATTTTGTGGAACGCTGTGTTCATCAAGTTGCTACTGAGTGTTCCTCAAAATCAGGATTCTATGGTCAAGTAAGTTTGGGAAAATGTCCTATGTTCACTCCTCTCTGAGATTCAAAGTGCATACTACAACATACAAGGGTCTGAGAAGCACTGCAGGAAAGAGCTAAGAACAGGGCTCTGGAATTAGGTTTGATTCAAATCCTCACCTTCCCATCATTACTAGCACATGATGCAGGCAAGGATTTATCTTTATATCTGTTTCTTCAGCTGCAGAATGGGGAGTATGGTAGGACCTACTCTCTACTGTAGAGTGGTGGTAAGGATTAAATGAAATTAACATCCCACAGTGGTGGCTGTCACTGGTGTCTGACCATACAGAGCCCTTTTCCAGGAAAACTGGTATTAGAGGTTTGATGTGGCTCCCTTTATGTTAACCATGAAAACTCTCCAACACCGTCTTCGTACAATTCCTCTTCCTTTTCTGTGCCGTGGTCCCCAGTGGCTCTTTCCCAACAAATGTTCAAGTGCCGGGCCCAAGTAAAGGAAGAGGAAACTATGATCTGAGAATCAACAATATGAGGACTTTGATACGCATCATCTCATTTACCCTCTATGGAGAGGAATGTGAAGCTCAGAGGTTAAGTAACTTGACCAAGGCTATACAACAAATAGTGGAAATAGGATTTGGAATCAGATTTGAGTCCATTTTGCCCCCAACATTTCAGTATTTCTCATTTATGGTAATCATCTATGGGATGCCACAAGGCTGTTTTTAAAGATGAGGGAGGAAGAAAGGGGAGTAGAAGAGGAAAAATCTAATAAGCAGGATTATGTGCAGGCAGAGGGAACTAGCTAAAGGCTGAAGTGGCTTTCGAACCATGACAATGACATGTCTCTGGGCCTTGGTTATTCTGGTCTAAAAGTAAGTCAAATTACAGCGCACTGGGAAGGAATTTTCTTCTGCAGCAAACTGTGACCTAGGTAGGCTCTGAGTGCGTCTTTTGAGATAAGTCACCTGGAAGACAGCAAAGGTCCCAGCAGGTATTCCAAGCAGGGCTGTTTCTCCCAGCAGCTCCTGCTTCTGTTGTGGAGGAAAGCCTTGCTGTCTGACTGGCTTTGTTGGGGATCCTTTACAAAGGGCCAGCCCTCTTCCTGTACAAGTGTGGATCTTTTGGGGGGGGGGGGGAGGGGGGACAGGAGTGGAGAAAAGTCCCTGATCTGTGGCTGAATTCATCTTCTACCTTTAGGCAGTGTCTACTGACACTAACTTGTAGGGCACACAGGCTATGACATTACTGCAGGACACTGACCATGCATGGGACCCAGCTGCCAGCCACTTCCCTTTAGCTGCATTAGTCTGGTCGTGCATGCTGGGGAGGGTCACGTTCCTTTTGTTAGGCACCCACAGTGGCAGGGATTCTGCAGTCCCCGTGCTGTGTCTAGCTGTCTGCAGCAGCAAACGCTTCTGGAGGTGTTTAAGGAATTAGGCTGCTATCAGAACCTGTGTGACTGGTGTTCTCTCTCATCCTAGTGGCCTCCGAGGCCTTTGAAGATGACAACTGCAGCACCTTTGTGTCTGAAGATGACTCGGAGACCCAGTCTGTGTCCAGCTTTAGTTCAGGACCCATGAGCCCATCTGGGATGGCCGACCAGTTTTCTGCAGTTGTGAGGCCCGGCAGCCTGGATCTTCCCAGCCCTGTGTCCCTGTCAGAGTTTGGAGTGATGTTTCCAGTATTAGGCCCTCGCAGTGAATGCAGTGGGGCCTCCTCCCCGGAGTGTGAGGTGGAACGAGGTGAGTTGCAGCCCTCTCACCAGTAGTGCTGTCCCGGGTGACTCTGCCTTTGCAGCCAGATCTCTGCACTGTCCTAGACCTTGTTCTAGACCGTGACCAGGTCTTGGAGCCCCCAGGGCTGTGTGAATGTGCTGTCGGTGTTTATCACTGAGATAGTTTCCAAGTCCTGTTCTGGGGGCTTCCGGCTCCATAGCGTGGGTTCTGTCTCTCATCACAACAGTCCTCTTGACAAGCACATGCTAGAGATTTCTGTTTCCCAGCTATTAAACGAATATGACAATTTTCATCTCTAAAAATAAGGAAAATAGAAAACGCTCTGAGGAATAAAAGCAGCTTATATGATGGAGAACCCTCTGTTATATATATGTGTTGGGCAACACTGGGAAATTCTAGAGGGTTAAGTTGGCTGATTAGTTTGGGCCTAAGTGACTCTTGGAATTGTCGACACTCACTTAATCTTTACATTTCTATAGGAGACAGAGCAGAAGGGGCAGAGAATAAAACAAGTGACAAAGCCAACAACAATCGGAGTCTTAGCAACAGCAGCAGTGATGGTGGCAAGAGCCAGAGCAGCACCTCCCCTGAGGGCCAGGCCTTGGCAAACAAGATGAAGCAGCTCTCCCTCCAGTGCGCAAAGGGACGAGATGGGATTATTGCTGACATAAAAATGGTGCAGATAGGCTGATCCCACCAAGATCCTGGCCCCAGTGCACACCACTATTTATATGAGAAACTGATTGGAGAACATTGTGCCAATAACCCTTTAATATATGCCAAATCGTAAGTGTTTACTCTGAACTGCACCAGGGAGGTTTCAGAGACCTTAAGGCTGAGGATTTTTCCTCTGGTAAGAGCTCTTGGGCTGGTTTGTTTCTAGAGCAGAGTTGTTGCTGCAGGTGGGCTGTGACCAGGGCAGTCTTTGTGGAACATTAACTGTAACAGTGTTATGGAAGCAATAACTAGTTCTCACAAAAGAACCCGAGCAAGAAAGGGCCTGGGAAGCTGAGCCCAACAGCTTGCTTCTCTCACCCCCAGCTGGGAAAAGAGATGTTCCCTCCTTTTATATCTTAGGGCATCTAAATGAAAACAGAACGCAAGACAAAATTCAGATATTCAGAACATACCTTTTTGACCCAGTGAAGGCTTAAAAAAAATCCAAGAACGTAATTCATTTTTTATCATCTCTGATGTTCGAAAGGGGCTTTAAAAAAAGTATGTATGTTAAAACACCCATTAACACCATCTTCTATAAAGGTTACCATGAACTGCACTTTTTGGGGTGGGAAAGGTGAATGCCAATGTTGGGATCGGGGTCGGGGAGGTGAGGGTAGCAAGGACATATCATAGAAAGAGATTTGTGGTTGGGGAAGAAAAGGTTCTATAGCATAAACCTTAGCCTACCAGCCAAGGGGACTTATTCTAAGAGAAGTGCATGTGACGAATGGATGCCACTGTTATTCTAGATTGACAAGGTGTTACTTTCTCTGTAGGTTGTAACTTTAAAAATTACTTAAGGGTTATGCTACACTAGTATTTCTTAGAGGAAACTGTCTCTTAAAGCTAGGAAAGGGAGTAGGCATGTGTTGGCAAAGGCTGTTAAATAGATGCAATGGAGTCTGTTATTCTAATAGTAAGACTGCTTTTCTTTAATGTTTTCAAGGCTATACATATTTAAGAGCACTGTATTTTATTTGTTTTAAAAGGAAAAAAGCAACCCCATTTCAAGTTGTTCGTTAATTCTGTCACAACTTGTATGTTTTAGTCATTTGTAAATCTCTTCATACTGTAGTGTTTTCTCCTTTTTTAATGACTAATACAGTATCTTAATTACAAGGTTATTTTGTACTTGTCTTAATACCTTGAGTGTAATAAAAACCACTTAAGAAAATGACAACTTTCTATGATTTCGAATGAGAAATCCTTATCTTGTCTAAACCTTCTATTCTAGGCAAATTTCTTGCCCTAGGAAGAGCATGGAATGCTGTGGTCATCTGTTCTTATTTTCAATTAAAGTTATGGATCTTAATAATTTAAGCCCCCATTTACCAAGGTTTGAATTCGAATTCTACTTTTGCTGCTACAAATCTGAGCAATTAGGGACAAGGTGGTTATATTGGAAAAGTGGTTCTCAACTTCTGCTGCACATTAGGATCTCTTACAAAGCTTAAATACTTCTCTGGTCTGAGCCCTAGAGATTCATTTAATTGTTGGGGTATGCTTGGGTTTTTAAAAGCTCCTCAGATCATTCTATTCTATTTGGTCTAGCCAAAATGAATAATTTCCCTTCCGTAGCACTGTGTTTGGAGCTCTCTTATAGAATTCAACATTATAATACATTAACTTGCTCATAAACAGGTCTCCTCCATTAGATTTTTGAGGGCAGAGATTAGAACCTAAAAAATCTTACAGGATGCAAACTGAATTAACACAAGAAGTTCAAATCATATATATGTTTATATTAAAGGCCATAGAAAATTACTTATATTTACCAAAGAGAATTCTCACTAGTATAATAATCTACCCCTGTCCTGAATGATAAAGAACAGATTTTTTTGAAGTATGAATTTTCAAGCAAGTAATGAGTTCTTTAATCTTTTACATGGAACATACTTGATGAAGTCCTTTAATAATCAATTTCTCTAGGTTAAACTACAGTTTCCATAAGTATAAACATTTTATTTCAATTAAAGGTATCAAATACAAAATAACTTTGATAATTGTAAGAGATGATGTAAAATACCACCTTATTTTCAGATCTTTAAAATCTTGAGCATCATTCTGCTCTGATGGATTTTTATGTAAACAACTGGGAATTTACACACAAGACATTAGTATCTTGGCAATTTCTCCGAATGCAATCCCAATTAAAATATATTAAATTCTCAAGTGTATTTTCTCCACAGTGCTGTTACCATTAAAAACACTCAAAAAGTACCAACTAAACAGTGATGTCTTCAGTGTCTCAGACTACTACTTTCATTAACCTGATAAAAAATGACTGCAACAGCGAATATATATACTTCAGTTCTCTTTACATGATTCAATGGGAGACAGGTACTAACTTTAACAACCTTCACTCGTAAGCATGAGCATCTTCATGCTAAGCTAATTAGTATTTCTTAAAGCTTTATTCTCTCATAACATCTGGGCAACAAACATTTAAAGTCATAAGTAATGCAGAATTAAAATCTGTAATAGTGACTATAATTCATTTGGTAATTAGTTGCCCAAGATGCACAGTAGAGTCACAATACAAGCAGGTTTTACCTTACAACATGCTCTGCCAGAAAGACAATGTAAATAGTTCAGATTATACCAGCCTACCATTCCATTCAATGAGTCTATGTCCCTCTCATCTGGTCTCAGTTCCCTCTTAGCAAAATCATATCACAGTGTGATTGAGTATAAACTTAAATCATCTGCACTTTTTAAATACACTGTGGCCCCTTTTAAATGCAAGCCAATTCACAGACACACAAAACCATGTAAGTGGTACTTCTAAAGTAATTTATGGCAATTCTGTCTATATACAATTCTCCCTAAGCACTCCGACTTGAGCACCGGATTCCATTGTAACATTTTTAGAGAATTAATTCTGTTCTTACTGTTTAGTGTCCTGCAGATTTGTGTCTTCATTTGAAGAGTTGATTGTTTCGTAAGTATAAAATCCAGTAAGTGCAGCCATTTCCCCATCACTGAAGCTGTGTTGTCTTGATGGGAATAATACTATTAAAGTCCAAGAAAAAAGGTCCGTCTTGTTTAGGCAAAAATGTACTGGGAATGATATTGTAAATCCCAGCAGGTATATTTTCTAATTCCAGGTAGCAAAACCCACACCTGTATTTAGGGAAAATAAAAACAAGGCTTACAGATGATGATGCCACAATAAGCAAAGTAGAAATCAAATATAATCAAAATGCCAACCTTACCTGTAGTCACCACTAGATTTCCTCTGAAAGCCATGGGGACCAGGGTCTCCCACCACAGACACCGTTACAACTTCAAATCCAACACTATACTGCCTAGCAGTAAAAAGAAACAGAATTACTGCTAAGTAGTCTCAAATACAGACCTAAAAGTAAGCATACCTAAAGTGCAGATGTACTATTGAAGTCAAGTACAGGCTTTCCAAAGCTTCAGGAGGAAGCTTCCTACACTGAAACACATGCGTACTATTTTTACACTAATTATAGAAAACACCATTTCTATTTTAAAATTGCAGCCATAAAGATTAATACATTAAACTTACTTTAGAAGAGACTACATTTTACTATAGGCTCCCAGATAATAATGTTAAATTGAAATGATAAAAATACTGTCATTGTATTAGGCAGAACAAGTGGGACAAGAGAGAAGACCCTGAAAAAAATCTCAATTTAAGAAAGTAATTAGCATATGGTAGACATGGCATTCCAAATCAGTATGGAAAGGAAGTATTATTTAGGTAATTAGTTGCCCAAGATGCACAGTAATGATGAAGTGATAAAAAATTGAATTGCATCTCACACCAAATATAAAAATATATTCCACATGGATTAAAAGTATAATGTAAAAAATAAAAATCATAAAAAGAACCAGAAGAAAATACGGTGAAAATTAACTTACTATTTGGGTGAGATTTCCTGCCCACAGCAAAATAAACCAGAAAAGACTGATTACTTTAAAATGTTTTTTTTTTTCTTTCTATTTATCTGGGAAAAATACTTGCAAATATATGAAGGAGTTAATGTTCTTACAGATATACCCTATGAAAAACATGACAACTCCAACAGAAAAATGGGCAAGACATGAATTAGCAAAATAGGAAAAAAATACACATTGTCAAGTATTTTTACATGTTCAATCTATCTAGAAATTAAATACATAAAGGTAATTAGATAGATACCTTATATCACCTAGAAGACTGGTAAAGGTTTTTAAAATGATTGTGAAAAGTAGCTTAGTCCTATTAGAATCAGTTTCTTTTGAATTTGTAAAGCAGGCACAATTAAGCCTAGTTTTATTTAGTACTATTTTTTAATTTGTATTCTCTAGTTTTTAAACCTTTTAAAATTGTAAAATATATTACAATGACATAGTTTGTACAGTGAACAAACACCTGGGTTACCACCACCTGAATCAACAGACCCTCTCAGCACCACAGAAGTCCCTTGTATCCACCTTTCTCATCACAATGCCTGTGCCCACAAAACTTTCACTTTCTTGCTTTGTATATAGTGTGACTATCAAAGTATGCATCCTTAAACAAGTTTAATTTTGTCTGTTCTTGACTTCATGTAAGTGGAATCATGTAATATATATATATTGTTATGTTTGGCTTCTGTTTTTCAGCATTATTTTTAAAACTTATCCATCATGTAGTGGGTAGCTATAATTTATTTTCATTGTTATGTAGGACTATTTTATAATCTTAAGTGCCACTGATATACATCTGGGTTGTTTCAAACTTTTGGCTTACAATTGTTTACTGGCCATTTGGATTATCGTTTTTATGACATGCCTGTTCAAGTTTTTATTTTAAAACTGTAGACTTTTTTTCCACTAATGTAGCACATGTAAAAACATTTTTATTAAGGTATCTCCTATAGTAATCCACCTGGAACTGATTTTGCAATCTGATATTAGACAGGGGTCTTAATTACCAATTTTGGTACATGGATACTCAAATTATTTCAGCACCATTTATTGAACAGAGTATCCTTTTCCCACCCTTACGCAATAGCATCTTTAACATAAATCAAACATTCATATATGCATAGGTCTGTTTCAAAACCCTATTCTGTTCTAAGCTCATTTTTAATATAACATTAAGAAAGTTACTCATCACAAACCTTGGTCCTCTTAGTTCAATTAGTAATGGCCCAGTCTTTTCTATATGGAATTGGTAAATGGGATTATTTTTATGAGTCTCTTGGAAATTTGCACATCCTCCAGCACTCTGACCACTCCACTTTCCATGAATCTAACAAAACAAAGTCTGTGCATTAACAAAACTTCACATTCTCCAATTCTATGTTAAAGAGAAAACTCCTTCACAAACCGGACCCCCCCACCCCCCATCTCCTCAAAGATGGCAACTCCCCACTCTGGCCCCACCCTCTCCCCCCAGGCTTTGTCACCTACAGTGACAGTCAACGTCATTCTTCATTCCAGCCAGGCTACTTTGCTATACTAAGCACTACCTCCATCTTTCAGCTTTAAATCAAGTTGTTCTCCCTGCCAATAATTCTCCCTCACATCCTCTATACATCTAGCCCACCCTGTAAAGTCAACCCTCAATTTAAGAGGTTCATCCACATGGCTTTCCCTAATGACAAAGGTTTATAGTAATCTTTCAATTTCTTATTTCTGCTCACAGAATCAATGTTGCTTATACTGAAGATCTTGTATTCCAACTCAGATCGGATAGAGGCTATTTACATTTCCCTTATTCCTTTCAAGCTCTGGACTACTTTATTTTGTAAGAAATTATTAAATGTGATGAAAACAGAAAAAGAGAAAAAGGGAATTATAAGATTTCTCTGAGATCATGACCCAGAGACATTTCTCTTACCTGCTTTGATAAGGTGTACGGTGAAGGAATCTTTGAAAAAGTAAAGCTGCATGCTGAATATACCTAGATTAAAAAAAGATTATTGTACTGATAAAATTTATACTTATAAAAATACCAAAGTGAGAAAAGAATATATTGGAAGTCCAATAAATTAGTTGACACATATAAAAGTCATATTCTGTAGGCAGCCTGGAATCAAGACTGGTTTAATGAAGCTAGGGGATCTGGTATTCACTTTCTCTGGCACTGTGTGTTACTCAGGCCAAATCACAATTTCTGTAGGGCTTGTCTTCTGCATCTGAAGAGTGAAGGCAGCTCCCCAATGCCCCTTTCATCACAAAAAAATCTATTCTAAGTGAATTTCTTTACTGATCTTTGGCATACAAATCTATGCAGAACAAAATTACAATGATCTTCCCAACTTGTAAGAGCAATGTTTATAGGCAATCAATTCCCTTCCACTAAATTCAGCATCTTCTTTTTCAAGTCAGCAAAGGTATTATGTAGGCTAAAGGAGTTTCTATTGCTTGCTCTGTAAATTTATTAGTCCAATGTACCACATTACCTCAGGACTAAACAAACTATTACTCTGGAAAAAAAATGCTCATTGAAAATGTTATGCAAAATTAAAAGATTACTTTTCAAAAGCATTATTTTATACAGGAAACATAATTTAATATTGAATTGATACACATATAAACCCACATAAAAATAAAAATACACATATACATAAGAATACATAAATTTTCATAAACTTTTTCTGTAGATAATCCCACTTACAAAGCAGAGCACATAATATACTTTATATTATTGTTTTGTCACTGTATGTTGGTTTACTTACCCGGACTGTGTAATGGATTGTATTCTGTTTTTCATACTGAGAAACCACTAATGTAAAGGTATGGGTCCCAGGTGTGGTCAGCTTTATCTTAGTCAAATAATGAGGGCTGTTAATTCGAATCCCATCAATGTATGGGGGCGGGTCAGCTGCAATAAACCAGTGGGTTTACAGTAAGGAGACTTAAATTTAAGTTTTATGGTTGATGGTAGGAAAAATACTTAAATGAATGGACATCCCCTTAATTGATTCTATCTCTAAATATAATGTTACTAAAGAATTACAATTTCAATTAAAAACTTTATAAATAAATTTGAAACTTTAAAATTAATGTTTCTAATAAAGCAAAAGCAATCTTTTAGAATACATTCAATGATATATAGGATAATCCCTGCTCTCTGCCCTATGCTGCTTTCCTTCAGGATTTGCTTATTTTCTTTAGAGAAAATTTTTAAAAAGATATAAAGAAGTAATGAAAAATGTGTCTATATTCCCCACTACTCGGAATTAAAATTTTTTTCTATATTAGCTTTCTTATAAAACAAAGTCCCTTTAAACCACCACCCTTAGTCTTATTCCATTCCACTCTGAGGGAGTTGATGATGGGACATCTTTTCAAACTTTAACACCCATTTCCCCCTGCCCCCCCCGCAAAGGAATGAATGGGTAATTGTTATCTGTGAGCATATATTTAAAAAAGGATTGTATGTCTTGTTTTATATCTTTATTTTTCACTCAACATGTTTTTGAAATCCATGCTGTTCTAGATATGGTTTATTTCTTTTAAAACTGCCCCTGTAATATTCTATTGTATGAATATAACACATTTTATCTATACCCACATCTAGTTATCCAATCTGAATATTCAGATTATTTCCAATAGTTTGCTATTACAATGCTGCCTGATACATACTTTTATTAATTTCATCAATCAAAGCTGACATAAAATCATTTCATATATGTGCATTACCATAGGTCATTTTAGATCAGTGCTATATCACTTGGCTTACTTGGGAACACTGACTATTTATAATGTGATCTATTAGAAAAACATTTTATTTTAAATCCTCATCTGAGGATATTTTTTCATTGACTTTTTAGAGTGGAAGAGAGAGAGGGAGAGGGAGAAAGAGGGAGGGAGGTGGGGGAGGATAGGGAGGGAGGGGGAGGGAGGGAGGGAGAGAGAGAGAGAGAGAGAGAGAGAGAGAGGAGAGAGAGAGAGAGAGAGAGAGAGAGAGAGAGAGAGAGAGAGAGAGAGAGAAACACCGATGTGAGGCACAATGATTGGCTGCCTCCCGCAAACATCCTAACCAGGGCCAGGAACCTGCAACCCCTGCAACTGAGGTATGTGCCCTTGACCAGAATCGAACCCGGGACCCTTCAGTCCACAGGCCAATGCTCTATCCACTGAGCAAAACCGCCTATGGCAGAAAAACATTTTAGAATCTCAGACAGGTAATAGGTTTTTAATGCTTAGAGGTGTGTAATCTAGTGTGAAGAGGAAAACAATGGGCATTATCTCTGATCGTGGACAAGGTTTTAAACCTTTCTATATCTGTTTACTCTTCTGTCAAAAGGGGAACAGTAAGGCCTGTTCTATTGATCTGAGTGCTATGATAAAAATAAAATTACAAACTAGGAATACCTTGCAAAGGCAAAAATCACTATATGTGGAAGAGAGGGAGCATTGTTAACCCTTTTCGGTCCAACCTCGAGGCTGACTCAACAGACCAGGTGCTAGGAGCAGGTCCAACGTTGAGCAATAAGAACATTAAAAAGTTCAACATTCAATCCCGTCAATTAATTTGGACCAGATTGTTTGAATTCCAAAAATAACATTGGACCACAAAGGGTTAAAACACATCCAAGTAAAAAGGGTAACATATATTTGTAATTCAAAAGCAGTGTAACATATTCACAACACTTTTTGGGCTGTATAATGACCAACATGTGAAAATGGAAAATTTGGCTGGTTTAACCACACATTTATCATTGGAGTACTAAATTCCATGCCCATTCAAGAATATCTAGGGATACTGACTGCTAAGATCAATGCCATGACACACACAGTATGATGGGGCAGAATGCCATGTTCTTCTATGATTAAGCAAAACAAACCTCAACTTCTGATCCCATCTCCCCCAACACTGCCCGTTTCTTTGCACAGCCTTCTTGAAAGAACGGTCAACAACTGCCCCTTACTTCAAAGTCTTTTCTCAAACCACACTATTTCTCTTCCAAGTCTGTTCCTGTCAAGATCAACAATGAGTGCCATGATACTAATTCCAATGTCTCTTCTCAATAATGGATGTAGTGGCCACTCTTTCCCTCATGAAATATTTTCTTCTCTTGTATTATTTGAAACCTTACTATTTCATCAGGTACTCTGTTCAAAATCTTTTGTGGTAGCTTTGCCTTTGCTTAATCTTAGGATGACAGAATTCAAGGGTGATCATCTCTGTACCTACAACCCTCTCCATAGATGATTTTATACAGTGCTCTCTTCAAATGCCTGTGCAACAAGGGCACAATGTGTGCAAGAGGAGTACCTCAATGAGGGTACTGTGAAAGGAGGGTGCATGAGATAAAGGGTGACAGGAAAGTTAAGGCCAGAATTATACAACAGGATAAAGAGCTCGGATTTTATCCAAGAGTCCATGGAAAACCATAGAATTTTTGATCAGACAAAGAAGATATGACTTAAGATTTAGAAATAAAACTCTTACAGCAATGTGAACTCCCAAATTTCTGAGGACTCTATTAAAAACAAATGAAAACAAAACACATGTAGCATAAATAACCATCTATTTGAGTGGTTTCTATTAATCTATCAGCATAATTTTTCCTGTACATTACCTCCATAAAATGTAATTTTATACTTAATCATATCAATAAAAATTTAAGGTTTGTTTGAATGTTTGCCTACTAAACATACCTGGATAATACACCTTTTTTCCATCAGTCTTGTATACAACCATTGTGATAAATTCTCGATTATTTGCAAAATCATCCTAAAAGCACAAAGAATCCAATATAGTTAAGGAAATGGGCTCAAAGGCTCTTAATGGGGGGGGGGGGGGGGACTCTAATTTTAAAAGAATTTATTTCAGCTACTTTGTGCGATTAAAATAATTATTTTTCTGGATTAACTTGTCATTCCAATAGACTGACCATATTGTATGGCAAAAATATATTAAAAAAGACTCTAAAGCTACTAAAATATGGTTACCCTTTACAGAATCAGGCCTAATGATTCAAATTTCCAACTCCCCCTATAACACATTTTAATTTAATATTTTAAAGACCCAAAGCATATATAATCAACATGAAAATCCTCACTAACAGCATAAACTCCCTCATGTTTTTCTTCAGAGATGATTTTTTTAAAAGATACATTTTTATTGATTTCAGAGAGAGAGAGAGAGAGAGAGAGAGAGAGAGACATCAATGATGAGAGAGAACCACTGATCAGCTGACTCCTGCACACCTCCTACAGGGGATCGAGCTGCAACCCGGACATGTGCCCTTGACCAGAATCAAACCTGGGACCTTTCAGTCAGCAGGCTGACACTCTATCCACTGAGCCAAACCAGCTAGGGCTCTTGGCTAGGGCTCTTCAGAGATGATCTTTGAATAAAACTTCTAAGAGTATGATTACAAACGATAAATTTCCTTAGAGGAAAATATTCATTTATCTAAGAAAATACCATTTTCAAGCCACCCATATAAATAAAACAGGCTGATGATTAAATTACATATTTTGTTCACAATAGTCTATTTTTAAAGGAGTTTCTATATGGAATATCATAAGAAGGGTATCAGTACCTTGTCTGTTATGTGTCTACTAAGCAAAACCCAAACTGCAGCGCCCCCTTGTGGACACTGCACCTCCAACTTGTACTGGGGATTGTTGGCCAGGCTATAGGCATCTTTCACAGGTCCTTGCTTAGCATCCCAAGTACTAAAAGATCAAGTCAACAAAGAAGGAAATAATGAAGTGTTGTGTTTCAGATATAATTAAGTTACCAGGTTTAGTTTTTACAGTTTCTGGCATGACTAAGAAGCATATATAAAGAAAGTAACTATTACATGATAGTCATTTTGGGGAATGACAAAAAGAGAGAATACTAGTCTTCCTAAATTAATCATTTTATTTTAAATAAAAAATGTGAAGACTACTTTAAAGCATATTCTGAAATATGCAAAGAAGTTACCTGTGAATACATGTTGATTCTTTAAAAAGACCTGGATTCCAACTCAAATAAATCACATCATAATATTGGCAGAGATCATCCCACGAGATCCAAAATATTCCTAAAAATTAGATATCTTTATTAATCTAAAAATATCTTAATGATAAATGACTTGTCAGTTAAACACATTTCACATTATTAAAGCATGTTATTTAGAGATCAAATAGTATTAAAATTACAAAAAGATGTATTTACCATTGTCTATTTTTTGAGCTGTTCTAGGATCAAAGTTTAAATATTTTTGCAACTCTGGGGTCCAGTTTTTTACATCATTTTCACTATATCGTCCTTTCCAACGTAAATGACTCCAGGGATTTTTCAACTGGATAAACCGCAGCCCCTATTAAAACGAAAACAAAAAAACAAAACAAAACCAGGAGATAACATAAAGTTGCAAAACAGTTTTCACCATATTTTCATAAATTGTATCATTCTCTAAGGGAGGATGCATTTTGAATACATATCAATTTTCTTCAAATAAATTTGAAATTAATATTCTTTAACACTTTCACATGTCACACATCTGATCAAGAACTGCAACTGGCTCCCTATCCCTAGAGCTATGCAGTTCATATGGTAGTGACTACTTAAAATGAAATTAAATAGAATTTAAAAATCAGTTCCTAGTCACACTAGCCACATTTTAAGTATTCAAGAACCACATGTAGCTAGTAGCTAAAGAATGGCACAGCACAGAGAACATTTTCATTGCAGGCAGTGCTGCCTTAGAGAATCAAGTATTTCCTATTCTTTCAGAGCCTACTCTACACTGGCCCCACCATTTTCATACCCCACATATCTTTGTCTAGTCTAGTCTTTCCTCTCAGAATCCCATAAATAATTCTTATTCAATTTCACCTCTAAAGGCATTTGTTCATGTCGTTTCCATTTCCTGGAAGGCCCTCTCTGATCCCTTTGAACTCTTTCCTTTCAGATCCTCTTTAGCTTCTTCCTCTACTGATTATCTCTGTGAAGACTGAAGCAGCGAAGAAAAGAGTGAAGAAACCTGTCACCAGGCCACAGCTTACTCCATCTACACATGTTCTAAAGAGCCTCAATCTTTACAGAATAACTGCCATGAAGAATTGATGCTGTGTGATTTTTAACTTAAAAGGCTGTTATTTAAAATTCTTATTTTACTGGCAATCAGGGATTTTGAAATGCTTTATTTTCAAGTCAGACCAGAGGTGCCTATTATTCTCATAAACATGTTATTTGTTTAGTTTCCTTTGATCATTCAGAACAAATAGTTTTATTATTCAAAGTAAATTACATCTGAGAAATTTTCCTCAAACTCAAACTTACTTTCATATTGCCTGTTTCATTATCTAAAATTTAAATCTTGTGCCACTACCTCAATATTGGTCACCTATTATACCTACCTCAAAAAATGTTCTTATAAAAATAAAAAAAAAATGTTCTAACAATATATATACACATATTAATAGCGACTTTTATTCCCAATATTTTGCTTGTGTTTGTTTTAGAATGTAATTTGCCATAAACAAACCTCTCAGTTTATTCAATTCATATAAATTCTTATTTTTTTTCTTTAAGTAGTCAATTTTTATGTCATGTTTAAAGGAAGACAATTCTACAAAAACTGGCTGATTTAGAAAGCCTTGAAACTATAAATTTTTAAATGTTGTAGCCTTCATAATTCATGTAATTCTCAGGCCACTAAGAAAATCAGTCTTATTGATACACAGCGGTTATTGTTGATTGATCACTGATTCTTTCTATAAATTTAAGCAGGGGAAATTGAAAGACACTGTTAGTTAAACTTTCCAGTGACTAGACAGCTTAGGTACCAAGTCATTAGGAAAAAAAAATCCTTCCTTAAAAATCTTTGTATTTTCTAATCTATAGGACAGATCCATTTTTCAGTTAAAAATAATCAATAATCTGAAAAATAATGAAGTCAACCATTTCAACACCTGAGCACAGAGAAAGGGTCTGAGAGGTCTGAAAGCATACAACAGCTACCAGGAAGAGAAAGAAACACTTACAAACCCACTGGCATGGTTCTTCATCACAGGTATCTTATTTTTGGTATCCTTTCTCAAGTATGTACCGAATGTCTACTATGCTCTAGAGCAGTGGTCGCCAACCTTTCGGACCTCACGGACCACCGGTTGGCGACTGCTGCTCTAGAGTCTAACACTGACTGACGCCAACACCAATGTGCTGCCCAAAACCTTGGGGGCGTGTATTCACCTCAACTCTTCTACTTGCATGGAAAAGAGAAAGAGGTATATAGTATTTCTGCTGTCACCAATATCTATGTTGTCACTGTCATTACATTTCCCATCTTTTTATAATTCCCAATGACAGATCAAGTTGTTTAATGTAATAGGTGATACGCTTTTAAAACTTTGCCTAAACCTTGATTTGTCAGTATTCTAAAGTCCAATATATTATTTGGGATCCTTGTAATGTCTTATTAACAAACAAGAAATAGAAAAGTATTTAAGGTAAAACCTTGAACTCTCTAATATCCAAAACAGCATATGCATGTGTGGGAACCAGACCCCACTTTTCTCCTTCAGCTTCAGTCATCATTCCAGTTGATGCAGTGATGAGGACATCCCCTTTGTGAAACCTGGAATCACCCCAATAGACAAAGATTAAAGGAAAAACATTTATAATCTCAGATCACATCATCGTTCCTTTTGTCTAATGGTTCCCATGAAAATTTCCACAAATTTAAAATCTTTTAAAAAATAAGCTAATCCCAACACCCTTTGAAGGACTTTAACAAGAATTACATTTCCATTTCACAGCCTAATTTATGAGATAAATTATCACATCCCCCACCCCACCCAGTTTTAGACAACTTAATTCTCAGATAGAAAGCTATCAATGAAGGAAAGAAACAAATGCTAAATTTTCAAATAAAGATGAAGACATAAAATGCCAAATGCACTTCTTCCAAAGTAATATTCATTATCAAATCATTGAGTTTTTTAGTTTCACTAATGAATGTGTATTATTAATGTGTATAGTTTTCCAGTCCCTATATGTTACCAATGCGTTTTGAAGTAAAGGGGGCTGTATCTATCCGCTGCTCCAGATTCTATGAAATGAACTGAAGAGCAACAGCCACTCCCTACCCTACATATCATTTAAGGCTTCAGTTAACTTCCTCTTTATGTTCTTAGACTTCTCTTTTCCCACCTTCCCTCAAATTGGTAAGTATTAAGGAAGTAAAAAATTTTCCCATATTAAGATATTCCAGATTCAAATGTTTTAGACTATCTCTAACCCGGGTTAACTGTATATCTATCAGTGAGGATAATTGAGGGCTGGTTGTAGCAAGTACATAAGTGAAGCCGACTAAAAACACAATTTCCCTAATAATGGAAAAGGGCAGTCTCTGTAATATCTATTCTAAATAAGGTATGAAGTTTCAAAACAACCTTTTACTATGAAGAGAGAGGGAGAGAGAGAGGGAGAGAGAGAAAGAGAAATGTTTACCTTTGATAAAGCATTCGGAAAGAATTATCCTTACTGAAAGTCTGGCTATCTGAATGCATAGCAATCCTTTCTGGTATCCACCCAGTCAGTGCATGAAGATCAATATTCTGCAACATTAAACACATTTCAGGACTGTCAACCTTTTTTTCAAGCTCTAAATACATCCCCAGGGTAGTTGTTAAATCTTACTGATTTGATATAATGATTTTGACAGGAATAAACCAGAAGTTAATGTTTTGTTTTTTTTTCTATCAGTAATAAACTTCTTAGAACTCATATTCCTACCTGGATTTAAGCACAAGCTTACAATCTTTTTCCTAAAATCTTTACTGCTTTCTCTGAATAAATATGAAAACCCCAAACACATAGCAGGAAAAAAACTGCTTTAATGATGATAGTCAATTACCATTTAATGAGTTCTTACAATAGCATAGTTACTTTTCTAATGTTTTACATATATTCTCATTCTCTAAGTTGCATTGGGTAGATTACCAGGCAATGAATTAGACAGATAAACTAAGAATATTTGAAGGATAGGGCAATTGAGCATGTAGGTGGGGAAGAAAATTTTAATGTACTATTGCATTTACCTATGACCTATACATTCTTTGACTAGCATTATAAGCACCCGAAGAATGAAGGAGGCTGGGTAGGAAGGCAACAAAATTATCCAGGTAGCATGATGAGTGATATGCACATATTTTATCATTTAATCTTTACAACTCTGAGAGTTGGGCATTATTCTAGAGGGAAAGAGGCTAAGAAAGGTTAAATACATTTTCTAAACCTATGATTAGTGTTATAGCTGAAAGTCATGCTAATCTAATTTCTGGTGTAAGCCCAGTAATTTACCTCATAGAATTAAAGGACATTGGCAGATACCTCGATTTTACAGGTTGTGTTAAGGTTGGGAAAAACTAACAAACAAAAATTCCTTGAATCTGAGTTTACAAGTCACAAAAATATATAGAACCATGACAATATGACACACTCCTTTGATCTGAAGAGGCTTTTTGGAAATGTACACTGTATTAAATTGCTTCTAGATCCCAACATAATAGCAGACACCTACATTTTAGGCTTTCCTGAATAGTCAATCTATTCAGCAGTCCCTTGAATACCATTTTATTTTACTATTGATGAGATGCTGTAGGAACTTAATTCTCATTTCTATAAATTAGACTATAGTAAAATTGGTATTGTTATATGTCATTTTGCTTAAAGTTGCAGAACCTATGGAAGACATTAAGTGAGGACTTACTGTACAATGTGTTAACCTTATAAAAGAAAATAAATATTCCCATAGTAAAGTGACTGATCAACATGATTCAGGTTATCTGTTTTCACTTCCTTTAAACAGAATAGCACCTATAATCATTCAAATTTGAAATAGTTATATAAGATAATGTAAGTCTGTATTTGGATCATCATATTACTTACTGAATTGGATCCTGGGAAATCATATCCTCCCATGACTTTCATATATGCTTTTTCAATGAGAGAAACCCATAATTCACTTTTGTTGTTAGAATAAGAACAAAGCAATTCTCCCTTATGATCAACAGGTAACTGGTCATCAATTATCACCTGGGGAAAGATAACAGTACTTTCCTTAGTTGGTATAAAATATCTTAAAATCTTTTCTATTAAAAAAAAAGCAGTTTTCATACTGATAAAGTAAAAAGCATGGTATACCTATTATTAAAGGTAATGACAGTTTCCTATTTCTAGAATCTGATCAATTTAAAAATGTTATATGGCCCTGCCCGGCTTGGCTCAGTGGATAGAGCATCAGCCTGCGGATTGAAGGGTCCCAGGTTCGATTCCCGCCAAGGGCACATGCCTGGGTTGCAGGCTTGATCCCCAGTGGGGGGCGTGCAGGAGGCAGCCAATCAATGATTCTCTCTTATCATTGATGATTCTATCTCTCTCCTCCCTTCCTCTCTGAAATCAATAAAGAAATATATTTAAAAAAAAATAAAAATGTTATATGATGTTTTAATTCAAGTTCACACTAATCTCCCTGTGAAATAATAACCTTTAGCTAATTAGATGCTAAATACTATGAATCTACCATCAAAATTATTAGGGATTCTAGAAATGTACACTGTATCGAAAATAATTACTTTTTGGAACTTTCTATAAATTTCCCAAAACCATTAAAAAAAAAACTTTATTGTTGTCATGATTTTTTTAAAATTATTAACATTTGTTACTGATAGCAGTATGCATATCAGATTCAAAGTCAATGAAATGTTAAAATGCTTACATGTTTTTAAAATGTTTATAAAAGTAACATTTCTTAATGATCCTATTCAATATTTAAATGTAGGGAAGGGGGAGGGAGAGACAGAGAGAGAAGAGATAGGAGTGGACAGACACATTATTCACCTTTCTTGGGACACCATTGAGGTGAAGTTTTACCATATACTTTCCACATGGATTATACTCTGGCTCACCATCCTTATTCTGAGGGTAAATTATGCTTTTGTAAAGAAAATAAATATTGAAATACCAACGTTAATATTCAACGTAACTACTATGCAGAATATTATAGACATGTGCTACTGTCTTGGCAATTTGATAAAAATAAATATGAGAATATTTTTCTATAGTAGGCCTAGAAAAAAAGTTCACCCTAATCAAAGTGCTTTTTTTAATGTAAATAAATGAATAAAGTATATTATGAGATCATACAGCAGGACATAAACTTCAAAATATTCATGAAAATGCTCAGTGTTAAATTATATACTCTAATAAACTTTCTATTAAGAGGACATATTTTAAGCCAAATAAAATAATCTACTATTGACCCCAAGAAGTAAAGAGCATTTCAATTAACCACAACTAAGGCAACAAACTACAACTCTGGTAGAGATAAAATTAAAACAACACTGATAAAAGTTATACAAAATTATCCAATAAGATACTTGTAAAAACAATCAGTATCAATTTTCTTTCACACATTATTTATATGTATGATGTTTAGCCAAGATGGCAAATAGCTTGAAACTAAGGTCTGTATCTAATTCACCTTTATACTTTCAGGATTTCACACACAAAAACCACTCAGGAAAAGTTGTATTGAAAAAATTCTGAAGCTTAATTTTTATAATAAATAATTTTAAGCATATAAAAATTAAAAAAATACCCCCCCCACAATTTCAGTAACATTTCTGTACATTCTAAAGCAGTTTCAGTCAAAAGAAATGTTATTTCATACTACATATATTTTATATTAAATGTTAAAGAGTAATTTTAATATATTTCACTTAACTCAACATCTCCAAAATATTATAATTTTACAATATAAAAATTTAAAATATTTTGCCTATTTTATATATTTTTGTGTGCTAAGTTTTCAAAATCTGACTCATTTTACTGTACATTCACAGCCCATCTCAATTCAGACTAGCTATTTTAAGTATTCAATATCCACGTGGCCAGTGGCTATCATACAGTACAATCCTATATAATAAAAGCCTAACATACTAAGTGTCCGGTCATCCATTCAACTAATCAAAGTGTAATATACTAATGATATGCTAAGGCTGCTCAACTGCTTACTATGACGTGCACTGACCACTAGGGGGCAGAAAGTTGACTGGTTGACCAGTCGTTATGATGTACATTGACCACCAGGGGGGCAGATGCTCTGACCGGTAGGTTAGCTTGCTGCTGGGGTCCAGCTGATCGGGACTGAGCGAGACGAGATGGGCCGGACACGCCCTGGAGCCCTCCTGATGTCCCTCCCCAGCTGGCCAACCTCCCGCATCCCTCTCTGGCCCTGATTATGCACCAGTGGAGTCCCTCAGCCTGGCCTGTGCCCTCATGCAATCCGGGCTGAGGGACCTGGACTGCGAGTGAAATTATAAACATGACTTAATTTTACTTTGACCAATTTCATTTATTTCAAGATATATTTATTCTTCATATATTAACTACATGCACATACACTGTATGCACTTACACTGTTTTAGCAAACTTGTTCACATTCACAAATCATCTGCTTAACACATAAGGGCCATAATATTCTGAGTGATACACTCTCGTTACTTTCTAAGCCAAAAAGGTCTACATTTTAAATTTCTATTTAAGACAATTACATGAAAAGGGCTAAAGAAACAAATATAAATTTTTACCTGGTAATCAACTTCTTATTAAATCGTCTTTCATAAGCTGCACTAATAGCCAGTGATGCGACAAAGGAACAATCTGATACTATTGTCTGTTAATAAGAATTCATTAGTATATTTCATTCATTCATGTATCAACATTTCCACAATATTTAAGCATTGCACCTAGCACCTGACTTTTTATACTAAATATCTTTACTGCTTGAGTAGGAAATAAATAGAAATGCCATACTGCCAACTCAAATTTTGTTCAAATAAATCCTTGAAAAACCAAATAAACTATTTCAATGAATTTAGAATAATTAAATATGGATGATGCATTCCTTGCATAAATAAAGGCATGCCCACTGTTTTTCTTTCTACGATGTTACTTTATTTTTAAATTGTATTGGGGTGACACCGGTTAATAGAATTATATAGATTTCGGGGGTACAATTCTGTAATACATCACCTGTATATTGTATTGTGTGTTCAATACCCCAAGCTAAGTCTCCTTCCATCACTATCTATATCCCCTTTACTCTCTCCAACTTTCCCCACTCCCCTTCCCCTCTTGTAATCACCAACTGTTGTCTATGTCTGTTGTGTTGTGTATGTGTGTGTGTGTTTTCTTAATCCCTTTACCATTTTTACCAAGTGAATCATACTTTTAATGTGGACAAAAAATTAAAGGCATTTAAAAAGTTGGTTTATGACCTCTAAAGATGAATTCTATATAATAAAAGGCTAATGTGCAAATTGTCCCCTCGGGAGTTCGATTGTTTGCTATGACAGGCAGTGACCACCAGGGGGCAGCGCAGAACAAAGGAAGGCCCTGATTGGTCCTGATTACCAGTCAGGCCCACGGACCCTACCCATGCATGAATTTCGTGCACCGGACCTCTAGTATGTATATAAAAGATTCTTGAATCATAGTATTTCAGGATCATTATTTTATACTAATGTGGAAGATGCCTGTGATTTCATTACAAAACTTAAAGTTTGCAATAAAGCCATATTGTTGTTTCAACATTGAAGTGTTTTAAGTAAGCCCAATTTCTATCTTTTCTATTATCTTATCAACGGTAAAATTCATATTCTCAACTTTCTCATCTGCAAGCATGTGTCCATAAATAGGGTCTATATAAAACTCTGTGACTGCTCAAAATAGTTATTCACACTTTTATTATCTCAGTATGTCTAAATCAAAGTGTGCAGAATAATTTTTCCAAATATACTCATGCATCTGAATATGTAATAAAAACGTGCAAGAAAAAAGTCAAATCTATATCCAAATTACTTTAAAATGCTAGCTTTCATATAAAATTATACAAAACATATACCTGTTTTATGCTGAAACTGGACACAGTATAAATCATTGTAGGATTGTTGCTGAGGTCTTCTGGGCGTACCCATTTGGAAAACATAGCTTTTTGTTTAGGTGATAATGGTAGCTTGCCCAATCTATCACTGAGGTAATAATAAAAATTAAAAAACAACAATAATAAAATTAATCTTAAACAATGATTCAAAACCAAAATTAAAATTTCCTATTTTTTTTTGTATAGTGCTCCTAGCTATATTTAGGTCATCCTAAAATAATTCTCTGGTTAAATTGGGCTCTTTACACTTAACAATGAATCCAGTCAATCTGATCATCCACCCCTATTAAACAAAACAAAACACAGATACCTGCAAACAAAAGTGCAATTTAAATGCATTTATGCTTATTTTATTTTAAAGATATGGTTATATTCAATAAATTCAGTTTTGATAAAATGAAGCCACTAACAACAATATAATCTGATTCATTAAAAACGACCTAGGAAACTACAGATCTTTTGGGTCTTGACAAACTCTTTTCTGCAAGGCTAACAATGAGAGTATCTAATTACTGAATAATAACCATATGCCAGGCATTATGCTAAAGTACTTTACATACATTACTTATTGAATCCTCAAAAACAATTCTATTACAGCAAGTATTTTTGGAAAAGGCTTAAAGTGATTAAACAACTTGCCCTGGCCAAACAGCTAACAAATAGCAGAACTGGCTTTTTCTATTTTTAAAATATGTTTTTATTTATTTCAGAGAGAGGAAGGGAGGGGAGGAGAGAGGGATGGGGGGAGGGGAGAGAGGGAGAGAGAGAGAGAATCATCGATGGGCTGCCTCCTGAACTGTGACCTCCTGGTTCATAGGTTGACACTCAACAACTGAGCCATACCGGCCAGGCCAGAACTGGTGCTTGAATTCAGGTCTATGGTGCAAATCCACCATTCTCCTCCATTACCCTCTATTCACCATGTGTTGGCAAAATATAGTGCATTATTTATCTAAAATTGATATAGAGTACTAAATAAAAATTATCTTTCCTCAAACTTCTTCTAGAGCAAGGGCAACAAATCTTTGGGTTTCAAAAGATTTCTTGGGCCCTAGCTGGTTTGGCTCAGTGAAGAGCGTCAGCCTGCAGACTGAAGGGTCCGGGTTCCATTCTAGTCAAGGGCACATGCCAGGGTTGTGGGCTTGATCCCCAGTGGGGGGTGTGCTGGAGGCAGCCGATCAATGATTCTCTCTCACCACTGATGTTTCTTTCTCTCTTCCTCTTTGAAATCAATACAAATATATTTAAAAAAAAAAAAGAGTTCCAGCTGGCCTGCCAGTGAATGAGGCCAATAGTTAAGAGTACTGGCTGCAGCCCTAACAGGTTTGGCTAAGTGGATAGAGCATCAGCCTGCAGACTGACTGAAAGATCCCAGGTTCAATTCTGGTCAAGGACATGTCCCTTGGTTGTGGGCATATCCCCAGTAGGAGGTGTGCAGGAGGCAGCTGATGGATGTTTCTCTCTCATGGATGTTTCTAACTCTCCCTTCCTCTCTGTAAAAAAACAATAAAATATGTTTTTACAAAAAAGAGTACTGGCTGCAGAATTAAGCCAATTCTTATGCAACTGACTCAGTCCTTAATGGCCTTTCCTCCTAAACAATAGTTGTGTGTGTGTGTGTGTGTGTGTGTGTGTGTGGAGGTGAATTTGAAGTTTAAAGTCTAAAGTAGAAATAAGATGATGTGGTCTGCTTGCTTTCTGTTTAGATAGGCTTTAACAGCATTTGAAATTACATGGAGGCCAGGCCAGAGAGTGTGTGATAGTTGATGACTTATGAGCAGAGAAGCATTTATCTGACTGCATTATCCAAACTGGTTTATTAAAATGCCAGGTTGTGTTCTTACACTAAGAAAAACATTCAGTAAACATGAGACAAGTTTAGGAAAAATGAATAAAAGAAACCTTAGCCCTAGCCAGGTTTCTCAGTGGTTAGAGCATCGGCCAGGAGCCTGAAGGGTCGTGGGTTCAATTCCAGTGAAGGGCACGAACCTCGGTTGCAGGCTCTATCCTGGCTCAGGTTGGGGCACGTGCGGGAAGCAACCAACTGATGTTTCTCTCTCACATCAATGTTTCTCTCTGTCTCTACCCTCCCTTCCACTCTCTCTTAGAAAAAGAAAATCATTGGAAAAAATATCCTCAGTAAGTATTAAAAAAAAGAAACCTCACACTAAAAAACACACAAATATACTAGAATAACTGACTCACATTTTCACAATTAGAGTAATTCATGCAAGAGTAGGCCTTCCTTCCCCCGGCTGCCAGCACTGGCTTCCCTCTGGCACCTGGGACCCGGGCTTCCCTCCAGCCTCTGGCAGGCACCAGGGACCTGGGTTTCCCTCGCAGCCCTGGCTTCGTCAGGAAGGACATCTGGTCTAATTAGCATATTATGCTTTTATTATTATAGACGGTGAATAATCTTTTATACAAATCTTTGACATTTGTAAATCCTTTTTAGAATTAGTTTTCTAGAGTGAAATTACTGGTCAAACGGGTATAAACATTTGTAAAGTATTTGAAATGAACAGCCAAACTGCGTAATATAATTTAGTACTTAATGCAATAATTCTTTTTCTAAGAGTTAATCCTTATTATATAGCACTTACTATATAATAAGGACTACACTATATAATAAGGACTATAGGACTATATTATACTAGAGGCCTGGTGCACACAAATTTGTGCACGGGGGGGGGGGGGGGGCGGGCGGAATCGGGCCCAAGCTGGCAGTCAGACATCCCTCTGGCAGCCCGGGAGTCCTCGGGGGATGTCCACTTGCCAGTGGGGAGCAGGCCTAAGCTGCAGTCAGACATCCTTAGTGCTGCTGAGGAGGCGGAAGAGGCTTCCGCCATCACCACTGTGCTGGCAGCCATCAGCCTGGCTTGTGGCTGAGCAGAGCTCCCCCTGTGGGAGCGCACTGACCACCAGGGGGCAGCTCCTGCATTGAGCATCTGCCCCCTGGTGGTCAGTGTCTGTCATGGAGACCAGTCATTCCCAGTTGTTCTGCTGTTAGGGTCAATTTGCATATTACCCTTTTATATAGGATACTAGAGGCCCAGTGCACAAAATTTGTGCACGGGGGGGTGGTGGTCAGGGAGGTCTCACAGCCTGACCTGCACCCTCTCCAATTCGGGAGCCCTCAGGGGATGTGCTACGGACGGCTTGGGCCCTCCCCATGGTTCTCTGCTCTCTGCCGGGCCTGCCTGCTCCACATCACGGGGATGGGCAAGCAGGCCCTGCCGGGTGCTGCCTGCGGGTCCCCCTTGCCTGCTTGCGGGTCGCCGTGGCGACTGCCCAGCAGGCCCTGCTGGGTGCTGCCTGCGGCCCGCTTGCCTGCTGGGCTCACATTGCTGGGGTGATGCCGCCAGGGTCCTGCCCAGCCGCTATGGGCACCACCATCTTTGTCGCAGAGTGATGGTTAATTTGCATATCACTTTTATTAGATAGGATTCCTGAGTACTTACTTTGTGCCAGGAACTGTGCTTGGCACTGTGTGTAATGCTATACGAAAGGAGACAAAAGAGTAACAGAGGTATTGCTGTGCTGCCCTACCTCCTTCCCATAGCCACACTTCTCTTCCAATCCAATTTTTAAACTGCAAATTTAAATTCAAGCACCATTATTAAGTGGTTTATATTTTATTAACTCATTTAATCATTACTGTAATGGTATGAGGTGGATTCGAATATTGTTTTAAAATCTAAGGCAGCTTAAAAAATTGTGAAGCATCACATAGGGCATGAAACTGAACTTGGCTCTGGAATCTGTGCCCTCAAATTCAATGCTATAAAACCTCTCAGATATAAGATTTTCTTATATTCCAATCAAGTATTAGCATCAGCTGCCTGAGTGAGGAAATTAGGTTGATAACTTACTGGCTTTGAGATATCTAACTTCTGCCCATCCAAGAACAGCAAAACACCAAAAATGAGAAAGCAGTTCTTTTGTTCTTATTAAGACCTTTTATATTTTCTGTATATAATAAGCATTCAATTCTGTTTTCTGATATGTGCATTGCAGAAATTTTTTTAAAAATAAAAATATTTTAAAAAGTTAACTCACACAATTTTGCTACCTATAAATAAAAACTAAACATTCTGATGTATAATCTTTATATCATTTTCTATATATGCATAAATATATGAAAATTTAAAAAATTGAATGTTATGTATATTTCTCTAGTTTTCTTTTTACTAGATTGCAAGCATTTTTCCTACATTTTTCAAGGACTTTTTTTTTTATGGGAACCATAATCCTATCTAATAAAAGAGAAACATGGTAATTGGCATACGACCGCTACCCTTCCCATTGGCTAATCAGGGCAATATGCAAATTAACTGTCAGCCAAGATGGCGGCCGGCAGCCAGGCAGCTTGAAACTAACATGAGGCTTGCTTGCTTCAGTGACGGAGGACTCCAACGTTCCCCGCCTGCCACTGCAGGCCTCTGAGCTGCAAGCAACTATGTAACAAACAGAAGCTAAACAAAACCCCAGAAACCTGCTGGGCTTCAGCCAGCAGGATCGCAACATTATTGTAAGCAAAGGCCAGAAACCTACTTTCAGCAGCGGAGGCCTAAGAGCTGGAGCCAAGCCTCAAAGCTAAAGCTGGCCCAGAATAAAAAAAAAAAAAAGAGAAAAAAAGGGGCGGTTGGGAGCTTCAGTCACCCCCAGCCTGAAAACAGCCCTCAGTCCCTCACCCAGACTGGCCAGGCACCCCAGTGGGGACCCCCACCCTGAAGGGTGTGTGACCAGCTGCAAACAGCCATCATCCCCTCACCCAGGCTGGCCAGGCCCCCCAGTGGAGACCCCCACCCTGAAGGATGTGTGACCAGCTGCAAACAGCCATCATCTCCTCACCCAGGCTGGCCAGGCACCCCAGTGGGGACCCCCACCCTGATCCAGGACACCCTCCAGGGCAAACCAGCCGGCCGCCACACGTGCACCAGGCCTCTATCCTATATAGTAAAAGGGTAATATGCCTCCCAGCACCGGGTTCAGCGGAGCTGCGAGGCCTCCCAGCACCGGGATCAGCGTGACAGGGGGCAGTGCTCAAACCCCCTGATCACCCTGCGGCTCTGTGTGTGACAGGGTGCGGCGCCCCAACACCCCCCCATGGGCCCTGCTGTGTGTGTGACAGGGTAGAGCCATAACCTCCCCATCGGCCCTGCCCTGAGTGTGAGAGTGGCGGCACCCCAACCCCCTGATCGGCCCTGCTCTGTGGGTGATAGAGGGTGGCGCCCCAACCCCCTGATGGGCCCTGCTCTGTGCGTGACAGGGTACAGAGCCCCAACCCCCCTGATGGGCCCTGCTCTGTGAGTGACAGGGGGAAATGCCCCAACCCCCTGATTGGCCCTGCTCTGTGCATGACAGGGGGTGGTGCCGCAACCTCCCCATCGACCCTGTCTTGAGTGTGACAGGGGATGGTGCCCCAACCCCCCAATCAGCCCTATCCTGAGCGTGACTGAGGGTGGAATCACAACCTCCCGATCGCCCTGCTCTGTGTATGACAGGGGGCGGCGCCCCAACTCCCCAATCGGCCCTGCTCTGAGCCCAACCAGGGGCTGCACCTAGGGATTGGGCCTGCCCTCTGCCACCTGGGAGCAGGCCTAAGCCAGCAGGGCGTTATCTCCTGAGGGGTCCTAGACTGCGAGAGGGCACAGGCCGGGCTGAGGGCCCCCCCCCCCCACTCTGAGTGCACAAATTTTTGTGCACCGGGCCTCTAGTCTACACTAATAAAAGAGAAACATGCAAATTGGTGTCACTCCGCTATGCCCACCAGCCAATCAGGATGAGCATGCAAATTAACCCAACAAAGATGGCGGTTAATTTGCATATTCAGGCTCAGAGCAAAGACTGAAGGCTCCACCCGAGCGAATACTGCAGATTACTGAAGACTGAAGACGACTGAAGAGGCTTGGCTTCTCCGCTGCAGTCGGAGCGGAGAAGCCTCGAGACTTGGCTTCTCTGCTGTGGTTGGAGCAAAGGCCTGGGTCCTAGGTGGGGCGGAAAACTGGTGCCGGCAGCCAGGGGAAGGAAGGCCCATCGCACGAATCTCTTCATGCTACGGGCCTCTAGTACTTAATATAAAATGAATGTACCATTATTCAATCACTCCCATATTGTTAAATATTTGTTTCAATAACTTTTTGCTACGAAATGTTTTGATGAATGCTCTTATATACATAAACATCTTTAACGAAATTATTTCCTTAGGATGACCAGAAGCTGGGATTGAACCAAACAATATTTTTAAGGCTCTTGACATAAGCTGCCACTATCCTAGAAGGCTGTGCTAACACTTCCATAATTAACTCTTTTTGAATTGTATCTTCTTAGTAAACAATATTGTCATTCTATTCCACTTTTCCATTCAGTTCTTTTAGACTTGCATTTTTGTTGTGATCAAACACCAATTCAACAAATATTTCCTGAGTACTTTGTGCTAGGAACTGTGCTTGGCACTGAGTATAATGTTACGCAAAAGGAGACAAAAGAGTAATAGAGGTATTGCTGTGCTGCCCCTATCGCCTTCCCATAACCACACTTCTCTTCTAATCAAATTTTTAAATCACAAATTTAAATTCAAAACTATAAATTTACACTTCAGAATATGGAAAAAGTACCGAAAAAGTAAAATATTGGAAGTAAAAATTGCTATAGTGCTTACTTACCAGAAAGGCATTGGAAAGGCAAAACGTTCTCTCAGGTCGATAGCCATGAAAGGAACATATTCTACACCATTTATTTTTGATGTTGTCCTAAAAAATACCAGAAAATAAAATCTAAAGTAAATGTTCAAATTAGCATATTAAACTCCTTAAATTTAAATGACAAGGTATGGCACTGTAATAAAATTAAACCTACAATCTCACGTTGGACAAAACCAGTATCTTTATTTGGACAAATTTTTCACAAAATTGTTGAACACCAGAAAATAACTGATTTAATTCAATTCAGTAGAGTTACAACAAAACAATAGTCTCAAGACAGGACCAACCAGAAGTATTGAAAGTGTCTGTGACACCAGGGACAAAGTGAATTCTATCCTAAGTCCAAAGGGAGAAAACAATTGCTTGGTTATTTTGGGATTTTAAAAACATGACATTTATAACTATGAAACTATATTCTTCATATTTTCTGGGTATGAAAATATGGAGTGGTTAAGTGTCATAGATAACAGCTATGGCCTCTTGATAAGTTAAAGAAATGTGTTTGGTAGTAGCTTTGCATATTTTCTTGTTTTGTGTATATTTATTTGTATATTAGTACATTTACTATTTCCTTCTTCTGTTTCTTTCCCTCATTTTATTTAGAAGTAATTGCAGGGTAACTTCACCACTTAGTCCCCAATATTCAGGGAGACTGTGACTGAATTTGAAGAAAGTTAATACAGTAAGCGATGGATACTATGACTGTGTATATTCTTTTTCTGAGAGGATGAGAACTTTTCACTTGTATGAAGGATAGCTGCATTTATTAGAAATATAGAGTTGTTTTGTTGTAGTATGGAATGTCAAATGTGTACAGAAGAGAACCTTTGGATGCTGAGTAGCCCGAGTGTCGGACTGTTACTAATTTACCGTCTCTCAATTCCAAAACCACCCTTATTCATCCTGCTCTGTGTTGTTTCGTTTCACATGCAATTTGCCAGGCAAAGAGAGCCAGACTTGTAGGAGAATTAAAATCCATAGCAAGAAAAGAAAGAAAAATACCCTCAGGTGGCTGCTACGTGAGAAGCCCTTTAGGCTCAATTTTAGGAAATTAAAAATGAGCAACTACATGATTCGCACTACTCTGTTAGATCTCTTCCAGAGCCCAACTGAAGAACAGCCACACTGGCTCAGAGATTTATCCCATCTGGGATGGCTCAGAATGCAACCAAGGAGTTCCACATCACTGTTGTTTGCATTTTTAACACCCTTGAGGCTCTTCCACACACTGACATGGCTTCCTAGACCAGGGGTTGGTAAACATTTTCTTTAAAGGGCCAAATAGAATATAGTTTTGGCTTTGCAATGAGGTCTGTCATATGTTGTTCTGTGTTTTGTTGTTGTTGTTTTTTTAGAACCCTTAAAAAAAATCCAAAAACTATTCATAGCTCAAGGCTTCCCTTTGCTGACTCCTGGCTTAGACTGCTATTTCAAGTTAACAATTTATTTTTCCCATTAGGAATCTGGTTACAAAGTTGCACAGATGACTGATTGGTCTGCCACAGATCTATTTTGCTCCCTAAATTCTAGTTCTCAATTTTGAAGAATGCTAGGATTTTCAGGAAAACATACCTAGTAGAAATGCTAATACTAAAATATATTAGAAAAATTTTAAGTATTTAAAGTTGTGACCACATGACAATATATAATTAATAGCATTATACACTATAAGATGTGAATATGACCCAACAAACCTAATGAGAATAAAATTGTTCATTACAATGAATGAGAAACTAATTTACCTGAGAACTTCTATTTCTTCTGCCGTGTATCTCTGTCCTTGTGCATCGCATGCCTGTGGACTTATAAATTGCTGAGGTCTTTCAAGAAAGGGATTAGTTCCTAGTGGAAAATGTGCTCTTGCTGGAGGTGGCTTTGGTTTAATATTGGTTGACTTGACTTTGCATAATGGCTTTGTTAAAGGCTCACTCAATGCTTCTGCTCTATAATAGAGGTACAGAAACACTGTTTAGCTTTTTTCACATTTAAGCTTTCCAGAAAATAAAATTTACTTCAAGAACCAGTCAAGCATTCCTAATGTAAACCTAGTATATAAAATTCTTACAAACTAGTCAACTGTTCACTACTTAAGCTACTCCCAAAGGTATTTTTGCAAACAATATTCTATTAAGTGAGCATTTATATCAGATACTATACAATGGGGATACAAGAATGTATAAAACACAATCCCTACTTTTAAGGTGTTCATAGTTTTGTGGGGAAAGAAAGACAACTACATCAAGTGACAGATGCTAACATGAAATAGTACTTTTGAGTAAATGCATGACAGAAGATATTAACTTAATGAAGTGGGAAGAGAGGGTGAATCAGGGAATGTTTTTTTCTGAATTGATGTGTGGGCTGCAGAGAAGTCCACTAGGGGAGTGAGGAAGTATTTGGAGTAGAGAGAATAGCATATGCAAATGTATGAAACAGCAATGAGTTACGGTAATTTCAAAAGAATGGATGCAGCCCCTGTAAACAGTGCAAATGAGAAGCAGTGGAAGATAAAACCACTAGCAGAGATTGGATTATAGGCCTCCAGGAAATTTTGACTTTGTCAAAGAGCTAACAAGCTAAAAAACAGAAGTTCTTAATCTGAGGTCCATATATAGTTTCAGGAGTCTTGTGAAAATTCTGAAATTCATGCCAAAAATTTTATGTACATTTTTCTTAGAGAATGGATCCATAATTTTGAACAGATCCTCAAAGGAGCCCATGACTGACCCACTCCAGTGCACTTAGGGATACACTTAGAGAATACTGGATGGGTTAGCTGCATAGGTAATAAAAGGCATCGACGATTCAGACTGGTGAAAGAAGTCAAAATGGAGAAAATAACTATGTGTTAAGTGTCCATATCTTCAAGAATTTGAAAAAAAAAAACTAAAGGCTAGATGATGGTAATAAAATGGAGGGATGACTATTATACTTTGATAAAAAAAGGATTGGAGTGGTACAGCTAGCTAGTCAGAGCCTCAAAAGGAAGCAATTTTATGAAATATAACTATAAAAGCAATTTCCACCCTTTTCCTTTGTCTATAGTACTCTTCAAGGGTAGAATTCTATTGTGCAAATCCATTTATTCTTTCAACAAATGCCTACTGAGCACATACTGTAAGTCCAACCTTCTGCTATATGCTCAGTTAGATCATTAAACAAAACAGACAAAATTCTCTGTGCTCAAGAGCTTGCATTGAAGTGATGACTGTTGGAAGGAACACAAACATTAACATGACAAACTGGTAAATTTCATGTCTTAGAAAGTGTTAAGAATTATGGAAAAGAATATTAGAATAGAGTATGCAGGGTAAAAGTATTGAAGGAGATTCAGTTTTATATTGGTTAGGGCAGGCCTTATTGAAAAGTTGACATTTGAGCAGAGTTAAAGGAATTACTACATTATATAATTTAGGGTATGTGTATGGCTGCAAACTGGCTCATTCTCAATTTCTTCTTTTTATTATTAGCTCTAGAAGGCTCTCTGGAAGTTCTCTTCATTGGAAGTCTGATATTACACAACAGAAGGGAAGTCTTCCATTTCAAATACCATGATCATTTTTGTTTCATATATAGAAAAAGCTACAGAAAACATTTCTTGATTAATGTTATATTTTAAATTTAAAGCAGGAAACTAGAGAAGTAAATGCACTCAGAGAAAAAAAATAGACTTCCTCTACATCTCAGGTAAAAGATGGAGATTTGTTTTTATAAACTCTAACACATTTTGATAAATCTGTCACATTTAAGTGACACAATGCACTGCCACCCATGGAAAAGAACTTAAGTGACCAAAACTCACCTATCTAGTGCCTGTCGAGCCAACTGTTTCAGTTTATTTTGCAGAGTTTTATCAGCAGTTTCATAGGACTTAAGAGAAAGAGAGATACACATTCTGAAGCATAATTATTTTTAAATTTTCTTGATTCATGATATTTCTAAGTAAAAAAATTAACCATGCACATTACACTTCTTGAAATTATGAGAGAATAAACCAAGACATTTTATTTTCATTCTTAAAGGTATTGTTTAAAATAGTGCTGAAACTTGTCATCGAGGTAAGCTTTAAGGCCACTTAAAGTGGACAGGTGGTAACTGGAACACAACTGTGTGACCTGGTGCCATGGAAGGCAGGAACCTCAGAAGACCAGCACTTACCTCCAGTCTCCGGTACCCATAGTGATAAGGCGGTTCTCCCGAGCAAAACACCCTAGACAAAAAGCCAGTGCTCTGAATAATACTGAGGCCACACTCTACCACTTCACCTCATCTTCCTGTCAAATACACTGCTCTTACGCACTAGATGCCCTTTAAAGCTCACATCCCACCTAGGGCTCCTCAGAGAGAAGTAAAAGCAACTCATCATATAGATTTTACATTGCAAATTAATAAAGCACTACCAAACCACTACCTTTGTTTTTAGTGTATGAAATTGAAAAAAAAGGGGGAGGGGAGTTTATTCTAAATTTGTGATGGTGAATTCTTCCTATAATAAGTTAATTTAGTTATATGTAAAGAGGTTAAAAAGCTACCTGTAATTTAGAAAAAAATTGCTTGATGATTCAATCTTAATGCTGTTAAAAACTTTAAACGAGATACTAAAATCCACTATTCATTTTTTACTCTCCATCTTTTAATGAGTAATTTAGTTACATTCATGACACATTTTTTTAAGAAATTGTTAAATAAAATTAACTAGTAAAGGGAGAAATTTCTTAGCATAATTCCACCAAATTTAACTTGTAGCTATACATACAGTTTTTAGACAGAGATCTACGGCTTCAGTATACAATTCTATAGCATCTTCAACATTCCCCTTTTCATCTTCGTCAAAAGCTTGTGTAACAAGGAAATGGGCACGCTCCAAGTCCAACTGATGTTTTGATTTCAAAGGATCAGCACTCTTTGACTGAACTAGGATAGGGAAAAAGCCATATAGAAGTAGTATTACCTATATATCTATCTGGGAAACAACATACCATTTTAATACATTTAAGACATTCTTTACCAAACCTCTATAATCCTTCATTTAAAAAAAAAGTTTAGCAAGGTAGAGTTGTGCTAAAACCCACTGAATTATAGATAATAAGAAGGTGAATTTTGTGGTATGTGAATTATATCTCAATAAAGCTGTTATCTTTCTTAAAAAGCTTTACCTTTTGTCTCTTAAAGGTATATGGTGATTTTTTTCTTATCCTTGAGGATAATTTTTCCAGTGAATTTTAGGGAGAGTGGGAGAGACAGAGAAAAACATTAATATGAGACACATCGATTGGTTGCCTCCCACACGAGCCTGACCAGGGCAGGGGATCAAGCCTGGAACTGAGGTATGTGCCCTTGACTGGAATCCAACCCAGGACTGATGCTTTATCCACTGAGCCAAACTGGCTAGCATTGGTGATCTTTTTTTTTACAACTTTAACCCTCAGTAACACCTCTCTGAATAATGTACGAATCCCATTTATAAAATGAAGATACCAAACCTCAAAAATGTTAAAATACCTAGTTCAGGGTTTCTCAGCCTTGGCACTACTGACATTCTCGATGGGTAATTCTTTGTTGTGGACTGTCCTATGCATTGTAGGATTTTTCACAAGATCTCTGGCCTCTACTGAACTAGATGACAGAAGTATACTCCCCCTACCTCCCCTAGTGTAAAAACTAAATTTCTCTCCAGACATTGCCAAATGTCTCATGAAGGGCAAAATCCCTCCCAGCTGAGAATGAGTGATGTAACCTAAGGTTTCATAGCTACAAATGAAGGGTAAGGACTCAACTTAGATCTTTTGTTTGTTTATTTATTAATGATCACTGAACTTTTTGTTGGTCTCCTGCCTCCCAAGGGGTGCCCACTTCTGCTGCCTTAACATCTCAGAACTTTGGTGTCACAGACCTTAGACACCACTTTGCCATCCATAATCCTGGGGTGGTGGTCTTTTGATCGGATTGCACGGTGTTGCTGTTGTCTAGGGCATCACCAAGATGGACGTCCTCCCCTTCTCCCAGCAGGTGGCAATCTCAGCCTCTAGCCTGACCTTGATGTTTAGTAGGGCCTTGTACTCTTATACCTAGTGCTGCTGCTCTGCCCCAGGCCTGAGCCAGCTCTGACTCCAGGTGCAGCAGTATCCTGTCAAGCTGTTCCATTCGCATGGCATAATGCGTCTCCACCTCCCTCAAGATGATCTCCAAACTGGCCCCCAGATTTCTCGAGTCCAGGTTGATGTCCAAGACCTGGACCATATGTCTCATCTCTGAGAATGTCATCTCAGTCATTCCTGCCCCAGTGGTCTGCAAGGTGACCCCTGTGGTACTCTCCTCAATCTGCTGGGACCAGTACTTGTCCAGCTCCTCTTGGTTTTTCCAAGCCAGCTCATCATACTGGACCCAGATGCCCACTTGCCATGATCTTGCTGCGTCTTGAGATTTGGAGGCATCCAACTCCATAGTCAACCCAAAGTTAGCAGTCTGGTTTTAACCATTTACTTCCTCCTCGTGGTTCTTCATGAAGAGCAGCTCCTCCTCGAGAGCCTCGATCCCTGTGTGCAGCCGAGTGATTCTGGTGTCATCAGTGATCTTTCAAAGCCCATCGATGTTACTCTCCATAGATTGATGCATGGCCAACTCCATCTCAAACTTGACTCTGAAGTCATCAGCACCAAGACTGGCATTATCAATCTGCAGAACAATGTGGGCATTGTCCACAGAACTTGCAAAGATCTGAGCCTTCGGGTCCTTTCTTCTCCAGTCTCTGATGATCAACCTCGACTCCTTACCCTCTCCAGGCAGTCATTTAGGAATTGCATAGTCTCCTTGCTCTGGACACCCCCTATACCTACTAGGCCCCCAGACCACCAGCAGCCACACATTGCTGGTCGAGCAGGGGACATGGAGATGAGCAAGCCCAAACCCCCAGTGCCTGCATAGACACTGGCCACACTGATGGCTGGCTGGGTGACTGCACAGAGCCCAGGGTCTGGTAGTTGGTGGAGATGATGGAGTGGGTGCTAAAGCTCATGTTGTTCAGGGAGGAAGGTGAGAGACCAAGACTTGGGTTCAAACTGCCTCAACTGAGATCTTTTAATTCCAAGTCTTGAGTTTTTATTCTACACTGGTGAATTTCAAACTGTGTTACCTCTCCCCACCCAAAGCACAACTCCTCTCTCAAAGATCTCTTCACTGCCAGCAGATTTTATGTTTTAAAAATTGGGTTTCTGAACAAGACTTTTATTTGATAAATGCCTCTCTGTTTAAAATAATAATTAAGGAAACCATTTAATGCTTTACAGATTTCATTTCATTTGTTGAATAAAATGGGCCCAAAAGTTAGCAAAACAATTAAGGTATGTTATACTTTAAAAATCCTTTTGAACTTTACTTCTGTTTCACTGGAAAGCTTTATTCTTTCAAGAGATAAGGGCTATCTCATTCTGTGCCTCAGTATCACATTTATAAATTTAAGAACTTCATTTACTTGGTTGGGAAAATACAAGTTTCTTGGAATTTACAGGTATTTTGAATACATGAATCAATGTAACTTTTTATCAAGTAGGGCCCTGATGCACAGGCAGTCCACATTTTAATACATACAATTTTTGGGACCTTAATTTATACAATTTCTGGGACTTGTCTTAAACTAAACCACCTTGTCTTTTTTTTGATGTTGTTAATCCTCACCTAAAGATAGTTCTTCCATTGACTTAAAAAAATATATATTTTTTTATTGAGTTCAGAGAGGAAAGGAGAGGGAGAGAGAGAGAGAAACATCGATGATGAGAGAGAATCATTGATGGCTGCCTCCTGCAGGCCCCCTACTGGGGATGAAGACTGCAACCAGGACATGTGCCTTGACCCAGAACAGAACCATGATCTCTTGGTTCCTAGATTGATGCTCAACCATTGCGCCATACTGACCGGGCTTTCTACTGATTTTTTTAAGAGAGTGGAAGGAACAGTGGAAAGTAGGAAGGGGGTGAGAGAGGGAGACATTGATTGGTTGCCTCTCACAATCACTACAACCAGGGCCCGGTATCGAACCTGCAACTGAGCTACGTGCCCTTGATCAGGAATTGAACCAGAGACCCTTCAATGTGTGGGCTGATGTTCTACCAGTGAGCCACACCGACCAGGCTAAACCACCTTGTCTTTAAAGGGACTGTCATAGCAAGGAATCCAATCATCAAATCTACTTTATCCTAACTATGTGCTTATAACTTCTGCTTCTATCTATTCAGAATGAGTAGTGGAATGTAGCATGAAGTTTATCAGGAAAGGCTGAATAAGTAAAGATTTCTCTAAACTAGTGATATTAACCTGTTCAACTGGTGTGCTGCAAGAATTTTTAAAACATGCAATACCTGACTATTTAGATACCTCGTTTTCATTAGGTTGTCAAATTTAGCTATCCGGTGTGAATGAAACAAAATTATACTTTTTTCTTTGTCAGATTGGCAAAAATAATATGTTTTTTGGTGTGCCACTGGATTTTAATAATAGTTTATGTGTGCTATGAGATAAAAAGATTGAAAATAAATTGCTGCTCTAAGCTGCTTGTCACTTTATCATAGGGCCACAGGAAAAAGGGTTAAACTTAAAGAGTCCTTAGTAAGATGAATGCATTTCTAAAACAAAATGTCAACAGGTGATTATTTCTTTTCTACCCTATAAACAGCAAATTTTGACAGAAAACCTGACCTCTAACACAACTGTGATCATTAAGCCTGTGTGTACTTGCTTTAAAGAATTTTCCATGTTGTTTATGAACATAAATACAGGCTGTTCCAGGTTTCTGCCTACATGTCGCTTATCTAAGATATGGTTTAAAAGAATTTAGCTAAGGTCTTGAGGTTGAGGATACTGATATAGAAGAGACTGTGAACCCACTACTGAAGTCTTTAAACACTGACGAGGAGCCCTATCTGGTTTGGCTCAGTGGAAAGAGCATTGGCCTGTGGACTGAAGTGTCCTGGGTTCAATTCCTAGTCAAGGGCACATGCCCGGGTTGTGGGCTCGATCCCCAGTAGGGGGAGGTGCAGGAGGCAGCCAATCAATAATTCTCTCTTATCATTGATGTTTCTATCCCTCCCTTTCTGAAATCAATAAAAAAATATTTTTAAACACTTAAGAGTAGTCATTTAAATTTAATACCAGGAGAGGGCATGTGACAGATATTTAAAAAGGAGACTTTAACAGGGTCCTAATCCTGATTTTGCTACTGATACAGTTAGAATATAAATAACTCACCATTTCTAAACCTCTAGGAAATTAGGAGATTGAACTGTATTATCTCTAAGGTTCTCCTTCACAGATCAATAATTCATTTACATATTACGACTTTTAAATATGTGATTACCAAAAGAGGAATTAACAACAAGAGACTTAGGATCAAGATTCAAAGATAAAAATGAAAGAGAAACATAGAGGGAAAAGTAAGATGTGATGGACGAGAAGAAAAAAAAATACAGCGATAAGTTTAGTAGTCTTTTACTAACCTGCTGAATGTAAAGCCTGAACTCTTTCCAGATATTCATTTATTTTTTCTTGAATGTGTTCTAGGCTCGATCCTGCCATCTCAGCATAAATTAAGGCTTGTGCAGCTTCCTAAAAATAAGAATTCAAAGGAGTCTAATATATAAATTACAATTTGAATTTTCTTTATTACTTTTTAACTATTGGTTTCTATGAATGACAAAACTAGAATGTCCTTAAGATATTAATAACTTCACTTATAAAGCAAATGAATTATAAAATACTCCAATACCCTTTCTTCAGTTCTTAATGCTCTTAATTTTCTCATACTGTTGACAACTTATCAACTCAACTAGGAGGGATTGATTATAAACATTTTCTTAGAATAGCTGTGATTTATATGTTTTCTTTATGCAACAGGTCAGACTTAAGATTATATACCTTAAAATGGTGAACTGTGCCTTATAAGTATTAGAACAGATAACAATCTATACTAATAAAGGGGTAATATGCTAATTACACTGGGAGACCTTTTGGACAAAGCCATGGTGGCGGGGCCGAGGCAGTTAGGGATGTCAGGCCAGGAGGGGAGGGCAGTTGGGGGCGAGCAGGCCGGTGCGGGGTGGGGCAGTTGGGGGCAAGCAGGCCGGTGGGGGAGCAGTTGGGGGCGATCAGGCCGGCAGGCAGAGTGGTTAGGGGCGATCAGGCAGGCAGGCAGGTGAGCGGTTAGGAGCCAGCGGTCCCAGATTGCAAGAGGGATGTCCAACTGCTGGTGTGGGATTGGGTCTAAACTGGCAGTCGGACATCCCCTGAGGAGTCCCAGATTGGAGAGGGTGCAGGCTGGGCTGAGGGACACCCCATCTCCCCATGCACGAATTTTGTGCACTGGGCCACTAATAACCAATAAAATAAGATAAACCTAAGTGTCAAGAAAAGATTACTGCCAAAACCGGTTTGGCTCAGTGGATAGAGCGTCAGCCTGCGGACTGAAGGGTCCTGGGTTCGATTCCGGTCAAGGGCATGTACCTGGGTTGCAGGCACATCCCCAGTGGGAGATGTGCAGGAGGCAGCTGATCGATGTTTCTCTCTCATCGATGTTTCTGGCTCTCTATCTCTCTCCCGTCCTCTCTATAAAAAATCAATAAAATATATTTTAAAAAAAAGATTACAAGAAATTATACAGCTTAAATAACTCAGTGGGAAGAAAATCTTTCTCCACAGAAAATATATTCTGCCAAATGGTGTCACAGTTTAAAGCAGGTTTCAGCTGCATGAAATCAACTTATTTTAATTAAGAAACTCTGGATTCACCTTTCAGCTATTCATTCCCTAACTTCCACAGCCAATTATACTGCGGCTAATGAGGAAGAGCTGCCATTCTTCCCATCACCACGTCAGGATGGTTACCAATGCTACCACTGAGAAGGACCAGAGATTTCTCCAAATTGCAACACTTTCTCTGCAGTAACCCAAACATGTACACTTCGTGAAGCCGCATGGCTAATTGTCTGGATCCAATAAAGCCTTCCACTGAACATCACTTTTTGAATCCAGCTATTGGAGCAGGAGTTGTTTCATTAAACCTAACAAAATCAGTAACAAACAAGAGTTATTGATTTTGACCAAATGGAAATTCAGTCTAAAAGCTGTGGGGGTACAAAAGCTATGATTTCCTCAGATTCTGTAACTCACTTATTTCAGGGGAGAAAAAAATAACTTCACATGTAACATCATTATCTGAATACATTATAGCTACACGTAACTTCAATAAATTAATGTAATATATATTTTACCCCTTTAATTATCTTGCATGTAAATACCGATTTTCAACTTATTTTGCTTAACAAATAAAGCAAATTTTTAAAACTGCTGGTATCAATTTTATTTTACTCATTTCATTTCTACTTGAAAGTGATTAACACTAAGGAATCCCATATAGAACAGTATTAAGAAAGTAAGCACTAAATATCCCATAAAGTTTATGTATATAGTTCCTAGGAGCACAACCACACTGACTTTCTCAGAGATAAAAAATTCTTCCTAATGACATGCATATAAATCCTACAGCGAAACAAGAGGCACTGCATAGTATATTCTTTCACTTTAGAAAAAACTATTTTATATGGTACTATTTTAATCTATGAACATTTACCAGTTATTTCACAAAAAACTAAAAGACACAGAATTTCTACTTTTAAAGAAATATCACCTTCATGAAATTGTCCAAAAAAAAGTCCGAACGAAATGATTATGAACAAAACAAGTCTCCAAATACGGATTATAAAATATTAATCCGAGAAAAGCAAACCACACATTAATGATATAGCATATCCGTTCATGGAAAAAAACTATTACTTCTCTGACATTTCTTAAAAAAAAAAAAAGGTGACAATATGATAAAGACACAGCTACAAGGAAGAAGAGGGCTCAGCTAGGGCTGGAGGGGTGTGTCTGCAAATCCTCAAGATTGGAAAGCAGACGGTGGACTGTAGAAGCTCACACCCTGACTTAATCATTCTGCCCCGAGTAATTTACACAAAAGAAATAGAAAAGACATGTATAGAGAATGAATGACAAGGATATTAACCGAACCATTACTTATGATGCTAAAATACCCGAACGATGCTAAAAAACACAATGGAATGCTGTGCCTCTGGTAAGCTATCACAGAAGTAAATTTAACGATTTGAAAAAGTTCAAATGAACAGGTTATAATAGTATCAACAGTAGGACCCAAGTTTGTTTAAGAAAAAAAAGAGTACACACACACACACACGTGCGCGTCGAAACGCAAGCACAAAAAATATACCATCAAGTGCTAGAATAAAAGACGTTTTCTTCTTTAAAAACTTATTTTGTTTTCTTCCACGAATATGCATGATTTTAGTGTGTATGAGAGACCACTGCCCAGGAGCCGTGAACGAGAACCAAGTGACAGAATCAGCCGGCCACTAACCGCCCGCACCTACTACTGCGGCCACGGCAGCCCCAGGTGGGCACTGCCAGTCCGGACTGCAACCGGAGAGGTGGTCGCTCCAAAGCTGTGCGCAAACCTGCCCCTCGTGGCAGAGCCCCGGTGGGCGTGGGGGTGCCTGGTGCCCGAGAAGGAAAGCGCAGGAAGAGGAGAGGGTGAAGAGCAGAGGCTACAGGGCCCGGGCGCCTCGGTACCGGGACCCGCCCCTCGGCCCCTCCGACGACTCCGCGGTCCCCCGCTCACCTTGTAGTAAAACACCGCCTCCGAATAGCGCCCTTCGTGGTCGCGCTGCACCGCCAGCCGCGCGAACTGCACGGCGTCCCGCTCCAGCGCCGACGAGTCCATGGCGCCGAGGCCCCGCACCTGGCGGGGGAGCGAGGCCCTGACGCAGAGGCGCTTCGCCGACCGTGGCGCACCGGGGAGCCGGGGCCAGGACTCCGGAGCACCGAGGGAGGACGGACCAAGTTTCCTTACGGCAGCCGCGCAAAGAGAATGGTTCTTTCCGGCTCGGGCCGCCGCGACGCCGCGCCCCTACGGCGTAGCTCCGGCACCCAGCCCGTGGGGCGGCCCCACTCCGCGGCCTCCGCATCTCCCGCCCCGCCCACCGGCCGCACTGAGCAAGCGCAGCCTGGCCTTCGGGAGATTCTCTGGGGCTGGGGCCGCGCGGGCCGGACTCCTCGCGGGAGTTCAAGGAGGTGGGCGGGGCCATTCCGGCGTGCAGGCGCGCACGTGACCGCCACGGCTCCCGGGATTGGCGGGCAGTACCGAGTCGGGGACCAGTACGCTTTCGCCGTCTACGTGGAGGTGGCTGGGCCGCTGACGCTGTTGCTGGGGGCGCGCCCGGACAGGGGCGCATGCGCCGTACAAACTTCTTATTTTTCCTACCAGCTCAAGGGAAGGCTCAAAGAGCCAACAAAAAGCACTTCGAAACATCATCTGGACTGAAATTTTAAAAATAAGGGACTTAAAGACATTCATAGGATATATAGGAGTCTTTTAAGGTACCCATTAGTAACGTTTATTTTCCACAAACTCAATCATGACCCAGTACACAGCACCTCTAGTGTTTATATACCCCTAAGTACTGATTGAATTGTCAACAATGTATTTCACTTGTAGATATCCTTATATTAATGCTGTTGTGATAAAATAATTAGGTGATGATTTGATGAATGTCTTCTCTCCCTGAAAGTCTGAATTCAGCAATAATAAAAATGAACTAGGGGTAGTCACCACAATATAGAGCAGTGGTTCCCAACCGTGGCTGCACATTAGAATCACCCGGGAATCTTTTTAAAATCCTGATTTCTGGGCCTCATCCTCCAGAAATTCTTTCTTTGTTATGGGGTGGGGCCACAACATTAGTAACAAAGAAACAGAATTTCCGGAGGATGAGGCCCAGAAATCAGGATTTTAAAAAGATTCCCAGGTGATTCTCATGTACAGCCAAGGTTGAGAACCACTGATATGGATGAAACACAAAATCCATGCTGAGTCAAAGAAGCAAGACGCCAGAGTACACATGGCATGATGCCGTTGATAAGACAAGTGTAATCAATAACGCTGCAAGTCAGATCAATGACTGGGAAGGGAATGTTCCGGGTGATGGGAATGTCTTGGTGGTGGTGGTGCCAAATGTATACATTTGTCAAAACCCACCAGCCTACATTTTAAATGTGTGCTTTTAATTCATTCTTCATTACACCTCAATGGATTTTTAGTCAGTTGGGCTGTGTTTAAGTGAAACTACTTTCTTAATTTCTTCACTCTCTCTTCCTATTTAGAGAGGTTAATAATGATCACCATTCCATCAGCCTGTTGTAAAGAACACAGGTGAAAAGAATTTGCCTGTCCCTGCTACAAAGATGGTTCTCATCCTACAGTTTCACAACTAAAGCAGGGATGTTTTCTGACCTTAACAGTTTTACCCCAGTATTAAGCACAAGCCTTGGAAGAGGGCAGATGCTCAGTAAGTATTTTAAAGTGTTGAATGAGTGAGCTCCCCACTAAGAATATCCAATGTGCCGTCGTTCCCCATCTTGGTTCTGAAGAATGAAATATAAATTCCCCAGCACAGAGTAGAGGTCTTTTAAGTTAGAACATGTGTTCAGGCCACATTGTCAAAGTGTTTGCAGTCACTAGAGCAGCTGAATGCAGTTTTATTCACTCAAAACTGGACTTCTATGTCTAACGCTCTCTCTCTGATCACAGCTTGTAGAATTCCTAGTCCATCTTGAAGGAAGCCTTTCCTAATATTCCAGGTAATTGTGATCTCTCCTTGAGCTTATATACTCCCTATGCATGTAATCTTTATTCCTTATTTATTTATTCAATGAACACTGATGTCTACTTTGTACCAGGCACAGAGCTACACATTGAAGACACAAACACTTGTAGTATATTATGAATATACCACAGTTTATTGATATATTTCCTTCCTCCCTCCCCCCCTCCCTCCCTCCCTCCCTTCCTTCCTTCCTTCCTTCCTTCCTTCCTTCCTTCCTTCCTTCCTTCATTCCTTCCTTCCTTCCTTCCTTCCTGCTTTCCTTCCTTATTATGTCTTCTATGACCCTTCAGGATACTTTGCTTTTGACCCTGCAGTGTGTCTGCACACTGCTTTTTCAGGTTAGGCTCCACCATCTCACACGTCTTGTAAAGACACAAAGCTGATCCTGAGGTGCACCCACACCCCCTCCAGATGCCATCCCTGATGCCTCAGTCCCTGACTTCTTACAAAAATCACTGACCTCCTTTCCTTCCCATGTAATGGGAAAATGGAATCATTTCCCTCCCACAAACACCAGCTGTGACTTCCCACATGGGAAGAGCAAAAATAATCGTTGGTCCTTGCTTTCTTGATTACATTGGCTCACTTACTCTGATAAGAGACTGCTGTTTATGTCATTGACAGATTGGGGATGGGTTATCCGCTTAGATAAAAATGTCATCTATAGTCCTGCCTGGTGACAGAGGTAGAAATGGGAGGACAACATGTGTCAGGGCCCATATCTTCAGGAATTTGAGGACACAAAGTAAGTTTGGTATATGTTTGTGATGAAAAGGAGGGTGTTATATCTCAATAAAAAAGCCAAAAAAGACAAGGGCCTTGTGGTGCAGCTACCTTCTCAGTACTTCAAAAGGAGACAATTGAATTAATTCATGCTGTAAATGCAAATGCAATTCCCATCCTTTCCCTTTGTCTACAACACTCCTTAATTTCTATATATTTAGGAGACCTCCCTCTCCTCGTTGGAAGCACTCGAAATGTGGCTAGTCCAAATTAAGATGTACTATTAAGTATAACATTTATACCAGATCCCAAACACTTAGAACAGAAGAAAATATAAAATATGTAATTATTTTTATGTTGATTACATGTTGAAATGACACTTTCAAATGTATTAGGTAAACTATATTTTTAAAATAAGTTTCACCTGTTTTGCTTCCCTTTTTATGTGCTTACTAGAAAATTTAGAATTACACATTTGGCTAACATTCTATTTCTTTTGTCAGCATTATTCTAAGACATTCCAGCAGGGCATTTCAGACTGAACATATGTTTTTCAAGCAACCACTTAGTGGTATTCTAGTCATACGTTACATGCTGGTTCTCGGGGAATCAGAGGCTAAAATATTGGAGACCTGTGTGAAAGGAAGTGGGGAGAAAAAGGATTGGGAAGGGGAACTGTCAGCCTGCCATGCGGACCTGACAGAGTCTGTCAGTCTTTTGGGGACTCCAGAGCCAATGCTGTTCTTTAGAGGTGCCCTCCTTGGTACAGATGTCCAGGCCCTTGTATGGCTGCCTTGCTGTTATTGGTTGGGGGCTGTTCCAAGAAGGGCACGCCTTCCTTTGGAAGCTGAAGCCCGCGTGACTCTCAGTTAACCACACTCTTCTCAGCCTGGCAGGGAGTTCTTTCTGGAAGGGCGTTCTGAGCAGAGCAGAGCCTGTCGATGCTCAAAGTTCGCTCATGATATTTAGAAATAATTAGAATTACTTGTTACTGAAAAATCAGAGATTTGCACAACAACATTTGAACTTCGGCTTCTCTTAGAGGAAAACCACTAGGCCCATATACCCCTCTGGGAGCAACTGTCTAGAGCTGAGCAGTGGCTGCTTGATTATGTGGGACATGGACTCTGCAGCTCCCCCTGCTCAGCCTCCTTCTCCCTGACACTCTTTCCCTGGGGGAAGGAGCTTATCTGCCTTGAGGAGTTCCAGGGAGGCTTCAGACTGGAAAGCCCTGTACTCTGAACCTTCTAGGGCAAAGTTTACAGCAGGTGTGGAATAAATTTTATTAAATAGATAAAGGAGTGCCTCAAGTCCCTTTCTTCTAAGGCAGCGGTTCTCAACCTGTGGGTCACGACCCCTTTGGGGGTCGAACGATCCTTTCACAGGGGTCGCCTACGACCATCGGAAAACACATATATAATTACATATTGTTTTTGTGATTAATCGCTATGCTTTATGTTCAATTTGTAACAATGAAATTGGGGGTCACCACAGCATGAGGAACTGTATTAAAGGGCCGCAGCATTAGGAAGGTTGAGAACCGCTGTTCTAAGGCAACATGCTATGCTACTCACATGTAGTTTCCCCAAAAGACACAAGGTGGTGGTGTGCGCTCAGAAATTCACCTATATCTGCCGCTGCACACACAAAAGATGAACATTGACATCTCATTTTCTTGTCCCGGGGATGTAAAATACTGCATGGGGAATATAGCAATAATATTGCAGTAACCGTACATGGTGTCGGGTGGGTACTAGACTTATCAGGGCGATCACTTTGTAAATTACATAAATGTCTAATCACTGTGTTGTACACCTGCAATGAATATAATATTGTATGTCAACGATAATTGAAAAATAGAAAACTATTTTATTTTTTTTTTTGATTCTTTTTTTTTTTAATTAAATCTTTATTGTTCAGATTATTACATTTGTTCCTCTTTTTTTCCCCCCCATAACTCCCCTCCTCCCAGTTCCCGCCCCACCCTCCGCCCTCACTCCCCACCCACTGTCCTCATTCATAGGTGCACGATTTTTGTCCAGTCTCTTCCCACATCTCCCACACCCCTTTCCCCCCCAAGAATAGTCAGTCCATTCCCTTTCTATGTCCCTGATTCTATTATAATCAACAGTTCATTCTGTTCATCAGATTATTTATTCACTTGATTCTTAGATTCACTTGTTGATAGATGCATATTTGTTGTTCATAATTTGTATCTTTACCTTTTTCTTCCTCTTCCTCTTCTTAAAGGAAACCTTTCAGCATTTCATATAATCCTGGTTTGGTGGTGATGAACTCCTTTAGCTTTTCCTTATCTGTGAAGCTCTTTATCTGACCTTCAATTCTGAATGATAGCTTTGCTGGATAAAGTAATCTTGGTTGTAGGTTCTTGGTATTCATCACTTTGAATATTTCTTGCCACTCCCTTCTGGCCTGCAAAGTTTCTGTTGAGAAATCAGCTGACAGTCGTATGGGTATTCCCTTGTAGGTAACTGAGTTTCTTTCTCTTGCTGTTTTTAAGATTCTCTCTTTATCTTTTGCTCTTGGCATTTTAATTATGATGTGTCTTGGTGTGGTCCTCTTTGGATTCCTTTTGTTTGGGGTTCTCCGCACTTCTTGGACCTGTAAGTCCATTTCTTTTACCAGGTGGGGGAAGTTTTCTGTCATTATTTCTTCAAATAGGTTTTCAATATCTTGCTCTCTCTCATCTTCTGGCACCCCTATAATTCTGATGTTGGTATGCTTGAAGCTGTCCCAGAGGCTCCTTACACTATCCTCGCATTTTTGGATTCTTTTTTCATTTTGCTTTTCCGGTTGGATGTTTTTTGCTTCCTCGCATTTCAAATCATTGACTTGATTCTTGCGCTCCTCTGGTCTGCTGTCGGGAGTCTGTATAATATTCGTTATTTCAGTCCGTGTGTGCTTAATTTCTAGTTGGTTCCCCAATATAAGATTGAGGGTCTTATTAGTTTTCGTGTAGATCTCATTAAGTTTATCGGCAGCTTCTAAACAGTTCTTGAGAGACCTTAAAAGTGTGGTTCTGAACTCTATTTCTTCCATTGACAATTTTGTCCTGTTTCTTTGTCTCCGCATTTTGTTATGTTTCCTTGGTGCACCCCCTAGTGGTCTTTGTTCGCAGTCTTATAGTTAAATCTTGATTGTTGTGGCTAATTCCAGGGAGGGTTTGACCTCCAGGCCAAGTGGCTGAGAATCAGCTGTGTCAGCAGTGAGAGAACTTCTGTCCTCTAGGGAGGTGCTATCTAGCCTTTGCCTGAGGCTATCCAGCAAATGCCTCTATGCAGGGCTTGGGCGGGGCGGGTCGCACAGGATCAGCAGGGTGGGCCAGAGAGAGCAGTTATGGCGGCTCTCAGTCCTGTCCCCAGGGGCTCTGCCTCTCTGAGTCCCAGCACCCGCTGCAAAGCTGGGAGAGAAAGCTGCACTCGCTCTGACCGAAGCCAGACAGTCCCGCTTCTCCCGTTTGAGTCTGGGTCCCTAAAGACTCGCCCGGATCTGGAGCTCAGAGTCTGCGACTCCCTCCCTATTGAAAACGCCAAATGCGCCCTCCGCCGCCAGCCCGCTCCGCGCACTCCGCACCTCAGAATTTGACTTCAGCACCGCGCCTCCTCTGAGTGTCCGTGTGCGTTTCTCTTTCCTCCTAGTTGTAGGACTTCCACTCAGCCAGCGTTCCTGTGGTTCTGGGTGATGTCCCTTCCGTTTTTTGGTTTCACTTTTGAAGTAGTTGTTCAAAGCAGCAAACTCCGGCGTTAACCTATGCCGCCATCTTGGTTCTCCGAAAAATAGAAAACTATTTTAAAATATCCTGATTTTTATTTACAGGTATGACTTTGAATTCAGTTGACCATGAATGTGTGCGTAACTTCTAATATGTTGTAATTTTACACATATCCTATTACGTATAGTATCTTTATCTAATCACAAACACACATATATAATAAAATGCTTAAAATTGGAAGATACATAATTAGGATATGTAATTAACATATATAACTAGAATACATACAATATAAATACATGGAATTATAATATATAATAGAATATATATGTCTATATAGTTAAAATACATTTATAATTAGACTAGTGGCCTGATGCATGAAATTCATGCACGTTAAAAGGGAATTAATTAGAGGAAATATTTTAATATTGCTATTTGCCCTTTCTCTATAATAGAAGTGTCAGAGAAGAAAGAAAATTAGTAAAATGTATATGAAAATCTCCCTACTGTCGGAGTCTAGGGTGCACCATGGGACCCAGAATCAAGTCCCTGCCCACCTGTGTGCACCTCGAAATCATGTGAGACCCAGATCCGGCCAGCCTCACTCCCGTCAAGCCTTGCAGGGCAGGGGGCGCAGCCTCAGGTCCTCCACCAAGCCCTGCCGGGTGGGGGGCTCAGCCTCAGGTCCCCTGCCCCGGTGTGAGGTCATGAGGGTGTGAGGTGAGACAATCATTTGCATATTAGCTCTTTATTATATAGGATATATAAGTATGGTATACATATGTAATTAGTAGCTATTAAGTACATATTAGTATATATGAAATTAAGATATGTAATTAAATACATATAATATTTACTATAAACAATTAGGATGTATATAATTATGTTGAACCATATGAAATGACTGTTGTCACCTTTAGAGTCCAGAGTGCTAACCATTACACCATGGAACTAACTATGTTGTCACCTTTAAAACAGCAATTTTATATAAGTGAACCTAATGTTTCAAATGGGCCAAAGTTATTATACCTGTTCAGAAATAAAGCTTATCTCGTGTCCTCTTTCACTAGAATCTTCTGTCCTCAGGTTCTAATGCCAATGTCCCCAATCTGTCAATGAAATGAAAAATTGGTCTCTTATCAGAGTGAGACAATATAACCAAGAAACGAAGGACCAACAGTTATTTTTGCTCTTCCCATGAGATAATTCATGGGAAATTATTCCATTTTCCCAATACAGGGAAGCAAAGGAGGTCACTGGAAGTTGGCGGTTTCTGTAAGAAGTCAGGGACTGAGGCCTCAGGGATGGAGCCTGGAGGGGGTGTGGGTGCACCTCAGGATCACCCACCTGCAGGCAGGTGAATCCTGAAAGCTTTGTGTCCTTACAAGACGTGTGAGATGGTGGAGCCTAACCTGGAAAAGCAGTGTTCAGACACGCTGCAGGGCCCAAAGCAAAGCATCCTGCGGGGTCACAGAAGAAACGACTAAGATGGAAGGAAGGAAGGAAGGAAGGAAGGAAGGAAGGAAGGAAGGAAGGGAGGAAGGAAGGAAGGAAGGAAGGGAAGAAGAAGGAAAGAAGGAAGGAAGGAAGGGAGAAAGGAAGGAAGGGAGGAAGGAAGGAAGGAAGGAAGGAAAGAAGGAAAGAAGGAAGGAGGGAGGGAGGGAGGGAGGAAGGAAGGAAGGAAGGGAGGAAGGAAGGAAGGAAAGAAGGAAAGAAGGAAGGAGGGAGGGAGGGAGGGAGGGAGGGAGGGAGGGAGGAAGGAAGGAAGGGAGGAAGGAAGGAAGGAAGGGAGGAAGGGAGAAAGGAAGGAAGGGAGGGAGGAAGCTTCGAGAACATGGGCCCACACAGCAAAGATGGAACTTCAGGGAAGGGACTCACTCACCCAGTCCTGGCATCTTTAGCACGATGTGCTCTCTCCTGGAGCACTGGAATGTGAAAGCCACAGAGTCATGGTCAGGAGTCTTGGCTGGGGACAAACCTTGAACTTCCCAGGCCTCCTTTGTTCTCTAGAGCAGTGGTTCTCAAAGTGTCTCTGCATTAATAATAAAACCACATAGAAATTGCTAACTATTCCTCAGTAGTAAATAGATCAATAAATTATAATATATTCATAATATAGAATACTATACAGCAATGAAACAAGGTACCGCTGCTACATGCAGTATCCCAGATAAATCTCATAAACAAGTTAACTGAAAGGAGTATGTACTGCATGATGCATGGTATGTGAAGTTCAAAAACAGGTGAAAAGAACTTTGTTGTTCGACATCTGCGTGGTGCGTTATGTATGACCTTGCTCCTCAAGGTGTGGTTCCTGGACCAGCAGCACCGGAGAGCTTGTTAGAAATGCAAACGTGCTGGCCCCACCCAGACCTACCGGATCACAATCAGCCTTTAACCAGACCTCCAGGTGATTCTTGGACATGTTCGAGTTCCAGAAGCCGCCCTGCGGAATGTCGGGAAATGTGCTTCCTGGGGCTGTGCAAGGGGTGGTCCTGACGGGGCCAGGCTTATTTTCTTTCCTGCTCTTTCCACATCACTCCTCAGAATGAATGACGCCAGTGGTGAGTGTGTGTGTGTGTGTGTGTGTGTGTGTGTGTGTGTGTGGTGTGCATGTATGTGTGTACACAACGTGAACTTCCCCACATTTCACAAATGTGCAGGAAGAGCATGGCTTGGGGGCCCCATACTCAGGTGGAGGCTGAGAGGCTGAAATTCGAAGGAAGCTGAGGAGGGGAGAAGCCTGAAGGTCTCCCTCCTATCTACCAGGGAGGATGTGACCTTGGAAGTACCACCAGAGCAGTGGTACTTTTGTGAGCCCCTTGCAAGCCTGGATTTCAAAACTTTGTTTTGCTGCTTCTGATTATGAAGCCGTGTGTGGGAAGGGAACCAAGTCAACAGCACGGGGCTTCCTGAGCTGGGTGTGGGTGCTGCCCAGAGTCTTCCCAAGCTCACCCCTCTCTTGGGCCTGCTCTCCCTGTACTCGGGTCTGAGCTCCCATCCTGCAGGGTGAGGGCACGGTGGCCAAGCAGCAGTGAGTCCCTAACAGTGGACAATTCCATCTGCTGTGGGAAATGTCACAGACCTGGCTGAGGTGGAGGCGCTATTGCCCATCCTGGCAGACATTCCACAGAGGCGGCCTGTCCTGAGGCTGCAGCATGAAACTCTCAGGGTTTTATGGAGAATCCATAAACTACTGAGACTGTGCTGCTTCCGTGCTATTCAAGTACAGAATGCCCACGCTGGCTCCGCTGCCAGCTGCCAGCTAAAACACCCCCGACTCCTTCCCCCCTGCAAAATGTGTTTACAAATTGTTTTGCTTTTCTTTCTTCACTCATTGTTACCAACTGACTCACTAACATATGAATAACGGATTTGCATGTGAAATAACGAAATAGCATGCAGAATCACTACCTATATGTATGAGTTATTCTTTGACACATTTAAATGCCCTGGGAAGATATCCAAAATAGATTGCTCAGTAAAAATAAAATAAAATAAACCTCAGAATAATGCTAATAGTATAATTTAATACATGCAAATTAAAAATACATATGTTTCTGTATATATAAACATACATATGTGTATGTATGTATTATACACATGTGCATTTGGAGGAGACGAGAAGGCTGCATACAAGCTATTGGTACTGGTTAGCCCTGGTAGGGAGGAGGGTGTGGGGAAAGTGCTGTGAGTGTTTGTGAAGGACTTTCCTACAGTGCTCAGTACACCTGAATGCTGTTTGAATTTTAAATGTCTTAGCCTGGGTCCCCGGAAGGCAGGCTCACATGCTTTGAGTGCAAGCCCGGGAGCAGGATGAGTGAGGGATAATGGTTTTGTGAGGCAGGGGAGGAAGGGGGAACCTTTGCAAAGATGCGATTGAGTTGGCGGTTTTGTTTAATCTCATGGGACCCCTCCTCAAGAAACTGTCACAACTGCACAGTCTCAGGACTGTCTCAGTGGAGAAAAACAGGCAAGAACTTCTTCACCAGCTCTCCCTCCCATTGGTCTACAGGGAGTTAATTCTTCTGGGACTTCAGGTCGCCCGAGTGAGGCTGCTGAGTAGGTTTCCCGAATGGAGCCAACGGGAAGCCAGGGCAGTAGGTATGAGGAATGTAGCTCAGGCTTGAGGAGAGGCACCCTGGGTCCAAAGCCACAAAGAATTGGTGGCAGCAGCTGTAATAAGAGACGGATGGGGCCAAGAGTGTCTGGAGCCGTGCCCAGGAGTTGTCTGAGACATTGTACAATTGAGGGCATATTTGTGAATGGCATGTGTCCATAAAAACACTAAAACGTTCATTTTGCAAAGGATAGAAAGGTTGAAATGTGGTCTGGGGACAATACTTAAATTTCCCACTACTCAGATGAATGCACAAACGCACCATTTGCCACTGCTCTGCTTCGCCTTGGTCATACAGCACTGGATGGATTGTCTTCATTGTAAAATGTAGATAAGAATGGCCCCTACCTCATGAGATTACAGTGAAGACGAAGCTATAGCATATAGAGCCGTGCTAGCACATGTGCCCTTAAGTGTGTGCAAGCTGTTATTCTATTGAGTGTGCTAGGTAACAAAACACCCCGAAGTCAGAGGCACAGAATGACCACCGTTTTGTTGTGCCCATGGATTCTGTGGGTCAGGAATTCCGAAGGGCACAGCACGCCCAGCTTGTCCATGTCACACAATTTCTGGGGCCTCAGCAGATGAGACTCAAAGGCTGGGGGCCTGACCGCTGGGGGCTGGGCTCAGCAGAAGCTTGTTTTCTCACATGTATGGTGCCAGGGCTGGGGGGACTCGAAGACCAAGGCCACCTACAAGCGTGCCTACACGTGGTCTGTCCATGTGGTTAGACTCCCCAACAGCATGGGGGCTCAGGGCAGACTTGTGGCATGGTGGCCTAGGGCTCTAAGGACGAGTGCCCAGAGCACAAGGCAGAAGCCACACAGCCTCCTGTGATTTAGCCTTGGAAATACCACAGTGTTGCTTCCCTCACCTTCTAGTGCAGGGGTGGGCAAACTTTTTGACTCGAGGGCCACAATGGGTTCTTAAACTGGACCGGAGGGCCAGAACAAAAGCATGGATGGAGTGTTTGTGTGAACTAATATAAATTCAAAGTAAACATCATTACATAAAAGGGTACGGTCTTTTTTTTAGTTTTAGTTTTATTCATTTCAAATGGGCCAGATCCGGCCCGTGGGCCGTAGTTTGCCCACGACTGTGTGGTTAAAAGTTAAAAGGAGGGACATTGCTTCACTGGCATTGCCCGGTGGTTGAGCATAGATCTATGAACCAGGAGGTCACGGCTTGATTCCTGGTGAGGGCAACATGCCTGGGTTTTGTGTTCGATCCCAGTGTGGGGCATGTAGGAGGCAGCTGATCAATGATTCTCTCTCATCATTACTATTTCTATTTCTCTCTCCCTCTCTCTTCTTCTCTGAAACCAATACAAATATATTAAAAAGGGGGGGGGCATTGATGCCACCCCTTGATAGGGGAGTGACACGGTAGAAGAGCATGTGGGTGGAGATATTGCTGCAGCTATCTTTGCAAAACCAAATGTACCAACGTTATCATTATCATTAATTCTTACAGGCGAGCAAGGCTCATAAATTTCAAGACCAACATATTTGGTTTTTCTTTTTCCTTTTTATGGTGGCTGAAATCTTCCAGTAAACTAGTTTCTCAAAAACCATTTCAGAGGCTTCCTTCCAGGAAAGGATGACATATCTCACCTTGTAGAGAATTGGTTTTGTGCTTGCTTAGTGCTAAAGAGTCACTTTACGAAAGAAAAGAAAAAGTATATATATTGGCCTCAGGGGAGTCCCAGGAAAGCTCAAGTTCTTTGTATTTTTCAGTTTCTCCTTTTCTACTTTCTCTTTATCTTGGCCTATTTATCTAAAGAAGAAAACGGTACAGGGAAAGATTTAGGAGAGTATTTTAAAAAATGTGTTCCTTTGAGCAAATACTTTCTAAGCAGGTGGGAAAAGTTAAAATGACAGAGGTTTTCTGTTAACCTATAAACACTCACACATTTAAGTATACAATACAGTCCTGCTGACTTGGACATCATTTACTAGTGTGCTAAGCTCAGTCTACATAACACATTTATCGAATGTTTACTGCAAGTCCTGTACTGGATTAAACATGGTGGATTCAAAGGAGAGACGTCACTGTGACCACTTGGGTGGCCAGTGGCACACAGGATCGCCTTGGTAGGTGGTTCATTCTTAGAAATGCTGGTTGGGTTTTGTCTTAGCAGCACTGCTTCCCTCATCCTATGACAACAAGATTAGAAATTATGAGCCAGGATATTTATCTAGGAGGCCACAGTGACCGAGGGTCTGGCTTTCTCTGCTTGGGGCGTGGGAAGAAAGAAGGCTGTTAAGAAGCATTAGACAGACACAGGAACTTACACACATGCCTGCCCATGTATGAGGCTGTCAACACGCATCACCAAGAGATATGTGGGAAGTGGCACTACAGTCCCTCAAACCTCACGCTCTCTCTTTACATTCTTGGTGGAAAAATCTTCCAGCAAACTAGATGCTAATAAGGCATTTTCTCCCTTTATGAAGCATTGATCTGGTTCGGCTGGCTTTGTTCCAAGGCGATCTTCTCAGGAAAAAGAATGTTTCCAGGGACCCTCATGTATGTAGAAAAACTGAGATCCAACCCCTTAGTGTGGTGTACACTCCTTCTGCGATCTGTCCCCAGCCTGTCTGTCTAACTCCACACCTCCACTGCCCCTTGCACATTGTGTTACTGCTGTGGCCAATCCTGTGAAGTCATGTATTCTGTCCCCTCTAGAACTTGTTCCATGCCGTCCCTGCTGCCGAAATGCTTGATACCACCTCTTCCCAATGGCACCTGGCCAGCTTCTTTTAATGTAGGCTACCTCCTTCAGGAAGCCTTCCTTGAACACCCCCCCCCCCCCCCCCAGTCTCTGAATGGATCAGGCTCTCCTCCCCTTCTCTAGTTATGAAACTGCTTATCTTACATTGTAATTTCCTCTTGGCCTCAGTCTGCCCCCACTACTCAGGAAGTTTTTTTTGACAGAAAGGCCTGCAATCTTATTTGTCATTATTTTCCCAGTGCCTGGTAAAGTCTTGCCACAGAGGAGTACTAAAGGATTTGTTGGATGAAAGAAGAAACTGAGTTGTAAATTTTTATAGTTTATTTATTGTTTTTATAGTTTATTACTAACATTAGGGATAAAACTCCATTCATCTAAAGAGAATGAGAAGACAAGCCACAGACCAGGATAAATTTTTGCAAGAGGCGTATCTGCGAAAGGGCTGTTATCCAAAATATACAAAGAGCTCTTAAAACTCAAAGATAGGAAAATGAACTACCCAGTTAAAAAGCGGCCAAAAGATCTGAACAGACACCTCACCAAAGAAGAGATGTGAATGACACAGAAGCATGTGAAAAGACCATCCACATGGCATCTCACTAGGGAAAGGCAAATTAAACAACAAGATTCCACAGCACCTATGAGACTGTGAAATTCTGCTATGGATCAGGCACTGCGAAAGTGCTTTTTATACAGAATTTCATTTAATTTTCACAGCATCTCTGTGAGGATATTGCAGATTGCAATAATCTCATACCACAACCTAGAACTCTAAGGCCCACAGAGAATAAATGAATTGCCTCAGGCTACACGTTAGCCTGAGTTCCCTGAGGAAGCAGAGCATGAGGCAGGGGCTTGAGCACAGGTAGTTTATTTTAGCACATGTTCTCAGGGCACATGAATGAAAGGAGGAAAAACTAATACAAGGTGGATTTTCTTTTTTAAAAAATATATTTTGTTGATTTTTTACAGAGAGGAGGGGAGAGGGATAGAGAGTTAGAAACATCAGTGAGAGAGAAACATCGATCAGCTGCCTCCTGCAACCCCCCCCCCCCCCACTGGGGATGTGCCCGCAACCAAAGTACATGCCCTTGACCGGAATCGAACCTGGGACCTTTCAGTCCACAGGCCGACGCTCTATCCACTGAGCCAAACCGGTTAGGGCAAGGTGGATTTTCTTGAATTGGTCATCACTTTGGGCAATGGGGCCTTGCTAGTACTTTCCCCTGGAATCTTCTGAGGAACTGGGTAGGTAGACTCTTCCTCAGAATTGTCTGCCTGAGAAAGTGAAAAATTTGTTATGGCCTCTGGATCCCTGTGGCTAGGGTTACTGCAGGGGTGTGTTTGTATGTGTGAATGACATAGGTTCCCACAGTTGTCCTAAGCATCCCCTTGCCTCCAGAAGCCTCGGGGCAGACACCGAGAGATGCTCAGGGAAGCCGAGGCACGCTGCCCTCACTCTGCAGCTGAAGCTGGCAAGCTAAGATGTGAGGGGAGGCACAAATTCAGGCATTGCTTTTCGGCGGTGGAGCGGAGATTTAAACCAAGCCTGCCACATTTCAAAGTCCACGTTCTTTCTATTCTGCAAAGCAGTCAAGGGAGGACTCAGGAAATTCTCCAGTTCTATTCAACTGAAAAACCAAATTTAAACCATTAGCAGTTTCCAGAGTTCAGTTGTCACATTCTGACGCCCGCAAGTACGAGGGACGTCTTGCTTTGCGCTTAGCAAGTGCTTATCGTGACCACTAGGTGGCGTTCCAAACCCTCCGCTGCTTTGAGGTGGCAGAGGTGTGGGCTGTTAGACAAGTCAGGGTGGAGGGTGTAATTTGGCAACCATCAAGTTTTATATTAATAGAGTAAGTAACATTTATGAACCCTCAAAAAATAGAATTCTACAATAACCTTTAGAACATCATGCTAAAAGAAATAGCAGATTTTGATTCCCCACTGCTGCCTTCCTATAAGATGTTCTCTGATGTTCCCTCCGTTAAAATAACCTACTGTCACTGGCTTTTGCAAACAGGGTAGATTTGGGACTTTGCAAGTTGACTTGCTAGACCTCTAGAGGAGTCTTTCTCAAAGTGTGAACCAAGGTATGAGAATCTCTTTAGGTGCTTGTTGAAACACAGATTCCTGGAATTTCCCCCAAACCAGGGCACCGGGGAATCTGCATTTTTACCCACACACCAGGGGATTGTATGCCGTCTAATTTCCGACGCTAGATTATATCCCTTGTCTTGCTCTGCTGGGTTAGCTCATCAGGTACCTGTCCTGAGTCGTCTTGCTTGTCTAATTGGCACCCACACCCGCTGAAATGAATTATATGTGCAAAAATGTACAAGGTTGCAGCTTGGAATTTGCTCCTCTTCTCCTTAGTAGGTTGATTGGCAGCTTGTCCACCTGATTTTTATGCTCCAGGGGTGGGCAAACTTTTTGACTCGAGGGCCACAATGGGTTCTTAAACTGGACCGGAGGGCCGGAACAAAAGCATGGATGGAGTGTTTGTGTGAACTAATATAAATTCAAAGTAAACATCATTACATAAAAGGGTACGGTCTTTTTTTTTTTTTTTTTTTTAGTTTTATTCATTTCAAACTGGCCGGATCTGGCCCACGGGCCGTAGTTTGCCCACGGCTGGCTTAGACCCTCTCTGAGCTGGAGCAGGGCAGCTTACCCTCAGGCGAACTGATTTCCAGCTGCACAGCTGGTGAGTTTTAGCTACCCTGGTCCTGGTGGACTTGTAGTTCCGACTCTTCTAAGTTGGAACCACATTTCCCAGAGTTCCCTCCCCTGCACAGTTTTTGTCTAGCGTGGGCCTCATGAGACCCTTTGTGTGAAACTTGGAAGACAGAAGTGCATCAGTAACGATGTTGTCTTAAGGCTGGGAAGGTTCCAGTGGGGCACTGGTCACTGTGGCAGCTCATTGCTGGCTTATCTCTTTGGTGTGGGGCAGCAATGGGCCCACAACTCTTCCGCTTCTGCCCAATCTCCTTTAGGGCTTCTCCAAATTCTGGGTGAGGCGTGTATTTATTTTTGTGGCAAAGGGTGCCCTCGCCTGCAGGTGCAGGTCACCCGCATCACCAGATGGGAAGCGATGAGATACTGACATGGTCCCATCCATCCTGTGCTTTCCTCGAACATCCCAGCCTGTCCTGCTCTCTCACTTCACAGGTCTCTTGACTTCTGCCAACCAGCCATGCTGACTCAGTGCCCAACACTAGATGTGGAAACAACAGCTCTACATAAACTGTTTAACCAGCTCTCACTGAAAGGGCGAGGGCTATGCCCTCCATCTTGCCCCGTACCCTCCATGTTGGGGCAGCCGCCATGTGGTCAGGAGAGTACCTTCTTCCCGGAAGCCTAGGCCCCTGCTGGCCATGCCTGGGATTTCTTTAAACTAACCAATGACAATCAAGGGACGTATGCGCCATAGAGATGACCACATCCTGTGTAAGAAGACCCCACTGGCGCCTGGCCAATTGGCAGGGCCCACAGTCAGCTCCCCTCCCCTCACTCCACCCCCTATTAAAACCCTGTTTTTCCCATGGTGGGGACACTCTGCTTCCGGTCGCTGCATAGGCCAGGAGGGGGAGTCGAGTTAGCTAGCTCAATAAAGGACCCTCTGCTTTTGCATCGGACTGGCAGGTTCCCTGGTGTGGTTTCCTTGGGGATCTTGAAATCTGGGCATAACACTCACGATTGTGTCAGTTCAAATCTCGTCAATGAAGCCTTTATCATTTAGATTCCTCCTAGTGGTTCTGCTTTTCTGATCAAACCCTGACTGATACAGGTGTGGGGAAAAACACCACCTACCACCACGCAAATTTGTTGCCCACCGATTTCTCATGATGAAAATTGTTTCTACAACTTACCATGGAGAAACATCATATGTTGCACCAGTGTCATAACAGATAAAAACACCTTTCAATACTTACCTTGTTTAATGTCTTAATTAAGCAAATCAGCATTTCTTGAGCACCTACCATGTTCCAAGAAACAGTTGCCTCCCCTACGCACCCCTGCATATGAGATGCTGAGTTTAAAGAGGTGTGAGACCTTGGCCTGGAACTGGCAGGGAAACAGTGGGGGGAGGGTTTTGGAGGACATACGTAATGGACTTCCTGGCTCTGCTCTGTCGGCTCCATGCTCTATGTCCTGGTTCTCAGAAGGTTCCAGGAAAAGTCCAGGCCTGAGACTGTAGCCAGTGTGTCGGCCAGGCACTGGCTCTGTGGAACCAGAGGATGGAGGGTCTGTAGTTCCCTTCATGCGGGAAGTCAGGGGTCACGGGGGCATACCCAGCTGGACGCCAATGCACCCGTGTCCCTTTCCCCTGGTTGGGTTAGGCTGCAAAGGAGTCACCCCCCCACCCTCACCCCCCCACCCCAGTCCAGGCTCCCGCACACTAGGCACTCTTTTCAGATATCCTTGCCAACAAAGGTAGTCAGAACTGGTTTTGTAATTAGAAATCATTCCCTAAGAATTTCTTAAGATTCAACTTTGTTTTCTTTTTGGTTTCTTTTTCCTACTGAAGAACCAAGGTAATACAATTTGGGATAAACTATGAGATATTTTGCTTCTTGGCCCTGGCAGAGTAGCTCAGTCGGTTAAGAGCATCATCCATGCCAAAGTTGTGGGTTTGATTCCTGGTCAGGGCACATACAAGAATCAACCAATCAATGTATAAATAAGCACAACAACAAATTGGCATCTCTCTCTCTCTTTCTTCCTCCCTCTCTCTCTCAAATAAATAAAAAATTTAAAAAACGATATTTTGCTTTTGGTCACAATTGCTATAATTTATAATAAAGTAAAAATAATATTTCTACAGACCAAGCAGTTGGAAAATGTGGGAAACTATTTATTGCCTTCGCTATCTGATAAGCATAGACAGAGAACCCCTCTGAAGGCTGGGTGCCTTTGAAGCCCTAGCCAAGGTCGGAGCTAGGCGCCACCTCTGTTTGTCCAGACAGTGGTAGCTGAAGCAACTTCCCCACTTATTATTATGTAAATCCTTGCTGATGGGCTAGTCTGCTTGTTGCCAGGGGTCGCCTGCCTAAGGGCTAAGCTATGGGTACATCCCAGATCAATAAAAGCTTGGTGAGGCCTGAGCACGGGTGGAAGTCCTTCCCCTTGAGTTGGACTTGCCCGCCTGGTCCCCCAATATTTCCAATTATCTCTCCTCTTTTCATTTTCATTTGTGTGCGGCTCTGCTTCCAGTTCCTGAACCCTGATCCATGCAGGACGTGGGAAGGAAACACTCAACAGGAAAACAGTTGTTTTGAATTAAAAATTGAATCAATCACAGGTGTTTAGGATTGAGAGGGGTCTTATAAACCGCTCAGTGGGCTTATAGCATTTTGGGGGTGTGTGTTTTCCTCATTGTCCCTTCCAGATAAAGACTTACTAGTAAATAAGTGAATAAGTAAAGTTTCACGTAGCTCCCTTTTAGGCCTGTGCAGGGGACGCAGCAGCCCTACCAACAAGCCTAGAGCCCAGAGCTTTGTTATATAGGTAACCCCGGGAAGTTTTGTCTCCCCCTCCTCCACTCCCCCCATAATGCCTACCATATCTTGAGCTCTTACTATACTCCAGGAACTGTACTAAACATTTTTTTTAAATCATTATTATTTTCTTCATTCTTTTATTTATTAGTTAATTTATTATTTTTTTAAAAATTTATTTTCTTTATTGATTAAGATATTACATGTGTGTCCTTATTCCCCCATTGCCTGGCCCCCCCCCCCGCCCCCCCGCCAATCATGCCTTCACCCCCCTGGTCTGTGTCCATTGGTTATGCTTATATGCATGCATACAAGTCCTTTGGTTGATCTCTCCCCCTTCCCCCCTCCCTCCCCTGCCTTCCTCTGAGGTTTGATGGTCTGATGGATGCTTCTCTGTCTCTGGATCTTTAAATGTACTAAACATTTGAAGTACATTATTTTAGTTCTTTACTGTTAGGTTAGGTGGCTCAGGAGGCGGCAAAGGAAATAAAGAGGGTTGATCAGAAAAGGAAGGAAGGAAGGAAAGTTTATTCTGCGTCCCCGGGAGACCCTCGTACCCCCAAGGACAGGGCACGTGGATTCACGCCAACAGGGAGGGGGTGCTTTTTTTATACTGCAGTTGGGTGAGGGGTGGGGACATGAGCTGAGGTATTCAGCTGAGGAAGTTTCAGCTGCAGGGGATCAGCAAGGTATTCAGGAAGGAGTCAGTATCTGTGTGGGGGTCGTGGAGAAGCCAGTATCTGTGTCTGGCATGCTGATCTGTTAGAAATGCCAGGGGGAGTCCATTATCTCGTCACATGTCTGCATGTATCCGATCCTGGGCTCTCTCCGACCTAACATTTACAAGAGTCCTTTGAAGCAAATTTACTGCAGACGAAGAACCAGAGGCACAGAAAGTCAGGTAACTTGCCCAGGTTCAAGAGCTAGCAAGCACCGCGCTCTTTCTTCTACACCAGTTGTCCTCATGCTGTAGTCCACAGACCAGCAGCACAGCAGTACCACCTATAAACTTGTTAGAAATGCAAAGTTGGGGGCCCTATCCCTGAATTTAAAACCCTGGGAATGAAGCTCAGCAATCTGTTCAAAACCTTCCAGGTGACTCCTATGCACACCGATGGTGGGCCACTGGACTAGAGAGTTTACAGGATCATAGCAAGCTGAGTGTTAAGTTGGATCCCGAATGTCCTAAATAACATAGGGCATTGGGGAAGCGAGAGGCATGTGAGCTGGGGTTCTACAGGAAGGTTCTTTTTTTAAAAAAAATAATTCTTTATTGTTGAAAGTATTACATATGTCCCCCTTTCCTCCCATTGACTTCCTCCAGCCCCCCTCCCCTTCCTCCCCAGGCCTTCAGCACTACAGGAAGTTCTTGGAGGAGATGGATCTCCAGAAGGATGGGTAGAATCAGGAAAGGTGGAGGAGAGTGAAGAGGACATAAGTGGAGAGGAATAGCACACAAAAACCACGAGGAAGGGAGTGGATTTGGTTTATGCAGACCTGTCAGGGATTGGACTCAGTGAAGCAGAAAGAAAAAAAGTTGGGAAAGAGTGATGCTTCATATGTTTTCTTTTTTTGAATTTATTTTCATTGATTTCAGAGAGGAAGGGAGTGCGGGGGGGGGGCGAGAGAGAAACATCAATGATGAGAGAGAATCACTGATTGGCTGCCTCGAACCTGCAACATCGAACCGTGACCTCCTGGTTCATAAGTTGATGCTCAACCACTGAGCCACTGTGGCCTGGCTGTTTGTTTTGAGAAAGAGAGAGAGAAATAGAGAGAGAGAGAGATCGGTTGCCTTCCCTATGCACCCTGACTAGGGATCAAACCCACAACCTAGGTACATGCCCTGACCAGGAATCAAACCTGCAAGCTGTTTGGTGTAGGGGGGATGCTCCATCCAACTGAGTCACACCAGTCATGGAGGATGGCTCCCTCTTAATGATGTATGTGAGGAATCAGGGGGTGGCAAGGATGTTGGCTAATTTACTGAGGCAAAATTTTTGCTTATTATCTATGTCTACTCCGTATTTTGGACAATAAAAGGTGATTACTGATCTGTATTAACCTCTATTCTTATGAAAATCATCCAGCTGTCCTTGCACAATGTAGGCAAGAGTAGAGATGAGGGGAAATTGTGCTGAGATTCAATTTCCATGAATTTCACAACAAGATATGCAAACCAACATTTGTTCTACTTACACACTGCAAGGACAATTTCCATCTCTAAGGAGATGTTCAGCACAAACATTAATCTCATAGTCTTTCTCCTTCAAAGAATTGTGTGGAATCATCTTTATGTGTTACTTCTGACAGGAAACAACTTGTAATGAAATATTCTCTTACTAGTATATTGTGCAGTGGTTTGAAAATGCAGAGAGACTAGAGATTCTCAAATAAAAGCACGTAATGTTAAGGACTGAGTTATCCTTCTGTGAGCTGGAGATCAGGATGTGGAGTCAGGCAGAACTGGATTGGAATTTTAGGTTCCTGGCTTACCCAGCTGTGTGGCCTTGGGCAAGTCACATCACTCCAAACCTCCAGAGAAATAGAAATAATTAACCTTAGAGAGTTGTACTGGATTAGAAATAATGGATGTAAAGCAGGTAGCGTGCTGGGCACATTGAAGGCCAAATAATGATAGGATTATCTAATATACTTAATAATTTTGTGGTATCCTTAAATGGAGAAAATTCCCCATCTTTTTTTTTTTTAGTGGAAATTCTGGCCCCGCATCTTTAACACTCCTAAAATATTGGCGATGACTTGTAATGGTTTGAGTTGCCGTGTTTGTAAGATAAATTCCCAGCAGTGGAGTTGCTGAGTCGAAGACTACATGCATTTATAATTTTGATAAATATTTTCAAATTAGTTTCTGTGAGGCTTATGCCAGTTTATCTTCCCACCAGCAAAGGACGTGAGGTAGGCAGGTGTTTTTTGAACACTGTCAGGTGACATCTGTGGGGAAGTTTTACAAATCTATAAATTCTTTCATGCCCCTCCCATTGAGAGGTGGGGGCGGGGGGTGGCCTATGTCCCCTCCCTCTGAATCTGGGTGGGCTGTGACTGCTTTGACGAGTAGTTGTGGCAGAAGTGATGGCATAGTAGGCTATTCAGCGGTTCTCAACCTGTGGGTCGCAACCATCGGAAAACACATATAGCATATCAGATATTTACATTATGATTCATAACAGTAGCAAAATTACAGTTATGAAGTAACAACGAAAATAATTTTATGGTTGGGGGTCACCACAACATGAGGAGCTGTATTAAAGGGTCGCCGCCTTAGGAAGGTTGAGAACCACTGGGCTATGTCATAAAAGGCCATGCAGCTTCCACCTGGTTCTCCTGGACGCTCACGCAATGGAAAGCAACCACTCTGAGAGGAGCCCCATCACCCTGAGGTCACCAAGTTGGAGAGGCCACGTGCAGGCACTCTGATCCACAGACAGCCCAGCTGAATTCCCAGTCACAGAAAGGACTAACTGTTGACCATGCGAGGGAGGGAGGCATGCCCAGGACAGTGGAACCCTCAGATGACCACAGCCCCAGCTGACACGTGACTGCCACGGTATCCGAGACCCCAAGAGGGAAGACTGCCAGCCAAGCCCTTCCCGAATTCCTGACGCACAGAATTGTGAGCCAAATAAAATGGTTGCTTTACTAGTAAGCACTGAGGCATGGGGGCCATTTGTTAGGCAGCAATAGTAACACAGACATTTTTCCACATTGGATCTTAAACTTTATCTTCAGCCTCCCCAGTAACTCTTGCTGATGAGGGCTCCAGAGTTTTACCAGAAGTAGATGTAGTGTCTGGCTCACTGGTTCAACTCCAGTCCTCTCCAGCCCAAGACAGCGTGGGAGAAAATGAGTAAGAATGACGTTATTATAGGGCCAATCTTGAGTCAGCACTAACCTAAATTTTATTTTTTAAATATATTTTATTGATTTTAGAGAGGAAGGGAGAGGGGGAGAGAGACAGAAACATTAATGATGAGAGAGAATCATTCATTGGCTGCCTCCTGCACACCCCCTACTGGGGATCGAGCCCGCAACCCAGGCATGTGCCCTGACTGGGAATTGAACCTGGGACGCTTCAGTCTACAGGCTGACGCTCTAGCCATTGAACCAAACCAGCGAGGGCCTAACCTAAATTTTAAAAAGGTATTCATTATTTAACGGCAACACTTTAGCTATATTTAGGAGGCAGTACAAGGACACATGGGCCTTTCTTTGGGGTCTGAGAGAGCTTGGTGTGAGAACTTGGAAAAGATATTTCACACCCTCTGAGTCTCAGGTCCTTTATCTGCATTGATGATACTTAGCTCATGGATTCTTGATCCGTTCAATAATATAACATAGGACACATGCATAATAGTGATACACAGTACTCAGCTGAGATAGGATGCAGAAGACTTTCTTACAACTGCTGCCCTGTGAGGCTGAATGTCCCTCAGGGCTCGGCACTGCCAGGCTCATTACTGGAAGCCACTCCCTGCAATAATACTTCTAGAAAGTGAATAGTCATAGCCTCCTCAGTGGTTGCCCTGCTTCCACCTTTTCCCTCCATCAGTATATTTCCACCTTGTAGGCAGAGTGAGTCTAAGTTGCATCATGACCCTTGCCTGCTCAGAGCCCTCCGATGGCTTCCATTTGATCCAGGATAAAAGCCAGAGTCCTTACTATAACTTACAAGACCCTCCATATTAACCGCATCTATTACTCTTCACCTCACTCTCTGGGCTCCAGCCACTTAGACCTTTTTGCTAGTTCTTGAGCCCTCCCAGGGCCACTACAATCTGTTGGATGGATTGTGCTCTCCAGCTAAGGGGGCAGAGAGAGCTGAAATCCAGCATAGGCTGCACTTACCATGCTGTGCTCCTGGCATGATTGACACCAAGGTGTCTTGCCTAGCAACAGCTCTGAGCTCCCAAGGTCACTTGTGGTTACTTGCCTTGGACTCTCTCCCTTCAGAAACCTGACTTGCTCATTAATTTCCTTCAGGTCTTTCCTCAAATGCTACCTTCTCAGAGAAATCTTCTCTGACCCCTCTGGAAATAGTAACCCTCCCCCACCCCATACCATTGCCCTGCTCTGTTTTTCTCCACATCACTCTTATCTTATCTCTGCTCTCCCCGCTGTAGACATGATATTCTGGAAGAGCAGCCCCTGGATCCAAAGAATCAGCCTCACATAGGAACTTGTTAGGAATGTAAATCACCTGGCTCTACCTTCTGACTCTGAAGGCCTGTGTTTTAAAAGGCAATTCTGATGCCCACTCAAGTTTGAGAATCCTTGGTCTCTAGGAAATGAAAGAGAAGATTCTTTGTTCATTTGCTGAACAAAGTCACTGGGTTGAAGGCTCTGCTTTAACTAAGAGACCTGCCTCTCACCAGATTAGGATAAAAGAAAGTGCTCAGGGACCGTGAAGCCCCGGGGTGCACCCCTTAGCCAGGAGGGTGGCTGGATCAGGGTCCTTGTGCTTTAAATGTGCTCAACAGCCTGAATTCTGGTCCAAGCTGTGATCAGATAGATGGGGAAACGGAATCTTTTCTTTCCTCTGGCTGAGAGCTCATTCATTCCATCTTTTGAATGATCTTTACACAGGGATGGATATCTCTAGCATTTGTGTTCAGAAGCTGGGGTCAGAGGCTAAGATCTGCTGAAATTCAGCTTTTATTTTTTGGATTCAAAAAAGACCTGCTAAGAAAACCCTGCCCGTGGCTTGCCCCATGCAGGCCAGAGAGATGAGCTCAGCTGCTGGTGGTACGTGGTCAACATGTGGCTTCATCTTTGCTCACTGGACAGGAGTGTTTTCTTTCTCTCAGAGGCATCCTGCTCATCCCACACCACTCCCAACAAACTAAGAGGGGAAACAGCCGTCAAAGAGCAAGGCGAGGTACACTCTCCTTCTTGAAAGGGACCCTTGAGGTTATTCCTGGGTGGTGGGTTATGGTTACGGGTGATGTTTCTTTTTCCCTTTAGTCTTATGTATATATCCTATCTAATAAAAGAGAAAAATGGTAATTGGCGTACGGTGATACCCTTTTCATTGGCTAATCAGGGCTATATGCAAATTAACTGCCAACTAAGATTGGCAGTTAACTGCCAACTAAGATTGGCAGTTAACTGCCAACAAGATGGCGGTTAATTTGCATATGTAGGCACAATGCAGGGAGGCGAAAGGGAAAGCAGGAAGAAGCCCCCTGCCACTGACAGTGATCAGAAACCCAGGGGGGAGCTAAGAGCCTTTGCCCTGCCCCCCAGCCATGATCGGAGAATCAGGTGCCTTTTCCGCCCTGGCCAGTGATAGCAGGAAGTAGGGGTGGAGCCAGCGATGGGAGCTGGGCACGGTTGAAGCTGGCAGTCCCGGGAGCTAGGGGTCCCTTGCCTGGGCCTAAAGCGAAGCCCACGATCGCGGGGCCGTTGCAGCTGTGGGTCCCTGCTGCCCGGGCCGGACGCCTAGGCCAGAGGCGTTAGGCCTGGGCAGGGGCGGAGCCTGCAACCACGGGGAGCTGGGGGTCCCCTGCCCAGGCCTGACACCTCTGCCAGAGGCCTCAGGCCTGGTCAAGGGGCCGATCCGGTGATTGGTGATCGGAGGGTGATGAGGGTCAACTCCTCTGGCCGAGGCATCAGGCCTGGGTGGGGGTCGGAGCCGGGGATTGGGGGGATATGATGGTCCCCTTGCCCAGGCCTGAAGCCTGGGTCAGAGGCGTCAGGCTTGGGCGGGGGGTGGAGCAAGCGATCAGAGGGAGATGGGGGTCCCCTGCCCAGGCATGATTCCTGGGCGGGGGCCAGAGCCAGTGATGGGGGGAGATGGGGGTCCCCTGTCCAAGCCTGACACCTCTGGCGGAAGCGTCAGGCCTGGGCAAGGGGCCGATCCTGCGATTGGAGGGTGATGGGGGTCAATGCCTGAGGGCTCCCTGTATGTGAGAGGGGGCAGGCTGGGCTGAGGGACATTCCCCCCCCCACACACACACACCCAGTGCACGAATTTCGTGCACCGGGCCCCTAGTGTGTGTGTATATATATATATATAAAATGTATTTTATTGATTTTTCTACGGAGAGGAAAGTAGAGGGATAGTTAGAAACATCAATTCAGCTGCCTCCTGCACACTCCCCACTGGGGACGCGCCCACAACCAAGGCACATGCCCCTGACCGGAATCGAACCCGGGACCCCTCAGTCCACAGGCCAACGCTCCATCCACTGAGCCAAACCGGCCAGGGCAGTCTTATGTATATTTTAAAATTTTCTACTCATACCCTGGAACATGTATTTGTTTTTGCAATGTAAAAGGTTAAAAAATAAATTAAACTGCACAGATAATTTGTGAAATAGGTAAAACAAAACAGCTGTATATCGAGAGGAATGATATATATTTATACTAGTATTTCATTCCGCAGGTCTTAAGTCAAATTTCTGCATACTTGGTTCAAATCTCTCTACCTACACCCCACCCCCCACCCCCTCCCAGCAGCTTTATAGAAACAAGCTTTAATCTTAGGCATTCCACTTTCTGCTGAAGAACAAAGGGACAGTCAGAAGGGAAATGCTTTTGCCGTGGGTAACATTGTTCTTGAGGACAGAGTCATCAGTGTGCCTGTCATGGGTCAGGTGTGGCTTTTAGTCCACAGCATTTGAGCTTTAGATTATTACTAGAAACCACCTATGTCGCACGTACTATGTGCCAGGCATAGGTCTAATGCTTTGCCTGTTAACTTTCTTTAAAAATTAAAAAAATATTTTTAGGGAGAGAGAGAAATATCGATTTGCTGTTCCACTTATTTATGCATTGATTGGTTGATTCTTGTATGTGCCCGGACTGGAGAGTGAAACAACAGCTTTGGCATATGCAGACGATACTCTAACCAACTTGAGCCACTAAACTTCTCAGCGACCATATGAAATCGAGACTTCATATTGTCTATTTTCATTTTAGAAATGAGGAAACTGAGATACAGATAGATGAAGTAATTGGCCCAACGTCACACAGCTAATAAGAGGCATGGCCTGAATTTAAACCCGGAACTGTCTGGCCCCAGAGTCCCTTCTCTCAACGACTACGCTAAATTTCCTCTCTGTACTTTTTTCTTTTTTTTTTTTTAAATATATTTTATTGAGTTTTTACAGAGAGGAAAGGAGAGAGATAGAGAGTTAGAAACATCGATGAGAGAGAAACATCGACCAGCTGCCTCCTGCACACTCCCTACTGGGGATGTGCCCGCAACCAAGGTACATGCCCTTGACCGGAATCGAACCTGGGACCTTTCAGTCCGCAGGCCGACGCTCTATCCACTGAGCCAAACCCGTTTCGGCTGTACTTTTTTCTCTCAATTGGAGGACCTCTTTCAAAAATCCTTAGTAGGAAATTCAACTACAGACATTATTGAGGTTCTCTTCTCTTCTCCACAAGAGCAAATAAGAATCCTCAGCTTGGAGAAAGGAGGGGGTTGGGAGTCCAATGTGCGCCCACCTGTGGCTTCCTGGTTCCATATTGGTGGCCACCCTCAGGGCTGGTTCCTCCTGCTGGCTCACGGCAAACAAGAGGAGCACAGGACTGTATTGTGCTCAAGATTTACTCTCTTCAAAACCCCCTCCCCCTACCGGCCCCCATCTATGGCGGCTCAGTGGGCACTCAGGGCTCAGGCTCTGTCCAGTGTGGAGACCCCAAACACCAATCAAGGGTATAGTCTGTGGTAGGCAGTTCTACAGACATGAGCAGAGCAAGGATGATGGGCCAGATACATAAGGTCACCAGGATGGAAAGCCTCAGGTGCCTAGCAACGACATTTGTAGGATGTACCTGGCCCTCAGGGTGACGTTTCCTCCTCTAGCATAACACTGGTCTTGAGGTTTGGACCCCCTGACCTTTCCCTTCCAGCGATAACATCTAGGCCTCAGTTATATTTCAGCTCCAGGCCCAGATAAGCAACAAAACCAGCCACGGCTGACATCAGGACCAGCTGCTTTGGATAATGACCCCCTGCCCTGGCCCCTGCCAATCAATCAGTGGAGGCCACAACCTGAAAGGACACACCTGGGAAACTGCTGAATATTCTATTAAGATCTTTCCCTGGGACCGCCCCTAAAATCTCCTCCCTTAAAACCCGTAGGATGAGGACCTGGTGCACCCTCTTCCAGTGAGCACGTAAGTGCCTTTCCCTTGCCCCCATCTCCCTGCCCCATGCAGGGTACCTTTAGCTTCCTCACTCCCAAGCTCCAAGGGCCCTTCCTTTACCTCCGTTACTTCGTTTCCAGGCCCATTTCTATTAAGAATTACTTCTACCTCTGTGATTTACCAAATACATGTTCTCTTACAGTTTGGGTCTTGGCTCTGAATTCTTTTCTAGCCAGAACCCAAGTACAGAGGTTGCTGAACCCAGGTTCGGTCTGACCCCATCTGCCAGACACCTGGGGGTGTTCCCGCCGCCGACAACAGTCTCAGGACATTTCTGCCTGCCTTCTCCGCTCAAGTAACGGCCGCTGTCACCTCTTCCTGTGAACACCCAGCTGGATCCTCAGTTGTGATGAGACAAAGGATTTTGATTGGAGGAGGGGGTCAAAGGTATCGTAGTGCTGATCCCTCCTAGCAGGGTGGGAGGTGGGGAAGGACAGACTGTTGGCATGTAGTTATATGTTGATAAATCACTTATCCTATTGCAATTTTCCATGTGAAATGAATCACGAGTGTAAGGAAGCCGAGGTGGGAGAACTTAGGGACTAGCAGGTGGAAAGGCAAGAATCACTTGAAGATGATTGTTCAAAACACTTGAACCCCACTCCACGTTTATGGAATCAGAATTCCCCAGAGGATTTTAGGAGTACTAACGTTTGGCATCCTTTGGTCTGCATGGTCGGGAAAATTTTTGCTTCACCCATGAACTGGCATCCTATTGTTGACCAGAGAAGTTAGAAAATATATAAGGCCCATCAGAACGGTCAGAGCAAACCTTGTAGATATGCCCCAGCTGCAAGGGGTGGCAATGATGTGTGTGGGTGGAGGGTAAGATGGGGGGGGGGGGGAGTTGTTTTTGAGGTTTATTCATAGAAGTGCAGTTAGAGGGAAAGTCAGGGCACTGATTAGGAGAAAAGAAAGTGTTCAGGAAAATTATCTGAAATTTGGGAGTAAAGTAAAAAGATGATTGCCCGACATTTTAATAACCTGCTAGAGCATTTTCTAATAAGCCTGCCTCCGGGTTAACTGAGCCTCTGGGAATATAACTTTGTTTGACCTGCCATTCACAATTAGATTCCATTTGTTTACAGCTCTGAAAAGTGAGAGATTAAGTTGTGTTAAACCAGTGGTTCTGAACCTTCTGGCCCTTTAAATACAGTTCCTCATGTTGTGACCCAACCATAAAATTATTTTCGTTGCTACTTCATAACTGTAATGTTGCTACTGTTATGAATCATAATGTAAATATCTGATATGCAGGATGGTTTTAGATGACCCCTGTGAAAGGATTGTTCGACCGCCAAAGGGGTCATGACCCACAGGTTGAGAACCCCTGTAAGGGGCTTTTTTTTTTTTTTTTCTTCTCCCCTGTAGGACATTACTCAGCACTGAATCTGACTTAGCACCCTTATTTCAGCATGTCCTTTTCCACTGACCTGATAAACCACATTTCTCATTTCCTCATGGAACTGGCTTTGTCTCTCTGCTAGTTCCCGCATTAATGAGTTGAATTAAACTTTGAATGTGCTTATTATCTCTTCATAGGAGAACTATGATTCCCTTCAAATGATGCTTTTACAAAGCACACTGAGCATTTTTAGGTCTGAGGAGTAAGCTGAGGCAGTAAATGGGAAGCCAGTCAAAGGGATAAGAGTTAAATTCATTAGGAGCAAACCTCGGGGATGTGCCCCAGCTGCAGACTGAGAGAGCGAGCGAGTTCTAGACCAGGTAAGGTGAGCAGTGCAGGATGAAGGTCACAAAGGCGACAAGGTTGTCAGGTGTTCTGTTTGTGTGTGGCACCCTGGGGGAGACCAGCGTTGTTTTAAGGCACCATTTTGGACCACTCATACTTCTTGCCCTAAGAGGAAGTTCAAAGCTAAGATCTACACTCAATTGCTCTTCCTTTCCTCAGCCAGCACGTTTCTGTTTATTTTTCTCTTTTCCTGTCTTTATGTCACTTGGACTTTCTCTTTTGTTCTGTGCTTGTTATTTTTTTTTTCCCTCAAAATATATTTTATTGATTTTTCACAGAGAGGAAGGGAGAGAGAGATAGAGAGTTAGAAACATTGATGAGAGAGAAATATCGATCAGCTGCCTCCTGCACATCTCCCACCCAGGTACATGCCCTTGACCGGAATCGAACCTGGGACCCCCCAGTCCGCAGGCCGACGCTCTATCCACTGAGCCAAACCGGTTTCGGCCTGTGCTTGTTATTTGACGTGTCTTCTTACAGAAGCTATTTGAATTCCTGTTATAACTAAAGAGAAACAAATGAATCAATAAAATAGAGGGAGATGTCTCAATATTACACCCTGACCTAAATTGATGTGGTTTTTTCATAGTTACTAGGCTCTTTGTTTTTATTTTATTTTAGTTTTTGGTTAATATCTGTAGTGTCCATCAGCTATTATGTTAGAAGATAGCAAATTTAAAACGGAATTTATCCAGCTAGACATTTATATTTAAGCAGGCACAAACAGGCAGGGTAGGGTTAGGGTTAGAATTAGTTTACAGACCACCTATGTGGCAAGATCAAGAAAGGCTACTTCTTTGTCTTTGATAGCACTTGCCCTAACTGGTTGGTTCAGTGGATAGAGTGTTGGTCCATGGACTGAAGGGTCCCGGGTTTGATTCTGGTCAAAGGCATGTACCTTGATTGCAGGCTCAACCCCCAGTAGGGAGTGTGCAGGAGGCAGCTGATAAATGTTTCTCTCTCATCGATGTTTCTAACTCTATCCCTTTCTCTTCCTCTCTGTAAAATCAACTACTAAAATAAAAAAAAAAGAGTAAATATGTCAAACACTATTTAAAATAAAAAGGAAAGGCGCTCTCCAGAGGCCATTGTGGCAATGTTTAGGGGTGAGCTTGCCTCACCACCGAGGTGAGTGAGGGGGCCAAGAATCCTACTAGATCAGCAGTTGGACACAGAACCTTTGAAAATCAAGCCTCAAGAGACATTCCCAAAGTGCAGGAGGCTTTTAAAACTCGTAGACCCTGGTTGTAAAAAGATAAGAGTGTCTCTAGTATTTTTGGCAAATCCATGTATTTAAAAACATCACAGGTTTCACCAAAAAGTTCTATTTCCATAAATGGTCATTGTGCTAATTAACAAAACTCCTGATGTTGGTTGGAGATAAAGTTAGCTGAAGCATTGGCCTTAGCCATCTCTGGTGCATGGCCTTTTGATTAAATGCTTCTTGACCATTCAGCACAGGGCAGTCCACTTCTAGGACATAGTTGAAAACTAAAACCCCCATGCCATACTGTGGGAAAGTGTTTTAAAGAATTTCCCAGCCACATCCCATCCAGGATATGGAAAAATTCACTGTGCTCTCTCTGGCTGGTATAGGAATTAAATGATAAGCCACAATAGCTTTGAATCAGCCTTGATTAAAATTAATTTTAATAATTTCATAGCAGTAAGTGTGACAGAATAGCAAGTTGTCAACGCAAATGCTGTTGAGAAGGCAAAGCACTGCTTTACATAGATTAGGGAGATGAGAAAATATTTATACACCAGTTGCAAAAAAGAAAAGAAAACAAAACAACAAAAACGCTGGGGTTTAACTGATTTTTAACCCATATCTTGTCATCATAATGTTGATTTTCGAGCTAAGTTTTCTAGAAAGGCAGAGAGGCAGTTTTCCTGTAATAGCTGAAAGTTTACTTAATATAAATCTGAAAAGATTACCCACAAGTCATTTTGAGACCATTAGTTTGTGTTATAAGGAACTACATTTGTTAGAATATTTATTATGAAGAGCAGTGTTTATCACTTAAAGTTGTAAACTGAATTTGTCCCTGGAGGTGGAATTAATGGCCAACCATGGGATCATTGATCCCCTGACTATGAACTCTTGACCTTGTTGTAATTAATTTGTCATTGTATGCAAATCAAGCATCTTTTTTGGAGGAAGTAATGTTATTCCTCCTAGTACAAGTTCTAGCCAAGTAAATGTTAAGTATGTGATTTCAGCAGATAACGACACAAAGCAAATTCTTTCTTCCACTGTAGCTTTAGACCTGTTTTCCAGCAGCCTGTGGAAGCTGTGTGGCAGAATTACTGGATATTCCGGGTACAGTTTCTGAAAATGATGCTATGCTGTGGATGAGCGTAAAGCCCAGGCTTTGACTGTACAAAGGTTAACTATTTTTTTGTTTATGTTTGGTTTCTCAATCTCTTCTCGTCTGCTTTCTGTCATGGATGTAGAAATCTTGTCTCTCCAAAGAGCTTAACTTTGTGGATTAGCCTTGGATTCCAAGAACACAGCAAAGTGCCGCTCCCACTGTGAGTACTCAGCCAGCCTTCGCTGGTGATAACTGGGTCTCTTCATCTCTTCAAGGATCCAGCTTGGGTATGAGGATGGAGGAGGGTAGTTTAAAATCTTTGATGCCTTCCTCTCTGAGCCAAAATGAGGAAGTCCTTTATGTCTCCGTGTTTATGGGGGATGGGGAACAAGACTTGCTTTCAGATCAATACAAATTTTAGAACGGGGTGAGGCTATTACCAATGGAAGCTAGTTTGTCCACTGATAAGCACACATTCTTCTGATGGGGTCTCATATTGGAATTGTCAAAATTATCCTTCTTATTCATGGCTGCTAGCATCTAATCTCCCAAATTCTCCACAAAGATACTATTACGGACATAGTATTACATTTATTGCATCATTTCCCCTCTTACTGTATCTGACCTAACAAGGGCATGTGAGGGGTGGCTTATGTCTGAGATTCTGCCACAGCCTGGTTTTTATACAGATCTGATGGAATACATTGAGTAACAAATTTGTGGCTGGGATTGCCTAATTCATTCCATTAGGTATAAGGAAATGTCTTGAATTTTTAAAAGCACTATAACTATAGCCATGATTTAGGAATTCCCGAGTTTAGCACCAAGTCTTCTCTTGCCAGCCTCAAATTTCTCATACCTAGTTCCTCAATAATTCTTTCCTTTTCAGAAAGTACTGTGAACTCCATCTTTTGTGTAAACTTTAGGACTTTTGCAGGGTCTGAATAGTATTAATTCCTTGGTTAAATCCCATTATCTATGCTCCTGTTCATCCCTGCTTTCCTGGAATCATCTTTTCATTTTCTGCCATCTGCATCGTCAGTGAGGATGAAAATGGAGACACTTTTATTTGAGGCAGTTTTCAAATAAAAGAACGATGTGTCCTTTTTGAACCTCAAGTTTTTTTTAAAAAAGTATTTATTGATTTCAGAGAGAAAGGGAGAGGGAGAGAGATATAGAAAATCAATGATGAGAGAGAATCATTGATCATCTATCTACCTCTTGCACGCCTCCTACTGGGGACTGAGCCCCAAACCTGGGCATGTGTCCTTGACCGTAATCTAACCCGGGACCCTGCAGTCTCCATGCTGATGCTCTATCCCAGGGGTCCTCAAACTACGGCCCGCGGACCACATGCAAATACAAATACTGTATTTGTTCCCATTTTGTTTTTTTACTTCAAAATAAGATATGTGCAGTGTGCATAGGAATTTGTTCATAGTTTTTTTAAAACTATAGTCTGGCCCTCCAACAGCCTGAGGGACAGTGAACTGGCCCCTGTTTAAAAAGTTTGAGGACCCCTGCTCTATCCACTGAGCCAAACTGGCTAGGGATGAACCTCAAGTTTTGTTGATAAAATGAGGTTTGACAAGATGATCCATAAGATCCTCTAGGGCTAAATTCTCTGAATATATAAACATTGTAGCTGGATGTTGTATTTGGCTCTAGGGTTCCTGGTAGCAAAAGAAAATAGGAAAGATGTTGAATTATATGGTGTTCATTGTCTGACAAAAAGAAGTGCAGGCTCAAGTACGAAAGTAGACTATAGGACCCTGGAAAAAGTTTTAAATTGTGTCTTCTCAAAAGTCATAGTGATGATCCTGAGTTACAAGTGACCAAAATTCAAATTGAGTTAGCTTAAGCAAATAAGGTAATGTACTGATACACACACACACACACACACACACACACACACACACACACAGGAAGGGCAGGTATTTGACTATCCTCAGGATTTCATCTCTGCTTTCCTCTGTGTTTTGGGATCTGGCAGGAAGGTTTTACAAAGCGGAAACCATAGCAACAGGCAAATTCAACATTGTATCTTTAAAGCTTCATAACTTCATAACCAGAGATGATGGTAGGGGGAAAAATCCAAGGGAAGATTTTGATTGGCCAGGCTTGGGTCACATGCTGACTCTTGGATCAATCATGGTGTGGGGCCTGCAGCTCCCTCCCACTGGAGCTGAGGGGGGAAATGGAATTTTCCCATTAGGAGGGTGGCTACCATTCCAGGTAGGCAAAAAGGAAAGTGACTGTTTCACCAAGTCATGGTTGCTCCCCTTTCCCCTTCTACTCTAGGTTCAGGTTGATGACATAAACTTGTCCTTCTCAAAAGTCCACTATACCCCCAAAGCCCCTAGGTCTTTTTAAAAAATTGTGACTTATCTCCTGACTGAGGTTTACCTGCTCAGTGTCTCTCTAAGTGCTTTTCATGGCCGTGACTAGCAACCTTGATAATTTAATCTGTGCTGCAAACAGATAGGCTAGAGGTGATAAAGACCACATAGGACACATTTGCCATCCAATAAAGTTGGGTTAATGTACTGAGCAGGGGACCACACACCAGAGGGATGATGGGGCGCCTTACCAGACAAAGGAAGACACAAACTTGGTATATAGTATTGGGGGAATGGGTGGGGTTTTGGTAAAATTTCAACAAAGCAATGCTGTGCTTGCTCAAAGCAAAGCAAGGCTGTGTATGAAGGAGTCAACATCAGGCCTGGGCTGAGATGAGAAAACTCAGGATCCAGTTTCCTTGGAAACTAAAAAGTGAGGATAAATGTGGAATGTTGTGTGTAAAATCCTTATCTGAAGCCCTGCACCTATGTTGGAGATTGAGGCTGTTTTTCTGTTAAAATGACTTAGATCCTTCAGGCAAGAATGAGGTGTTCATTCTCACGAAATGTGGTTGCAAACAGCAAAGTTTTTTGACAGTCTGTGTTTTTAGAGAACACGTTTTCTCATGTTCTTTCATTAATTAACAAAAATATTCCCCCCCCTCTACCCCAGTTTTGCAGGAGAAATTCTTTCCCCTCCACTCATCATACATGGTGGGGCAAAAGGCAGGTTTACAGTTTATTCTTGGTTTTTAAAAAAATGAATTATTGTATTATTTTCCATAAGAACAACTGTAAACTACCCTGTATACACATACTCTTGATTAAGGCCTCTTGAAATAGGAGCATGACTTTCGTAGTCAAGCATAACGGAGTGAGTTAAGGTGGAAATGCTATGGCAGTTACAAGGATAAGTTGGAAAAGGTCTTTGGGAGTTTAGGTATGTCACTGTGGCAATTATATGCCATTTATTCACCTTGAAAATATTTGTTGAGCTTCTACTATGTGCAAAGGAGATACAATTTCTATCCTGGAGCAGCTCACAATTTAGTGAGGGAAATATCATGGAAGGAGACAAACCCAGAACTCCAGGATAAGGGCCATAGTGGATTTTGGCATAAACGTTTGCGAAAGCAAAGAGGAAGGAACTGTAAGCTCTGATCTGAGGAATTCGGTCCCACTCATGGCAAGAATAGTCAGCGAAGGGAAGAATCGGAGGTTTTAAGGTGAGGAGTTTGCATTTGGAAGATCTGCCCAGCACAGCTCTGAGCTCACCCGCCTCCGGTGTATAGTTCCTGAGCACAGCCTCCCACCACAGAGTTGAGCTTCTCTTCATGAGGCTTTCTCATTGCTAAGGTTGCTCACAGGGCAGCCTGGAAGTGTCGAGGATTTAATCCTTCCTTTCCTTTAGGGGCAATCCTCACTCACTGAGGAGTGGCATCTGGTGTCCAAATCCCAAATGTTTTCCAATAGGACGTTTTTGAGGGTCATTATTCGTTTCTCTGAGGGTACCTGGTGGGCTTGAACCCCAGTGGCCTGCAGAGGTAACACACTCATTAAGGCACACTTTTTGATTTTCATTCCTTTAGGTCTTACTTTCTATATTTCCTCTCTTGCTTCCCTGGATTGCTTTCTGAAAATATCGCCTACACCCAAGTCCTTGTCTGAGGTTCTGCTTTTTAGGGAACCCAAATTAAGATAGCAAACGTCTCCCCTGTAGGGGAATAGTGCACAAGGAGGAGTGGGAAGATGGCTTGAAGGTCAAGGAGAAGACCCAGAGTAGAGGAAAGTGGTGAATGCTCTGAGGTAACAGGAGAAATAAGGACCTTACTACCTACCTAGGGTCAGTGTTAGAGTTCAACACCATGAGCTTAAAGCAGTGGTTCTCAACTTTCCTAATGCTGTGACCCTTTAATACAGTTCCTCATGTTGTGGTGACCCCCAATTTCATTGTTACAAATTGAACATAATTAAAGCATAGTGATTAATCACAAAACAATATGTAATTATATATGTGTTTTCCGATGGTCATAGGCGACTCCTGTGAAAGGGTTGTTCGACCCCCAAAGGGGTCGCGGCCCACAGGTTGAGAACCGCTGGCCTAAAGCCATCGTAGGTTCTAAGCTACTGCCTTGGGGAATGACAAGGAGACTAGAGGAGGGGGAGGCTGTTGAGTGGGTGAGTCACAGGGAGAACTTGGCTTTCTGAGCAGAAGGAGGGAATAGAAGACTGAAAACACTGGTTGGCACTAAATATCTGAGCTGAACACTTGTTGCTGAATAATTTTACATGTGATAACTTGATTATTTTCTCGAGGGAATCAGAACATTTGGTGAGCACTTGCTGCCTCAGCTCTATGTGAAGTGACTATTTCTGAGTAGAACAAAACTCTGCTGTTATCCCCACATCGTGAATAATGAAGGGACAATTGATAAAGAGCGAAGTAACCTATCATTTCGGAAGTTATCCTCTATGTAGGATGCTCTCTACGTTTTATGCCCAAGTTAACAATCTTGGAAAAACACAGAGAAGCTTGAATTTAACTTTGCTAGTGACATACTGTCTTTCTAATGGCAGCTTATTTCAGGAAACTTTATGTGACTCCATTTTCTCAAACACTCAGGCCAGAAACTAAACAACACTCCATCCCAAGAACGGGCCTTCAGATTTTGAGACACTGTATACAGAATGTGGTGGAGATGGTAATTGACCACCCCCTCCTCCCCATCTATCCTCCTTCTCCTCCTTCTTTGATAATAGAGTTGAGCTGGGCACATGGCTGCCTGCGTGGAAATCAAATCTTAAGTCTTCCCTGCTGCTTAGTCTTCCCAGACTAAGATCTGACCAATGGAATGTGGTGGAAGGAATGTGAGCAACTTCTGCTTTGCTGACTGAGGAGAAAGTCTCTAGGTTTAGCTCCTTCTCCCTTCCCACTGGCTACCCTGGTAGTACTTGCGGAAACCTCAGATGACACATTGAACATTAGCCTGGGTCCCTGAATGACTGTGTGAGGAAAGCCTCTTGCTGACTTGGAATACCGCACTTGGACTAAATTGTTCTTTAAGCCATATTATTGTGAGGTCTCTTGTTATAGCAGTTTAACTCTTACCCTAACTCCTATATTCGCACATGTAATTACTTATATATTTCCTTTGACTCTATCCTGATCCCGAACCTGGTTGGTGTGAGCTAGTTTAGAGCATCCCAGGAGGATACAGACACTTGAGCTTTACTCTGCCTGGTAAAGGTTATCAGTGTAAGGAGTGTCTGCCATTGTTCAGTGTATTAATTTATCCTTCCCTCCATCCGTCCCTCTACGCATCCATCCAAACATCCATTATACATGATGTTTTGAGACCTAATATGTGCAAGACTCTTTGCTAGGGGATAGCCAGGAGATATGAGTGACACTAAGCCGAATGGTACCCAGTCCCTGCTCTCAATGAGCTTATAGTCTAGAGACGTTAGGTGGAGAATAAATTATTAAAGTAGGGATAGTTAGGGTCAACTTTAATTCCAGTAAATCTTAATTAAATTTGAAAAAGGCTAGTTTAAATTATTATTATTATTTTGAGAATGCTCTCCCTGGTAAGTTTTTTAGTTCATTTTCAAGGTCAGTGTTCACAGAGTGAAGGACCATTTTTATTTAATGGCAACAAAGCATGCCTAAGCACAAGCAATGTGTTACTCACCATAAACACAGTCCTTGCTCCTCCCCTCTGCCCCCCCGCCCCCCGCCCACTTCCCCCTGGGAGAGTATTAAACACTGGACAAGCTGATGTGTATCCTTGAGCCTTCCTGTACTCCAGGCTGGAACAGCTTCTTAAGGGATGAAGACAAGAAGGAGAAATTGAAAGGACCAGCTTGCAAGGCTTTTCCAGGTAGGAAGAAATGCCTTCTCCCAGGGATAGTTTTTATTTGGGAACTCTAGTTTGTTTCCATTTATTTTTGCAAATACACTGTTATTTTTCATTTCTAGGCAGAGATAGAGACAGACACATATAGACCAGTGATGGCGGACTTATGACACGCGTGTCAGAGGTGACACGCAAACTCATTTTTTTTGTTGATTTTTTCTTTGTTAAGTGGCATTTAAATATATAAAATAAATATCAAAAATATAAGTCTTTGTTTTACTATGGTTGCAAATATCAACAAATTTCTATATGTGACATGGCACCAGAGTTAAGTTAGGGTTTTTCAAAATGCTGACACGCCGAGCTCAAAAGGTTTGCCATCACTGATATAGACAGATAGAGGAGAAAGAGATAAAGACCGAAAGAAAGACGTTGAATAGCAAAGAGATGGAGAACCGTTGAGACAGGGAGAAAGACGCAGAGAAAACAAGCAAACCCAAAGACTATGTTAGATATACAGAGGAAGAGGAAGCTCTAAAGCTAGGACAAAAAGAGACCTGCAATTCTCTGGACTTTTATTGGGCAGGAAGATGTAAGATATCATGAGATTGCTTCCAGAATTTATCTTCTGTGTGGAAAGGTGAAACTGACTTAGGGGACTCACACATGTCACATGAATTATTTCACTGATGCAAATCGTTGGGAGACTTTAAGAATGAAGATTAGCTGAAACCGGTTTGGCTCAGTGGATAGAGCGTTGGCCTGCGGACTGAGAGGTCCCAGGTTCGATTCCGGTCAAGGGCATGTACCTGGGTTGCGGGCACATTCCCGGTGGGGGATGTGCAGGAGGCAGCTGATCGATGTTTCTCTCTCATCGATGTTTCTAACTCTCTATCTCTCTCCCTTCCTCTCTGTGAAAAATCAATAAAATATATTTAAAAAAAAAAAGAAAAAAAAGAATGAAGATTAGTGTTAGAATGGGAGGTCTAAGGAAGAAGAAAACACTAGAGCAGTGGTTCTCAACCTTCCTAATGCCATGACCCTTTAATACAGTTCCTCGTGTTGTGGTGACCCCCAATTTCATCGTTACAAATTGAACATAATTAAAGCATAGTGATTAATCACAAAAACAATATGTAATTATATATGTGTTTTCCGATGGTCTTAGGCAACCCCTGTGAAAGGGTCGTTCAACCCCCCAAAGGGGTCGCGGCCCACAGGTTGAGAACCGCTGTACTAGAGATTTAATGAGTGGACAGACTTGGTAGAGAGATAAAACTTAGCTAAAAATGACTCTCCCTCTTAGAGCATTCTCAGGGCCAATAGGGGCAATTATGAGTTAGAAATAAAAGTTTTCATCCCTTTAGTTTGCCAGGATTCATACAATTTGACTACCATTATTTTCCTTTCCATTTGACAACCAGACATAATTTTAATAATTAAGTTAAATGATTATTTCCATTTTTAATGAAAAATTTAAAGAATACAACAAAATTTAAAGAATTCAGAGAACACTCAACACTTAGATTCACTGTTAACATTTTTAATATAATTGTTTTCACATATCTACCCCTCTATTCACTTTAATCCATCTTATTATTTTATGCATTTTAAAGTAAATTATATACATCAGTACACTTCTCCCTAAGTACTTCAGCATGCGCATAATTTGCTAGACTCAAGGAAATGATTATTTTGTAAAGATCTGCAAGAAAAGTTAAGATGAAATTGATCAGTTTTAGATTTTTGTATGTAATTTCTGAATAACTGGGGCTGATGTTTCTACACTTAAATTCACTGAACAAACATAGGGATGGTGATGACTATTAAGGATGACTTCAGTGGGGTGAAAGGGAAAAAATTTTGGCTGAAAATTATTCCACAGGATCTATAAGAGAAAAATCTATCACCTTTTTGTCTTTTTTGTATTGATCTTCAGAAATAAAGAAATGGGATCAGGGAATACCAAATATAGAAGGGTCCTTTTTAAAATTTCAGTCCTTGAGTGGGTAACCCACAGGCTTTTGAAAGTAGTCTGCCATCACATAGTTCTGCTGGTAGTTTCTGACTCATAGGAATGGGCTTTGAAAGATCAAGGGATGTGTTTATCTTGACACTGAATAAAAGTACTAAAGCCATGTTTATATTTTTTCAGAAACAAAAAATATGATGTGTTACAGAGTCACTAGGAAGTGAAATGATAGATGTTTTCTCCCTGATGTTTTGGCCTGAAATATTCTGAATCTGAAAACATGATAACTCCTTTAAGAAGATCATACAGAAAATTGTTTTGGTCAAACATTCCACTCTAATCTTGTGTCTTATATTTGAGCTACTCACTATCTAAGACTTAGATTCTAAGTGAATTTTTGTGGCAGTGAGTTTTAGAAGAGTCATCCTTCTGATCGTATCTCTCCCCTGCACCCCCTTGGGCGTGGGTTACAGTCACAGCTGGGCTTCATCTGAGATTCCTCAGAGACCTTACACCCGCCGTGGGCAAATTACGGCCCGCGGGCCGGATCTGGCCCGTTTGAAATGAATAAAACTAAAAAAAAAAAAAGACCGTACCCTTTCATGTAATGATGTTCACTTTGAATTTATATTAGTTCACACAAACACTCCATCCATGCTTTTGTTCCCGCCCTCCGGTCCAGTTTAAGAACCCATTGTGGCCCTCGAGTCAAAAAGTTTGCCCACCCCTGCCTTAAACCAAGTACCTCCTTCCAATACTATGCCCATGATCTGGTTTTACCCATTCTACAAACTTGCCAAATGTTTAGATTTATACTGTTGCTGTGATTATATTTTTAATACAGATGAATAAAAATATAACTGTAATTAAAATGTAAAAGTAAACCCAATTGGCCTTGAGTCCTTCATTTACCAAAAAGTAATGGCATAGGGCACCAATCTTTCCAAGAGTGTCTCTAAATCTTTGTATAGGACATTCTATCTTAAGAACAGGAAGTCATTTATTCCCCTTTCCCCCTCCCATTGATTCTTAGAGGGGGAAGGGAGAGAGAGAGAGAGAGAGAGAGAGAGAGAGAGAGAGAGAGAGAGAGAGAGAGAGAGAGAGAAATGGTTGCCTCTCGCATGGCCCCAACTGGGACCGGGGGTCAAACCTGCAACGCAGGTACATGCCCTTGAGTGGAAATAGAACCCATGACCCTTCGGTATGTGCAGGTTGACATTCTTAACCACTGAGCCACACTGGCCCAGGTGGAAGTCATTTTGAGCAAATGAATTTAAGCAACAGATATTTGTCGAGCACCTACTATGTGCCATACCCTGGGGATACATCATGGAAACAAAAAGATTTCTCATAGTGCTTCTAGCTAAAGGTGGGATTGTAACAACAGATAATAAAAATCATGATGAATATTATATAGCATGTTAGGAGGCAATAAGAACTATGAGAAAAGAGGAAAAGCAGAGCAGAGTAAGGGGGGTTGGGTGTACTGGGAGAACAAGGGTGGGTAGAATTTTAAGTAGAATGGCTAGGGTGGATTAACCGTGAAGATGATATTGAAGCAAAGACTTGAGGGAGGTGAGGGAATTCACCATGCATATATGGGGATATGTGGGAAAGAGTGTTAGAGGCAGAGGAAACAGCATATGCAAAGACCCTAACAGGGACTGTAACTGGCTACTTGAAGAACATCCAGTAGGCCAACGTGATCAGAGTTTAATGAGTACGAGTGAGAGATGAGTCAGAGAGAAGCTGTGGGCCAGATCACACAGGGCCTTGTAATCTTTGTCTTTTTACTCTGAGCAAAGCAGGGAGTCACTAAAAGGCTCTGAGCAGAGGTGACTTAGGTTTTAAAAGTATTTCCCTGAATATATATTGAGACTAGACTTAAGGGAGAAAGGTTAGAAGCAATAGAGGAGATGGTGGCTCAATACAGGTTGTGGGAGAGGATCAGTTTCTGGATACACAGCTTTAATGGAGAGCCAACAGGATTTCCTGGCAGGTTAAAAATGTAGGAGGTGTATGTGAGAGAGGAGTTTATGGATTTGGGTTGTGCTATGCAAAGGTTGCACTTGACATGAATTGAGAGAAATGAAAGAAGGGAGTTTTTTTTTTGGTTGTTTTTTTTTTAAAGAGCAAAGAAGGGAACTGTTCTAGGTGCTGAGCATATATAAGGGATGAAGACACAGTCTTAACAAAGACTGGTTATTCATTGAAATAAGTGCACAAGGTTCAGAGAAAGAACAGAACAGGAAGCGATTTGCCATCAGGCTTGGGTTCGGGAGGTAACATCTGAGCTGGGTTTTCAAAGGAGCCTGCCAGGTGTGTGTGTATGTGTGGGTGTGTGTGCACATGTGCACATGTGTTGGGGCCAAGGAGTGGAGTTCATCCTTTTAGATAGAAGGAAGGAATAAGTGACATATGGTGAATCTGCAAAGTCTAAGTGAATTTGGCAAAAATACACTATGTTATAATTTTGTAACCTTCAGAAAGTTAGCCTAATCAATGCATCTTACAATCTATAAAGGAATATCTATCTTTCTGAGGGCCAGCTGATGCATTTAATGGGTACTTTTTCAATATATTTTTATAAATTTCTTATGCACTATTTAAGATAAAAAAAATGATGCAGAGAATAATAGTTCAATGGCACTTTGTTATTTTAAGCTGAAGTCCTGGAGACCAAAGTAAAAGATTCAGCTCAAGCTGAACCGGTTTAGCTCAGTGGATAGAGCGTCGGCCTGCGGACTCAGGGGTCCCGGGTTCGATTCCGGTCAGGGGCATGTACCTTGGTTGCAGGCACACCCCCACTGGGGGGCATGCAGGAGGCAGCTGATCGATCTCACTCATCGGTGTTTCTGGCTCTCTATCCCTCTCCCTTCTTCTCTGTAAAAAATCAATAATATATATATATATTTTAAAAAAGATTCAGCTCAAAGAACATAGGCAGCTAGCTTCAAAGAGCGTGTGTCATCCAAGTGACCACACTGCCGCCAGCTTGGTGTCACACCAGGTACCCTAGTCCTTTGATTTAGGGAGTCTTCTCTCACTGCTATGAAATTTCTGTTACAACCCAAAATCTCGCTTTCATCACAGCGTGGTTATAGCCTAGACATAAGGAAGCAAAAATGTCATCTCAGCCCTTTGATTCAAGCAAAGCATTTCTCTTGGAATAAAAACTGCTGAAGCTTGGTTCTGTCAATGAGAAAGGATGGAATTTTGGGGACTTTGTTCCATAGATTATCACTTGACAGAAGTCATGGTAACCTCTCATGTTTTGTAGCTTTTTTACAAAGTCCTTCCTCCCCCATTAGCTCATGCCATCCTGCCAAGTGGTGATGGCAAGGCATCATTGCCTCTATTTCATGCGGCCAGACCTGAGGCTTAGAGAGTTTAAGAGACTTCCAAGAAGTCACATAATAAGGATGTGGCAGGGGCGACACTTGAACCAGAAAATTCACAGTCAGCTTCTGTGCATATTTTACTGTTCCACACTACACTCTCTCTCCAGTGTCTGGGGCAACCTTCTTAAAGGACATAGAAATAAAGGACCATGTGTGTGACACCAGACTAGATCATGCAGAGGGCCAACTTACCCTTATTCACTATCTCGACCTACTCCTTCTATGTTTCCTGGTGGCAGGAAGTAAGGAGTGACAGAATGCCCTGACCTACCCATGGCCGTTGGAGAGATGCACTGATCTGCTAGTGGAATGTAGGCATCCTTCCCCAATGAAATGTTTCAGAAAGACAGGGTAGTTATTCCCAATTCCCTGGCAAGACCCAACTCATGAAATGCTGTGGTGGTGGAGTTTATAAGCCACACATAAGTTGAGTCTGAGTAAATATTTTTTATTGGATTAAATCATTCAGCCGTTTGCTTACCCATGTATATAATGTTCATAAAAGAAAATGTTCATTAGTTGGCTCCAATGTAGCCAGCACTACAATGATTTCTCAGACCAAGTCTCCACCCTCTATGTGTTCACAGCCCAGTGAGGGAGATAAACAATTAGGCAGGAAATGACAATGCAATATGGCAAATGACATCACTGATGTATGAACCAGGAGTTACAGGAAACGAGATGAATCAGGATATGAAGAGGGCCTAGAATAGTTAAAAAAAATGCCCAACAGCTGAGGTTTTGTTCAGTTTCAAAATTTTAAGCACCTCACAAATTAACTGTGTGTGGATCTTGTAATTACCATAGCTGATGGGAGCATCATGCCATCAGCACCCACTCACTGCTTTGCTGAGCTGTGGCATTGTCATCTTTACCCCTCCCGGGAGGAATGCTCCAGGACTCTGCATCTTGTTATACTTTTCTTTTGGCGCCTAATGACACATTAATTGTCATTGAAATGTTTGACACAGCCTCCCTCAAATATTTTGCAAAAAGTTGTATATGTATGATCCAAGCAGTCATAAGATTTGTGAATGGGCACAGAAAGCAAATGTTAATATTTATGCAAAAGGTTAAGGCTAACCTTTAGTTTGTTTTAACTGTCAGACATGCTGTGTGGTTTTTAACGTGTTGTATACAAAAAAAAATCTGTTTATGTCCCCCAATTGTTTGGCTCCTGGGGTTTCCTGTTGCCCAGATGTGGTACGCTGTGAGTCTGTCTTGTAGGAAAGCCAAATCTACGGTGCTTAAAATACGAGATAGAGAGATAGATAGATAGATAGAGAACATAGCTTCAGATTTCAAAGTATAGTTAGAAATTAAATAAAAAATGTGTTAAATTAATTTTGCATATTTGCATTGGGCCTTTCATCCAAATATATTGCAACTTCTGCTTATCTCTCGGTCATTTAATCATAAAGAGGAGGTTTTTGAATTGATCATCTCGTTCTTTTCTCCACCGAGTTAATAATAGACACTTGATTTTCTCCATGGGGAGCCCGAGATGCTGTTGAAGATCAGTGGAGCAGACATCTGCCTGGGCAGAAACCATTGCATACTAAATGCATGGAAGAATGGTTTTCAAAGTGTGGTCCCTGGGACCAGCTCAGCATGCAGATTCTCATGCCCCATCCCAGACCTACTGTACAGGAACTCCGGAAGTGGGGTCCAGGAAGATGGTTTTTAACTGGTCCTCTAGGTGATTCTGACGCAATGATCAAGCTTGAGAACCACCATCATAGAACATTAGAGATGGAATCTTTACTTTTATGGTTAAGGGGTCCACAGAGAGAGAACAGAAATGCTGAAGGAGGCTGGTATATAAAGCACTGCTAATTTAATTAAATGGAGTTAAGGTGGTTTATGGTTGAAGACTGAGAAACTTTGCCCAGGTCCTCTCTTCTGTCCCACCTTCTCACTTCAGGTATTTGAAAAAAAGGTCTCCATAAAACTTATCATGTCTTAAGAGCTTGTACAGCGCATTTGCTCCAGAAAGGCTTACCCAAGTCCCAGCACTCCAAAACCGTAACTCCCTAGCCTAGACCTTGGATGAGCTCCATTTGGGTGTCTAAAACGTGTCCTGTGTTTTTGCACATGCTTGTTCACTTGCTATTTTCTTTTCATCCTTCAAGTCTCAATTCTAGTGACGTCTGCTCTGAAGCCTTCACCCAAGGGAAGGGAGGTGCTCACCCACTGTGCTCCTCAGCACCTTGTATAAATTTCTGCAGTATTTTGCTCACCTCACAATGTTGCAATTTATCCATCTCTGTCTCTCCAGTAGAGTTCCAAGTCCTCTTAGAAAAAGAACTACTTCTTTAATCTGTTATTTCTAGCAGCCAGTGTCTGGAGCAACCTTCTTCTTAAAGGACACAAAAGAAATAAAAACCATGTATGTGACACTAGACTAGATACTTGCAGAGGGCCGTTCTTGCCCTTATTCACTGCTCTGTCTGTGTTTCCTGGTGATAGGAAGTAAGGAGTGGCAGAGTGCCCTGACCTACCCAGGGCCTTTGGAGAGAGGCCTGATCTGATGGTAGGTATCCTTCCTGAATGAAATGCCACAGAAAGACAGGGGACTTATTCCCATTACCCTAGCAAGACCAACTCATGCAATGCTGGGGTGGTGGCAAATCAATGAAAAAGTTGTAAGAGTATCTCATGCCCCCATCCCCCCCAGAATTATTATAATCTACTGAATATTTGGGAGTAAATTCCTGATCTTAAGACCCTTTGCTTCATAATATATTGTGTGTATTTCTTAATAACGGGACATTTTCTTATATGACTACAACACAATGATCAAAATCAGGAAATTGGACATTGAAATAGAATTATTACCGTAATATTCAGTCCACATTAAAATTTTACCTATTGTCTCACTTAATGTCCTTTATAGCAATTTTTTTTTGCAATCCAAGATCATATATTGCCTTTAGCTGTCATATCTCTTTTTTAAAAATTTTAAATTAAATTGATCTTTTGGTTAATTCTCACCTGGGGATATTTTTTCCATTGCTTTTTCAGAGATAGTGGAAGGGAAAAAGGGGATAGGATGGAGGGAGGGAGGGAGGAAGGGAGATAGAGATAGATAGATAGAGAGAGAGAGAGAGAAAAAGAGAGAGAGAGAGAGAGGTGAGAGAGCCACATTGACTGGTTGCCTACTGCACATGTCCAGACCTGGGCCACGGAGTGAATTGGTAACTTAGGTGTGTTCCCTTGATCAGAAATTGAACCTGAGACCCTTTGGTCCTATGCTCTAACCATTGACCAACACCAGCCAGGGCAGCTTTAGTATCTCTTTAGACTTTTTTCATCTCAGTTTGTTCTTCAGCTCTTCTTTGTCTTTCATGATAATACTATTTTTGAGAGGCAAATGCCAGTTGCTTTTTAAGACTGCCCCCAAGTTTTTTTCATTTATATGATGGTTTCCTCATTATTAGATTTAGGTCATGGATCTTGAGGAGGGCTACCATATACTAGTAAGTAAGTGATGTTGAGTTTTCTCATGTGTAATATCAGGAGGTACTTGATGTTGGTTTATCCTATTATTGTTGACTAGAGGCCTGGTGCACAAAGTTTGTGTATGGGCAGGGTCCCTAGGCCTGGCTGGACATCAGGGTCTTCCAGCTGCCTGCTGGGGCCTTCCTTCATTCTGTGCCACCCCCTGGTGGTCAGCACATGTCATAGCGAGCGATTGAACTCCCAGTCTCCCAGTTGAACTCCTAAGGGGATACTTTGCATATTAGCCTTTTTAATATATAGACTAGAGGCACAGTGCATGGAATTTATGCATGGGGGCGGGGTCCCCTCAGCCCAGCCTGCACCCTCTCCAGTCCAGGACCCCTCGGGGGATGTCGACTGCCGGTTTAGGCCTGATCCCAGTGATCGGACCTAAACCGGCAGTCGGACATCCCTCTCACAATCCTGGACTGCTGGTTCCTAATCGCTCACCTGCCTGCCTGCCTGGTCACCTCTAACTGCCCCCCTGCTGGCCTGATCACCCCTCACTGCCTCTACATGACAACCTGATCACCCCTAACTGCCCCCCCTGCTGGCCTGGTCACCCCTAACTGCCCCCCACTGCTGTCCAGGTCACCCCCAACTGCCCCTTCCCTGCTGGCCTGGTCGGTCCTAACTGCCCCCACCCCCCACTGGCCTGGTCACCCCTTACTGCCACCCCTGCCAGCCTGGTTGCCCTTAACTGCCCTCCCCCCCCACCAGCCTGGTCACCCACAATTCCCCCCTCCCAAGTTTCCCCTCATTGTCCCCCTACCAGCCTAATCACCCTCAAGTGCCCCCCTGCCAGCCTGGTTGCCCCCTCAAGTGCCCCCCCGCCAGCCTGGTTGCCCCCTACTATGCCCCTCTGCCAGACTAGTTGCCTCTAACTGCCCCCCCCCCCCCGCTGGCCTGGTCGCCCCCAACTGTCCCCCTGCTGGCCTGGTCATCGCTCACTAACCCCCCTGCCGGCCTAGTCGCCCCACGCAGCCTGTTGTTCAGTCGTTTGGCCGTCCCTCACTAGCCCCCCTGCTGGCCTGGTCATAGGCAGCCATCTTATGAGGGTGTGAGGGTTAATTTGCATATTACCTCTTTATTATATAGGATATTAATTTTGGTCACTTGGTTAAGTCGTGTCCACCATGTTTATCCATTGCAGATACTTTTTTGTTCTCTTTATAAGTTATTTGTGAGGGGATACTTTGAGATTGTGTTAAAATACTGTTTTAGCATCACTTAATGACGCTTTCCTGAATCAATTATTACTATGGTGGGTACAAAGTAATTATTTTAATTGAACAAATTAATCTTAAAAAAATAAATTGTCCTAATGAGTTAAATGTTTAAACAGCAAACTTTGAGAGAAGTCTTTCTCTGCCCCAAACCTATGAGAATTATTTCCAGAAAGAATTGTTATCTGATGCTATCTCTACCTAATTGCACTTCATTTAATGGCTTTGTTTTTTGCCTCCACAATGGGCCCTGCATGTTCAACTGCAAACCCCCTTTAGCAGCTTAAATTCAATATAAACATCTTCATGGAATAGTATATATAATATAGATAGTAAGTCCTTAACATACAGACCTTTTTCTCTTTGTTGATATAGCACACACATATGAACAGCTGTAAAATGTTTATAAACGTTTGACTTTCCCACTAGATTTCCATAAACAGCTCTGGTGCTTTATTTACAACTAACTAAAAAGAATTTTCATTTTTTATGACATATTGCCTTATACGAATAACTAGGTCATAATGAAATATTAAAATGTAGATACTCTAATTTTTTATTTCATCTAACTTTATTAACCCAAGACTTAAAACAGATGAAGTATACAGTGGTGTGTGGAGCCTGTTTACTGGCCTGTGAAAGCTGACAGTAACTCTGCAAACCAGTTGTTAAATACAGACAGTTTAAAATTATATTACATAAACTTAAAATTAAATAAATTATATTAAAGACAGTGAGTACTCAAAAAGGTTGACAGATAGGATTTTATTGTAGTAATAGTCATAATCAAAATGTATGATTTTATTTTGGATGATTCTTTCTGGCACTGTCAAACTCTCAAGCTCTTTCCTCCCATACTGTCCTTAATCCATTAGAACTGTCTGTTCTTTAAGATTCATGCATCCATTTACTTGCATTTATTTATTTATTTATTTATTTATTTATTTATTTATTTATTTATTTATATTTTTATTGACTTCATAGAGAAAGGGAGAGGGAGAGAGAGATAGAAACATCAATGATGAGAGAGAATCATTGATTTGCTGCCTTTTGCGCACTTCCTACTGGGGATAGAGCCTGCAACCTGGGCATGTGCCCTTGACTGGAATCGAACCTGGGACCTGTCAGTCTGTAGACACTGTCCACTGAGCAAAACCAGCTGGGGCCATTTACTTGCATTTAGATGAAAATTCACTGGGGAATAGGATATTTATACTCTTAAAGTATCTTTGCTCAAATTACTTATATGCCTCCTTGAGGAGGCATTAATGGGAAGTTGATGTAGAAACTGAGGGACAGAGAAATCCAATTATATCACATATGTTTTGGAAAATCACTGGACCAATTCCTTGGGGAATGATTGTAATATAGTGGATGATAGAGTAGGCGTCTCAAATCAGCATCAAGCTCTCTGAATCATCACATAAACCTTGAGAGGTAAACTGGCTTGCTGAAATCCACATGGAACAAATGGTCAAGCTGAAACAGAATCAAGGCCTGTGGGCTCCCTCTGAAGTCGTGACTTCTCCCGGTATTTTCTGTTGGCATGGAAAAAAATAGATGTGTATCTGTGAGTCACCCTTAAGGAGTAAATTAAGCCTGCACAGTAGAAATGTGTCTTCAGGGAAACAGGGTGACTACACGTACACATTCTGAAAAGAGGATCTCAAATGTTGGGTGGGTGGCTGCTATTTCTGAGCATCATGATATCATTTTCATACAATATTCTGCTTAAAAGGCCCAAGATTTAAAAGTGATTTAGATACTGAAATTCTTGCTTAAATTCTTTGATATGTTTAAAGAATGATCCTTAAAGTTTACTGAATTTCTTATCATTTCTGGTATGTAAAATTTCTCTCCCCAAGTAGGTTGTTCAGTTCTGTAAACACAGAGTTTGTAATTCCATTCTCTGGAGCACCAACTACAGAGTTTTAGACATAAAACTGCTCTTCGAAGACCTAGTTGGTGGATAAAGGAACTTAGGTCTTGAGCTCATACTCTTACCCCAGGGTAAATTGCTCACAGGTCTTCATTTTACATGAAGTGGACACAGGGAAGTTAATGACAGTCTGGACTTAACAGATTTCCATTGAAGAGTTTGAAGGAGATGTTTTGAGGTCCAGGCATGCACCCTGGACCTATAGTCAGGTTCCCTGGGACAGCAGCTGACAGTGAATGGCTATGTAGCTCTAGTATGTTACTTACCTTTTGGGATCTGATTTCTTCATTTCCATCAATGAAATGAGCAGAGTAAGATTTGCTCTGCTGGCCATTCCCAGATTCGAGATGAGGAACATGGAGATATTAGCATAGTAGTTTACAAACAGCAATCAATTAAAAGTGAAAACCACACGAATTAAATAAAAACATGAATCAAAACAAAGTACTTTATTAATACGCAATGCAAAGTATCAGTGCTCCTCTATTTCTTAGATTCTGGGTTTCAAATTAAGGGGAATACTTTTTTTTTAAATTTTACATAGTGGGTTTTTAAGAAGATGTTTTCTATTTAAAACAAACACAGGGTGCTCTATATCCAGGCAGGAGTAAAGTGTTTTACAATAACGAACTCAATCCCAATGACAAGATTCTGAGGTAGATGCTATTATTGCCCTCATTTTACAAATGGGAAAACTGAGGCACAGATGCAAAGCAACTTGCTCAAGATTAACGATTAAGTAGTGGATCTCGGACAGAAACCTGGGCAGTCTATCTCCAAGATTACTTTCTTTAAAAAAATATATATATTTTATTGATTTTTTACAGAGAGGAAGGGAGAGGGATAGAGAATTAGAAACATCAATGAGAGAGAACCATCAATTTGCTGCCTCCTGCACACCCCCTACTGGGGATGTGCCTGCAACCAAGGTACATGCTCTTGACTGGAATCGAACCTGAGATCCCTAAGTCCGCAGGCCAACACTCTATCCTTTGAGCCAAACCAATTAGGGCCAAGATTACTTACTTTTGTTCCTGCACTTTGCTGAAGATGGCTGTGGGGTTGCCTGGCTACGAAGATAAAGATGAGGTGTTCCCTATTCTAGTTGGAACAGCTCATTCAATTGCCATGTTGTTCTCATTTGTAAACCATACACTTTCTTAGAATCAAAAAAATAGACATGGAATTGGGAGTGGATGGTTTCTATGGGGCCTTTGGAACTGGCTCCAAGTTTAGGAGAGGGAAGTCTGATGTTCTGCTCCTTCTGGGAACATGTGAAGTATTTTGAGGCTAGCCTGATTTTATCAGGCAGATGTGCTCCTGAGAGATTTGAATATTTCTTCATGCCACAAATGTTTATCAGGTCATCCAGTGCTTGTATAAAAATACCAGCAAAATCATCCAGAAATGTTTATGTTCTAGCAAATAAATTCACTGTGGGAAACAAGTTCTACCCAGGCCCTATATGCTTTCTCCTTTTATAGTCATATCTGGACAACTTTTAACGGGGAAGTAAGTCTGAGATATACACTCAGTGTTTACAAGATTCTTACTGAGTTGGGTCAGCAAGAAACAGTGTGACAATATTTCCTTTATTTTTATATTTTTGTCTTTTCTTTTAATTGAATTTAGTGGGGAGACATTGGTTTGCAAAATCATACAGTTTTCAAGTATACAAATCAATAAAACATCATCTGCACGCTTCATCATGCACCCATCACTCCAAGCAGAGGCTCTTCCCATCCCCATCCCCACCCCCTTCTTGCCCACCTCCACCGACTATATATTCATCTTCTTTATCTGGTCCTGCAGCCCGCTCCCCTCTGACAGCTGTCAGACTGTTCCATGTACCCATTCCTCTGGACCTATTTTGTTCGTCAGTTTATTTTGTTCATTAGAGTCCACATATAAGTGAGATCATGTGGTATTTATCTTTTTCTGATTGGCTTATTTCACTTAGCATAAAAATCTCCAGGTCCATCCATGCTGTTGCAAAAGGTAAGATTTCCTTTTTTTTTCTTTTTAAATGGCTGAGTAGTGTTCCACTGTGTAAATGTCCTTCTTTATTTTTATAAAACTTTCATCTAGGGATAGACAGTTGGGCTTTAAAAAAAATCAACTTAAAAAATAAAAAAATTAAAAAAAGAATATCAACTTTATTGACATATAATTAACATACAGTACGATGCATCCATTTTAAGTGTATGAAGACAATGTTAATTATGAGGTTTCTTTTTCTCTCTAGGAAATATCTAGAATGGAGACTTGGAAGATGTTCTGGGTGACCATCTTTCTTGCAGCTAGCTTTGGCTTCATCAACTCACAGAGAATTGGTAATACAGCAGATTCTTAAGCCAACACGATGACCTTGCCAGGAACACAGTGGTAGTGACAATCTTAAAAGAAAATATTTCAGGACCTTCATAATTAATAAAAGGGAATTGGTTCTTTAAAAAGAACTTAGAATCTGGAAACTTTTAATGAACAATGCCCCCCCCCCCCCTTTTTCTTCAGAGCTTAATTTCAAATGACAAAAAAATAGATATTAAAAATACTATACTTTTGAATGAATTACCAGGCTCTGAAAAGCTTTTATAAACATGAGCCTACTCTATTGATTCTGTATTTTGCTTTGTCTCCTTTGGCAGAGCTATTCCCAGGGGTAATTGTCATCACAAGATGGAGAACTTCACCAAATGCTAGGGACACCTCTGAATTCTTTTGCAGTCATTTTAACAGATTGTTGGAACTTCTCAAGATGAAAGTCTCATCAAGAGAAGAATGCTTCAGTAGTCTGAAGCCCCACTGAGACAATATTGAGTTTTAATATTCATGTATAGTTACGCAGACTGTTATTTGTTAGAAAAAGGACACAAGGCTCTCTAAATTTCCCCTTCAGCTCTGACTCCCCTCACTTGTAAACAGAAACTGTGAGTCAGTCTTTTCATGTTTCAAATACCTTCTCAAATGACACCTGCCTTCTCAATAGTCATGATTTCCCTTGGCTGTATGACCAGGATTAGGCAAAATTCCAAGAGGCGGTGGTATTCAGACTCTAGAAGTAATAAATAAATTTAAAGTTTCTGAGTTCAGCAACCTTCCCAGCCTTCTCTGTCTAAACTCTCATGTGGTCTTTGCCTTTCTGTAATGTGGACTTTTAATTTAATCTTCCTTATGGCAGTCCAGGCTTTCCAATGCTGGCTCTTTGAATGGATTTTCATGGGTTCCTTTGCCTTTCTAGGTCTTATTTTCCTTATCTGGGAGATGGATAAATTCTATACTTGCACTATTCCGTTCAGTGCCTGCTAGACACATGACTATTTAAATGAAAATAAATTAAAAGTTGATAATAAAATTTAAAATTTTCTTTCTTAGTTGTACTAGCTACATTTCAAGTGCTCAATAGGCACATGTGCCCAGTGGCTACAGTATTGCACTGCATAGTCTCATGGAAATATTTCCAGCTCTAAAATTTTCCGATTCCTTAGTTGGTTTCATTAATGTTCAGTATGTCTTCTCCTCCCCTCTTTCTGTCACTCCCTTTCGTTTCCCCAAATATTCCCTTCTTCAAGTATTTTTTGGGTGATTTCTCTATGCTAGACACCTGAGAGGTGGACAAACAAAAGATATGGTGTCCGTTCCCACGGAGCTCAGTCTAGTTGGTGAGATTGCCATTAATTAAATAAGTACACTAATGAATGTTATGTTACAAACTAAGATAAAAAACCCACGATTCTATGGGAATTTACCAGAAATCAAAGAAAAAAAGGATGAAAGAAAGAAGAAAAAGAAAGTTGCCAGGGGGAAGTGGGAGCATGGAAAGTTTCCCCCTCCTCAAACCCCCTTCCATCTGGCAATCATCAGTTTCTCCTCTGTATGTATGAGTTTATTTATTTATTTATTTATTTTTTTAACTCCATACATAAGTGAAATTACATGGTATTTGTCTTTTTTGGTCTTACTTAGCATACTACCCTCTAGGTCCATCCATGTTGCAAATGGTAAGATTTCATATTTTTTATGGCTGAGTAAGAGTCCTTGAGTATATGTACCACATCTTCTTTATTCATTTGTCCATGCTTTTAAAAATAATGCTGCAATGAGCATAGGTGTGCATATACCTTTTTGAATTAGTATTTTAGATTTCTCTGGATAAATACCCAGAAGTGGAATTGCTGGGTCATAACAGCAGTTCTATTTTTAATTTTTTAAGAAACTGGCATACTGGGATTGCACCAATTTACAATCCCACCAACAGTTGTTGCTTGTTGATTTATTGACAGTAGCCATTCTGACAGTTGTGAGGTGATATTTCATCATGTGTTTAATTTGCATTTCCCTGTTGATTAGTGACCCTGACCACCTTTTCATATGTCTATTGGCCATCTGTATGTCCTCTTTAGAGAAGTGTCTATTCAGGTCCTTTGCCCATTTTTCAATTGGAATGTTTGTTTCTTGGTGTTAAGTTGTATGAGTTCCTTATGTATTATTGGATATTAACCCCTTATTAGATGTGTCATTGGTGATTATCTTATCCCATTCAGCAGGCTGTCTTTTCATTTTGTTGATGGTTTCTTGTGCTGTGCAAAAACTACGTAGTTTGATGTAGTCCCATTTGTTTACTTCTTTTATTTCCCCGTTTTCCTATATTAAGTTTATGGGATGAATGGAAGGCCATGGTTAAGGATCTAATTGCAGGGTCCAATGTCTGTTAGAATGGAACGGAGGGTGGCAGGTGAACAGGGTAGATGATGGCCATGAGAAAGCAAAGATGATCATGCGCTTAGGCCGCATGCATATTAGTTCTCACCAAAGAGCCGTGCAGGCTGATCCGTGGGTTGTAAAGGCAGTAACTTGGGAGAGATGCATTTACAGCCAGTAGCTGCCAGTTTGGTAATGTTTTTTATCTTAACTTGACTCTCTTCGCCAGTCTGCAGCCAGGCCTCTGTGGGAGATGTCGTGTTTCTAGTAGACGCAAGCATCAACCCCCAAAATACCCGCCACGTGCGGAACTTCTTGAACACCATGGTGAATGGCTTCAATGTCAGCAGAGAGACCATCCGCGTGGGGCTGGCCCAGTACAGCGATGCACCCCATTCCGAGTTCCTGCTCTCCACGTACCACCACAAAAGCGAGGTGTTGAGACACATTCGGAAGTTTCAGTTAAAACCTGGGCGCCCTGGGGGCACCAAGCTGGGCCTGGCCCTGCAGTTCCTTATAGATCACCACTTCCAGGAAGTCGCCGGGAGCCGGGCAAGGGAGGGCGTGCCTCAGGTCGCCGTGGTGCTCAGCAGCCGCCCCTCCGAGGACCCTGTGCGGGAGCCTGCGGAGGCATTCAGGGGGGCAGGCATCCTGCTTTATGCCATCGGCGGCCGAGGGGCAGCTGTGGCCGCGCTCAGGGAGATTGCCAGCAGTCCGGCGGAGAAGTTTGCCTCTTTCCTCCCCAACTTCTCCGCTCTGGGCGGCCTCACCCCCAAGCTGCTGAAGGATCTCTGTGACACTCTGGTAAAGGCAGCTCAACCTGTTGACCGCGTCTCTCCAGGTACAAAGGCCTTTCCCTTCTTATTTCTGATCTCTAAGTCACAGAACTCAAGGCTTTATCTCTTAGTCATCCCGTGCACGGTCCTGATTTTCCATATTTGTGCATATTTGCTTTTAATATTAAAATGTTGCTAAATCATCTGCACTCTATGCTCTTCTCCAATCATGGACTTAAACTTATCAATTCCCCTTTTTTTTTTTTACATTCTGTGGGCTTTATGCTGGTTCTATATAGACATGTAGTATAAGTCCATTTTTGATGAAAGAAATATTTGTTTCTTTGGTGTTGTTATTCCTAGGTTAATTTACCCATAGTGCCTGGATGGGGGGCAGAGAAGGGAGAGGGGCATAGGCCCCCCACCCCCTTCCCTCCCAAGGAGGCTGGCTTATTTCACTGCCAGGAAGCTGGCTTGTTTTGCTGTGAGTGTGTTGTAATGTACTGGTTAAGAGAATGAATTTAGGGGAAAGAAAGATATGGGTTCCAACCCCAATTCTCCACTTTCTAAATGTGTCATCTTGAACATGTTACTTTATCTCTCTGAATCTGTAAATTTTCTTTCTAGGGTGGTAGTATCTGCCTCAGAGAGTTGTTGAAATAATTAAAGTTATGCAGGTAAAGTGCTTATCATAGTGCTTAGTCCATCAGAGATGCCCATATGCATTAGAGTCATTACCTGTGGTGATATACTTGTCATCAACTTTGAACTTCTATTGGTGCTGATGGGGCATAAACTGGTAAACATTCGTTATAAATTAATCGCTAAACTCTGTACGAAAGCACAGAACTTTGAACAGAGAAAGAGCGGATCGCTTGTGGATTCCCTCAAAATCCACCAGAGGATAGAGCCTTCATTACTTATTCTTTATTTTGATATTTTTAGAAAGGGTGGGTGAATTGGAGGAAGTGCTAAAACTTTTGAACCATTTGATGCCACAGGTAGGTGGTAGTAATATTGCTCTTGGACAGCCACGTTGTATATCTTACTTTTGCATAGTACTTCCAGGTGTATGAAGAGGTTTTACATACATAGTAATAACTAGTCTGCTTGGCACTATGTAGTTTTCAAAACTTTTTTGCATTGCCCATCTGACTGGCACATAGATACATAATACAGGGCAATTAGTATTTGATTTTACATAGTTACATAAGGCAGTTAGTATTATTATTTGCATTTTAAAAAATATATTTTATTGATTTTTTACAGAGAGGAAGGGAGAGGGATAGAGAGTTAGAATCATCGATGGGAGAGAAACATCAATCAGCTGCCTCCTGCACACCTCCTACTAGGGATGTGCCAGCCACCAACGTAATGCCCTTGGCTGGAATCGAACCCGGGACCCCTCAGTCCTCAGGCCGATGCTCTATCCAACGAGCCAAACCGGTCAGGGCTATTATTTGCATTTTTCATGTGAGGAAACTGAAGCCAAGGTAACATTACTGGTGGCAGAGCTAGGACTTGATCCCAAGTCTTTCAGAGCAGATCCATTTCAATAGAAAGGTGTCTGAGATTGTGTTCATTGGGAACAGAGCCTCAGGCAAGGACTCGAATGCACATTATTTGTTATGGAAGAGCTCCCAAAGCAGGTTGGTAAGGATGTAGGACAGAGAAGCAGAGGAAAGAAAGGAAGGGTATGATCTTAGGCAAAAGTTCCACAGAGAGTAGTTTTAGCCTGATCCTACAGGAGAACTCAGGCTTGTCTTGACCCAAGGCAAGGAGCTAGACTTTGTAGGCAAAGCCACTCCAGTAGCTGAAAGATCCTTCAAAGAGCAGGGTATAGAAATAGTAAAAAGGGATCTGAAAGGACCCGGGCAGAACACTGATCTTCTCTGCTACAGTAGGTTATCTTATTTCATCCTCAAAACAATCCCATGAGATTGTGAGGGCTGGTGGAAATATTTCAGTGCTGTAGAGAGAGAATTGAGTGTCATAGAGGTAAGTGATAACAGGCCACAGGGCTGCTAAGTGGTAGAGCGACAATGCAATGTATCCTAGAACCTGGGATACATTCCAGCTTTCTGACCTGTTGGTGCCAGCAAATTCCTAGAAATGAAATTTATTCCCCCTGGAGAGAGTACAGCCCCCTTCTCAGCATGCTGCTACATTTATAGAAGCGTTTTTCCTCTTAATGAGAGTTAAGGATTGTCCAAGTGGATTTCAAGGTCGGAGGCATCAGCAGAGCATGCCAGAAGCCCCAGAAGATGGCGGAGTGGAGGGAAGGAAAGGCACAGGGGATGTTGTTGGTCTTCTGAGCACAGCGTCATGTGCGGTGTCTGAGGACCATTGAGCACAGGTGGCTTGGCATTGCTCTCCCTTTCTGTATCCCATTTGGCTCCATGGGTTCTAAGCATTTCGAGTGAAGGTCCACAGACCCCATCCCTTCTGTCCTCTCTGTTGCAGCTTGCGGAGACGCGGTCCGGGCGGATATTGTCTTTCTAGTAGACAGCTCAACCAGCATCGGACCCCAGAACTTCCAGAAAGTAAAGAACTTCCTTCACTCTGTCGTCTTGGGACTTGACATCAGCAGTGACCAGGTCCGAGTGGGCCTCGCTCAGTATAATGACAACATCTACCCAGCCTTTCGGCTGAACCAGTACCCTCAGAAGAGTGTGGTCCTGGAGCATATCCAGAATCTGCCCTACCGGACAGGAGCCACCAACACAGGGGCCGCCCTGGAGTTTATCAGGACCAACTATCTGACTGAGGCAGCTGGCAGCCGGGCCAAGGACACGGTTCCTCAGATAGTTATCCTGGTGACAGACGGGGAGTCCAATGACGAAGTCCAGGAAGCAGCTGACAGGTTGAAAGAAGACGGTGTTGTTATGTATGTGGTAGGCATCAACGTGCAGGATGTCCAGGAGTTGCAAAAAATGGCCAGTGAGCCATTTGAGAAGTTCCTCTTTAACACGGAAAACTTCAACATCCTGCAGGATGTCTCGGGAGGCATTCTTCAGTCGCTGTGCTCAGCAGCGGAGGGTACAAAAAAAGGTAAGAAGCTGTGTCGAACCCAACATTCCAATCAGGATGCCTAAGTACAACACGAGCTGCGATGCACTGAGCACAGTGTAGGAGCTGTCCGCCATCCCTGGAGAACCTGGGGACATTTCCTGAATGAACCTCTGAGCTGGGGAGTGAAGGATGAATGAAGTTCTCATGTGTAGTGAAGAACACCCTGTCATGTTGATAAGAGGACATAGCATGGATTTGGAAGTCCAGAAGATATGTTTAAAATTTTTTTTAAAAAAATGTTTTCTTTTAAAATTGATGTTTAGAGAGAGAGAGGGAGGGAGAGAGAGAGAGAGAGAAAAAAAAAATCGATCGGCTGCTTCCTGCATGTTCCCCACTGGAGTTCAAGCCCACAACCGAAACCTGGGCATGTGCCCTGACCTGGAATCAAACTAGGGACTTATTGGTGCATGGGTTGATGCCCAACCACTGAGCTACACCGGCCAGGCCAGAAGACATGTTTTTTTTTTTTAATACAGTCTTTGCTACTTTCTAGTTATGTGAGCATGGACAAGCAGTTAAACTTCACTTTAGTTCTCTCATCTGAACAACATAAACTATCAGCAGGATGGTTTATGAGGATTAAGTCAGATAAAGTACATAAAAATCTCTGGCACTAAGTAACTGCTCAGTATGTGTTAACTTCCCTTGTCTCCTCCATTGGTGGAAAAAGAAACATTGAAAGGTACTTTAATCTAATGGAGCAGACAACACAGGCAGCAGGAGTATCAGAGGGAGAGGGCCTCGAGGCAGTGTCACGTGGAGGAGGTGGAAGTACAATATGTACAGTGTTACATATATAGAGTACTTCTTCCTCTTACGTACCCCTCCCTCACAAAATCACCCTTGTATTCCATTTCCATGGTATCTTGATTTGATTGACTTTCTCTTCGGTGTCTTTCCCTCCCCCTTTCTCTCTCCTTTTCCAGAATTCACCCAGGCCTATGCAGATGTGGTCTTTCTTGCCGACACCTCACAGAACACTTCACAGGCCAGTTTCCAGTGGATGCGCAATTTCATCTCCAAAGTGGTTAAAATGCTAGATGTTGGCAGGAACAAGTACCAGATTGGGCTGGCTCAGTATGGTAGTCAAGGCCACACTGAGTTTTTGCTCAATACCTACCAGAGCCAGGATGAGGTGACTGCTCACATCCATGAACACTTTGTCGTCCGGGGAGGCTCCAGGAGGACAGGCAAAGCTCTGCGATACCTCCATCAGACATTCTTCCAGGAGGCAGCGGGGAGCCGCTTTCTCCAGGGCGTCCCCCAGTATGCAGTGGTCATTACCTCAGGCAAATCGGAGGATGAGGTCTGGGATGCCGCACAGACACTGAGGGAGAAAGGTGTGAAAGTCATGTCTGTGGGTGTACAGGACTTTGACAGAAGAGAACTGGAGGGGATGGGGACCCCACCCCTTGTCTATGAGATGCAAAGTCAAGATGGAGTCAGACAGGTGATACAAGACGTGAATATGGTGATCCAAGGGATTGGGCGGTCCGAGGTCAGGACAGAGGCCGAGAAGGAGACTACAGTAACAGAGGCCGAGAAGGACACTACAGTAGGTAAGGTTTGGTCTCTAGGTATGTGAGCTACTGGGAAGTCTCAGCATAACAGGAAAGTCTGGGGGAAAGGGCAGAGATGGGGGATACTCTGGATTCCTCAGCACCGGGAAACAGGCACTGGTAGATGGGAAAGAGGAGAGGGCTTGGAGCGGCATCAGGCACAAACCTTGTATTAGTTAACTGTAGTCAAAATGATGCTGCATAACAAGTCATCCAAAAAGGCAGTGACTGAAAAGAATTATTTATTTTCACAGATCTGCCAGGGGTCAGGTCTTTGAGTTCAATTAAATGGCTTTGCTAATCTTGCCTTGGCTTATTCACAGATTTGGGATTTGGGAATGAGAGTTGGCTGGTCTCCGTTTGACTCTGCTCCATGGCTTTCTCCCATCTTCCTCCCTCGATCATTAGGCTATTCTAGGCATCTTCTTCCCATGATAACTTTAAAGGTTCAAGAGAGAAAATGCAATTGCATAAGCACTTTTGAGACCTCGGCTTCATCATCTGCTAACATTCCATTGGCCAAAATAAGTCACATGGCCATGTCATCATCCATGGAGAGAAAAAGTATATTTCCACCATGGACATGAGATGTAGGGAGTAAATATTTCTGTACTATAACCCTTTTCCAGAAGGAGCATTCAGGCTTCTCACCAGAGATTAAATACAATCCTTTCTTAGGTTGGCATTCAAAATGCTTAAGGGAGATGCTATAGGCATTTTGGGTGGGACAATTCATAATGTAGGACTGTCCTTTGCATTGCTAGAAGTTTTATTTGTTTTAAAAAATATGTTTTTATTGATTCCAGAGAGAGCACAGGAGAGGGGGAGAGAGATAGAAACATCAATGATGAGAAAGAATCATTGATTAGCTGCCCGCTGCACGCCCCTCACTGGGGATAGAGCCTGCAATCAGGCATGTACTCTGACTGGGAATTGAACCGCATCCTCCTGGTTCATAGGTCGAGGCACAACCACTGAGCAACACTGGCCAGGCTTGTTAGAGGTTTAACATCCCTGGTTCCTGCCAGTAGCACCCGTGAATCTTATGACAATCCCAAATACCACTATATATTTCCAAATGTTGTCTGGGAATGGGTACCACTGTTGGTTGAGGACCACTGAGACTTATCTTTTATACATTCTAACCACTAGCCAAGCTGAACTACCCACCGTTTGCTGTGTATGTCTCATGTTTTCTCACCTCTGTCTCTGCCCTGAATACACTGTACCGTCAGCCTGGAACACGTCATCTTTCAGTTCTTAAGTTACCTTCTTTGTGGAGCACCCCCACAACTAAAAGCTTGGTGTGGCTTCTAGTGTATCCCCACAACTAGAAGCAATCAATCCCCACTTTCTCTGAATTATCATAGCTCTGCCTAGACCAGGGGTGGGCAAACTTTTTGACTCGAGGGCCACAATGGGTTCTTAAACTGGACCGGAGGGCCGGAACAAAAGCATGGATGGAGTGTTTGTGTGAACTAATACATGTTAACACTGCTGCTGGTGAAGGAGCGGAGGGGAGAGCAAGAGAACCCTCCGCTCTTTCGGCTCCGCGGGCCGGATAGAACAGCCGAACGGGCCGAATCCGGCCCGCGGGCCATAGTTTGCCCACGGCTGGCCTAGACCTCTCCACATCTCAAACCTGAGGGTCCTTGGAATTTTATAGGCAGAAAAGACAAACGTATGTGAGACGAGAAGAGGAAGATCCAAATAGAGCTAATAAAGAACTGACAAGTACCTATGGACACTCTGTGAAGTAGGAATAGAACAAAGGAGGGTGTGGTGGAGAACCTGGAGGAATTGTGTTGGTCCCTCAATAATGGGTGTGATTTTAATATACAAGGAGAAGGGAGGAGGGTACTCTTGGTGAGGGGAAGAACATGAAAAAGGGTGTGGAAGTGGGAATGGGCTGGATGAATGCGGAAGAAGGTGAAAAAAATGGAGCCAATTGGGATGGGGGGATTTAGAGGGCGCTAGGGATGAGATTAGATTAGGTAGGGTGGACCCTGATTATGGGGTCCCAAAGGCACTGGAAAGTAGCAGTAGGCTTTTAAGCAGGACAAATGACAGGACTAAAATGGTCTTTAAGAAATCCTTTAGTGTGCAGGCTGAATTGCACATGACACCTCTTACTCAGAAGGACTTTAAGGCTGAGCTGTCACCTGTCCAAATAGAGAGGGAGCCTGGTCTGGCCAGTGGTGGCTCTGATAATGAGGAAAGGGGACTCATCCTCATGACAACCTGAAAGGAGAATAATAGCACTTGGTACCAGCAGGTGAAGGACGGGATGAGTCAAAGATGCTTGGGTTTCCTCAGAAGCTGTTTTAGATTTGGCAAAATCGGGGGCAACATCCTTTTTTAAAATCTAGGATTGATTTTTGGTTCTTTGTAAAAAAGGACCAAAGGGGAAATTTTAGGATACCAAGAAACCAAAGATAATCAAAAGATTATTCTGTTGACCCCATAAGCTCTTCTCCCAATTTTGTTTCATCATATGCAGCTGTCTACACACTGGTTTCAGCCTCCTGTGTATATGGTTTTAGCTCTCTGCTAGGGGGATTTTTATTTTTTCTGACATCCGAGCATATTTGCGCCTTTTTGGTATGTGGACACAGTGTTGGGTTTTGTTTTTTTTTAAATCGTTGTTGTTTGTTTATTTTTATTTATTTATTTTTTTTACAGTAAACACTGCCTTAAATTGTGAAAGAGGTTTGGACTTCTCTTAGAAGGGAGTTTAATGCAATCCTAACGCCAGTACCCCATTTAAGGCAGATTAAAGGGAAGATACTTTTATAGCAAAATAAAATAGCCATTAAGCCCAATTTTTGGACAAAGATTTTTGATGGGAACTTGGGGTATTTCATGTTGAAATAACATGAAATTTATAGAGGAAGCTGTATCTGTTAACAGTCACAATTTACTATTTCCATCTTTTACCAGGACAGAGACAAACCAGGAGGTTTCAGGCCTATAAAAGAGAATTTGACCCAGGGTTTTCTGAAACTCGAAAAATGATGAAAAAACTAGCCAAGCAAGACTCAGATGCTTCTAATGGACTCAATGAATCAAAACATGACCTTAAAGCACTTTCTTGTAGATGCAGAGATATTTACGAAATTTACAAATATTGTGAATACTCTTTCATGTGAAAAATTTGGGGATAGGTATGAACCCTGTAATGTTCTTTGACCATCATACCAAATGATGGTCATAAAGCCTTCCACTAAATTCTAAAATGTATCAGTATAAGTTAGAATAATACATATTATTATGATTTTAGTACTAAATATTACAGTATATAAAAATAAGTATATAAATATGATGGTATATAAAATATAGCATGACTTGTATATACAAAATGAATGCTGTCTTTCTTATTCTGTTCTCGTGCCTAAAACCCTTCTTTTTGTTTTTGTTTTTGTCTATAGCATGTCCCACTGCTATCCCTGCTGACTTAGTATTCCTCATTGAGGAATTTAGCAGGGATCGGCAATCTAATTTCCAACAAGTTGTCAATTTCTTAAAGACCACCGTCCTCTCTCTAAGCGTTTTTCCCGATGTGAGAATTGGCTTGGTCTTTTACGGTGAGAAGCCACGACTTGAGTTTTCACTGGATACATTTCAGACTCCAGCCAAAATCTTGGAACATTTGGACAAATTAACCTCCCGGGGGCAGAGAGGAAGGACCAAGACTGGTGCTGCTTTGGATTTCCTAAGGAATGAGGTTTTCATTCCGGAGAAGGGCAGCCGGTCCAAGCAAGGTGTGCAGCAGATAGCTGTGGTCATCACGGAAGGCTTCTCCCAAGACAATGTGTCCAGACCGGCTTCTCTCCTGCGCAGGGCAGGGGTTACCGTCTATGCTGTGGGCACCCAGCTTGCCTCCAAGAGTGAGGACCTGGAGAAGATAGCATCATATCCCCCTTGGAAGCACGCCATCCCTCTGGAATCCTTTTTGCAACTCTCCATTGTGGGAAGCAAGATTAAAAACAAGCTCTGCCCTCAGACGGTGGGCGGAAGAGTTTCCGTTACTGGGATGGGCTATGCCGTGCAAGAAGGTAGGAGGACCTTTTCCAAATTTTATCTATACTAATAAAGAGCTAATATGCTAATGGTTGATACGCCGTAACGGGTAATGACCAGATCATTAGCATATTAGCTGGGGCATTGCTCCGGAGACAGGGTGGAAGTGGGGAGGTGCCCAGAGAAGGCGGAACCAGCCAGAGGTGACTGAGGGCGGGGCTTGAAGTGCACTGGAGCTCTGTGTGGACAGGTTTGGGTGTCAAGGCAGGGCTGCAGGTGGGTGGGCAGTGCCGTGTGATTTTGAATCACAGGCTGGGCTCCAAATACACACACACACACACACACACACACACACACACACACACATATATTCTGCTTGCTCTATGCATCCACTCATTTCCTCTCCTATCCCTCACCCCAACCCCTCACCCCATTCAAGAAAAGATTTTGGAGTCAATTTATTAAAATACTGAAAGACAAAACTTATAAAGTTAAAATGATTCCATCTTCATTCCTAACAGTGCAGAAGAATGTGAAGTAAATAGTGAACATCCCTCCCTCTTTCTATCTTACCCCTCATCCATTTTAACAGTTAGATGAAACTATATGTATATTTACAGTGGAAGCCATAGGGAATTGAGTATGGATTGACCAAATCTTAAGTCACATAAAGCAGGAAATTATTTATAAAAGGATACAGACATTTTTGAAATTTAAAACTTATAAGTTAAAAAAGAAAAGAAAATCAATTTTCCAAACTTTCGTGTAGGGCCATCGCTTCTTTGAATATGAACCCTACTGATTGGAATTCTGAATATTTCTTCATCAATCACCCAATAGTGTATTTTCTATAGTTTCCATTTTCTTTAAAGTGGGAAGATAACTTAGCTATCTTTGAAGCAATCTGAGCACAGAAATACTTATTGATTTTTATGATCTCAGAAATCCAATCTTTTATGGTGCTATCTAGTATATCAACAATTTCTTTGATAACAACTGGCCTTTATTGGCTTTCTAAGCAGTAAACCTGGTTTTCATAGTTGCAATAAACCTTTTATTCATACTCATATTCTACTGATTGCACAATATTTGATTTGTTGTGTAATTATAATAACAAAACTGCCATAAACAGGGCAGGGACAAACCCATATTGCTCTTAGTAGGCTTATTCTTCCACTAAGCAGAGCAGAACTGTGTAGTGTTCAACTGGGAGCTTCCAGGCGGAAGGCACTCAGAGCATGTGGGACTATCGCTCATGTGTTGCAGAGGGAAGGGAGAATGTCAATTATCTGGGGAGTCATGTAGGAGGAGGTTAGTTAGGAGACCTCCTATTGTATATGCAGTTAAAAAAAACACAACCACCAGAAAAAACATAGCAGTGAAGTATGTGCACCTTGGGGTCAAATTGCCTGAATTAAAAAAAAAATTAATTGATTTCAGAGAGGAAGGGAAAGGGAGAGAGAGATAGCATCAATAACGAGAGAGAACCATTGATCGGCTGCCTCCTGTACGTCCTCCACTGGGGATCGAGCTCGCAACGGGGGCATGTACCCTGATGGGGAATCGAACTGTGACCTTCTGGTTCATGGGTTGATGCTCAACCACTGAGCAACACTGGCTAGGCAAGTTACCTGAATTTTAAATCCCAAATTTCCTACTTACTGGCTGCTATAAATATCGTTTTGTTTGTCTGTCTACTTGTCTATTTTTGTCCACCCATGGTCGTATTTCTTAGCTTCCAATCAGAATGATGGAAAGAAGATAACAACTTGAAATGTAGATAATTAACTTAAAAATGCAACGTTGTGATGATATCTTTAGGGGAAAATGACTGAGCTGTTCTTTTTTTTTTTTTTTAAAGCAATTTTTTCGATTACTTGTACTAAGGTCTAGAGATTTAAAATAAGCAAATTCCCATCTTTTTCTTTGGCCTGTATATTTAGTCCCTTTCTCTGTCCTGGGAATAAGGAACAAAATCATTAACTATGAATTTCACTTCCTTGTGCATCCCTTGCCTCTATTCCATAGGGAAGGAGAGAAGTCTCCCTCTCTCTCCTTCTGTTGTACAAAAAGTATAAAGACTTGAGGGTTGATTTACTTCCCAGACTGCACAGCAGCTAAAGAGAATCAGGAAAATCAGCTCAATTTTAGAGGAGCTGAGGATTGGGGGTAACTTAGAGGTAAATAGAAGTTGGGACATTTTTACCAGAATTGTGTCCTGGCTGATCATAATGTTCCTAATATCTACCATTTATTGGTCATCTGTTATGTGTCAGCCACTCTGCTCAGCACTTTGTGTATGTCATAGATGTGGATGCTTATAGCAGCCAGACTGTAAGAAATATTTCTCCCCCCTCACCACTCCCAAACCTCCCTCTGCCAAGATTCACAAGAATGTGTAGTGCCAGGCAGTATTCAGGGCTCTTAGGGCCCTGGGCTGCAGTGAAGCCTCTGTGAGCCACTGCCGCAGGGGCTGGCTCTAAAGATGCCCCTTCCTGCACAGTGGCCCTTTTCTCAGACTCGGGCTAGCTATCTACCTGTCACCAGTGGGGGCTGGGTTCCAGCAGGGTCTGAGTGTCTGACTTCTTTTTTTCATAATTTTCATTCTCCAAGCATTTGACAAACATGGTAGGGGCAGATCCCTCCTCTCCGACCCTTCTAAGTCACGCCCCCTTCCAATGCCTGCCCCTGTAGGGTGGGGATGCCCAGTTAAATTTGAAGTTCACTCAGATAAATAAGAATTTTTTGTTTTGTTGTTAGTGTAAGTATGTCTCATATTGGCTGGGCCAGGGTCCTCCCAAATGAAGGCATGAGCAGCGGAGCCCAACTCCTGCCTCAGACCACTTCCCTTTCAGCCAGAAAACTTGAAAAGGCTATTGATTCTTCCCTGGGTCAAGGGAATCCAGACATTAATAACACAAAGCTGGGTCACCCTTACTGAAAGGAGTGAGGAGAAAATTACATCTCATTCTTTATGAGGCATCTGCTAGGTGACAGAAATAAAGCCCTGGGTGATCTTAACCATGACTTTTTAATACTCAGCTCAGCTATGTTTCCATAATCGTAGTTAATCCTCACAATAAACTCACCGAGCAGGTGTTAAGATTCTTGTTCGACAGGTTAGGGAATTGACATGCAAAGTGGTAAACCTGCTAGTAAGTGGTGGAGACAGGATCTAAACCAGAAAGTTTTAAATTCATTTGAAGTAATTACATGACATTACATTCCAGAAAGTGTCCATATATTTAAAAAGTGTGACTTGGATGGGAAGCAGGAATATTGAATAACTGAGACAATTCACAGCTTCAAATATGCTCTGATATTTTACTTTTAGCCTGTTCTCAACTTCCCCATTTGAGAAATGTCAAGTGGGGTTCACCAGAAACAGACTCTGGGAAAAGGATCTGGTTGCAAGTGGCTTATCCTGGAAGCACACTGGTAGGGGAGTGGAGATGAGAGAGAGGAAGGGGAGGCAGCCAATCCCGGCTGAGTCAGTGAGCAGGTTACCGCTGTAGGCACCTGGGGCTCAGTTCTGCTGGGGATGACATGCCATCTCACCCCTGTTCTAATGGTTGCTTCTTCTTCTTCTTGCCTAGGCTGTGTGCACGTCCAGAAGGCAGATATTTACTTCCTTATCGATGGGTCTGGCAGCATCAAACCAGATGATTTTCTTGAAATGAAGGTGTTTATGAATGAGGTGATAAAGATGTTCCATATCGGGCCGGACAGAGTACGGTTTGGAGTCGTTCAGTACTCAGATGGAATTAACAGTCAGTTTATCCTCAGCCAGTACCCCAGTGTGGCCAGACTGAAGGCAGCCATCGATGGCATCCAGCAGTGGGGAGGCGGCACCATGACAGGTCAGGCCTTGAGTGTCATGGCTCAGGTCTTTGCAGACACTGCTCGCCGAGACGTGCCTTGGTATCTCATAGTCATCACTGACGGTCAGTCTGCGGACCCAGTGGCTGAGGCGGCAGAGGCATTGAGGAGAGACAAAGTCATCATTTATGCGATTGGGGTCCGAGACGCTAACACCACTGAGCTTAAGGAGATAGCGAAAGACAAGATGTTTTTCGTGCATGAGTTTGATTCACTGAAGGCCATCCAACAAGAAGTGGTCCAAGACATCTGCTCCTCAGAGAGTAAGACTTTTTTCTTTAGTCTCTCTCTCTAAATATATGTGTCTAGTCTATGTGAATAGGCTTCATTCTTGAAGTGTGGATTCACTGGTCCATTAGGGAGTATTAGACACAGAGTGACCATGACCTAGAATGAACCAGGACGGTCAAATTTTATGTTTTTATCGTACAGCTGTGTCTATTTTAAGACTGGTCTGTGCTAGATCATAGAAAATTTATTTTATTGACTTCCTCTTTTACCCCCTTTAAAATATTTTTATGTTTCATAGAAAATTTATTTCATTGACTTCCTCTTTCACCCCCTTTAAAAATATTTTCATGTTGTACATATGCCACCTCAGACTGTCTCTGAGGACGGGTAATTAATTGGTTTCAGTCTCTGAGTGAATGTTCTGTTCTGCTCCTTTCCCCCTCCAGCCTGTAAGAACAAGAAAGCTGACATTATCTTTCTGATAGATGGTTCAGAATCCATCTCCCCCAAAGACTTTGAAAAGATGAAGGGATTCATGAAGAGGATGGTGAATCTATCTAATATCGGGGCTGATGAAATTCAGATCGGTCTTTTGCAGTTCAGCTCAACCCCCCAAGAAGAATTCAGGCTCAACCAATACTCCTTGAAGATGGACATTAACAGAGCCATCGCAGATGTTCAGCAGATGAACGATGGCACCCGCACTGGGAAAGCCTTGAATTTCACGCTGATTTTTTTTGACAGTTCCAGAGGAGGGAGGCCCGGTGTTCATCAGTATTTGATTGTGATCACTGATGGGGTCTCCCAGGACAATGTAGCCATACCAGCCAAGGCCATCAGGGACAAAAACATAATTATTTTTGCCATTGGAGTGGGGGAAGCCAGACGCTCTCAGCTTTTGGAGATGACTAATGACCCTGGCAAAGTGTACCATGGAGAAAATTTTGAGTCCCTGCAGAATCTGGAGAAGGAAATTTTTTATCAGGTCTGCATTCCAGAAGGTGAGTGACAGAGGGTTTGTTCTTTGATCTATGAACCCATCATAGGTGTCAGGGACCCTGTTGGCTCTCTTAATAAAGTAAAACTGATCCTTCTAGCTGGGGGAGGCAGGGAAGATCACCCTGTGGGGAGAACAAGAGGACCGAACTCCTAACGCTGTGGTTCACCTTCCCCTGGGGATTTTTTTTTAAAAATCATCCCCTGGCTTCCTGCCCTCTGGTCTCCAAAGGCCTGAACTTTCTCAAAACTGTCTCTCTAGAAAGTCCTCACACCTCTTCCCCATATTCCTTGTAGATAGATGAAACCAGACTGGAACACGTACATACAGGTTACTGATGATTTGGGCATATCGAAAGGGAAATAGACTCAGAGGATACTATCAGTTAGTTGTTCATATTGAAATAGAACACACTCTTTTCTATGTGTCTCTGTACAGGGGTCTCTCTACTCTGTTGCTAATCTGCTTCCATGGGGTTGAGGTCATTCTCAATCCCATTTTATCTCCTCAAGCTTTTATCAAAACAGCAAGGTCCAGAGACAAGGGTTCCTCTTCCCAACAGTCTGAGTCTGTCTTTCTGATCTTATCTCAAGACTTGGCCTTTATTGGGTGACTGACCCAGAGAATGTCTTCAGGGATGACTGTACCTCCTTCCCACAGGGAGTGAGAGCCTACAGCAAACCACATTGTAATCAGGATAGCTAACCTTTAGATGGCGCTTTATTTTTGTGCCAGCTGCTGTTCCAAGGACTCCCATATATTAAAACACTAAATCTTCACATAACGCTGTTGAATAGATACTGACATCCTAGATACTTTTACAGATGAGGAAACCAAGACACAGAAAAATCAGGTTATTTGGCCCAAGTAAATGACAAAGCTGAGATTTGAACTCGAGGAAGTGTGGTTCTAGAGTTCGTGTACTAAATACTGTTCTGTATTGCCTTTTGGTATATGTGGTAGAGTAGAGCATAACAGGGCCTCTCAAACTTGAACCAGCTGGAGATCTTATTAAAATGCAGATTATGATTGAGTAGTTTTGGGCGAGATTCTCTATTACTAACAAGCTCCCAGGTGATGCTGATCCTGTAGGTTCTCAAATCAAATCATACTTTGAGCAGGAGGCTAGTATCATATGGCATAAAGAAGCATAGTATAATATAGAAGAGCATTATCCTATCTAATAAAAGAGAAACATGGTAATTGGCGTATGACCGCTACCCTTCCCATTGGCTAATCAGCGAGATATGCAAATTAACTGCCAGCCAAGATGGCGGCCGGCAGCCAGGCAGCTTGGAACTAACATGAGGCTTGCTTGCTTCAGTGACGGAGGAAACCAACGTTCCCCGCCTGCCTTGCCGGCCTCTGAGCCTGCAGTTTAAAAAACATTGTAACAAATATAGAAGCTAAACAAAACCCCAGAAACCTGCTTTCAGCGAGCCGGGATCTCAGAGCTGGAATTGATACAGAGTTTCGATTATAGAACCTAAACAAACCAGATAACTGCTTTCAGCAGCGGATGCCTAAGAGCTGGAGCCTCAGAGCTAAAGCTGGCCCAGAATAAAAAAAGAAAAAAGAAAAAAAGGAGCAGTTGGGAGCTTCAGTCCCAGCCTGAAAACAGCCCTCACCCAGACTGGCCAGGCACCCCAGTGGGGACCCCCACCCTGATCCAGGACACCCTTCAGGGCAAACCAGCCAGCCCCACCCATGCACCCGGCCTCTATCCTATATAGTAAAAGGGTAATATGCCTCCCAGCACCGGGATCAGCGGAGCCACGAGGCCTCCTGGCACCGGGATTAGCGTGACAGGGGGCAGCGCCCGAACCCCCTGATCGCCCTGTGGCTCTGTGTGTGACAGGGGGCAGGGCCACAACCTCCCTATCGGCCCTGCTCTGTTCGTGACAGGGGAAGGCGCCCCAACCCCCTGATTGGCCCTGCTCTGTGCCTGATAGGGGGGAGCTTCCCAACCCCCTGATCGCCCTGCGGCTCTGTGTGTGACAGGGTGTGGCGCCCCCACCCCCCCACCCCACGGGCCCTGCTCTGTGTGTGATGGGGTAGAGCCATAACCTCCCCATCGGCCCTGCCCTGAGCGTGACAGTGGCGGTGCCCCAACCCTCTGATCGGCCCTGCTCTGTGGGTGATAGAGGGCAGCGCCCCAACCCCCTGATCTGCCCTGCTCTGTGTGTGACAGGGGGCGGTGCCCCAACTCCCCTATCGGCCCTACTCTGTGAGTGACAGGGGGGAGCTCCCCAACCCCCTGATGGGCCCTGCTCTGTGCGTGACAGGGGGCAGCACCCCAACCCCCTGATTGGCCCTGCTCTGTGCTTGACAGGGTGGCGCCGCAACCTTCCCATCGACCCTGCCTTGAGTGTGACAGGGGGTGGTGCCCCAACCCTCTAATTGGCCCTACCCTGAGCGTGACTGAGGGTGGCATCGCAACCTCCCAATCCGCCCTGCTCTGTGTATGACAGGGGGCGGCGCCCAACTCCCCAATTGGTCCTGCTCTGAGCCTGACCAGGGGCTGCACCTAGAGATGAGGCCTGTCCTCTGCCACCCGGGAGCAGGCCTAAGCCAGCAGGGCGTTATCTCCTGAGGGGTCCCAGACTGCGAGAGGGCACAGGCCGGGCTGAGGGACCCCCCCTCCCCCCCCCGAGTGCACAAATTTTTGTGCACCGGGCCTCTAGTATAGTATAATATACAGCCATGTGTCACTTAATGAGGGTACCTTTTAAAAAAATCATTTTATATTTTTCAAATGTAGTTGACATACATTATTATATCAGTTTCAGGTGTACACCCCAGTGATTAGACATTATATAACCTACTAAGTGATCGTCCTGATAAATCTCATACCCATCTGACACCATACCTAGTTATTAGAACATTATTGACTATATTCCCTATGCTGAACTTTCCATCCCCATGACTATTCTGTAACTACCAACTTGTACAATGAGGATAGCTTCTGAGAAAAGCATCCTTAAGTGATGTCATGTTTCTGTGGACATCATCGAGTGCCAGCACCCTAGATGGCATATCCTTCTAAGGTAGGTACTATACTTTATAGGACTGGTAGCACGGGAGGTTTGTTTACACCAGTCTCACCACAAACAAGTGAGTAATTTCAGGGTAAGCTCTGACCATTGGCCTTTCTTTTTGTAATGCAAGTGCCTGATTTAAGCTTCCACTGCCAAGGCATCCATTTCAAAGAGGCATCTGCTTCAAATGCTATCTGGAATAAACACATTGCTTGCCTCTCTAGATAAAGAACCATTCCCCCCACCTCCCAACTGAGGTTCCTTTGTTTTAGAGATGTTGGTTGACTTTTATAACTGACCATTTCAGCGACTTTTTTTTTTCTTTTCTTGTGCTTAAAATTCACCCTCTTATTTTTTAAATATATTTTTATTGATTTCAGAGAGGAAGAGAGAGGGAGAGAGAGAGGAACATTAATGATGAGAGAGAATCATTGATTGGCTGCCTCCTGCATGCCCCACACTGGGGACCGAGCCCTGGAATTGAACCATAACCTCCTGGTTCATAGGTTGACGCTCAACCACTGAGCCAAGCCGGCCAGGTGGGATGGCAGTTTTTAAAAATAACTGTCCTACAAATTAAAAATGACACCACACTTTATAAGTTAATTTAAAACATAAGAGGGCAGCCTGGCCAGTCTTGCTCAGTCCCCAGTGTGGGGCATGCAGGAGGCAGCCAATCAATGAATCTCTCTCATCATTGATGTTTCTATCTCTCTCCCTTTCCCTTCCTCTCTGAAATCAATATAAACATATTTTAAAAAATAAAAATAAGGTAACCTATAAAGAGTGAGGTGCAAAACCTTAGCCCCTCCTCCCTCACCCTTGACCCCAAATAAAAGCAGAACCCCAGACGTCTGCATTCTCTCTCTCCCTCTCTACCTGTGATCTTGCTGTGTTCCCTCTGGTGTGCCTTGCACATCCCAGGGCCTCTAAGTAATAAACTCTTCTTTTCTTTAAAGTCTCCCAATAGTTATTGCTGAAGGGCAACTTGCTGAAGGGTTATAAGAACCAAAGTGTTGGTCCAGTTATAAAATTGGTTTAGAAATAGGAGATGTCTGTGGGAAGATGATTGAGGCCCAGGTAAGTACCCCCAGGAATTTCTAGCGATTGCATTACTATCCATAGACTGAGACCAGCACAAAACAGTAATACATTACACTATGACCTTATCATGGCTGCAACATCACTATGCAATAGGAATTTTCGGCTCCATTACAATTCTCTGGGACCACAGATATATATGTGGTCTGTCATTGACTAAACCGTCATTGTGAGGGTCATGCTAGTGCTGCTGGCAGAAAGTACAAGGAGAGTATTCCACAGACACATGTACAGGAGGTTGTGGCATGGTAAGATTTATTCGGGTGGAAATAGAAGGCAGCCCCTGGGTTTCCAGTGTCCTATCTCCTCCATCACATTATGGAAAAAGTCCAATCTTGTCTTCACCGAGGCCAAAACAATGGCCTGTGTGGTCTGCCCAGGTGGCTGGTAGACGCAGTTGATTGCTACAGAGATGATGCTTGAATAAACAGGGCAAGTGTGTGTTACTGGGAGGAAAGAAGGAAGGGAGGAAGAAAGGGAGGGAAAGGGAGAAGGAGAGAGAGAGAGAGAGAGAGAGAGAGAGAGAGAGAGAGAGAGAGAGAGCGAGCTTTGTTAGCTGGGATTATATTATTTTGGGTTTGGGAAGGATCAGGAGCTCCTTTCAAACTAACCAATCAATTTCCCAAGCTTTCATGGGTTTCTGATGGGTTCACCTCCTAACCAATCTATTAATTTCCCAGGCTAGACTGACAGGCCTCTGTGATCGCCATCTTAGCTCCTATTGCACATGCCTCATAGAAGCACCTCCCCCTGGGCCATTTTGACCTCTTTTGTGCATGTGCTTATCTCCCCCTGCTCTTCCCCCATCCCCTACCCCCTGCAACAATCAGACAGTCTGGTACCAGAGGGCAGGCTGCTCCCTGCATGGGGAGAGGGAGGGCTGTTAATCCCCTTGCAGGGCAGCGCTGCTCTCCCCTAGGTTAGAGAGTGTAAAGCTGTAGCTCCCTGGTTAAATAGGCTTATGCTCCCTAGTTGATTATACTTAATAATGTCTAATTCCATTTGCTCCTCTCCTTTATTAATATCTTGCTACCTACTCTAACAATAGTAGCATACACAGAATAGCATAGAATGTCATGTAATGGAGTAATATGGCATAGTAATGTATAGTGTGGTATGGGGAGTATAGTGTAGTATGGAATCACATAGAAGAATATATAATGGAACCCATAAGTCCAATATTGCTACATCAACCCTATTTGAAACATATGTTATTTGTTCTGATACCCAGTTTCCAGAATCATCATGAGAAAAACAAGAGAGGTTAAGAAATAGATGGGACATAATGGAGGCAGGATTTGACTTCCCAACAGTTGGTGTCAAAAGCTGGAGCCAATTTTCTAGAGTATTAAATTAATATTTTTGTTTTTATTGTCTAAAGAATATCACTACTTTGCAGTGTCCTTGGTGAACTCAGAAATCAATTGAGAAGAGTGCATGTATAACATGTTTTAAATAAGGATGGGTTATGAGATGTCCTGCATTAAGCAGTTCAGATTCTTCAGAAATTAAAGTCCAATTTTTGTGTTTATATGCACCTGGGTATTATCTGGGAGAGAAAAATAGATATAGGATTCCATCTTCTCTTTTCAGTTCATTTTGTACAATGCAGTAAATTAGGATTTATATTTATCTTCAGCTTCGTCTTTTGACTTTTTTGATAAAATTAGCTAGATATTTTAATAATAGCTGAAACCTAATTAATTCTAGAATTCTAGAATCATAACGCTGAATCATAAAGACCTTAGCAGTTATTTGGCAAAGTTAATACCCTTTCCATTGGCAGGGAAAGAAAATACTCCTTGCATTACCGAATCATGCCAGCTGAAAATGTCCCTGGGGAAATGTAAATTAGAAACATTGGAATAATATACCATACCACAAAAAGGAACTTCCTTTTTTGTGAAGTCAGATTTGATATAGAAATAGGATTAACATCTGTGGAAACTCTTTCTGGTGAATTTCAATTAGAGATTTAAAAATCAAAACAAGCCCTGGGCGAGTGGCTCAGTTGGTTGGTGTGTTGTTCCATACAGCATTGTGGGTTTGACTCCCCACATATCTAGGTTGTGGGTTTGATTCCCTGTTGAGGCACCTCTGGTAGACAACCGATTGATGTTTCTAATATCTGTGTTTCTCTCTCTCTCTCTCTCTCTCTCTCTCTCTCTCTCTCTCTCTCTCTCTCTTCCTCCTTCCCTTCCATTCTCTCTAAAATCAATAAGCATACCTTTGGTGAGGATTAAAAATAAATAAAAATAAAACCAAGATGTTTTATATGAAAGGAAGGGAGGAAGACAGTTTCTATCTTGGCAACTCCAGAAACATATTTGGCTAGCTAGCTGGGAGTATGGTATTTAGGTGATAGAAAACTCCTGGCTCACCCCTGGATCTCAGGTCCCTGAGAAACTTTAAGCCACTGTTTATAACCCTTTTTGCTGGTGATGGATCCAATATTTATTTTCCTCATAACTGTGTCCTCCCCTCCCCAAATGTGAAGTTTTGTTTTCATTGATTCTGAGCCAAATACTCCAATATGTGCTGGTCTAAGGAGAAAATGTCCACTGTCCTGGTTTGCCCTGGACAGTCCCAAGTTATGTTTGTTGTCCAGAAGTAATTAATAATAGTGGGCCTTCTTATGGCCAGTAAGTTACATTTTAAGTAATTTATTCAGATTCTAATCCAGCTACATCTGTGACCATCAACTTTTGTCTCTTCCGTAGAATTTTGTGCATGGTCTTGTTTACCTGTGAGTGGGTGGGTATAGACTGAAAGGTCAATAGACCTTCACATTCTCGCTACACCTTTCCAGGAGGGCTTAAAAGTTTTCAGGCAGAAGTAACAGAAAATTGGGAGAGATTGTCAGTCCTGATCTTTTCTAATATGCTCCCCTGAAACAAGGTCTATGCATGGGTGGTGAATGAAGAAGAAAACTTCCAGGGGGAAAGGAAATAGTATAGCTTATGCTGAAAGAGACACAAGGCTCATTTATTTTTTCTTCCTCATTCACTTGTCAAATATTTAATGAGCATCTATCTGTATTAGGTCCTGGAAAGTAAGATGACATAGTCCTACTATCAAGGAATCCTTGTTTGGTGGTAGAGAAGATTAAGTACAGTAAATCATAGGGATTTGATAATACACCCTGAGGAACTGGGGACATGAGTGAGAAAGAGCTTTAGGGAAGGGGTTCCTTAAACTGCTACTTGAAAGATATGTATGAGTTAACCAGACTGGGGTTGAGGGGATGGGAAAGAACATTTCAGGTAGTGCTGGGGTCCTGCCCCAGCAGGTCCAGGGGTCCCCAAAGGTGTGGACGGAGTCGGCGAAGAAGGAATGACACAGAGACAGCATTCAGTTGATCAGCAGCCTAGCCAGGATCTCTAGCCAGGCTCTCCAGCCAAGTTCTGGTCTGGATCTCCAGTGAAGTTCTGTTCAGGATCTCCAGCCAGGTTCTGTGTCCATGTTCTGTTGCTAGGTTCTCCAGCCAGGTTCTCCTGGTTCTTCAGCCAGGTTCTGTAGCCAGGTTCTGTCTCTAGGTTCTTCAGCCAGGTTCTCTCGCTAGGTTCTGTCTCTAGGTTCTGTGGCCAGTTTCTGTCCAGGATCTTTTGCCATGTTCTCTCCAGTGAAGTTCTTCTGTCTCTAGGTTCTGTCTAGGTTCTGTGTCTAGGTTCTGTCTCTAGGTTCCTGTGTCTAGGTTCTTTGTCTAGGTTCTGTGTCTAGGTTCTGTGTGTAGGTTCTGTCTTCTAAGTTCTGTCTTGTTACATCTGTATTTATACCAGTTGATTCCAATCCTATCAATCTCTATTCCAAAGGTTAGGGCGTTTCTTATCTCCATTCCAGGGAGTAAAGATTTTGTAGTTTAAGCATGATTATTCATAGTTAAAGTGATTAATTACCCGCCTGGCACTTAGTTAAGAGGTTTCATTCCCTCCCTAACTTCAGGGGAAAATCCCTACCTGGGGAAACAACCTTTCTCAGAGACCTAGGTTAAAACACATAGTGCCAAGAAGGTGAGCAAACATATTAAGAACAGTATGCCATATATGCCAGGTCCCTTGAAACAGCAAGGATGGACCGGCTCCCGGCAAGGTAGAGGGAATAGGATTTGCAGAGGCACAGAGGTATGAAACAGTATATGTTGTATCTGTTAGCTTTTGCTGTGTAACAAACCATCCCCTAAATTAAACAATAACCATTATTTAACTTATATTTCTATGGGTAGTCTGGGGTTCTTCTTTTCAGGGCAGTTTTGGTTGGGCCTGGTCATGCATTTATAGGTGACTAATTTGATTTTTTTCTCCTTCATTTTCAAAGAATGCAACCTAGATTTGTCTGTAGCAATTGATATCTCCACTCCCACAAGGCAAGATCAGAAGAAGCTTCAAGGGTTACTGCCAGAGCTGATGCAACAGTTGGCCTTGCTTCCTAACATCAGCTGTAGTCAGATCAACACAATGTTTCGCTACTTGGTTCCTGGCTCAAATGGCCAGCTTATCTTCGACTCAGGCTTTGAGAAGTATAGTGATGAAATCATTCAGAAGTTCTTGGTTCATCAGGCTGCCAAGAGCAACCGCATGGATGTGGATTTTTTGCAGTCCCTGGGAGATAATGCGATCCACCTCTCTTTTGCTAAAGTGAAGGTAATAAATGCTGAGAACTCATGTTATGGAACCATCAGGCAGGGTCAGGGGGATAAGGCTTTTGTGACTGAGGCCAAGTAAACTGTGCTTCACTGGAGATCCTACAGAGAGGAAAACCATAGTCCTACCCAGTAAAGACCAACAAGAAATGTACGTTCGTTTAGTCAACAAGTGTTTACTAAGCCCAAGAGGCTCTATGTTGAATAATGCCAGCAGAGATGAAAGGATAAAGTCCCTGCCCTCAAGATGTCCACAGTTTAGTGATCCAAGGAATGTTCCATTCCAATGACTATGAGCTCCTTATGGTCACTGATAGCCATGTAGAGTAGGGCCCATTAGTTTTCCACTCAGCACCTGGAGCTGTCTGTAGTGATAGCTGATAGCTCTCTAGTGCAGCCCACCTCGTCCTGTCTTACTGTCCCAAAACTTTAGAAACACAAAGGTCCACAGAGATTGCAAGATCTTGTGTGACATTTATTAAGAAATGACATCTCCAATGGGGGAAAAAGGAGACTTACGTAATACTTTAAACAATAAAGAATTTAAATTAAAAAAAAAAAGAAATGACATCTTCAAGTTTTAAAAGTTACATTATTTGCCCGGACTGGTGTGGCTCAGTGGTAGAGCATTGGCCCCCACACCAAAGGGTTTTGGGTTTGATTCCTGGTCAAGGGCAGGTATCTGGGTTGTAGTTTGTCCTGGGCCCAGTTGGGGTGTGTGTGGGAGACAACCAATGGATGTGTCTCTCTCACATCGATGTTTCTCTTTCTCTATCTCCCCTGCCCCTTCCTTTCACTCTCTTTAAAAATCAATGGAAAAAATATTCTTAAGTGAGGATTGAAAAACCCCAAACATTGATTTTTCCCCCCTTTCAGTCATGCATCCAATGAATTTCTTGACTAGTATAATTTACTTTTTAAAATTAAAATTTTCTGTGAGTAAAGATAACACATTTTAATTGTAGAAAATGCAATAATACTTTTGGTATTTTTACATTGATAAAGATGAGTATTGTAAGATAATTTTTGGAAGGTATTTTTAAGTGAACACGTTAAGCTGGTCTAAATTATTTTTTTTGGGGGGGGATAGGGAACTGGGGGGTGGGAAGTTGAAGTAAATATGAATGCGTAATAAAATGAATAATGAATAGGTAAAAGGGAAGAGGGCGAAAGGCTGGATACAACCAGAAAAGCTAAACTTATCCTTGCATTAAAAAAAATGTGCAACTTATAGCATCCGTCTTCATTCCCTCCCCACTTTCCTTTCCCTCCCAACTTCTCCCATCCTGCCCTCACCCCTGCCCCCAAACAACAGGTCCTGTTAGTGTTCACAGATGGCCTGGATGATGATTTAGAGAGACTGAAGAAAACATCTGCGCTTCTCCGAGGCAAAGGTAAGTGCACAGGGTTGCCCTGCACGGACCTCATTCCTCTCACAGGGGCTGAGAGACCCAGATTTCCAGATGGCACTGGACTCTATTAAGCCTACAGGCTGTTAACCCAGGTGACAGGAGCTCAGGCTGATACCCAGTCTCCCTCTTCGTATGAATCAGGGGGCTGTTCAGGGCTGAGAGACCCTGTGGCCCACATCCCGACACTGACCCAGGGCCTCTCTTAGCCAGGACTGACTGGTTCCCAGCCTGGCATCTGCTTTTGAGGGTGGGGAGAGGGGTGAAGGTGCAACTCCTACTCCATGGTGAGTGGGTGCTGTTAGCTCCTTTAGGCTTTTGTAGGGGCCTATATGTCTCTTTTCCCTGAACTCTGGAATCAGCTTAAATCTGGGCCTCGCTCTTTCCACTGCCCTGCCTCCTTGTTTGCTGCCTAATTCTTTCTCCTTCTCCATCTCCAAGGGCTGCTCCTGGTTGGTGTGGCATCTTTGTGAAATTAGAAAAAGATGCCCAGTGCTCTGGGTGGGTGCCATCCTGTGCCTGGGCTCCTGGCTCGGTGAGTGGTGTGCTGGTTGCATTTCAGCGCCCACTAGCTCCCTCCGCTGCGTGTCCTTGGGCAGTGCCTTCTGTACAGCTGCGCCTGGTTGCTCTGGCCATCCCCAGCCTGTGCTATGTAGAGGCTCCGAAGCAGCTCAGAGTGCACAGCCAGCAGCATGACGTGTTCAAGCTCCCTTTGTCCTTCTCCCTCCTTAGTAGAGTAGGTTCATCGTGTTCTGGGGAGGAAGTTTTCCCTTGGTTAACAACACGTTGAAATATGTTTTATGATAATTTGCTTCCAGCTAAATTTACCAAATGGATCGCTACTGGAAGTTTAAATTGTTGTAACTTTTCTGGCAGAGATTTGGGAGTCTGTGACAAAAGACTGCAAACGTGGTCTATGTGCTGAAGCAGCAATTCCATTTCCAGGAATGTATTTTCAGGAATGATGAAGCGTATGTGTGACAACTTTTAGCCGCAAGATTGTGAAGCAGCTTGCTTTATTTATTTGTTTGTTTGTTTGTTTATTTATTTATTTATTTTCGCAATACCCAAAAGCTGATGTGCGTGTGAATTTACTGTTCAAAATATTAACACTAATATTTGGTCTGAAATTCTAGAAACAGTGATTTCTAGCCAAATTCGAAGTGTCCTTGTTCATGTGTTCTCTGTTATGTGGACAAATCCAGATGACGTGTTAGTGACGGATTCAGTAGGATAGGCCAGGTTATGCTGCAATACCAAGCAACTTCCAGATCTCAGTGGCTTGCAGTAGCAAGAATGTATTCATTTGATGCCTCATGCCCACTCATATACCTGGCATGCTCTTCACTCAAGTACCCAGGCTGAAGGTAGGGTTTATTCCTGTGGCAGGAGAAAGGAAATGAGGGAAATTGCTCCCTATGCTTAACATTTCTCCCAGCGAGCGACATATATCACTTCTGTACACATTTAGTTGGTCAGAGCAAGCCGTATGGAAGATTCTAACTTTCAAGAGATAGATGATATTTTCACAGGTAAGGAACTGAGGCTCAATGAGAGTTGATAACTTTCCCAAAGAAATAAAATCATGTCATGTGGCCTTAAGGAGAGGAACCAGAATATTTGTGAATAGTTCCCATGACACCACAGTTTCTAAGAGTAAACCACAAATCTACATCAGGAATCGGTTTAAAAGGATGTAAGCTAACACAATTATAAGTGGAAACCCTCTGAAATAAAAGGTAGGGACCCGAAGGGAATGATGAGAGTCCTTGTGGTGCCACCTAACTGCTTAACTTCCAGCTGGTGAGATTGAAAGTATCAGACCAATTCTTCGAGGAGGAATGCCATGAGTTAGTTTTGATTTTAACAAAACTGGGAATGGTGGGGTGATGGATGAATATCGGGGGCCGAGACAAGAGGCAGACCGTTCAAAAGACATGCAAGTAAGTCGCCCACCTGCCGGTATCTCGAAGGATTCTCTGGACTCCTCGTTATTGGCCTGGAAGGTGTACATAAGTTGGAAGAGCTTCAGGAGCTAGAATTTGGCAGAGGATTCGCATATAATCAACCTCTGAGCATCACACTGCCATCCCTCCCGCGCATCTTACTGAAGCAACTTGTAAGTATTTTTTAAAAATACCATCCACAGGGTCTTACGAACCCTGAGGGAACTTTGTCTCTTTAGTGTGTAGGTTAATAGATTTAAAAAAATCATGTGTGATATGGGTTCTGTCTTTCAGGACACAATTTTAGAAAGAACATGCTGCAATATGTATGCAAAGTGTTTTGGAGAAGATGGGCCCAGAGGTGATCATGGGAGCCCTGGGAGGAAGGTGAGAATTTGCTGGGTGTGGAGGCGGGGGGTGGGGGGGGGGGAGATGTCATTTCAGGTAGATGACTGTACGTAGATGACTACATACCAGGCTCCGTGTTATGTCTTTAATACAGTTTTACTAATTCTACTCTCTTAATAAACTTTGGAGGTAAATGTTACTTAATGGGTTTGAAATTGAGGCTCAGAGAGGGAACATCAGTTTCCCAATGTCTCAGTTATGAAGAGGGATTTTCTAATTTAAGTCCCTGTCTGCCTGACTCACATTCTTCCCACTCTATTATGCTGCCTCCTCACATTTATGTGACAAATACTTTTATAGATTCTCTCACTGCTTGTCTCCAAAATTTTTGAGAAGTTTCTGCTTGTCTCCAAAATTTTTGAGAAGTTTCTGCTTGTCTCCAAAATTTTCACTTGCCCATCACCTGCTTTCTTTACAGTCGTCAGAGCCCTTTCCCTCCTATCTGACCTCCTAGGCTACGGCATTAAACTCTGAGGAAGGGTGCCATCACTGGTTTGCTAGTGGTTAATTTGCATCTTTCTCTGAGTTAAGTAATAAGAAATTTACTACACACTTTTGAGGGAGAATATCTCATTAGAAATGGTCCTCAAGCATCAGGGGCACAAGGTTCTGTTCTCACAGGGACTATCGCTTCATGATTGGGTAAGGTCACACATCCACATGTAAGGTTGAATCGAACCCCTTGGCTTTGTCCATCTTTTTACACACTCTCTTTCTAAGGCTTTCCATGAGGTTATTGGAATGAGCTCTTAATGACCTTGGGGATCAATCTCAATTCAGAATACTATAAAAGTGTGCACTTATTTTTTGAAAAACAAATCGCAGTGATGCCTTAGCACTAGATTATTTCCCTCCTCAGGTTGTTGTGAAACATCAGACTGGAGAATGAGGAAATCTAGCTTGGGAACCTCTTGACATTTTTTTTTAATGCAACTTAAGGACGATGCCTCAGAGGTCAAAGATCAGAGTGCTTTGAATTTTTGACTTCTCTGCTCCTTTTTTTGATAAAATTCAGTGGTTGGTTGTGTTGACTGTCATGTCTTTGTTGATCACAAATAGACTTATTACCACTTTTCAGACTAAATAAACAAGTCTGGCTTTAAAATGGCAAGCCGAACTCTCTTGAGAATAAATGGTTTGTGTTTTTAGGTCTCTAAGAAGAAGTTAAAAATAATAAGAGAGACTAAATGGCTGAGTTCTACAGAAATAAGTAATTTGGTTGGTAACACCTTTGCTTACTGGTGTTTTGTAAAACAAGGTCAAAGCCCTCTTTAAGGATAGCAGTTTTCCTTACACATTTAAATAGAAACTAGTTTTGTTTTGGATTTTCACAATAGAATGGCTTAAAAAGGTGTTTTAGAAAAACAAAAATAGGTTGATGTGCCAAAAATTAAGACAAATAGGTATGCAAGTTTTCACTGTGAAATCCACCAGGAACACTTGTTTCTATGTGTCTCTGTGCATTGTGTTCAACATTTAGTAGATTCTCGATAAAATGTCAACTCAGTGAGACAAGGTTATCTACTAGTAACACTTTTTATTTCATGTAGATTTGAGAAATGAAGAGTTATTTATTTTGATTTCTTTTCCTCTCAGGGAGAGAAGGGGCCTGGTGGATTACCTGGTCATCCTGGTGAAGAAGGTGCACATGTGAGCACTAAATCTCATTTTTTTCTGTGACAGAATATGGTAAAATGGGTCAAATATTAGTAACAATTGCACTTGAGTTATGAAAGTTTTTCTCATCTATGCTATTTAAAAGTGGGTTTAAAAAATAAAGCGGATTTAAAATATCTATGTAAAGATAACCAGGTATCATAACAAATGTCAGGTGGACAAATTGTGCGTCTATATAGTCTCAAGGTATTTGATGAGGAAGTATGGTCATTTCGTTGTTTTAATGAGTGAATTTGTGATAACTGAAAATGTGGCCTATGTCTAGTAATCATACATGTAATAGTAGTTGTTGATCCCGAGTAAATTGCAGGTAACCTGTTACTATTAATGCTGTAGCCATGTTTGTAAGTATAGTCTGATGCAAGCTCATGGGGTATGCAATACATTCTAATTTATATTTGATCAGTTTGGCAAAAGGCATGGCATCTACCATTTCCTTCCTATCTAATACCTAGATCAAAGGTTATAGTCATGACTAAAATTCAGGAAGTAATTCTTCAAATCCTGATTGGATGTCTACTGTGTGCCTGACACAGTTCGACAATGTGCTTAGGGTTGGAAACCCAGAGATAAATAAATGAAACATTGTCCCTGTCACCAAGAAGCTCACAACATGGCAGGAAATAATATAACACAAAAACAGTAACACACAACATAAGAGAAAAGGCTTCTTAGAAGAGGAGGTGACAAGTGATCCATACTTTAGGAATGGGCAGGATTTCACCCAGAAGACAAAGAGTGAAATAGTGGTTTATTCTTCATGGGACTACAAGGAAACCACCTAGTTTTAGCTGCCTGGAGGAAACGTTTTGTTTGAAGGCTGACGTTTTGTTTGAAGGCTGACGTTTTGCCCATGTGGCTTGACTGAATTAATCAAAATTATAGATAATTTGGATTTGTATGATTTGGGGTTACCGATGTGGATTGTTGATGGATGAACATTCCGATTGCCTCGCTGGTGACCAGTCAGGTCTCTGAGGATGTAGGAGTAATTGTAAGGACTGTGTCGTATTTTAGTCATTCTTATGGTCATTATTGCTGGTTTGAAGTAGTTGGGCGCTTGACTGTCTCCACGTGCAACTTCATTTCACAGGGAGCACGAGGGCCCCAAGGTTTTCCTGGACCCCGAGGTGAGGAAGGATGCCCGGGTATGAGAGGACTGAAGGTAAGTGTGACCTCGAACTGTGGATACCCACTCAAGGGGTATCACAAGGGCTCCTCTTGAGATAGAGGGTTTCCCAGAAGTTGAGCCTGAGAAAAGGAATCAAGTGCAAATAGTTTCCTGGGAGGTGATCTCGGTAAACACTAGCAGGCAGTGGAGAAGCTAGACAGGGTGAGAAGGTGGCCTGTTGATTAGATTATCACCAAGGGTAGACAGAGCTTAATCCTGCTGAGGAACGCTGGCAGCCAACACCGAACGTCGTTATCCCACTCAAGGGGTGAGGGAGCGGGGGTATTCGTACACCAAATCCTATCAGGTGTTGGGTGAGGGCTGCTCCCGGAGGGTGGTCATGCCCGGCACTTAGGTTCAGTGTGTATACGGGCTCTGGCACTAGAAAAGAACCCAGGCAAAGAGTCACAGTACAGGCTGTTGGAAGGTGGACTTACGAACACTGAAATTTTCAGTGCTAAAGGGTAATTGGTGGGGCACTCTTTGTGAGCGGCTGCATTCAATGTCTTGTAGCCTTCCAGGTTTAGGGAATCTCCTGTAATAAGGACAGAAAAAAAGTTTCTACCATCCCAGAGTCCTGTAGAGAGTTTTTCTGACCACATTGACCATGTTCTGTGTTTTTTAACAAGTTACTCTTTCCGTTAATTTGTTCTGTTGTTCCTAGAAGCCCTCTCATGTGTGTTAGTCAGTGTATTGTCATTTTTGTTTGAAAAACGATTGTTGTAATCATAAGAAATAGGTCACTGCTGTTGCCTGCTCACCCCCACTATGTGAGGAGTTGTAAGGTGCAATTTTCTTCCAAGTCCCAAGCACAAGAAAGTGGCAGTAATCAGAGCACTGTGATGTCCATTCCAGTCGCTGGAAAAGAAATCTTCCTTTTGATCTAATAATTGCACTTTTTTGAAACCAGGGAACATACAGTTTCCTAAATGAAACAGTGTTTTAAAAAATGAAATTCAAGCTCAATTCTTTTTATTTCTTCTTAACTCTAGGGAGCACGAGGATTTCCAGGAGAGAAGGTAGGTGACTTTCTTCCCTCTTCTTACACTGGAGAGCAATTTCTTTGGGAAATAAAATACTGAGTCATTAAAGTTAATATGTCCAGTTGCTTTTCCTTTGCTTGAGTGATGTAGGGCTTAAAACTTTTAGGTGAGGGGATGTGTCAGATGTTATTCAGAGCCAAGCTAATGAATGGCTATTTGTAAGACATATATTTCAGGTTTAAGGTAGTGATATGTGTGTGTGTGTGTGTGTGTGTGTGTGTGTGTGTGTGTGTGTGTTTATATATATTTTCACTTCAAGCCCTGCTAACTCTATAATAATTGAGCCACCATATTTATCACATGATGATCTGAAAGAGTTGGTCCTGAATTCAAGGTGTGGTTGGAGGGATTGGTCAAGATGGGTGTCAAATGGAAGAGGGACATTACGACAGGGCTAGTAAGAAGTGAACTGGCACAATAAGGGAATAACTTTACACTCAGATTCAGGAGCAAAGTATCCATTTTCTCATTCATTTATTAAGAAACTAGAGGCCTGGTGCCCGCATGGGTGGGGTCCGGCCAACCCGCCCCTATCAGCTGGGTTGGGGGAGGGCACATGGAGGTTGGCCAGCTGGCCCCACCCCCTGATCGTACTTGGCTGTACTTTGGTTAAAAATAAAAAAGCCTGAAAGTTGATTTCCTCATGGGGACAGTAGGAGCAAATCAAATATTTCACTCGTGTATAATGCAATGTAGCCTGCGTGCAAAACTCTGAATTTTTTTCAGAAGATATTTTAAAATAAACATGTTAACTATCATTTTGAAATAGTTGGCAAACTGAAGGGCCCATAATGTGAAAGTGATTGCATACTTGATCAGATGTCACTATGCAATTGCCAGTTTTTATTCTTATCTAGTTCAGGTTTTCGTTTCTTTTCTCAAGGGCCTTCTTAATTGTAAGACTCCCCAAATGCACACATATGGATACACTCCCATTTAGTTCCTTCTTAATGTAAGATCATCCAGGTTTCCATTTGCAGATTAATTGAGGCATATTTGCTGGTATTTTTAAATTAACAAAAGTCAATGACAAAAGGGCCATCTTTAACATGCAGATAACCAATGGGAAATGTTTCATTCAGTCTTCTGAAAGAGTTACTTTGTCCAGCACAAAAGTTTAAATGGAAGTCCTTCAATCCATTCACAATTTGAATTGTTTTCCTTCTATCTTTTACTTTGGCCCCTGAAACTACTAGGAAAAAAATAGTATATAACACCAATGACTATTTCAGAAAGAAAATAATCATTGCTTTATAATGATTGAATGCAGTATGGAAAAACTGGGAAGGTCTAGATTCTTCTAACTGAAAAAAAAATTAGTATGGAAATGAACATCAAAGCAATAACCATGTACACCTGGTCCTCTCGTCTCTAACCTTCTCATCCTTTGCTCCACAGGGCAACCCTGGTGAGGAAGGTGTTGATGGCTTGGATGGAGAACAGGTACAGAAGGTTTCTCATTCTATGTTCCTCCCTCTATGAGTTTGCATTTGTACCCTCTATTCATACATTTCACAATTAGTCTAGAAAAAAACTTTAAAAAAATATTTTATTGATTTTTTTTACAGAGAAGAAGGGGGAGGAATAGAGAGTTAGAAACATCAATGAGAGAGAGGCAGCTACTGGGGATGTGCCCGCAACCAAGGTATATGCCCTTGGCTGGAATTGCACCTGGGACCCTTCAGTCCGCAGGCTGACGCTCTATCCACTGAGCCAAGCTGGTCAGGGCTAGACATTTTTTTTTTTTAAATGTGTTTTTATTGATTTTAGAGAGAGAGGAAGGAAGAGGGAGAGAGATAGAAACATCAGTGATGAGAGAGAATCACTGATCGGTTGCCTCCTGCATGCCCCACATAGGGGATTGAGCCCACAACCCGGGCATGTGCCCTGTCTGGGAATCAAACCAGCGACCTCTTGATGCATAGAACGATGCTCAACCCACTGAGCCACACCGTCCGGGCAGTCTAGAAACCTTTAACATGTATGTTCAACAATGAATGTCTAAAGTTAATTTATATATTTGCCCTTATCTTCAGAATAGAAGGACCTTAGAAACATAGCTCTAACTAGCTGCCTCCTGTATTACATGTTATTGCCCAGTTTTTTATTTCCATATTTTTGTGAAATTCTACTAACTAGACACTTTAATTATTGTGTTATTTAGTCAATGCTTATCTAGCTTAACCCTCATATTTTACTACTATTATTGATGCCTTCAAAAGAACATGAAAAGGCCATGTTTCTTTTGTCTACGGTGGGACTTTTAAAGAATTTCCTTTAATGAAGTTCATAAACTCCTTTGTCTTTTTCTGCAAATCTCTCTATCTTTTTTTTTTTCTTGAAGGACAGTTCTTGGGTAAACATGTTTCCCCCCAGCACTTTGAAATGTAATTTCATAGTTTCTGGCTTGTGTTTCTCTGTCTTTCGTTATTGCTCTTAAGACGTTATCCATCAAACTAATTGTTCCTTGGTCAGCAATCTTAAAAAAGATATATATATCAGGCTGCTTTAATATTTCCCCTTTGTTCCTAGTGTCCTGCAGTTTCAAAATGATGTGCAGGTGTGGGTGTCTTTTTATTTATCTGCTTGGGACTTATTAGGCTTTTGACTCTGAGCATTTGTGCCTTCTAGAAAATCCTTAGCAAATAATCATTTAAAAATTTTTATCTTTTAAATTTTCTCTATTATCTCTTTATGGAAGTCTAATTAAAAATTTGTGAGACTTTCTCATTCTATACTCAATGTCTCTTAACCTCTCCTTCATAGTTCCTATTTCTTTGTCTTTCTGTGCTACATTCTGAGTAATTTCTTTAGTTTCTAATTCACTAATCCTTATGTCACTTTGTTTAATATACCTTTTCACCTGTCAATTAGATTTTTAATCTCAATTATTCAAATTTTCACTTCAAAAAGTTCTATTTTATTCTTTTTCAGATCTGCTTGTTTTTTTTAAATAGTTGCTAGTTATCTTTTTAAAAAAAACATTCTTTTCTTATTTAATTTATTAAATCTACTTATTTTATATTTTGTATATGATGAGTCCGATACCTGTAGTCATTGTAGTCTGATTTTGTTGTCTGTTGTTTCTGCTAGTTCCCCTGTCCTGGTGTCTCTTACATGTATGTTGTGACTTTTGATGTAAACTCGATTTTAATTGAATGTTTAATTTATCTCTGAGGAGTTATTAAGGCCTGAGCTGAAGGTGGCTTGCTTCTGCCATGTCTTTGGTGGCACCACCTCCTAGGACCACTTTAAAAAAATGATCAGCTTGTGGTTTTTCACACTCACACAGTGATCAGAAGTCCTTACGCCAGCCAATGGCTATTACTTCTGTTGATTCCTGCTTTCTCTTTGTTCTGAACTCTAAGGATTTCTCTCTTTCTCCCTCTCTTTTTTTCTAAATCAGCTCATTAATGTATGTAAGTTTCCTGTAATTTTAGATTGCTTTTCCAAGGGTCAGGATTGTTCAGGGCTTCCAGTCTGTCCCATATTCAGAAATAGAATGGTAAATAAACTTTCTGCCATTGGCTAGAATGTGAAACTATGTGAAACACATTTCTGATGTGACCAATATAACAAAGGTTCTTTGTATATTTATTTATTTAGGGTAATCGTGGAATCCCAGGATTATCTGGAGAAAAAGGGAATCGGGGAAATCGGGTAAAGTATGAGGATATTTTGTCTCAAGTTTCTACTGGTTAAACTGACCTTGACAGTTTATTTTTAAGTTTTGGGAAAGAATCATCTAGTCCTTAACTACTAGGTAGGAAGCTAGAGGGCAATAAAGTATTAGATGACTCTTTGGAACCTATAACTTAAGGCCTGAATCTGCTGTTAGTGAAATGAGTAATGTAAACCAACTTACTTAGTTTTTTTTTTTTTTTTTGGTGTCAGAACCGTAATTGTCATTTCCGCTCTCACTAGCTTTTATGTTTCCCTGTTGACAATGATTTGGTCTTATATCCAAGGCCTTTCAACAACATTCTTCACTTGGTAAAGAAGTGTCTTGGTAAAGAAATAATCTTGGTAAAGAAATGTCCTTCTTAGGATTAAGAAGTACAAATTGACAGTCATAAAATAGTCGCAGAGATGTAAAGAACAGTGTAGGGAATATAGTCAATAATATTGTAACAACTCTATAGTGTCAGGTGGACACTAGACTTGTCAGGGTGATCACTTTGTAAGTTACATAAATATGTAATCATTATGTTGTACACCTAAAACCAATATAATATTATATGTTAATTGTAATTGAAAAATAATAAAAAGAGAGGAATCCTTCCCAGTCAAATTATACTACTCATTGTCCCCTGAAGTTTCGTATGCATCCCACCTCTGTGTCTTGGCTCATGCTAGGTACCGCATCCTGCAACGTCTTTTCTCTGCCTCCATCCTCAGTGCTTATCTGATGACCACTTTTTCTTCAACTTCCAGCTCCTGCCATTCCTTCTCATGATGGCCTCATTGACCATGTTAGTCAGAGACCTCCCCCTTCTCTATATTCTTCCAATGTACATTATTTATACTATCTGCTTAACAGTGACTATACACTGCCTCATGCTGATATTTGTATTTCTATGTAAGAGAAGGCGTATGTACTAAACTCTCCCTTCCAATGCCCATGGCAGACATTACTAATTAATTATAGAATACAGCCTGAAGGATCCACATCAACATGGTACTAAAAGCAGCTTCTGTTGCTTGATTGAATTGGATAAGGGGGATGACACTTATTTACTTATGTTTTTTGGTACCCCACATGGAATCAGACTTTACTGAAAGGTGTGGATTGATTTCCTGATAAATGAAATAGGAACTCACAAGAACTGGCTCTTTATTGAGGTTTAATTTCCAACCTGCAGTTTGTCAATCAGATTTTGGAGAAGGTGGAGGACACCACATTTTCTTCAAGACTGGAAAGCCTTTATTTTTCATTGAATATAATGAAATTCAATAAACTTCAAGTGTGTTCTACCTGTAGGGCATTTTGCTAGACACAAATTAGAGTTCAGAGGTAAGTAAGTCATGATTACGACCAACAAACAGCTTATTAACTGGTACAGGAGATAAGATATTTGTAGGAGGAACTACAATGCAAGATAGGATAAAATAAAGGCTGCAAGAATGGTGCAAATAGAGAATGAATAGGAGCACAGTGACTTGGAGAGGAATCTAAAATAGAGTGGTGTTTCTTCATCTAATCAATGATCAAGATTTGAGCATCTATTGTAATTTAGGCATGACTGTAGAATGGGGAGCATTCTGTATCTCAGAATTGGCCTCTATGGGGGAGAGGTAGGTAATGAAATAATCATAGAAATAGATGTAAGATTACTGGGGAGATAAATGCATGAAGGAGAGATAATGACAGGGGGATCTGATCCAGGCTGTGTAGTCAGGAAGGCTTCTTTGAGCTAGTAAAGATGGAATGAAATTTAAAGGATGAGTAACAACCAGATGATTAGGGGGAGAAAAAGGGGGCAAGAGACCAACCTTCCATACTTAGGGCTGTGGCATTTGAGAATAGTGCTGAAGGGTGGAGAGGACTCTGGCATTCCAGGACACACAGGAAATCGATTTAAAAAAATAAATTTTTTTTAATTGATTTCAGAGAGGAAGGGAGAGGGAGAGAGAGAGAAACATCAATGATAAGAGAGAATCATTGATCGGCTGCCTCCTTCACAATCAGGGATTAAGCCAGCAACCCCAGGCATATGCCCTGACCCGGAATCGAACAGTGGCCTTCTGGTTTATAGGTCGATGCTTAACCACTGAGCCACCAGCCAGGCTCAAGACACTTTTTTAACCCAAGACCTTTGTGAGAGAGACACCCAGTGTATTTCAGATGAAGAAAAAGGAAAGGCTTGGTGTTAGAAGAACTCAGAGTGGGTTTGGACAAACAAGGATTCTAATTTAACAGGAGTGGAAGGTGAAGTAAAAAGCATAAAGAGTGGAGGAATGTCTGGAGTCAATGCCATGCCATGTTTAGGGGTTTTGTTTTCTGGCTACGGCATAATCAGATGCTATTAAAAGTTTCTAGGCAGGGAAGAATGTTTAAATTCTTCTAGGCTTGGAAGATCACTCCGGAAGCCAGAGTCTGGGTCAGAAAAAGGAAGAACTAGAAGTTGTATAAATCATAATAGGAACCACATGAACCATATGGCTCTGTACTTGGCATTTTAACTTATCATTCCATTTAATCTCTGTAACCACCCTATAAGATGGGTAGGTCTGTTTAACAAGTGAGAAAATTGTCTTAGAGAAGTCAAAGAAATCTGCCCACCTAGGAAATTAAGCAGCAGAATAAGAATTTACTAGAATTAACTAACTTCCTTTTCTTGTATCAGGCCAGGAAAGAGGGAAGGAGGGGTCTCAGGTCATTATGAGGTAGCTTTCGTAGGACCCCAGAGAACCTTCCATTCCTTAGGTGTCTGAGAGCCAGATTTTCAGAGAAGGGTCCCATTTCATTATTTTCAGGGTGTGGTATATGCACTCCAGAACCAGGCGTGTAACAACATCTGAGAAGGTTCTGCAGCTCTGGGGGAACTACTACACAGATATGGTACCACTAATGGCAGGTTTGAGAGACATAATAATTTGCTTATCATGTCATAGTCTTAAGGCAAGTTGCTTTGTCTCTCTGGTCCCCTGTCTACAGCAGTTAGGCGCTCTGGAAATATTTTCCTCTCTTTTCTCATGTTTTCTTTCTTTCTTTTTTTTTTCTTTTCCCCACGAGATCTTGCTCTGCTAATGCTGCCCATGTTTGTGATGGAGAAAGCCTTCTTGTTTTTTTTTTTTTTAATATTTTATTGATTTTTTATAAAATCAAAACATCGATGAGAGAGAAACATCGATCAGCCGCCTCCTGCACACCTCCTACTGGGGATGTGCCTGTAACCAAGGTACATGCCCTCGACCAGAATCAAACCTGGGACCTTTCAGTCCGCAGGCTGACGCTCTATCCACTGAGCCAAACCGGTCAGGGCGGCCTTCTTGTTTTTCTTACATGTGTTTCTTTGTGGGAGCATCACAGAGGAGTGGAAAGATCGAGGGCTTTGGTAGTAGGGAGACCGGGTTCCACTTCCCTAAGCCTCAATTTGTGAGCTGTGAAGGTTAAATGAGCTAATGCACACTTAGTGTCAAGCACATCACAGATTTCTGATAAAAGGATGTTCTTTTCTGTGTCTCAACCTCACCTCTTCAGTAGTGAATGCCTTCAAGTTCAAGCACTCAATTGCTCTTTTAATTTGACTCTCATTTCCCCCTTTCCTTTCCTTTAGGTGATAGATGATTTAAAAAGTGACACATTTTTTTTCTTTGTGATTTAAGGGCTTGACAGGACCGCCTGGCCAGCCTGGAGAGCATGGAGAGCCTGGGTTAAGGGGAGAATCTGTGAGTGGTGGTTGAGGGATTTCTGCTGCTTTAATCCCAGGATTTGTAAACTGTTTGCTCCAGCACAAAGGCAGAGAGCAATTAATTATCCACAAATGAGTCATCATTCAGGCCATGTTGGTGTTGTAAAAAAAAGAAAAAAAGAGAGAGAGATTTGAGTTCCATCTTATAGAACTTTTTGGGTTCTTAAAGAGTTTGGAATTTTAATTGCATTGCATATTTGGGATTATTGAGCAGGGCTAGAAAATTAAAAGGGTCTACTTTGAACAGACTGTCCAACCTCAGAGGGAAGAGATCAACCAAAGGACTTGTATGCATGCATACAAGCATAACCCATGGACACAGACAGTAGGAGGGTGACAACATGTGCTGGGGGGTGTGGGTGGGAACGGCCAGGGAGAGGTCAATGGGGAAAAAGGAGACATATATAATACTACATGTAATACTTTAAACAGTAAGGAATTTAAATAAAAATAAAAATAAAAAGGTCTTTCTTCTTTTTATAAAAGATCATGCTTCCTGTAATATTTTCCCCATCTTTCCTATCCATTTGAGGCAAGCAATCTTTTGTTTTCTCAGGGGGATCCCGGTCTTGATAGTTACATCCATGGCCCTAAGGGAGAAAAAGGAAGGCGTGGACATCAGGTAAGTCTCTGTTTGCTTGGGGATACTGGTGCACATGGAAAAGGATACTAGCTGGTGCAGAAGACTTGGCATTCAGGTTGGATCAACATAAAAACTCAGAGAGCAAACCTGTGGAACTCCATTGTCAGAGACAGAAGCTCTGAATGTTAATCCCCACTAATATCCTTGTCCTTGCATCCTTGTCTCATAGGTGTGTGTGTGTGTGTGTGTGTGTGTGTGTGTGTGTGTGTAGAAATCTTATCTTCCACTACACTAGTAATACATATCGCTTTACTTCTTTTGTCCTTGGTTTCTTCATATCCAAAATGAAAGCATCGGACTCAGTGATCCCCGAGATCGTCCCAGTTTTAAAATCCTCCACTTTTATAACGATGTCTTGATTTAAAAGATGCTCAAGGTCATTACACTGCTGGCTTGCTTTCCATCTCTGCCAGTGTTGATGGATGTGAATTGAGTACTAGATTTTTTTTAAAGATAGGCCCTTTGTTTAGTTCCAATGACTAGCAGCGTTGTGACAGAAGACATCACCGAAGGATAAAGACTCGTTAACTCGACAGACGCTAACTTGTCAGAAGCCATTTTTAGATTTTTATGTGCCAGACATTAAAATGCATGACTGAAAAATGACTAAAATAACCCAAGTGTCTCAGACCTCACATCTCATCATTCCCAGTTTCCAGGAATGAGGTCTGCATACCAGCACGTTTACAACTGCAGAGCAACCTCTGTTTGCTTTCAGCTCCAATTTGTATCCTTTGACAAAACCTTAGGACATCAGTTCTCTTTCCTGGATTGTGGCTAGTTCACATGCATTTTTTTAAAAAATATATTTTTATTGATTTTCTACAGAGAGGAAGGGAGAGAGATAGAGAGTCAGAAACATAGATGAGAGAGAAACATCGACCAGCCGCCTCCTGCACATCCCCCACCGGGGATGTGCCCGCAACCCAGGCACACGCCCTTGACCGGAATCGAACCTGGGACCTTTCAGTCCGCAGGCCGACGCTCTATCCACTGAGCCAAACCGGTTTCAGCTCACATGCATTTTATACAGGTCCAGGTCCTGAAGGAAATCCAGTTGGTAACAAGGTTATTACCATGTGAGAAAACTGTCAGATTTGCTGCAAGATTTTCTCATTCTGTTGTTAATTAGTTATTTTGGACAAACCTCACTGAGAATGTTTTCTTTGGTGAGTTGAGATTAGAGAGCCCTGGGAATATCCACTCAATATTAATAACCTATTCAGCTGTGGGACTGGAGCAAAGAGAATAGCAGAAATCCTTAAATCATCTGGGCCTCAGTTTCATCAACTGCAAGGTGGTCTGATTAGAGAAGCCGTTTCAAACTTTCCATCTATTAGCGGTTATCATGAGAAGAAAGGTCAATTGAAATTTGATTCCATGATTTGCTCATGGTTTTACAACTGGGAAGGAACTCAGTCTAGATAGCCATGGGAGGAGCCTCATGCTCACAGCTTTCAGAGGCCCTAAGGGTTAGCCTTGAACTTCAGATCTCTGAATTGTGCGTGCAAACAAAAATTGTATCTCTCTGAAGCAGTGCCATGTTATTTTGCGTTTGTGTTTGCCATGGTTTCTTCCCCCCCTGATGAGCTTAAAGAAGGGGTCTCTAGGGGGCACTCTTTCACTACTATTTGAGTCCAATGGAGACGGTACCCTGATGAAGCAGTCTTTCAAACCAAATTGAGAAATCTAGTATTGGGGAAGGAATAATAAAAACAAAAGCCCCCCCCACAAAAAACGGTCATGCTTTAGCACTTCTGGGGAGAATAAAAACTGGTACACATGGAAAAGGATACTAGCTGGTGCAGAAGACTTGACAATAGAATCTTTTTGGGAGGCAATCAGAAGTGACAATGGAACCTTTTGGGGAGGCAATCAGAAGACTTGACAATAGAACCTTTTTGGGAAGCAATTAGGTGTAACACACCTCAGCTAGAACTGCTGATTTTTGCTTATGTTTTTGAATATGCAAGTGACAGAAAACCGGACTGGCAGTGTTTAGCTAATAGGCATGTTTGATCACCCAGGGAAAAGTGATTTTAGGTTTGGTACACGACCTCAGCGATGCCATCAAAACCCAGTGTTGTCATCAGGGACTCAGGCCCTTTCTTTCCACAGTGCCATCCTCAGGGTGGCCCGTGGCCTTGGCAGCCCAAGAATTTTGCCTTCACCTTTACATCCAATGCCAGAGGGAAAGGGGCTTTCCTTTCACCAGGGCACTCCCAGCAATATTCTCTTTTTAGCTCCTTTAGTTCATTGACTGGGTCCTTGCTCCCCATCTGCACTTGCCTGTTTTAAGAAAGCCAGAGAAAGCAAGTCTCTGACAAAGGAAATTGCCATGATTGGCTCAGACATGTCATAATTCATCCCTCGGAGCTGGGCATGTTATTGCCCTAAACAAAACTGAGATTTTCTTAGCAAGGAAGAAAGGGGAGAGAGTGTTATGTAGCCACCAACTATGTCTGCCAGGGCTTAAGATGTGTATGTCCTTTCATAACCAAGCAAAAAATGGAGGTTTGGCTGCCTGCCTCAACGAAAGCCAAATTCCTGAGGCAGGTGCTGGTGCAAAAGGAAGCGGGTTTTATGTAGGAGCCACAGGACCTGAGAGAACAGTGAACTCACGTCTGAAAGACCAATTGCATCACCCTTGTCTCAAAGATCATCCCTCTTCCTGCTCAAGCCCAAGGTTCTTATAGGGAGAGGGAGGGGAGGGCATTTTTTTCTATCCAATTATCTTGCTAGCTTTTGTCATGCTTAGGCCCTATCCATTCATATTTCTAGCTTTTGACATGCTGGGTGTAAGAACCTCTCTCTGCTGCCAGCTTGGCCAATGGGGGAGACTCCCTGGTGCTCTGACTGTCTATGGTAACACTTTGATCCAGTATTTCCAGTTCTAGAAGTTCATCCAGAAGTTAATCATGAATCAATATAAAGATTTAGCTCCATAGATCATCAACGTAGTGATTTTTAATCACTATCATGCTTAAATGTCCAATGATAAGAGATATTTTATGTAAACAATGGCAAATCCACATGATAGAATATTATTAAGCCATGAAAAATAATTTAGAAGACTATTTCATAACAAGTAAAACATTCATGATGTAATATTAAGTGGAAAAAAAACAGATTATAAAACTCTGTATTCAACAAGAATCCTAATTGGTTGAATATATCTGTATCTATTTTTCTGGAGGGATAAACACCCAGAGATTATTAATTTCTTTTTCTTATTATCTGAATTGTTGAAAGATTCTATGCTGAGCCTGCATAATTTTTACCCCAACTTTTATTTTGAAAAAATTTAAATCTACAGAAAAAGTTGTAGTTGCAAGTATAATAGTACAATGAACACCAATTGTTATATATACATATTTTGCTGAGCCATTTGAGGATTAATTGAAGGTATCATGACATTTATTTTGCTTTTACATATTCAATAAATATTCTTCAAAAACAAAGACATTCTCCTATTTAGGCACAATGCAATCAATCATCACACTCAAGAAATTTAATATTGATGCAAAGTTATTTCCATTTTATAGACCTTATTCAGATTTCCATACTTGTACCAATAGTGCCTTCTATGGTTATTTTTATTGTTGTTGTTCTGGGTTCCAATTAAGGATGTAGTGTCTTGCCTCTCTTGTCTCCTTTAATTACAACTGTTGTCGAGTTATTTGTTTGTTTACATGACGTTGACATTCCAGAGCAGTTATTTTGCTAAACATCTCTTGATTAGGATTTGTTTATTTCCTTCTGACTAGATTCAGGTTAAACATTTTTGGCAGGAGATTAAGAAATGCTGTTCCCTTCTCACCAGGAGGGACACTGTCAGTCCCATTACTGATACATTAATTTGGTCACTCGATTATGATGGTGTTCACCAGATTAATCTATTGTGAACATACTCTCCTCTTTTGAATGATTGAATAATCTGAGCAATAATAATCTGAGACTGTACATTTTTTGTTTCCCAAATTCTTTTATCCAATGGTTCCTGCATCAGCCCAAATAATCCTTCATTATGTTGGCTGCAAAACAAACAAACAAAAAACCTGTTTACTATTGAAATGAGAAAATGGTAAACATTTTAAGAAAGAACCTTTATTATATCTAGACCAATTGTGAGAGTGCTATATCTAAAACCTTCTCCATGATATGAATTACTTAATTTTAAAAATTCCCATTGTATTTTTTATCTCAAGAAAAATGATTTTAAATATAATAATGTTACATGCAATAAACACCAATTAGTCAAGAAAAACGATCTTACATATAATAATATTACATGCAATAAACATTAATATTTTAAGAAAAAAAGGATTTTAAGTATAATAATATCAAAATGTACTAACATAGTGTGATATCTCAAAAGTTGTAGGAAATACGAAAAATCTGCAAAATAACACAACAGATACTTTGGGATACAGAAAAATAAAATGTAGAAAACAAACAATAGTTCCAGTTACCAAGAAAATAATCTCTTTCTGATATTTCCTAACTTTTTTGATGGCAGAGTTGGTCTCCCTGAGAAAGTCAGATGAGGATCTCATGGGCTTATTTAAAAATGTTCTAGTGTAATGTAAGAAAATGAGGAATCATCATTTTATCTTTCTTTATATTTGGGATAAATTATTCTTTCACAGAATTTAGCATATTTGAAAAGAACATTATAGCACAATTTTCTACTTTATGAACTTTTGATAAAGATAATTTTAATTGTTGCATGCTATTTCAATAATCATTTCTACCATAATTTTTTTGGTCAACATTTCTACCATAATTAACACTTCCTTCACATTGAAGTATAAATTATTTCAGAATTTATTTTAAATGACAGTTGGAAGAACACTCTGCACAAAATGTTTTTGTTTCTACATTTCACATTCCTTCCCAATTTATGTATTCATATTGAGTTAGCATGCGACTTCACTGAATAATAGTCTAAGATATCCCTATTTGGGATCATATGGTTTCCATTTTTCTTGAAAGATGAACTCATTCTTTCTCTGGACACCACACATTTTCCCACTGCTGACCTTAAAGAAGTTGAGAGCACTGGACAGTTTCCACATTGCAACTGTGTGTAACCTCTCCCTCCATCATCATCTGTATATATTGATCACTCCTCCTATGCAGAGACTCCCTTCTACCTTCTGTTTCTGTCTGCCACTCTGTACCCTATAGGATGCAGGTAGAAAGGGAAGTGCTAGTATTTTTCAAATATTAAGCATGGCTTGCTGGAGAATATGCATGACTACTGTCTCAACACGGTGGACCCTGAGGAGTTGTCAAATGAACAATCTTTGGGGAAAGATGCCTACAACATGAATATTTTAAAACATCAGAATGAAGACAGCATTCTAAAGGAGTGTTGACCAGTAGAACTTTCTGAGATCATATATATAGTTGTGCTGTCCAGTATGGTAGCCACTAGTCACCTGGAGTTACTGAACACGTGAAATGTGCCTAGTGTAACTGAGGAACTAAAATTTAAGTTAAATTTAAACAATAGCCACACGTGGCTACTGGCTTCCATATTGCACAGCCCATGTCTAGAGAATAAGTGAAAAAGTATACAGGTATCTAAACTAATCTTCCCTTTACCTTTTACTTTTCAGGGAAGTTCTGGTTATGATGGGCCTCAGGGGGAAACCGGAAACGTTGGTCCTCAGGTAGGTATAACTGCTCATGGGATGTGCTTCACCTGCTTCTGTGGAAGAGAGCAGGTGGCTGGGGTGAAAATTGACTCTTTTCTTCTCTAAGGTCTTCATTTGTCTTCTATTCTTAGGGGTCAAGAGGAAGACAAGGCCTGCCAGGATTGAAGGTCAGTGCTTTCTGGAAGAATTGCTTCTTGTTCCATATCTATGGCATGTTAAGTAGTTCTGCCTGAGCTCAAGGGGAGTGCTGGTTGGGCTGTCTGAGGCTGCATGAGGATCTCAGGAAAGTTCCATGGGGACCTTTTCTATGGAGACAGGAAAGTTTATATGGTTCCTCTCTGCTCCCTCTCTAGCTTGCTATAATATTTCAGTTAGATCGAAAAGAAGCTCATACCTTAGAGAATAGCTTTTACCTCTGAAATGATTTTTCCATTTAAAGAAGACTTCCTATGAATGTATAAGGGGATCTCATAGTCACGAACTCAAGGGAAAAGATTGAGTTTTACTATTTCCAAAGGGGAAACGATGTGATCTGAGGGTGGGACGAGGGGATATCTGTGGAAATTGTATTTTACTAAGCATTTATCTAGCACCAGTCACTGTTTTAGACCTTTATTTATATTACCTCATGTAAACCTTTCTAAAGCCCTGGGAGTTATAAGCATTATTGCTTACTTTTTATGGATAAGAGAGGAAATAATATGTAGGTTTAGCAAAGTAATATGTCAGAGGCCACACAGCTAATAGTTGGTGGAGACAGGATTCAAAACCAAAGATCAGAATGCTCTTGGAAATAAGAGTTAAGGTTATTGTGTAGATTTACCTCTAACATAGTCTTGTCATACTATGCTGGCATTTTTTTTTCTAGTATTCTCATGATTTAAGGATGGAGAAGTCAGAAATTGACTTATGTCACCTGTGAGCCTGGAATGGGTGAATGAGAGAGAGAGAAAGAGAGGAGAATATGTGTGTCTGTAGTGTAAGGACATAGGTAATGGGACTCATATGTCTGTAAACCAAGAATGTTGAAAAAGCATGGATATTGAGAAATCCCAAGTCTCAAAAATCCAAACAAGTTTTGTTGACACCAACTAAAGCATTATTTCTTTTAAACAATGTTTAGGATTTGAAATACATTCTTAGATAACCTTTGTGCTATTAGTGAAATCTTAACACTTACAAAATAAATAATGTCTTGAAATATAATTTTATCTCATTGTTTTTATTGCCAAAAAGCCAGAAAGAGACTATAATAGACTAAGCTATATTTTGGAGAAAATTTAATGGCTTGAGGCATGAATTTCCTACTCTTGAATTATTTAATTCTTTTATGATGCTATGTGTAGTTTACCTAAATCCCTGCACAATGGATCCTCTACTCAGTTGGGTCTTGCTTATTTTTGATTTTCTACATCACTCCATCTCTTATGTCTTTCTTTTTTATTTAATTTAAATCAGAGCCAAGCCTGTGGCTAACTTTAAGGTCAACTTGCACTCTCAAGCTTATAGTGAAAACCATTTCTCTGCCCATTCTTCCCCCTTGTTCCTGACTCCCAGATCTTCAGAAACACTCACTTTCATATCTTTGGATTTTTTCTTCCAGTATTATTGCCTTCTTTTTTCTAAATGATGTGTTTACTTTGCTATTTCTTGGTTTTCAGTTTTGGATGTTTTCCTATTGATTGATTTCTTTCTTTCATTTTTTCCTCTTTGTTGACTGGAATTTAGACCTTGATTTACACAGTTTGTTCCTGAATCAGAATATGTTCCCCTTCAGGCTCTTACTATGGGTTCATTTGTGGTATATATTTTATCGTGTTTTCATAGCTAGCCCCTGACCAAGACTTCTCTAAGCTCTTGAAGCTTTTTATACTCAAGAGTAAAGAAAATTTTGTTTTTCTAACCCCCTTTCTCTAGTTCTCTGAACTTAAATAAATGTACTATTATGATAAATTTGTTGTAAAATAAATACATTGGGTGTTCATTGTATGGCGGATTCTTGTTCAGGATGCCCTTTAGGTTATAATGTATTGTGAACCTCTAATTTCTTGTTGATGGAACCTACTGAAGGGTTTTGCCTCCACTTTTATGTGGTAAACCTTGCTTGATACAAGATTAGTTCTATAAGGCAATTTTCTTGAGTTTTAAGCAGTGCAGTAGGAAGAGCTATTTCATTTTTCTCTGATAGTTAAGTATTGGCTTCTCTTTCTTTTTTAAATCCCATATCACCTTTTCCACCATCTTCCTACCCTCCATCCCTCTGGCAACCATCAGTTTGTTCTCTATATCTAAGAATCTGTTTCTGTTTTATTTTGTTTGATTTCCTACTGTGGAGGATAAAGATTTTTCTTAACCGGTCTATCTCCTTCTTTATACACTTTCTCCCAACTTAGCCTTGCAATAAACTTATTTTCTCTAATTTTGATCAATTCAGTCATTGTTCATATAATGACCAGGTCAATATTTACAGCGATATAACTTGTGTTTCCCCAAGTCACCCTTTCTCCCACATTTGCTTTGTGTTCTATGAGCATTTTACTAGTTCATCATAAAGCTCTTTCACAAAACGGACAACCTCCCAATATATTCCAACACAGGAGGTTTCTTTTTCTTGGATTGCTTCTTCCTGGGTCGTCTGTCCTCCTGCTTTCATCAGGACTGATTGCTCTCTGGGCCTCTGTACTGTTTTCATTTTGGGACATTTTTGAACAGCAACCTCTCACTTTGGAAGCAGAGAAAAATGTGTGCGAACTGCTGTCTCTAATAAGAAGCTGCTCCCTTTAATACATTATAATCTTTATGAATATTGTTTGCTCTTTTTCCTATGGAAGCTTTGATTAAAAAAAAAGAAAGAAAGAGAGAGAGATACTTGTAAACTCCAGGGTTAATATGTTTATTCAACATGTCAATAGTTTGCTAGATAACCATTATTGGAGCATTGGTCAAGTACACTCATTTAAGTTTTTGAGACTATAACTTGCTTAAGATCAGCCAATACTATTGGAAGAACATAGCTTATAGAAGCATTGAACTCTAAATTACAGCATTCCCTGGGCTTTGGGAAAATATAGCTTATTACTGACTATGAAAGTAGACATTCTGGCTTTTGCAAGTTGCCTAATAAAATGGAATTCTAAATGAGATTTTATTTATGGAAAAGGTTATATTTTGGCAATAAGGGAAAACCTTAATTTGTTAAGTATGATAAAATTAAAAATATCATTAATTTTTTAAATGTTGTAAAAACTTACCACACTCCTGCAATTATTTTCATATTTGTGTTTTCTTTATTTGCATAAATAATAAGGGGGCTATTATAATGTACATACTATTTTATATTCTGCTTTTCTGTGTTTCCAAATCTTTCTATTTTCATTTTAATATATTATATCTTACTCTGAACAATGATTTACTAGGCTATCAGGTGATTTCTGTCTTGTTATATATCATGTCAGTGATATAAAGAAAAACTGGATTTTAGGTTTTTTGTTTTGTTCTTGCTTTTGCTTTGCTGAAATGATTTCCTAATATAAATATATAGGCATGGGATTATAATAAAAGAGTCTGAGCTTTGCTATATAGAGTCACATTGTTTTAGAAGTGTTGCATTATGAATGTCACTAATGTAACGTGCAAATTAGGCAACATTTCATGACCTGTTTCAAAATTTCTTGCTACATGCCTTTTAAAACTTGGTTCATATTTATAAGTCTATAAATAAACTCTTGAAGTGTAGAGAAATAAAATAGTAATGATTAATAGAAGTGCTTCTCATTTATCTGAATAGTTTTAAAAACTTCAGAAGCATAAGTAATTGATCCACCTATTGATTAATTCTGAGTTGAAGATTTTTTCTCTTTGCAAATCTATGATTAACCAACCAATAGCCTAGTCAACATGAGGGAAAAAAAGGCAGAATAATTCACATTGAGGGCATTATCCTCAATCTTGGAAAATGTATCTTCTCTGTAGAGCTGAAAATATTAATTTGAAGGAGAAATTAAATCAGCTATCAGATGAGTCATTTCAACAGCTCACCGTTTGCCTAGAGAACTAGGTTAATGCTCAGGTTTTTAAATCCAGCTTTTTGCTAGTTTTCTATGTGCTTTATGGGCTTTCGTTCCAGAATGTCACTCTCATTGTTGGGTTCAACATTCTGAGTTTCCTCACATGGCATAAGGGTCCTTCACACAAGTCAGCATTTAGCCCACATTCCTTAAAAGGAATGGATGGGCTTCTTAGTAACCAGTTATTACGTTAAATGGGAATGCGAGTAATTTAAACAAAGCATTTTTGCTTCCAACACTAGCTGAGTCATTGGAAGGAGATGTGCAAAGCCTGGGAAAAAGCAAGGATCTGGCCTTACATTTTCCCAGCATAAGCGGAACTCCCGCCCTGTTTCTCTCCGATTCCACATCCTAAGAGGACTGAGCACAGATTGTCTTTTTCTTGTGATTTTCGGGTGACTTCTTGCAGGGGAGGCTGCCTTCAACAGGAACACTAAAGATGCCCCGGGAACTCACTAAGTCTTATTCATTCTGACAGGGTCTGCGTGGAGAATCTGGTGAAGGTGGTTACCAAGGAGAACCTGGGTATCCAGGCTCACAGGTATCAGTGAACTTGTTTCTAATGCTTATGTCCTAGATATGGCTCTACACTCTTGTGTTTACTCAATAAATCCTTCAGTGGGGGTTGATTATCCCCATTTTACAGGGGAGAATTGGAGGGGGACAGAGAAGTTAGGTAAATTGGCCAATCTCACACAGCTAGTAAGTGGTGAAGATGGGATTCAGACTCCGGAAGTATAGATATAACTCTCTCCTCTTAATTACTGCCTGTTCAGATTACTCTAATCATATTTAATTCATTAAATTTGTATTCATCGTGGCAGAAAAAAATCAGCAACATATTTATGAAGTATATATTATACACAGGGCATTTTGCTAATTGGCCTGGGACATTCAGACCATTAAGGCAAGGATCTTGCCCTCAAGTTCAGTCCATGAGGGTTTTTTGGTAAACTATTCTGTGATAACTATAAATTTAAACTTCTCATCAGTTTTTTGGGAGTCTTCTAAATTTAACCCAAATTCCTCATTCTGTAAACACTTCGGGAATACCCTCTACATCTTTCTTTTTAAAGGTCAAATTGTTTCAAAGTATCCTCAAATGGAAGAACTTAAACACATCAAATTTTACTAGCACATTGAATCATTCTCATTAACTTTAAAAGATCCTACGAGTGTCAGAAGATAATTTGAGAAGGTTTCTGCCATTTTTCCACTTGACAAAGATACTAAAGGAAGAAGTGGGTAATCAATGTGTAATTACAGATTGTATTTGATAGAAAATAGTGTCTGAACAGTGGGGGAAACAACTGAGAGATGTATTTTTGCCTTTTTTTTTTTTTTTGATCACTGGCTCATTTCAAATGTGGACCTCCTGCTACTGTTGTTTCCTGGCCTTCTCCTTTATATTCACTGTATTATACTGCTGAGTGCAAGGGGAGCAGGTTGTGTGGTGAACCATGAGCCGGATAATCGATAAAACCTCTCCTTAATTCTTACTTCCCACTGGCATGTGGGTATGATTCAATACCCACAGAGGTGATCCGATACTTCACGCAGGAGGATAGAAGCCATGATCAATGCTTCTAATAGGAAAGCATTTCTCAGAAAAGCTGGAAAAAATTAAAGTGTCAGAAATCAGTAAAGTAAAATAGATTGGGGAGGAAACGAGCAGCTCTCCAGCAATGTGCCCAGTGAGATTAAGTCACTTACGTGTACTTTTGGTTCTTGGTAAAGTCAGAATACAATTTCTTGTTTAGCCCTTGTGGATATATAAGGAAAAGGTTGAGTTTTCAAAGGAGATCACCATCCTTACAGTTTTTCTTATTCCCCTCTTAAGATTTAAAATTAGTTGGGCGAATTGAAATATAAAAACAATGTTCTCAAACTTTAGTACTCATCAGATTCAACTGGAGAGGTGGTTAAAAATACAGATGTGAATTCTTTGCTTCAGTTGGAATTAGTTTGGAGTAAGTGTACCGGGGGGTGCTCCAGAGTACAAGTGCTGCTTGATTAAAATGTAATAAATGAGATAGTGATGGGCCAGGACACCTTAATTTGTGCTTCCATCAGCATCCAAGATGATTTTGTGGTTACATGGGAAAAAATGGCGTAGCTCTGTAAAAACTGGTTGAATTTTAATTTTATCTTTGGACTAGGGGCCAAGAGGAAGGCAAGCACCACCGGGAGCTTTTGGACAAAAGGGCTTACCGGGTACTCGGGTAGGTTTGGAAAACAAAAAGTTGCAACACAGCTGCTCAGTTCATACACCTGAGTGTTCCTAGACGAATAACATAAAGCCACACTGTTTCTTTCTGGGATCGGTGGGCAGCAGAAATGTCTAGAAATGAGCTAATTTGATGCAGTAGACATTGCTCATCAGGTATATGCCCCCTTCTACTCTAAGTATATAGTGGGAATATAGTGATCAATGAGATTGGGTTTGAACCTCAGGGGTGTGTAACATCAGCTCGTACTTGCCTATGGTGCAACAACAACAACAACAACAGTATAAAAGGGGAATGAGTGTCTAATTTACTCCTCAAAAGCATATAAAGAAGCATTACTATCCCAATTTTATAGATGAGGAAACTGAGGCTCAAAGGGATTAAATTACTTGTCATCTGGGTGGTAAGAGGCTGAACTGGCCTCTAACTTATGTCTCTTAGTACCTGTTCTACAACCCATACAATATCCCGGTGTTTCATAGAAGGGTCAGACCAGATTGGGGCAGATGAATGGAGTGGCTTCCTAAGGAAGGAAGCTTTTGAGATACCTTAAACCTGAGCAGCCTAATTTATGTCAGGGATAAGAGTATCCAGAGATTTAAGATAGCAGATCCAGGAGGGCCTACGCCCTAGTTTTGTCCTCATTCTCTTTCTTGGTTGGGAAAATTCCAGCCCCATAACTGATTGCATTATTTTCATTTGATAATATTTTCTATTTGGGAAGTGTAAAAGTCCCAGCATTTGTCTTCCTGACCTCTTAATCAAACGGTGTTTTCCCCTCAAATAGCCAGGTAGTTCCTTCAATTCTTGGTATGTGGTAGACATGGCCTCTTGCACAGAACATCTCACTTCCCCATCCCATCCCCCAACTAAGGTAAAATGTGTATATTATGCATTTTCTATGTTGGAGGATAAAATTAATTGCATTAAAGATATCCATGAGCATATTACCGCTTCCAAACCATTTCAATAATAACAAGAGAGTCAGATATTTAACTTTGTGGCCCTTTAGGTGATTTTGGTCATGGTCTTGTTACAGGGGAATCCTGGACCTCCAGGGCCAAATGGTTCAAAAGGAAAAGCTGGACCAAGAGGAATGAAGGTAAATGCTAGAGAATATATTCTTCCTGGATTACAACTAGGGTTTTCCTATATGAATCTCTCCTTATGTGATCATTTCCAACATGTGTTTCTGATGTGGTTGGTGATGATAGTGACTGTCCAGTACCTTTTAGTTGGATAGATGGATACAGAGAAGGAAAGACATATAGGCAGACACAGAGAAAGATGAATAGATGGTCCCTTGGATCAGTAGACAAGGACATATCAATAGATAGATAAGTATATGCATTCACCATAAATGCAGATTCACATATTCACACCTAGAAAAAGCCATAGCAATATAAAATTTTGTAACTGGGACTGCATATCTGGTTTTTCAAATTTTCCATAATACCAAATTTTTAATTATATTTTTAGTTTTTAAATATTTAACAAAAGTCTAGAGGAAGATATTTACCTTAGACTGTAGAATGATGCCAGTGGGACTTAAAAAGTGTGACTGTAAAGTTTCTAAGGAAAACTATATAAAATTGTACAAACTCATAGGAGAAAATTAATGTCATCTTTGTCCTTCTTTATATAAGGGAGAGCATGGTGATGCAGGAGAAAGAGGCCCACGGGGTCAGCAAGGACCAAGAGGACAACCCGTAAGTCTAGTTTCTCTGTTTTGGACTCTTGATTGAATTTCTTATTTCTTATTTGTTTGTATTTCACATAAAATTCTAATATTCATCATGAATGTTTGGGGTAACAAATATAACATCATCACCAGAGCTAGTGTGAATATAGAGTCAAAGCCTCTTAAATTTTTCATATATGTAAAGAATCCAAAGATGATTTGGGGTTTATTTTGTCTTTTCACAGAAGAGGAAAGCGCCAGTTAGCCTCTTATGTTTGACAAGGATGTTTTACAAGCATTTGAGCCGTTTAGAAATACAGAGATGCTCAATGAAACATTTTTTTTTCAGGGAAACAAATAAGACAGCCAATCAGAGGTGCAAACTTAGACTGTTAAATTTCAGAGGAAAGGCAGGGGTGGGTATGTAGGTGAGAAGAGATCAACCAAAGTATAACCCATGGATACAGACAATAGGATGATGAAGGCTTGGTGGGGCCAGGGTGGACTAGAAGGGATCATTGGGGGGGAAAAAGGAGACATATGGAATACTTTCAACAATAAAGATTTTAAAAATTATATTTTTATTATCAGTATTACAGAAGTCCCCCCATTTTCCCTCTTTTGGCACCCTCCATCCATCTCCCTCCCCAACCTTGGCCTTCCCCCCACTATTGTCTGTGTCCATTGGTTATGTATATATGCATACGTTGCATGTTCTCTCCACCCACTTCCCCACTGAGATCTGTTATTCTGTTCCATGCACCCATGGAGAGGTGCAAACTTTTAAGGACATGAATTTGATTATCCAGAGCATAGACATAATCTTTGAAGACCAAAGACTGTAAAAGGTTTACTTCAACAGATAACACTTCCAAAGACAGGGCTATGCATTTTCACCTTAGTCATTGCACTGAATATAAGATCGTTAGTTATTTTATGACTATTTTCAATTCTGCGTCTTATTGGGATAGGCTTTATGAGAGCAATGTGTCTTTCCTGAAACTCATATTTCTGAGATTTCTCTCATCAACAGTAGGCAGAACCTGTGTCTGTTTTACACCCAGCACTACAATTGCATTTGTTGGCAAGGCGAGAAAATAAAAGCAGGTCTCAGAAGCTTAAACTTAAATGAGGCAAGGAAAAAAACACACAACTGAACAAGATTATTGTCAAGTGAAATGTAAGGCATCTACACTCAGTTCAGATGATGAAGTTAACACTGTTTGACTTTATTAAAACATTCTGATTTAAAATAATAGCAAAGCTTGTTTCTATTGACCTTTTTTTTGGGACAAACAAAGCTGGGGAGTAATGTCTTTCTTGAAGGTGTCATTTCAGGGATGTTGGGAGGTGTTGGAAACCACAATACACAGTTTTGGTCTCTGGGGTTACAGATACTGAATGCTCTGCATGGAGTAACAGCAAATGAACCTCATCCGCATTCTTTCCTCATTGCCATTCATTTTTGGCAATCTTTTTTATCTTATTTTAATAAGATTTCAAACTTTCCTTCTTAGCTATAAGAATGGCTTAAAATAAAAAATTGTTCTTCTCAGTTAATGTACTTGATTCAGGTGCAATATTTGTCTATTCAGTACAAGGTGCCTGAAAGTTTCTGCATTCACTCTTTATTATAGAAAGCTCACTGTCTATATGTAAAGATGCTAAGATTCTATAGTATTATCAATATTTTCATAATTATTATCATCGGCACTACCTCTACCACCATCACCTCTACCACCACCACCACCATTACCCTGACCAATATCACTGCCACCATCATAACCATCACAACCATTACTACTCCCTGGCCACCATAATCACTATTACCGCCACCATCAGCAGTAGAATAAGGACCACTTACCAAGTACTTGCTCTGTGCCTGGCATCATGCTAAGGATTTTCCATGCACGATCTCACTCAATCTCCCAACCATACTAGATAGATTATATTATTATCCCCATTTAACATATAAGGAAACTGAAGCTTGAAGAGGTTGAGTAACTTGCCTAAGGCTACTCATACAACCAGTGTTGGAAATGGAATAAAAATTCAGGCCTGTCTGGGTTTTCAGTGTATAAACGTATTCACTAAACTACATGGCTTCTATCCACATCTTTCCCCACAAAGTCTGTCTTTATCCCTAGAAATTTACCAATTCTGGAACTTCTCCCATTGTTCCTTTATCCTACAAGGAAAGCAAGTTTGCTCCAGGACGACTTTGTATCGTGATTGGGTTTCTTACACCCATGGTATCGTCTTGCTGAAGAGGGGGTTAAAAATGAAAGAAAATACAACACATTTATTTACATAATGGTCTTTAAAAACTTTAAACCCTATTCCATCCTTATCCTTAGAAGGTAGTCTAGTGTATATCCCATGAGGCTGGGATAAACCTCCATCAAGCCCCTTCTGCCTTCCCCACCTCCTTGCACTGCTGATTTTTCCAAGGGTGCAGATAATATTATCAACCAAGTGTTGATCTGGGTGACTACATCATCTTGTGTCATTTTCTTAGGGTCTATTTGGTCCCGATGGATATGGACATCCGGGAAGAAAAGGAAAAAAGGTGAGAGTTACCTTACAGAGTATTTTGAACTAAAGACTATAGCTTTTATTTTACTAGAATAAGAGTTATTACTCAAGTGGCATGACAGGAATGGTTTCTACGTATTGTTTACGATATGTTGTAGCTGCCAGAGTTTCCTCCTTAAAAAAGAAAAGCTGGTTTTGTCACTCCCTTATTTAAAAATCAAACTCCTCACCTCATCTTCTTTCTACCCACACCAGATATTCCTACCCCAGCTCTGGGCATGCCAGGTTCTTTCCAAGCTCCTTACCTTTGCACACACTCTTGCCTCTATTTGGGGATGTCCTTCTCCATCTCCCTCCTTTGGCCAATTTTTACTCACTTTCTAAAACCAACTCAGATATCAACTTCTTGTGGAAGGCAGAATTTGTTGTCCCATATTCTGTGTTCCCAAAGCACATTGTTCATATTTCTACAGTAGCCCCTTTCCATGTAATTTGTTCCTGCATATTTGTCTACCTCCCAGTTTGTGAACCTGATAGCAGAACTGCATCTTCCTCATTTTTGTATTCCTGGAACAGAGGCTGGCACAGAGTAGGTGCTCAATAAGTATATTTACATATTTCTACTCCCATAAGAAGCTGGTGTTTTAACATGTAGTGAAATGAGTTACAGAGAGAGGTTTTGATGCATGGAAGTCACATGAATCTTGTTAAGTAAATCAAATGTCATTAGCCACAGTTATTCTTGGTTCTTTAGCTTGCAAGTTATAATTACGGCTGCACGAAATAAGTCACTGGGATGTTCAGCGATGCTCAGCTACTTAACAATGTCAGGATTCTGGGCTGGCTTGTCTACAACTCTCTTGTTTCCCTTGTGGCTGCTAGATAGCACCACTGCCATTTTATTGAGCAGGAAAATGCCTCAAACACAGTGATCCGTTAGTATAGATCTGTGGAATGATGAACAGTGTGGGACCTCAGGGATCATCTCCTTTAGCCTTGTTAATTTACAGATAAGAAAATTGAGACTCAGGGAAGTGCAGTAACTTGCCTGTGGTCACATAGCTGGTTAGAGACAGAGCTGAGCATAGAGACTAGTTCTTTGGAGCCCCATCCTGGCAAATTAAGTCTTTCTTCTCCAGGGGAGAGTTCGCATAGCAGGGAATTTGGGCAGAATTCAAATGTGCATGTTTTGAGCCACATACCACCTCTGAGCTGAGCACAAATGCTAGCCTCTGCTTATGGTGATACACGTAACATTGTGGAACACACAGATTCACTCCACATTTGCATGAGTTTTTCCTGGCAAGTCATGGTGGTCTCACTTTAAGTGGTCCTTACTGCTGCTTGGCCAGCAGGCTACATTTTCCTTGTCTGTTCACGCTCCTCTCTCTGAGTGATCTGCATCATACCTGCTTCTTTCCATAGATCATTCCCAGCATAAACAGAGGTGGGAATATCTCTTATGTAAAAAAACACCCAAACCAAACCCCTGATTTAAATATATACTTTCTTAGCCCCATTTCTCTCTGGTAACTCTTTGAAGGAGTAGGTCTATACCCATGGTTCCACTGCAGCTGATTTTACCCTCCAGGGGGCATTTGGCAATGTCTGAAGGTATTTTGGTTGTCAAAACTGGGGGAAGGGATGCTATCGTAAGTAGAGACCAGAGATACTATTTTTCGTCCTATATACAATCCACAGGACAGCTCCTCACAACAAAGAACCCTTAGGTCTCAAATGTCAGCAGTGCCGGGGTTAGAAGCTCCGCTTTCTTTCCTCTGGTTTGCTAACTAATGACAATTGAGGCTTCATCCCTTGGCTTTCCCCACCCAACTACATGCTTTGGTTGAGGTAAAACCCATGGTGCTAAGTCCAGTGGTCAGTTCTCTGCCCTCATCATATTCCATGTCTCAGCAGCACTTGACGAAGATGATCCTGGGCTTGCTTGTTCTTGAAACCTTTCCTGTCTCATCTGCCAGAACACCCACTTTCCTGGTTTTCACTGGCTGTTCTTTCTCAGTCTCCTTTGCCAGATCTTCTGAAAATGTTCCTGAGCTCTAACTATTGAATCTCCTTACATTTTTCTCCCCTTTACTCACTCCTTAGGTGAGTTTATCCAGTCCCATGGCATCAAGTGCCATCTAATCTGTGATCTCCAGTTTATTTCTTCACCTTGGATCAATCTCCTAAACAAACTCCAAATGTTTCCACTTGTCTATCTAATAGGCACCTTAAAAGTGGCATGTTCCAAAGCAATATTTCTCTTCTTCTTTTGTTTGTGAACCTTTTAGTATGAAAATATTCAAACATATATACAAGTGGAAAGACATATAATAATGCCTCCTCCCATGGATCCATCACTTAGCTCAAACAGTGCAATGCCCTTCACCAATTTTGCTTTGTTTTATTTCTACTCCCACCCACTTATCATCTCACCATTTTTTAGAAGCAAATCCCAGATATCATATATTTCATACATAAATATTTCAAGTTGCATTTCTGAAATATTCGTTAAAAAGATAATAACCACATCTAAGAATCAACCATAATCCTTTAATATCATCAAACATCCAGGGAGTCAAAACTGATTTGGCTGACAGCCTGCTCCTCCTCCAACCTTCCCTGTCTCAGGAGGGGAGACTCCGTCCTGCTAGTTACTCAAGACAGACACTTGCAGTATCTTTAATAAGTGTCTTTCTCTAACCCCCTACCATTAATCCATCAACAAATAATGGTGAGTCTACTTTCAAAATACATCCAGCATTTCATCACTTTGCATCCCAACCACTGCCACCCTCTGGGCCAAGCCAGCATGATTTCCCACCTGGATTACAGCAGTAGGCACCTAACTGGCCTCTCTGCTCCCACCCTTGCCTCACCTAGTTAGTTCTTCATGCAACAGCCAGAGCCTCCTTTAAAACACATAGTCAGATCATGCCACTCTGTTACTCAAAGCCAAGCTGTGGCTCCTGATATCATTCAGAGTTAATCCCACTGGTCCCTACAAGACTACACAGTCTAGCCCCTCTGTGAACTCTCTGACCTCATTTCCTCCTCCTCCCTCACCCCAACCCCATCCTGCTTCAGTGTTCCTCAAGCATGGCACACTCTTACCTCAGGGTTTTTAAAAAATATGTTTTTTATTGATTCTTAGAGAGAGAGGAAGGGAGAAGGATATATAGAGAGAAACATCCATGAGAGAAAGATATCCATTGGCTGCCTCCTACACGCCCCCTACTGGGAATTGAGGCCAGAACTCGGGCATGTGCCCTGACCAGGAATCGAACCAGGGACCTCTTGGTTCATGGGCTGATGCTCAATCACTGAACCACACTGGCTGGGCTTGCGTCAGGGTTTTTTTTTTTTGTTTTTTTTTAAATGTTCTTCCCTCTGCCTGAAATGCTCTTCTCCCAGATATTTGCTTGGCTTGCTTCCTCAAGCTGGCATAAGCTGGTCTTTGCCCTAATGCCATCTTTACTGAAAGGCTTTGTCTGACCACCATATATAAAATAGTGTCCCCGTTCCCCCCATTTACCCATGTCATTCTTTGTCCCTTAATCGCCTTTCTGGAATAGCATTTATCTCTTCCCGATGTATTATACCTCTCTTCCTCACTAGTGGGTAAGTTCCATGATAGCAGGGGTGTTTGTTCTGTTCACTGCTGAATTCCCAGTGCTTAAGGAAGTGCCTGGCACACAGTAAGTGCTAAATAAACGTTTGTTGAATGAATAATTGCTTTGTGGTGTGCCTTTGATCTGACAATGAGGATCTGCTTCCCAGCAGTCAGTTTGATGCTCCTTCCCTCGTTTTCCACGGGATGGGGCCTCTGGTTACTTAAACTGATAGGTTAAAATGCTTAAGAAGGCAGTTTTATTACACCTGTATCAAGGAAGGTGAGGGATTTGTAAAAATCATGTGCGAGTTGTTTCACAATGAATTGTAGGAATAAAACATGGCCACTTGAGATTAGCTCAAGATAATGTTTGATAAAGTTGTTTTCTCTGGTTCCTGTTTGGGTCTTTTCCCTCAAAAAGTTATTATTTCTCCCCCCCCCCACCCCAAAGAATTTCAAAGAAAGATATAACAACATGACTTAAACAAGACCGTTTCTCATTTCTGACCCTAGGGTCAACCTGGATTTCCTGGCTATCCTGGCACACAAGTAAGAAGATAGCTTCCCGGGACTGGCAGCTGGTATGCAGCATGTGTCATTTGTTTGTGCTTATTTTTCTTTACACTCAAGGTTTTGCTTTTGATTCTATCAAGGGAGAAGATGGTGACCCAGGCCATCGAGGAGAGAAGGGGGCAAAGGGAATCAGAGGGAAGAGGGTAAGAATCAAAGGAATTTCCCAAGATCTAGAAAGGCCTATATCATGACACTCTACTCAGAGGAGCATATTTCCATTGGTTTATTGGGCTTCTTAGAAGGAAACCCAGGTCATCCTCAGGCAGGCACGTTGCACACCCTCCTTGGGCTCACTCCCCACTGGATCCCACTCTTGTTTACCTTCTGAATGCAAATGCAGCTCCCCAACCATAACAGAAAAATCCAAGTTGGCGTTTCCGTTATGCAATATCAACCTTTAAAAAATTAGTTTGGAGGCACGTCTGTCATTGATATACCTAGCTATCCTTTGGGAATGGTATTGTTTTAGCTGCAGAGCAAATGTTGCTGTTTCTTTGAGATTCTTCCAAACCTTAGCCTTCTCTTAGCTTTTTTAGGACTACACTCTCATGAATGTGGCTGCCATTTTGGTGGACTTTGAGCTGTATTTTCACTGTGCTTTATAGAGTCTACCATTAAAAATCTATTCCTTCAGGGACTGAAGATTCAAGCTTGAAGAGCCAGAATCACTAGCATCTCTTTTTGGAAAGAGAAACCCTGTGGATACCTAAGACCTTGGTTGTGTTTAGCTGATAGACATTAGAGAGCAAGGCCTTGTGGGAAGAGGACATGGACCAGTGTTCAGTGTAAGAAAAGAGGAAAGGAAAGGGGATGTATATATTTTTAGGAACTCAATAACTGGTATTTTTATACACTGGCAAGGACATAAAGACAAATTTGATGTATGCCTAACTTGGCTTGCTACTGGCTAATTTTGCTCAGCTAAACCTAGCTCTCTGGTTTCTAATTTTAAAAAGATAAAACATCAATTATATGCAAGTAATGCTATGTCAGTTCAAATACCTGTAAAATAAGCAGCGAATCCATGATTAGCATACACCTTTTCTCATACATTGAAGACCAGAAGGGGGTAGAAGAGCTTTTTCTTTCTCTTGATCCCACACCTTCAATGCATACTCGATGCATCTTTTAATTATGTGACCTGGAGGCTCAACTGAATACGACATCCTTTAAGGCTGTTTGGAAATATGTACATGTTGACTGGAATTAGGGGTGTGTGTGTGTGTGTGTGTGTGTGTGTGTGTGTGTGTGTGTGTGTGTGGAGGGGGTGGATTTAGATGGTTTCCATAGAGATCCCTCCTCTTTCTGGTTTCTGTGTCTCACTCCACTGATCACAGTGCATAAACTAATGGGTCTATAGTAGACTCGTTGTACCTTAGGTATAATGACAACTTGATATCTCAAAGTGACGGCTGTAATAGAGTTATATTCAAGGTGGGAAGCTTATTCCTCTGGTTGGTCATTTTTAGGGTAATGCTGGCTTTCCAGGATTTGTTGGAACTCCAGGTGACCAAGGCCCTCCAGGACCACGGGTAACATGGACTCTTCTCTTTTCTCTTATTGTCAACCTTGTGTAAAAATGAATAAAGATTTGATAAGAGGCATCTCTAAAAAAAAAATGAACATTTGGGACACACCAGAGGATCTATTAGGGAATGGGCCAAATTTGCTTTACATTCGCTTCAAGTCCTTACAGAGTTTATTGATTCAACATAAATGTTTCACTTGGAAGATGGGGAAGATATTAGAGAGGCTGGAGATGTGTGAATCTGTCATAATACATAAACCCATACATAATATTCACTGGATAATGAGTTTATCAGTGTCAATAAGATGAGCAACAACATTTATGCCAAAACTAGAAGGAAATCCTAACAGAAGAGACATTTATGTACTCTTAACTGAACTGACAATGTTGCAAGCCCACAAATATTTTTCTAATTCCACGGAAGGTCATTTGGTATGAAAGGAAAGACTTGGGGCTATTGCCATTTTGCCCCATGGCTCATCCTAGAGTGAGTCAGCCATAGGTTGAACCTAGTGGTTTCACTTCTGTGAAGGTACAACGAAGTCACAGAATAAAAAAAATCTTAGCCCTAGCTGGTTTGGCTCAGTGGATAGAGCACTGGACTATGGACCTTCCAGTCCTAGGTTTGATTCCGGTCAAGGGTACATGCTTGGGTTGCTGGCTCGATCCCCAGTAGGGGGTGTGCAGAAGGCAGCTGATCGGTGATACTCTGTCATCATTGATGTTTCTCTCTTTCCCTCTCCCTTCCTCTCTGAAATCAATAAAAATATATTTTAAAAAATATCTTAGAAGGATCACCCATGCCCATTATGCAGATGAAAATATAAATACAAAGGTTGAGATTTTAGTGACCTGCTCAAGCTCACACATTATTACTACCTTGTAGAGTCTAAATAAGGCAGCTCTCATTCTGAAGGGTCCAGGGAAGATTTGTTAAGTTCTTAGGCAAAGGCAAGGTGGTAGTGGGTGGCTGGAGGAGGAAGGGTAGGGGAGGACTGGGTTCTACTTTAGAACTGTTAGGAATGGCCCTGAAATCTTGAAGGGCCTTTTTTCCCCTGAATTATATCCTAAACTGTGGCTTTGTCTCAAAATGACTTGATCTTCTAAAAGTTATGTACCATGTACCTGGGCATCCTGGACTCCAAGGTCTGGGACATACCTCCTAGGCACTCTGACCTCCTTTTTTAATGGGTCAGGCAGAACTTCAGGGCCAAGAGTGAAGGGCAGAAGTGGTCCATTGACCCTGGTGAACTTTATAAGAACCTCTGCCACCTCAGGATAAAAATGTACCGGACCTCAGAATTTTGCATCTTAAATCTGTTTCTGTTCTTTCCAGGGCATCAAGGGCCCCAGAGGCTTGGCAGTGATGGTAAGTGAATATTTTAATTCTAAACTGCATTCTTTTCAGAACACAGAGCTTTCCACTTTGACAAAACAGAAATCTATAAAGATTCTTTAGTTTTGCCTCTTATGAATTCTGTTAGTACTTTAAGTTTATAGACTTTACCAAATCAAATAAAAAGAGTAGAATAATATTTTGAATCCTGGAGGGGATCTGGATGTTTTTGAGTAATACCAGTTGACATGAAAGGAAAGATTGAGGCCACGCCCCTACAATATGCCTTTTTGTGAAGTTCAAAAATTGCTTATAAAGTATTTATAAGCCAACATACAGCACAGCCCTGGGCTTTGTGTCTCATGGAACACCTGGAAACAATCTCAAAAGTTATGATTTTTTTTTTTTATGTTCCAAGTACAAACATACTATTGGTGGGTGGAGGGAGGAAGTGGGGACAACTGAGGAGCAGGAAGTGAAGGGGCTGAGGAAGAACAGGACAGAGAGGAGGGGATCAAAGGAATGAAGCACAATTCTAGGGGAGGTGTTAGGAGTACCTGTCTTGGCAGTCATTCTAAAGAAGTGTGCCAGGATTTGTTAATATAGAGAGCCAAAAATTGAAGGCATTTCTTTGCCTTCTGTGCTGGGATTCCTGGGTTTATACTTTTTCAAAATCAGATTTGAGTCCTTTGCTTTGTGAGGCAGATAAAAAAAGAAAAGAGAATTACTCTTATCTATCTATCTCTAATAATATAGGCATTATCTGTATGTAAAATATTTTATAAGTGCTTTAAAATACCCACCGGATCCAGAAATATACCTGCTGGATGGTTTTAATTGCTGTAACAATTTTCAGGTTTTCTGTGGCAGCTTAAAAAGCTTCAGATAGGGACTGATGATATCCACATGACATTTCTAAGTCACCAGGAGGAATATACTTCAAATTAAATGCTTTTTCCTTTTTTCTCTCTCTCCATCTTTCTAACAGCCTTGTGAAATCATCGATGTCATACGAGGAAACTGCCGTAAGTTGTTTGAAAAAGGCTCAAAAGGAGCCAGTGGTGTGAAAAGAGGATGAATCATGGATTGGGGACATAAGTCACTGTGGATTTGACTGAGGTTGGGAGGCACCATTGTCCATCATGAAAGGCTCCTATAAATAAATATATTTAGCTCGGTCCCCACTTGGATAACTAATCTTCCTCAGTGTGGCCTTAGAAATGAAATGGTCAAAATGCGTATCATCTCAGTATGATTCCACTGTATGGTATGGTAGCCCATGAAATGCAGTGGTAATTGCACTCCTGCATGACTGCATCTTGGTGTTTCTTATCACAAAGCAGGCAAAGAGAAGCTTTGTTCTTTTGTTGTTGTTTTTAATCTTCACCTGAGGATATTTTTTTCCATTGATCTTTAGAGAGAGGGGAAGAGAGGGAGGAGGAAAGACAGAGAGAAACATCGATGTGAAAGAGACCAATTGATTGGTTGTCTCCCGCACACACCCGACCAGGGCTGGGGATCAAGCATTTAACCTGAGCTACATGACCTTGACCAGAATCGAACCCAAGACCCTTCAGTCTGCGGGGCCCATGCTCTAACCACTAGGCAGAAGCACTCACATGGAAAACCTACCACTACTCATGTGAACTAACAATGTCCTCTTTTCTCTCCAAAATAATTTCCCTTCCAGCGTGTTCAGCAGGTAAATAATATTTTTTTTTCTTCTTATTCACTCAAATCTTCACTTGTTAGAGGCATTGCCGAAAATCTTAAATCCGTGTTTCCATGTGTCAAGGTGTTTCCAAGTGCCCAGTGTTCCCGACCGAAGTGGTCTTTGCCTTGGACATGTCAAATGACATCTCCGACTTGGATTTTGAGAGGATGAGAGACATTTTATTATCTCTGTTGATGAAGATGGAAATAAGTGAGAGTAACTGCCCAAAGGGTGCGCGAGTGGCCATCGTTTCATACAACGACAAAATAGATTACCTGATTCGCTTCTCGGACTACAGGGGGAAGCCCGCCCTCCTCCAGGCAGTCAGGAAAATCCGCCGGGAAAGGTCATCGGGCAGCAGGAACCTTGGGGCCGCCATGAGGTTTGTGGCAAGGCATGGATTCAAACGTGTGCGCTCGGGCCTTCTCACGAGGAAAGTGGCTGTGTTCTTCCAGGCGGGCTGGGCCTATGATGCGGAGTCCGTCAGCACGGCCACGCTGGAGCTCGGTGCGCTCGACATCACCCCTGCAGTCATCACCTTCACAGAGGAGCACAACCTCCCGGATGCCCTGGTGGTATGTGGGGGAACCCCTCGGGGGGCAGGGGAACTGGGTCAGTTAGTACAGGTCCTTACCTCTCCATCAAGGACCACAGGAGGAATGAGAGCTGTTCAAGGGAAGAATTTCCCAGAAATTGATGTGTATGCATGGAGGGTGTATTCATTATGGACTCTGCTATTAGTGCTGGCTGGCCATTCTTGAGCACATACTTTGTGCTATGTACCTCATAAATTATTTAATTATTCCCCAAACTCTGTAAGTTAGGTTTATTGTATATCTCCATTTCAGAAATAAGAAAACTGAGGCTTGGAGACGTTAAGTCTGTCACTGAAAGTCAAGTATCTAGTTGGTGGCAGACTGATGTCTGCCTTTAGAGCTTATGTTAAACCACAGTTCTAAGTTGTTTTGTGGGGGTCCACAGGATATAATTTTCTTTTCTCACTTGGGTCTAGAAAATACATATCCATAGAGGAAAGCAGATAATGTGGACTGATTTTAAGTGAAGAGCTGGTTGGGTTTTTATATGTTTACACCCCCATATATGTGCTATTGGCTGGGGAGTCCAACTTGGGGATGAGACCTTACACTTCTCAGGGCAAACCTTCACAGTTTTTATAGCCCTCTGAAATCTCAGCTGCTGCCCAGAGGGGGGGGCGGGCGGTGGTGGGCGGGAGGCGTGGGGCGGGCAGCCCTTTCACATACCCTTCCTACCAGTCTCACTGAGGCTTCTTCTGTAAATCCTTGCTTATAAGACTTATTTTCAGCTAGTCTTCAGTTGGTTATTCAGGTTGATTGCTCTATATTTTAATTGTAATTCCAGTTTGGTCCTGGGAGGAACTGAGTGTAACATCCACCTACTCCACTCACCATCTTGGATCTAAGTTGCTATTCTCTACTTAAGAGCCTCCCAGAGGCTTATGAGTGTCAGGTTGAGCCATGTGACATTGCCAATATTCAATTGTTTTTGACTGGAAAAAATGGAAATGTCATATCATTCGACCTAATAGCTAATGAGTTTGGCTGGGCTAGACTACTTCATTTTCTTTGGAGGTTGAGTGTGCAATAGCAGCAGTAGGTGAGAGATTTTGTTGACACAGCTGTGAATATACTTCTAAGAATCAATAGATAAAATTGTGACAGCTTGAAAACTGATGGAAAGGATGGACAGATATTTTGGGCTTTGAGAAACAAAGTTAAAATGCAGAGGGTGCATTCCTTGTTCAGGGTACGTCCTTTTTGCCTAGCACAGTGGTTCTCAACCTTCTGGCCCTTTAAATACAGTTCCTCATGTTGTGGTCCAACCATAAAATTATTTTCGTTGCCACTTCATAACCGTAATGTTGCTACTGTTATGAATGGTAATGTAAATATCTGATACGCAGGATGGTCTTAGGTGACCCCTGTGAAAGGGTCATTCGACTGCCAAAGGGGTCGAGACCCACAGGTTGAGAACCGCTGGCCTAGCAGGCTGCCTGGACAGGGATGGGTTAGTGGGGATGGAGGCAACTCTCAATGACCTCCTGAAAGGAGTAATAAAGGCAGAGTATAAACAAATAATGGTTTACATTAGAGATGTAGGTTTTGTCTTTGACTCTTTCATCAATAATGAGGTGACTTTGGAAAAGTCACTTCAACTTTCTGAGTTTCATTTTGCTCAGCTCTAAAATGGAGAGGGTCACAACTAGACATTATCTAGGCTTCTTGCCAGGTGTAACTATCTATTTTCTGGAAGGCATTTCCCTAATGATCGGAGAGTGATATGTAGGGTAAAGTTACATCCCTCAAATGCTCATCAGTGCTGCTGTCTGAGAGCAGACAGTACTTGGATCTGATGTAGAGACGATCCTTCCCCAAGAGGTTCTTGCCCTCTTTGTTGCTTTAGGTTCCGAGTAACAGGATATAGTGGCTTGTGAGAAGAACTTGCCTGCTTACATATTCATGGGCCTCATTCCTGTCACTTCTATCTGCTCTCCTCTCCATCTTGGACATATTCTTGCCCCAGGATGCTGGGACACCACTCTGTTCCTTAAATTTAACAATTTAGAAATGATGTTAAATGGTGCTTGCCAGCTCAAATGTAATAAATGACCTCATTTCTGGTGATAATAGCAAGGAGATAAACTGTGAAAACGAGAACCGCCTTTCAGGGCCTTTTAGAAAAATCTTCATTTCTTTACAACTGGGCATATTGCAACATTAACCTCCCTTATCCTGGGCTCTATTTGTAGGGGAGTCCAGTTAGGAGAGTGTGAATTTCCTGTGACTTTTCTTCTGAATGATCTGCCTAGGGCTTTCCTTGACTATCTGTGGAGACTTTGTCTTTCACCTCTATATTATTTTATTTTTCAGAACAACACCTAGATGCTTCTGGCAAAATGATGGTTATTCAATTTGAAACAATTATATAAACAGATGCCCTAACGTCTCAGTCCATTTAAACATGCTTGGAGGCTGTGGGTATATTGAAAAGATTCTTTAAACCATCCATTGAGTCCTCTCAGCCCTGGATAAAAGAATATTACAGCATTTGGACTATTTGAGCCTAATCCCATTGTCAAGAAGTGTTCAAGGGTCTCAAAACATGACTTCATTCACCCAATTTTTTAAAAGTTAAAAACCAGGGGATTACAGGAAAAATGCAATTTGTGTGCCAGATTTCAAATTTAATTTTTCTTTATAAAAAATATAGCATATGTTCCCTTGAAACAATACTTAAGAAAATAGCTCATGTTTATTGAGCCAGGCTCCGTTCTAAGATCTTCCCACTTATTGATTCACTTAATTCCAGTGAGATAACTATTAATATGGGCTCATGTTTTAAATGATGAAACTAAGAGACGTTAACTTGCTCAAGGTTTGGAATTCCCATTAGCAATGAGGTTTTAATTAGGAAGTCAAAAATAGGAAGAGAGTTTAGAAGTTCAAAGTTCTTTCCATGCATTAATTTATTTTATCTTTACAACAATACTATGAGATAGATCTATGAACTGGCCCTATTTCTATTTGTGTATTGTTCTTAAAAAAAAACAAACCCTAAAGAATGGATTTGGATTTCTGACTATCATGAAGATAAAAAGTAAAATGAACTTTAGAAGATGAAAATACAGGGGTGGGCAAAAGTAGATTTATCTAAGTTGTGAGTATACACAATCATTCTTTTTTAAAAAAATATTTTTTAAAAAATTGATTTTAGAGAGAAAGAGAGAGTGAGAGCAAGAGAGAGAAAATTGACATGAAAGCATAATATCAATTGGCTGCCTCCTACATATCCCCTACTGCAGTGGTCACCAACTGGTGGTCCGTGAGGTCCAAAAGGTTGTCGACCACTGCCCTACTAGGGATCGAGCTCCCAACCCAGGCCTGTGCCCAGATGGGGAATCAAGCCAGCAACCTTTCAGTGCACATGATGATGCTCAATCACCTGAGCCACAGTGTTCAGGGCAACAGAGTTTATTCTTGTATTATTATTTATTAGTTATTGTATTATTTATTTGTATTACAACTGCAAACCTACTTTTGCTTTCCCCTATGTTAAGAGGAAGGCCAAAGAGAATCTGGGTTTTTAAAAAATCTTGGTATAATTTCAGAATTCATAAAAGTTGATATATATACATATTTTTTTCTTTTCTTTTTTTTTTTTTAAAGAAAATACTGGGTTGTCCAGACAGGTCCTTGCTGAGGCCTTGGGGACTGCTGTTTTCTGTTGGATTGTTACTCCCCTAAAGCCAGGATCAGCAACTGAGGAGCAAATTAGGCAATGAAGCTTCAAACTAGGGCTTTGTCTCCGAAGTTGTTTGGACATGTTACTTAGCACTGGAACCTCAATTTATTCACCCATAAAATAGGGATAAGCTCACAGGTTTGTTGTGGGAATTGTAAGAGACTAGAGGCCCGATGCACAAAATTCGTGCAAGGGGCTTGGCCCTCACAGCCCTGGCTACCTCAGTCCTCACAGCCTCGGCTTCGTCCAGACAGTCATTCTGCTGTTTGGTCTAATTAGCATATTAGCTCTTTATTAGATAGGATAGTACTACAGGGACATCTGACACATTCTATGTGCATACTCAGTGTAAGCCATTATTATTACCATCTTCTCAAGGTCCTTAAGAGGGCGCCTTGGCCCAGTAACTGTTAAATTGGATAGCTTTTATTTGGTGAATGCCTATGGAGTTCCAACTACCATGCTACATGCTTTTCATGTCTTGCCATCTTAACCTCTCACCACTCAAAATGTCATCCTGGGACCAGTCACACTAGCATCACCCAGGTGTGTGAGAAATGCCAAATCTCAAGCTCTACCCCCAATCTAATCAAATAGGCCCCGTCTGTGTTTTTACTAAGATCCCCAGATGGTTTGCATAAATGTTTAAGTTTGAGGAATGTTGGTATGATCTCAGTCATCCTACAAGTTAATAATGCTAGTCTACATTTCCAGAGGAGGTAAGGGAAGGTCAGAGGTGAAACGACTTGTTCTAAACTACATAGTCCTGGCATTGGCTTTCCCATATGTCTGGTTCCCTAGTCCCACCCCGCTATCCAGCAACCTCAATCCAATGCTGACCCCTAATATTTGCTGGGGAGTCCAGGAAGGCCTCATGGCAGTCTTGGTGGGACCACGCCAAGTGGCAGGAGCCCAAACTGGACTCAAGCTCCAGGGTCAGTCACAGGTTACATGACTGTTCTCTTCTGTGTCCTTCCCTCATTTTTTCAGTTTTCCCTCCTTGTTCCCTGAGCCCTTACCTCAACTGGATGCCAGATTTTTTTCTAACTCTCCCTCCTTAGGGTCCAGTTAGCTCTTCCTCTGCCAAATTCTCCTCCCCAGCACTTTCTTTCTATCCCTCTCCTCCCTTCTGTCTAAGCCAAAAGTACCCCCTTACTCACTCCCAGGAATGAACATTGTCCCATGGCCTCTGGCAGCTGAATACAACAGCTGAGACCCTGTGGGTCTCTCTAACTCAGGGCCTATGGAGAAGTTTTAATAGTGAGGGCTCAGGTTTGAGGGTTGCCTATATCCTTTCAGGAAATGTCTTTCTGTTTATTAAAATAAAAGAGGGTGCTAATGTAAATCCATGTGCTTCATCTTCTCAAACCCCTTATACTCCTGTCTTTAGCATACAACTTGTCCCTATAGAGCACAACTGGATATTCTATATAATAAAAGCCTAATATGCTAAGTGTCCGACCATTCGACCGTTCAACCAGTCGCTATGATGTGCACTGACCACCAGGGTACAGATGCTCCAGTAAGTTAGTTTGCTGCTGGGGTCTGGCCGATCAGGACTGGGCAAGATGGCCCTATTGGCCCTGATCGGCACTGGGCTAGAGGGGCTGGACATACTCTGGAGCCCTCCTGTGGTCCCTTCCCAGCCCTGATCATGCACTGGTGGGGTCCCTTGGCCTGGCCTGTGCCCTCTCACAATCCAGGACCCCTCAGGGGGTGTTGGAGAGTTGGTTTCAGCCCGATCCCTGCAGGCCAGGCCGAGGGATCCCACCGGTGCATGAATTGATGCACTGGGCCTGTAGTTCAGGAATAAAGTTGGTTGAGAGAATTACCAAAGGTGCTGATTCAAACTTTAGCAAAGCTTTGAACCTTGAGCAGATCAGTTGGTTTGTATTTGAGGTACTTAAGTTTTGAGACTTCCTTTTCTGGTGCTGATGGGAGTTTGCAGAAGACATTTAGAGGCTGTTTTCTCTCCTCACTCTGGGATTCCCTCCTAACACTGTCTCTCTGTTTGAAGTTTCTCAGGAATTATCTTGTCTACTTCCTTATCAGTGACGAGGACCATGCTGGCAAGTTCAAAGCCCAAGTAATTAAATGTTAATGAATAACAACTAAATACAAATGAATCTATACTGAATCATAGTTTCCCTATGGACTTCCATTGTGTTTTTGAATACTTGTTCCCACAATTTTATTTTTGCAGGAACAGGAAAAATTTAAACGTGATCATAAAATTATTCTTCCTAAGAAAAGTTTTGTGTTTTTTTTTTAAATATACTTTTATTGATTTCAGAGAGGAAGGGAGAGGGAGAGAGAGAGATAGAAACATCAATGATGAGAGAGAATCATTGATAGGCTGCCTCCTGCATGCCCCACACTGGAGATGGAGTCCACCACCCAGCATGTGCCCTGACGGGAATCAAACCGTGGCCTCCTGGTTCATAGGCTGATGCTCAACCACTGAAACACCCTGGCCGGGCAGGAAAGTTTTCACAAAGATGCAAGCTTTTAAACTATTCCAGTTCATTTGAATTTGGTCATTTTCCAACAAACAGAAAAACAGATGCACAAGTGCATTCTCTTAGCTGCTCAAGAGTATAAGGTAACACAGTGTCCTGAACTTGAGACACGTACAGAAAACAGTAATTGTTGGAACAGGAAGAAAACATAGCAGCACCGAGTCCTATCCTAAATCTCTGTTGCTGAGGAAACTGAGGCCAGAGGCTTGTCCAAGGTCACATAGCCAATTCCAGTAGATCAAAGACTAGTACCTGGGTTCAGGGCACAAAATCCATTTGTGCCACATAAACTTTTTTTTTATGAATCACTCCTTTGTACACACTTGGGAACTATTTGAACTTGTTTTGAAGTTCTTCATGCTACCTTAAAATTCACATAAATTCTACATTTTTCGAACACACTTCACCCGTGTTTCCTGTGATTTGAAGACAACGTATCCTAACTTAGCATTTCCCCAGAACTCTTGGGGTAAAAATCGATGCTCCTAGGGTTATCTAGTCTTCTCATATCTCTTGGAGCCCTGCCGGGGATCCTGATTTCAAGCCTTCCAAATTGCCTCATGTGATTTCCAGGAAAGCTAGCCATGTGTGATATGCGTGCCTACACTGTTTTCTCTAATCCCTGGTGATTAATTAGATCCATTTGGTTTGGTGGAGCGGATCTGAATGAATGTTGAATGTTGGCAACTCTGCACTCGGACTTCATGTTAGCCCCCTCCATCTGGCAGATGCGCTTTCAGATGTGCTGTGTGGCTGCGCATTGGAGGTGGGTGTTTTCTAACCTCTGGGACGTGGGAGCCTTGAGAAGAATCCTCTAGATTACCTGCCTACCTCCGGACCGTTGTATATGCTGTTCCTCCATACTGTAATGCTTTTCCCTGCTTCTTTGCCTGGTCAATATCCTACTCATTCTTTCAGAAGTGCCAGATGCTGTTATGTTCATCAGGGTCTCTCTATCCTTTTCCCTTGAAATTAGTCTCCCCTTTCTGTGTTCCTAAAACATATTATTGGACCCTTTTCTTGAAAATGGTTTGTCGATCTTTCCACTTAAGCTCTTTGAAGGCGTGGCTGTGTGTCATTTTTTTTTTTTTAAAATCTCCATATGGCTTGTTAACACTTTTGTGTAGTAGCTGTTTAATTAGTCTTGGCTGGTTTGAATTTCTAAGTCAGGAAAAAGCATAATTTAGGTTGCCTTTGTCATGTGAAGAACAAGAGAGGATGCATCTCGCCTTCCTTCTAGGAGACTTAGGAAAGTTCCCATGTTTGGGTTTTCTTCTTTCTTTTTTTGCGTTACATTAGCATAAACAGAAGTTCAACTCTTTATATTTCTTTCCCCACAAGGGTTGCACTCGAATGTTTGGGATATGCTGTAGCCCTAAGCAGAAAGCGTAAAGAGCTCTGTGTGGAGCATATGCTACAGAAAGTTCTTTTTCAAAGCCAGCCTTGCTTATCTGACTTTCTGAGGGCCAGCACGACATCTTCATATGCCTGGCACCTTGCTACTGGACGAGGGTCTCGAGCTTGCTTGGTCTGGGCCACAAGGATGAAGGAGGAGAAACTGACCTTCAGTGGGGCCCTCTCCTATATGATTTGACAGACAGACAGAGATTGGACACGACGAGGCCTATTTATCCACCTCTTCACAAACCACACCTCAATTCCTGAGAGAAACAGTCTGAAAGCATTTTTAATTTCATCATGAGGTGAAAATTCTGCAAAAAGTCAGGGCAGGTTGACTGTGAAACGATTCATGCCTAAGGCTCAGTGGCTTAATACAATCAAGTATTATTTTTGCCATCTAGCACAAGTGCACGCAGGACTCTGGCTATGTGTGAGGGGCGGTTGGGGGGTGTTGCTTCAGCCATTTTAGGACCTGGGCTCCTCATCAGAGGCCCTCATCATACCCATTGGCCTCAAAGCCTTCTTCTGGATCTTCTCCATGCGGCCCACGGGAGCAGTGGGGGATAGTGCATGCACTAGAAATGGCATAGGTCACTTTCACCTACAGGCCATTGGTTAGACCCCGATCCTATGGTCCCACTGAACTGCAGGGGAGGGTGGGAAATGTAGTGGAGCTGTGGCCCTAGGAAGAAGAGGGAGTGGGTTTGCTAATTATCTAACCACTTGTCACATGGACCTTGTTGGATTTATTGTTGCTATTATTTAATATTTTACTTTGAAACCTCGATATCTGTTATTGACTAATCCTAACTGGAAAGGTTAAGTGAAGGAGATAAACAGATTTGCCATCCCTGCAAAACCTTCCCTGATTCCTCCTCATTCCTGCCTTCTGGCTTTGATATGTCTCAACTCTGAATACCAGGAATACGCTGGAAAGGCCTCGCTTAGGTAACTGCCTCTTTCCAATCTAATGGTATATGACTTATATAACTGCCTCCTTAAAGAGAGGCGCTGTTCGTGTTTATAGCTCTCACCACACTGCATCCTGCAGACTGTGGACAATCACTAAAGATTTATGGAATTTATAAAGGATCGAACCCTCAACTCCCTGACCCTCATTCCAACGCAACATTACACTAATTGAGGTTATACACATCAGGAGCCTGAAGACCCCACAGCTCTTGTGTCCACAATGACAGTCCAACCTCCAGGTTAGAACCAGATAATTAAATGACTATTAATAATTGTAATAGGTAATGCCAATATATATATGAATATAATGTCTATATATGCCTATATTAATATATATTCATATATATAATATTATTTAAACATGTATAAATATATTATTTAAATTATAATTATATTATTTTAAAAATACCATATTAATATTTTTCTCATCTGAATTGGAAAAAAACATGGCCTAAACTTAATTCAGTAAATGACAAACTTGTGTGTGTGTTTGGATTAGATGGATGAAACCAACAGATTTCACCTATTCATCTGGGAGACTAAGAGCCAGCAGGACGTGGAGCACTTGGCCCGCTGCGTCCTCTGCTATGGTAAGCACGGGCAGCATTTCTGATTGGACTGATGTGCAGAGAATAGGATGAATTAATTGGTGGCCACAGGCCAGATCTGTTCTGCAGATGTCTATTTTCTTGGTATGTGCAGAGTTTTAGAATCTGGGAATTTCCTGGTAATTCTGGATTAACAGTTTTTCTTAGGAAGTCAGAATAGTCTGGAGAGTCACAGATGTTGGGTTCCCATGTGGCCACAGTCAGCCAGAGCTGAGTTGTGCCTATCTACTTTATTTTTAAAAAAATATATTTTATTAATTTTTTACAGAGAGGAAGGGAGCGGGATAGTTAGAAAAATCAATGAGAGAGAAACATCGATCAGCTGCCTCCTGCACATCCCCCACTGGGGATGTGCCCACAACCAAGGTACATGCCCTTGACCGGAATCGAACCTGGGACCCTTGAGTCCAAGGCTGACGCTCTATCCACTGAGCCAAACCGGTCAGGGCTGCCTATCCGCTTTAAATGGGGCAAGTGCCTGCTAATGCCTCATCTCTCCTTCCCCTCCCTATTGTCTTACCCCTGGCCTGCTCTGCTTACTCACCTGTCCTGCCAGGTTCCTGTAGATGGCTGGCCTGTGTTCCTTCTTTAGTGGCACCTTAGTGTGAAGGGCAGACCATGGAACTAAGAGTCAAGAGTCCTGGGTTTAGGCCTGGATTTGCCATTGACCACCAGTGGGATATTGGCAGGTCATTCAATGTCTCTATCTTCAGCCTCCATCACTCTATCCCACATGTCACACTAGCCTGTGCCAGAGAAAATTTTGTGCTGAAACCCATGCACGCCTATGTGTGGAGGGTTCTCATCCATCCCCACGTCACCCAGGGCTAGAGTCCTATCGCTGAAATCAGAAGGGGATTTAATTGTTTCCTTTTCTTGATCCACATTAAGATGTAACACTGCCATGAGAGATGTGGTCCTGAGAGCTTGGTCAAGTCAAATGCAGTCATTGCCATTGGCAGAGTATGTAACAGCTGATAAACTGCTTTCACATCCATCATCTCATTTGACATATTGTCTCTCTGGACTTCAGTTTCCTCTCCTGTAGAAGCGTAGACTTAGCTGGTATTTATTAAACTTGAGTTTTTCCTGTATCAGGCATTGTTCTGAGCAGTTACATGTATATTGAATCATTTAAAAAATTTAAACCTCACAAGGTAGGTACTATTATTATCATCACTGTCCCTATCTGACAGATGCGGAAACTGAGGCAGTAGGAAGGCTGAGTAATTTGCCCAAGGTCAGAGGTAGGACCTGGACTGAACCAGGAAGATGTCTATGAACCTAAAAATGAAGAAGCCATATGGCCCAGTAGTTAAAAATATTAAATGTGGAATCATCGTCTCAATTCTTTCTTCTGAAAAATGGGAATTTAGGTACAGCGCCCATCTGTGGCTCTTGTCAATACAAATAGCATTTAGCAGCACCTGTTCTTACCAAGCGTCTGGAAGTGTGTTTGCATGGAAAGGAAAGGGATGCATGGTAACTCTGGCCTCTCCTGCCCTTCCTTTCCAGACAACTGCCGACCAGCCCCCGAGTGCAGGCCGGGCACCCCTGAACCCCTGGCGGTGGACGTGGACGTGGCCTTCGTGGTGGACAGCTCCCACAGCGTTGGTGCCGATGTATACCAAGCCGCGTTGCGTCTAGTGGACACCACTCTCGACAACCTGGAGGTGGCTGCGCAGCCAGACGTGTCCCTCCACGGGGCTCGCGTGGCTCTGGTGACGCACACGACTCCAGGCTTCCGGCCGGGAGCAGGACGGCCCCCTGTGCTGGAGGCTTTCCCCCTGACCTCCTCTGGCCACCGGGCACAGATGCAGAGGCTCATCCGGGAGGCCATGGGCCACCCCCTGCAGGGAGCCCCGGCCCTGGGCCATGCCCTGGAGTGGACACTAGAGAAGGTGCTCCTGGCAGCCCCGCTGCCCAGGAGGGCACAGGTTCTCTTCGCCATCGTGGCCAGTGAGACTAGCAGCTGGGACCGGGAGAAGCTGAGGACTCTGTCCCTGGAGGCCAAGTGCAAGGGCATCACTCTGTTTGTGCTGGCCGTGGGTCCTGGCGTGGGAACCCGTGAGCTGGCTGAGCTGGCTGGAGTGGCCAGCGCCCCCTCTGAGCAGCACCTGCTGCGCCTGCAGGGGATCTCAGACCCAGAGGTGGCCTACGCCAGGCGCTTCACATGGGCCTTCCTGAACCTCCTCCAAAGTGAGCAATCTCTGAGCACAGGGGGTGCCTGGGTGGGCCGGGATGGGGAGGACTACTTGCACAGCCTGGCATTGGGCAAGCAGGTGCCCACTGAGCCTTCAGCCTTGCTGAGCTGCATGCAGCCTCACAACCTCTGGGGAGACCCTAGAGGAGCACCCCGTTTCCTGAAAACCCTGAGCTGCCATTGCCCTGACACGGTGCCCAGCCTAATGTTGGTTTTTTTTTTTTGCCTGGAACCTCTCAGCTGGTGGTTGGGAGGCTTCAAGTGTCCCCCCCCACCTCTCGATTTTCTCATTTACCAAAATGAAAATTACAGTCTCTTTCTGATCTGTGAAGCCTACATTCAAATATGTGCATGGAGGAGGTTCGAAAGCACCAGTGCTGTACAATTATAAGGCATAGTTGTTGCTATTACTATTTCCCAGAATCCAGTGGTGCATAATAGTGCTTCTCAGATTTTCACATCACGTGCATCTCCTGGGGAATCTTGTCAAATGTAGATTCTGATCCAGTAGGTCTGAGCTGGGGCTGGGATTCTGCACTTTTAACAAGCTCCCAAATGATGCTGATGCCGGTAGGCCGTGGACCACGCTTTGAGTAACAAGAGTATATGACATTTATTTTTCTGGGACTTGCTCAGGTTGGGTGGATGGAGCCAACAGGGAAGGTTGAGGGGCACACTGACAGTGCACCTGGGCAGGAATTCCTCCCCATCTCCTGTCTTAGTGTCCTCACCTCCAATCAGAACCAAACTAGTTGAACCAAACTCCTGGGCAGCCAGTACCCAAGCTGTATTCCTAGCATGATAATGGAGATGGTTGGGATTTGGGGGTGGGTATTTATCTGGTCACATTTCCAGGAGTTTGTCTTGGGCTCTGTCCACCACTGTTAATCCCAATCAGGTCATGTATGGGGTGCTTCAATGTGTCCTGTGAGGCCTTCTTGCTGGGAGACAGGAATTTCTCAGTTTATAAGAGGGTGTGATCTCCTGCTGGGAGTCTTGGGGGACATCTGCCCCTCAGTGAAGGAATCAAAGGGAGTCTGATGGACAGCTTAGAAGTGCTGACACAGCATTGTGCCTCTCCAGTTGGAGAGGTACAAAGATCAATGACTAGGTTCTAGTCCTACTTTTGCCACTAGGGAGCTGTGTAACCCCAGAAAGGTCAGTGAAGCACTCTGAATTTCTGATTTCTTATTATTGTAGGAGATGGAAGAGAGATTTGCAATATATGGCTGATGGCTTAGTGATTCTTTGAGGGAGACGAAGGCTGAATGAATCACTTTTCTAGTCGGTTTTAATTTCATTTTTTTATTTTTTATGTTTTAGTATGTCAGGTTGCACTATATGTTTTGATTTTTTTTATTATGTTATGTTTTATTATGTTAGGCTTCTTTTATGTTGTGATTTTACATTATTCATATGACTGTGCATTTTGTTTTCATTTCTTTAAATTTTATTTTTGTATTTGTGTTATTCTTTGCTTGAATTTATTTTATATCTTTTTTATTTTATGTCAGTAGATTTTTGTTTTTACGTTTGTTTCATTTAATTTTTATTTTGTTTTGCTTTTTATTTTGCTTTATTGTATATTTTACTATATTTTATGCTTTATTTGATTTTTATTTTGTCTTTTAAGTTTTTGTGTTAATGGATAATATTTTTGTTTTTATGCTTTATTTTACTTTATGTTTAGTTTATTTTCAAGTTTTATATTATTTTATGCTTTATTTGACTTGACTTTATTTTGAAATTTTATTTTTAGGTGGAACAAACCAGTACCCACCCCCAGAGCTCATTGAAGAATGTGGGGGCCCCAGCCGAGGGGACACTCGGAGGCAGTCACTTATTAAGAGGTAGGCTGAGGATTAGAGCTGAGGTTGTCCCATAGCTCTGTCCCTTGCAGGAGACAACTCCCTAGAGAAAGGTCACAGGCAGTGTCAGTCCTTGACCTGACCCAAGCTACTGGAGCGAGGATGCTCCCATGTTTGACAACCCTGATATGGTGTGTCTTTTCTTTCCTTAAGAGTAATACAGGACCGATATAAAACATTGAAAGAACACATAAGTGTATAAAAGCAAAAATTAAAATTTTCCATTCCACCCATCCCCATCTTCTAATTGTCCCAGAGGTAAAGTTAATAATGCTAAACATATTGTTGCTACTTTTGTCCAAATGCCTCTGCAAACCTAAGAAGGTAACTAATGTGCTAACAAAGTCATGAGGAAATGCTCAAACCCAAAGCTTTATTGAGCGCAGCAGTATCAATTGGAAAATGAACATCTCAGTTCTCACGGTCTGGTTGCACGGTTTGACATGGGTTGTTTGTATGTAGGCTGCCCAATCGCCAGCGTGGCATATCTGGCTTTGCTGATGATTTGGAAGCACTTGAAGCAACAGATTTTTTTCTGGAGGAGAACAGAACAGCAACGATGACATCTGTAACTCAGCAAGAAGCACTTGAAAATTATGAAAAGAATGGCTATGCCACTGAAGAAAAAGAACAAGAAATGTCTGCAAAACAAAAGAAAAATGGAAGAGAAATAAATTCAGACACTACTTCTGGTAAAAACAAACAAACAAACTATTCCTTACTCCTTAGGTCGAGTTTACTTTTAAAAATCTTTATCTTAAAAAAAAAAATCCTGTGTACTGTGTGTGTTAGCTTGCAAATTTTGGCTTTTATATACTTTCCTTCCAAATACACAAATTCATGTATGCAGCTAAAGAAATTAGTTTAAGAACATATACAAGGACTAACTTTCACTTGAGTATAAACAGGGAGCTGAACAGAAGCTATTTCAGGGGGTTTGATGGGAGCATACCCTATGACATGTCTGTATGTCATTGTGAAGAAGCCATGATCTATTGCAGAAGCGCCAAACATGCTCCTGACCTTGAAGGAAAATGCATTGGCTTATAGAAGCCTCCTGCATCTATGAGTGGCCACATAGGTGCCGACTAAGTTTCTGGAAACTTTGGGTTCATCTAAAACAACTAGCGATGATTTAGGATTAGAGCAGGTAATAATGCAGATACCATGTGACCTCTTACATGGGCTCAACAAAGTGAGCAAAACAGTGACACATTAGAAAGAGATTTGGGAGGATTTGACTCTCAAGTTTTTAAAATGTAGGGGAAAAGATGGCTGTAAGAATTTCTAGTGAGTGGCGTGGTCAGTCTAGATTAAATGAGAGATAATTGCCCAGGTTTTGAATGTGCCTAGATGGGTCTCTCTCTGGTGCTGCTAGCTAAGTGGCCACATCTCTGTGGCTCAGTTTTATGATCTGTAAAGTGGGGATTGTGTGAATACCTATCCCACAGGGTTGTTTTGAGGAATAAAACTTGTTAATTTATGTGTTTGCCACATAACAAGCCTGCAAGCCAAGGTAGGTATTAAGATGCTGATATGTCCTACCGCTTAGGTTCCAAAGTAAACAGATGTTCAAAGGAAATAACAAAACCAACGGACAGAGGAGTGGTCACTCCCAGCTGCCGGGATCCAACCCCAGCAGGTCCAGGGGTTCCCAAAGGTGTAGACGGAGTCGGTGAAGAAGAAAGGACACGAAGACAGTGTTCAGTTGATCAGCAGTCTAGCCAGGATCTCCAGCTAGGATCTCCAGCCAAGTTCTGGTCTGGATCTCCAGAGAGGTTCTGCGTCCATGTTCTCTTGCTAGGTTCTCCAGCCAGGTTCTGTCCTGGTTCTCCAGCCAGGTTCAGTCACCAGCTTCTAGTCAGGTTCTCTTGCCAATTTCTGTAGTCAGGTTCAGTCCAGGATCTTTTGCCATGTTCTCTCGCTAGGTTCTGTCTCTAGGTTCTGAGGCCAGTTTCTGTCCAGGATCTTTTGCCATGTTCTCTCCAGCGAAGTTCTTCTGTCTCTAGAGAACTTTCTGTGTAGGTTCTGTCTTCTAAGTTCTGTCTTCTAAGTTCTGTCTCTTTCTGTCTTGTTACATCTGTATTTATACCAGTTGATTCAATCCTATCAATCTCTATTACAAAGGTTAGGGCATGTCTTATCTCCATTCCAGGGAGTAAAGATTATGTAGCTTAAGCATGATTGTTCATAGTTAAAGTGATTAATTACCCGCCTGGCACTTAGTTGAGGGGTTTTATTCCCTCCCTAACTTCAGGGGAAAATCCCTACCTGGGGAAACAACCTTTCTCAGAGAGGAGACCTTGGTTAAAACACATAGTGCCAAGAAGGTGAGTACACATTTTAAGAACAGTATGCCATATATGCCAGGACCCTTGAAACAGCAAGGATGGACTGGCTCCTGGCACCCAGCAACACATTTTATCTCCTTAGGTGAAAAGTTATCCCGTTGATCATTCTGTTTTCAGTATATAATATTATCAGGTACTTCACGAAGGCAGTTATTTTTGGTCTTGGCTGTAAAATAGGAATCTCTAAAAATTCTCAAAGCCTAGACCGCACCCCAGACCAATTCAATCCGACTCGCGGGGCGGGGGAGGGGGGGGGAGCTACGCAGCAATTCCACTGAGCAACCACGAGTGCGAACCACTGCTCCAAGGGGGCCTTTCCTACAAAGTCAAGGTGAAAGAGATGGAGGACAGCAGATGTCAGTCATCCAATCCAATTCTATTCACAGACAAAAACTAAGGCCTGAGGGTCCCCCAAATTTTGTACCCATTCTGTAACTTGGCTGTGGCCAGTCCCTCTCTCATTGCATTCCAAGGATACTCTAAACCTTCACCACCTCTCCCAGTTCCTTCCCGCATGTCTCTTTCTCTATCTGATGCCCATATATTTTTGCTTTCAAAAGAAAGAAAAGTGCCAGGTGCAACTTCCCGTGTTTTCCTGCCCTTCAGTCAGAGAGAAGAGCTGTCCCTTGTCATCAGCTGTTCCCACTGACAGAAAACCCAAAGGGCTCTTGACTTGCGCTCTTTGGGATGGGGCCATGGCTGGCTGTAACCTTCTTCTTCAAACACTCTCCTCTCTTGGCCCCAGAGATATTCTCCTCTTGTTCTACTTCTGACAAGTCCGTCTGGGCTCCTCTTTCCAGCTCTAGCCCCACAGAGAGAACCAGGTTTGATGGAACCTGAAATTTATACAATTTAGGGGCCCTCTTTAAGAAAAGCATATAAAATTATTAAAATTTAATTCAAAAGTGAATATTTGATGCAAATGAGGGGCCCTGAAGTTTGGGCGTCACGAATTTGATGGTAAACCTGCAACGCCTTCCCCAAGGTCCTTTCTCAATCTTCCAAGGACTCTATACGTCCTACAGGGACAAGCTTGCCCAGCAGGACTTCCACTCGCCCCTCTGTACTGCTGACTTCAAATCCGTACCTTCCATCTTTGACTCTCTCCTGAGCTGCAGACCAGCTCAGTGAACCAACTGCCCTCCAGATGGCACCATTGCACATGCCCACAGTCATCTCAGACAAACTCAATTAAACAAATGGGACTCATCTTTCCTATTCAAACCTTTTTTTACCTTTATTCTTATTTTGGAATGAACCTCCACTGACCCAGGAATGGAAAGCTAAAACCCAAACATCACTAATTTTCTCCTCTCCTCTCCCCCTGCCTCCAACTGGGGACCACATCTTCGTGTGACTTCCTCCTCAGCATCTCTCAGACCCATCCGCTTTCCCACAATCTTCCCTTTTAACTCCTTGAGTGTAATTGCAATGCTGTCTAACGAGTCCCATTTCTTCCAGTTTGTCCTCCTTCCTATTCCAGTCTGAACACCAAATTAAGTTTTCTAAAATGGAAACCTGAGCCTGTCTTTTGTCTTCTTTATTTCCCAATGGTTTATATTATGGGGGTGGGGAACCTTTTTTCTGCCAAGGCCATTTGGATATTTATAACATCACTCATGGGTCACACAAACATAGCAACTCAAGTATCAGCCTGCTATATTCGGTGAAACATTTCATTATCTCACCCCTAATGCCTGGACAGGGCCAGACCAAATGATTTCATGGGCTGGACGTTCCCCTGGTTTATAAAATAGTGTTCAGATGCCTGGATAAGGCACACAGGCCTCTGTGACTTAGACCTTGCAGTGTCCTCTAAGGCCTACTGGTTGCCACTTCCCTACAGATACCTTTTGCACTATTTGCAGTTGCCCCGATCCCCTGTTCTTCAGTCAAGGTCTCCATGCCTTTGCTCATGCTCATCTGTCCATTTGCAGCCTCTTCACAGTATCTGCCTGAGTTACATGCACTCATCTTTTAATACTCAGGTCAAGTTTCACTAATACTTAGAGTCCTTTCTGGCCTGCATGTAGTCTTAAATTTCCATGGCCTCCTTTGTGCACCTGTATCTTAAGCTAAATTCTTCCACGGTACCTGCAGCTTTCATTGCACGTACTTGTAAAGAATTGTCATAGAAGCCAGGCCGATCTCGGTATAATTTTCAGTTTCAGTGCTATCTCCAAAGCACACAGATCTATTTTTTGGCTTTCTCCTCTAAGAAGGGCTACATCATGAGACATATGTATCAGTAGAGAGAACCAGCCCGGGCGTATTGCAGTGTCATCGTAGCTGTTCCTCATACCTATCCAGTGCCCTCCTTTCTCTTCCCCTTTTCTTCATTCCTGGATTCATGGACTTGTTTGAGTAAAACTGATTGCTGCTGCAGAATTCTTCTAAGAAAGGCAAAAGTTAACACACTTGGTAAAAACAATGCAAATGTAAAATTGGGGTATAGCAATAATTGCTCGGGAGAAAACTTGTTTGCCCCCCAGTGCCATAACATACTGACGAAAGGAAACTTAAGACTCGGAGGCTCCCTTAGGTTGCACAGAATACCTTGGGGATAAGTAGTTTAAAGCATTGAGGATTGACTTTCCTATAGCTGTGCTGACCAACGACTAGCTACATGAGCTATTTAAATAGAGAATTATTTGAAATTAAATGAAACTGAAAATTCAGTTCCTCGGATGCAACAGCCATATTTCAAATACCCAATAGCCACACAAGCAGTGAGTACTGTATTAGTGCAGACATAGAATATTTCCCTCATTGTGGAGGGTCATTGTAGAGCGCTGCTCTAGAGAAATCATCTAGGAGAAGCAGCCCCTGGTTGTCTTGCCAGTAAATGCAAGGATGGGGCTTCTAAAGCCAAAAGCCACAAAGTGTCACTAGGAAAAGCAATGATAGATTTATTTATTTATTTATTTATTTATTTATTTATTTATTTATTTATTTATTGAGAGAGAGAGAGAGGGGGAGAGAAAGAGAGAGAGAGAGAGAGAGAGAGAGAGAGAGAGAGAGAGAGAGAAGAGAAACATCGATCAGTTACCTCCCATGTGCCCTCCGACTGGGATCAAACCCACAACCTAGTTGTGTGCCCTGACCAGGAATCGAACCTGAGACCTGGTGTATGGCTTGACATTCTAATGAACTGAGCCACCCATCCAGGGCAAAGTAAGGATCTATTTAAACAAGTCCTTGCCTGTCAGTTCGGAGTCAGTTTGTAATGGTAGAAATTAGTGTCCGCTAACTGCGGAGCCCTAAATCTATCTGTTGGACCCAGAGAGTACAGTCAAAAGTTCACCACTGGACTGTTTTCCTGCTGACTCCGATAATATTTTTGGAGGAGCATTTGTTCTGGCTCCTTCTGGGCCCTCACTGCTTGTTTTCTCCCCCGTCCTTCCGCCCCAAGTTAGAGCCATGCAGCTGGCCAATTCCAATGTGCCTGTTCAAGGCGTAGGACCATTCGTTATCCCACTAAGAGTGCATCTCATTCCCTTGGGTCCAGCGCATCTGGTCACTCCTTCAAGAGAACTAGTCTGTGCTGATTACACTAATGGGGGTGCGTAGGCAGCTTCCCAGGAACAGACCACAAATTTTAACTCTTGCTTTCTGAAGCAAGATATCTTCCTTATTCAAGAGCCATTGGAAGGCCCAGGGAAACTGGAGGATACCACTATTTTGTGCTGTGGAGCTAACCTGAAACGAAAATACCTGGAAAAATTAATGTCTGATTTAGAATCCACTGTATCCCAGATTTTGCTCGGTTGTCACTATTGATTCCCAATGGTTTCTTCATTTTCCAGGAACATCATGTTTTTCTTTTAATATTAACTTCTTGGGTAAGTGTCAAGATACAATAAATAATAAATAAACTGTATTTGCTTAGGCTATTAGAAGGCTTTGAGAGTAGGAAGCGATTGAGACGGTTTGAATAACGAGGTAAATAAGTATAATAAACAAGTAAGAAATTCTCAGTTTCAGAAAGATTTATTTATTCATTCATCCACTCACTCATTTATGCATTGTCGGATGTATCTGACATGTGTTAGGTACTGTGCAAAATAATAGCTGAAATTGTATTACACCTTTCATATATGTTATGCGACACCTTACAACAAACTTGTAAAGAAGTTTTTATTTAAAAAAATATTGTTTATATGGTCTAGGAAATTGAGGCTCAGAAAGATTGTTCCTTGTCAAGTATACACAGCCAGTAGATCGTGAGGCTAGAATTCATTTTCAGGCCTGTGACACCAAACCATCGCTCCCTTCCTGTCATGCTCATACAGGAAATTTAACCCCCTGCATTTGTTTTGTGGCAGGTCCCTGTTTGATGGATCCAGGGGAAGGCGAGTGCCAGGATTACATCCTGAAATGGTACTATAACAAGGACAAGCGGGCTTGCCAGCAGTTCTGGTATGGCGGCTGTGGGGGCAATGCCAACCGGTTTGAAACCAAGGAAGAATGTGAGGTTCGGTGTGTCCCAACACCGCTGTAGACTCAGGCAGAGCCTCATCACTGTGGCCTCTGTTTTAATCGCGGATGAAATCGAGATTGCCTCCCTGAGACAGTGCCGCAGCTCCTAAGTGATGAAGCCCTCTCTGCAATCTCAGGTCGATTATTAACCCACTGAACTTTTTCCTGCCGGCGGAGAACTTGGGAAAAATGATTTGCGATTTGAGGAGGACTGCATGCTAGTAGTTACAAAAAGTAGCTGAAACTTTCCTGAAAGTTATTTAAATGATGTAGAACTGAATGGTAAAGAAATTTGAACCTGGCATAACATTAATTTTTTTGGCTATGCAGCAAAAGAGAAATCAATGTATGCAGTCAGTAAAAACTAATTTGGAAGTGAGTTGAAACTTGATTTCTTTTTTACTACGTGAAAAGCTGGAAGTATTAGTCAAAGCAGAGGTTTGGAAAAAGACACATCTAATGTGAAATTTCATCCCGACTAGTGTGAAAATAAAGGCAATCTCGATGAAATCATTTGGTGTGACACAACGTGTGATGCCTGCTCACTGCAATCTGTGCTATTCTTTTTTTTTTTTTTTTAGCTTTGTAGTACATTTCATTTGTATTTATTTTTTAAATTCTTTATTGTTTAAAATATTACATATAGTATTACATATGTCTCCTTTTTTCCCCATTGACCTCTCCCCGGCCACGCACCCTCTTCCCCGCCCCCCAGCACATGCCCTCACTCCCCTAGTGTCTGTGTCCTTTAGTTATGCTTCTATGCATGCATACAAGTCCTTTGGTTGATCTCTTACCTCTGCCCCCCACCCCAGCCCCCTGCCTTCCCTCTGAAGTTTTATTGTCTGTTCAATGCTTCTTTGTCTCTAGATCTATTTTTATTCATCAGTTTATGTTGTTCATTATATTCCACAAATGAGTGAGATCATGTGATATTTATCTTCCTCCGACTGGCTATTTCACTTAGCATAATGCTCTACAGATCCATCTATGCTGTTGCAAATGGTAAAAGTTCCCTCTTTTTTATAGGAGCATAGTATTCCATCGTATAGATGTACCACTGTTTTTTAATCCACTCATCTGCTGATGAGCACTTAGGCTGTTTCCAAATCTTAGCTATGGTAAATTGTGCTGCTATGAACATAGGGGTGCATATGTTCTTTCTGATTGGTGTTTCCAATTTCTTGGGATATATTTCTAAAAGTGGGATCCCTGGGTCAAATGGGAGTTCCATTGTTAATTTTTTGAGGAAACTCCATACTGCTTCCCACAGTGGCTGCACCAGTCTGCAGTCCCACCAGCAGTGCACGAGTGTTCCCTTTTCTCCGCATCCTCTCCAGCACTTGTCATTTGTTAATTTGTTGATGATAGCCATTCTGACAGGTGTGAGATGATATCTCATTGTCGTTTTGATTTGCATCTCTCAGATGGTTAGTGACTTTGAGCATGTTTTCATATCTCTCTCGGCCTTCTGTATGTCCTCATTCAAAAAGTGTTTATTTAGGCCCTTTGCCCATTTTTTGATTGGATTGTTTATCTTTCTTTTGTTAAGATGTATGAGTTCCCTATAAGTTTTGGAGATTTAGCCCTTATTGGATATAACATTGGCAAATATGTTCTCCCATGCAGTGGGCTTTCTTTTTGTTTTGTTGATGGTTTCTTTAGCTGTGCAGAAGCTTTTTATTTTGAGGTAGTTCCATTTGTTTATTTTCTCCTTGGTTTCCATTACCCTAGGAGCTGTATTGGTAAAGGTATTGCTATGACATGTGTCTGATAATTTGCTGCCTATTGATTCTTCTAAGATTTTTATGGTTTCCTGTCTTATGTTTAAGTCCTTTATCCATTTTGAGTATGGTATTAGTTGGTGGTCTAGTTTCATTTTTTTGCATGTATCTGTCCAATTTTCCCAACACCGTTTATTGAAGAGATAGTCTTGATTCCATTGTATGCTTGTGCCTCCTTTGTCAAATATTAATTGAGCATAATGGCTTAGGTCGATTTCTGGGTTCTCTGTTCTGTTTCATTGGTGTATGTGTTTTCTTTGTGACATAGCACTTGTTGGAGAGGAAACAGAAGTGACTTTGCCATGGGACTGATCCTTTGTTATTAATTACAATGATTCTTGCCCTTTTAAACTTGGTAACTTAACAATTAAGACTGACATTGTCAATGCAAATATGAAGGGTCTAGGTTCACCCTGAATGAAACATTTTTCAATATGGCTTATAGCTCAGTTCTCCAGGCCACTGACTTGGGCCCAGCTTCAGGGCAGAACTAGGCACTGCATGGAATTCTAGAGATGCTGGGTACTGAGGTGCCTGGCACAGGGCCTCTGGAGGATCATGTATTAGTCTGCTTGGGTTGCCATAACAAAATGCCACAGGCTGGGGGGCTTAAACAACAGATATTTATTTCTCACAGCTCTGGAGACTGAGAAACCAAGATCAAGGTGCCAGCTGACTTGCTTTCTGATGAGAACTCTCTTCCTGGCTTACACTCAGTTGTCTTCTTGTTATGTCGTCTTCAAATAACCTTTCCTCTGTGGAGAGAGAAAAAAAGAAAGGAAGGGAGAGTGAGAATGAGAGAAAGAGGCAGGAGGAAGGGAGGTAGAGAGGGAGAGAGAGAGAGTGAGTACAGAGAGGGTTCTCTGGTGTCTCTTCTTATAAAGACACTAATCCTATAGGATTAGGGCCCCTTCCTTATGACCTCATTTAACCTTAATTACAACCTAAAGGTCATATCTCCCAATTCATTTACATTGGAGGTTAGGGCTTCCAGTTATGAATTTTGGGGGACACAAACATTCAGTCTCTAACAGATTTCAAGCAGCTGGTGGTTACCCCCAGGAACCCAGAGTAGAGTTTGCTCTCTGGAAAGTTTCTGTTGAATAATGAAAGTTATTTCTAGGATTCCTTTTATTCCTCCTCTCAAGCCCAGGGATGCTGCAGATAGAATGGGAAGGCAGATTTATAGAAAATAAAGGAAATATTAAAATTTTCATTTTATCTTATGATAGCTACTTTTAGCTAAAAGTAAATAGGAATAACTATGTATTCATGGCAGCAAGTTTGTAATTTAAATTAATTTGCAGAAATGCACATGGAAGAACTAAAGCTCACTTATAATCTTTTCTCCCAAAGGTAATTATTGTGGTATAATCCAGGTTTTTTTCTAATGCTTGGAATATTATTTTTTTCTCTTCCTTAACACACTACATTGCAGCAAATTTTGGCTAAAGTGTTTTCATGCTGGGAATGAAATGGCAGATGTTCCACCATTGGCAGAGCTGCTTATCATGTGGGTGTGTGTATGCATATTGTTTTTAGGAATAACCTCAGCTGCTTGGGCATATAGGGGCCAAGCTCATCTATCCTGAGGATAGTATATGATTTCAGCTGTGATCTATTTTCCACTTCTTTTTCCCACCCACCCTGCCCTTCCCTTGCCCAGGAGTTGGGAACACAAAGGCAAAGACAAGGTGGCACTATAACCTTTCAACTCTGACCCGGGCAGAAAGTTGACTTAAAAAATCCTCAGGTACACAGACAATCTGACCAAGGGACAGAAACCATTACCTGTTGTTCTTAGATAGCATTCACCCCCACTCCTGTAACACAGTTCATAAAGCACTGTCCCACCTTATCTTATATATTTGCCTACTCCCCCTAAATCTTGGATGATGGCCTTGTTCTTCCCAGTTTTTCCCATTGCTCTTCCAGTTCTCAGAGAAGTGAAGTGGCTTGACCCAGAGCTTTAGAGAAACTGGACTTGAACTCCTTTTGATCTCAACTCTAGGGCTCCTTTTGCTCTACTCCGTTGGTTCCAAAACATGAGCTGTCACTAGAGGAGAAGGAGGAGGATGCGCTGAGACAGAAGAAAGGAATTTCCTGTCTGATTGTAAACGAGCTTGACCTTACTATCTGTCTCAGATGCTTCCCTCCCCCTGCTAACCCCTCTGTCTCCTGGGTGGTGGTTAGGCCTTAGGTCTGGCCTTAGGTCTGGGAGGAAACAGGAGTGGCCTGAAAGAAAAGTTGAATTGTGTTGCAGGACAACCCTAAAGACAGCTTTGGCCAACCCCACAGGGAGCTTTGGAAAGAAAAGGGCTTGTTAAAGTGGCCCTGGATGGGCCAAGATGGCTGGGTCTGCATCCCCTGCCTCCTGGCTGTTGGAAGTGGGCTGCCCTGGGAAGACTTGTTCTTGGGTAAGGCAGCTCTCCAGCTGAATGGGCCCAGCTGAAGGCTGTCTATCAACAGTGCTCCTGGCAGCTGGGTCAATAAGTCCTTCATGGAGGGGGGCACAGATCTGAGGAGCATACCGCCCTGTCTACTGCAGCGCCTCTACCTCGAATGCCCTTCTGCGTTGTTTCCAAACATCCATAGCTTCCTGAATCCATTAGGACAAACTCAAAAGCATTCGTAGGGCATACAAGGCCTCAGACATCTGATCTTTGCATCCATCTCTAGCCGTACCAATAGTGTCGTTCTGTCCTTGCAAATTTTCACTGGAGCATACTAAATACATCCTTGTAGTTTTCTGGAAATTCCACATTCTATCCATTTGTGCTGTTGCCCTTGGTGATACTTCTGTGGGTAACACCTTTTCAATTCATTTGTTTGAAAAACATTTCATAGGCACCTGCTATCTATCTGATCCATCGTGTGTGTCAAAATCTAACTCAGCTCTCATTGCCTTTGTGAAAACTTCTCTGTCCCCTTTCAGGAGAGAATTGATTACTATTGCTTATTGACTGCCTTATACACACTTCACTTTTTGCACTTTTCCCATCATACTGTTTACACCAATTGCCCCTTAGTCTCCTTCGACTGTGAGTCTTTGTACCTTACAATTGCATGCCCTTCATAAGGCCTGGCACATTTCCTTTTGGTTCTGATTTTTTTAAAATTCTCTACCTGTTTTCAAAGACTTAATACACACCCCCCCCCCAAATGGCTGACATTTTTTCCCTACTATATCTGTTGCTCTAGAAAAATTTGCTTTGTAGATGCTCTGCATTTGTTCCAGACACCAGGGTATCAGCCAAGTGGAAAACATTTGTGTGTTTTTAATTCCTCCCTTAGATCTGTTATCTCATTAGTTTTTACCATGCACTGCTCTAGTTTTTCTGATGAAGGAATTAAAACACAGTAATGTCAAGTGACATAAACACCTTTGGCAAACCTCATGCAACAAATCAGTTGGTAGCCTAAAATTAGAATTAAAATGTATTTGGAACTGATTTAGCATCTGCTTGGTTCACTCTGCAAAGTTTAAGGGTTTCAATTATTGTGTGAATTGATTGCTTTGTACTTTTAAATAGATAGTGGGTTTCATTGATTCTAGGAAATTGGAGGGTTTAGGATTGTTAGGCTCAGAATTTGGTTGCTAGTCACTATCGAAGTGTACAGATAAGTCAATCAAAGGATTTGTCCTGAGTTCTCCTAAGTGGAGTTCAGGCTGGCTGAATACTTTCCCAGGGTTTCTCTCTTGTATAATACAGCTGGGGACTCACTGTTGGAAGTATGGTGTTACAGGAAACACCAAGCCTTGGACACCTGAATTCAGCATCTGTTCCTTCCTTCACTTCCCCAGTGACCTTACTCAAGTTGCTTCATTTCTTCTGGGTCTCAGTTTATTTTTGCTCTTGTTTTTTTGTGGAGAAGACTGGACATGAGAGAAACATCTCTTGCCCACCTATATTCTCTCTAAATCCTGCATGCAAACTAAATGGTTCCTTCTTTAGCTTAACCCTAATCTTCAGCAGCTAAAAGAAGCAAGCCAGCTAGGACCATAGAACCGCTCAGCTGAGCCCCAAACAGACTGCTGACCCAGAGAATAATGAACTAAACAAATGGCTGTTTTAAAACACTGAGTTTGGAGGTGATTATTATTTGACCAAAGTTGTGGCTGGGCTGGCTCATGTGTCCAGAGTCAGTTGCCAATCTGTTGGTCAGTTGCTGGCCTAGGGTTGCTTCTGAATGATAAAAAGACAAATTATATATTTGTATGCATCTAATAATATAACCTCGAAATATATAAACCACCAATGCAGTTAGGTTAGGGAACACCTCCAGAAGCAGAAGAATTGGAAAGGAAGATGTATATAACCCCTATTTGTAGATGGCATGAATACACATCTGGAGAAACAAAAAGCTCTGACAGCAATGTTTCAGAGAGAGCTTGCTCCATCAGCCCGGATCCTGCCATGACCAGGAAGCCGCTTACTGTGATGAACATGAGTTCTGATTGAGAAATAACCCTTCGTTGCAAATCACTGAAATTTCGGGGTCTTTATTGCACCGCTACCCCTGGTGATACAAATAGAGAGCAATGGGGACTCTCAAATGTAGCTCCTGGGAGTGAATATTAGCAAGCATCTTAGAAGTTTCTATTAAAATGGAAAATACAAATGCCCTGAACCAGCATTTTCACTTCTAGCCATGTGCCCTGGGATCTCATGTGCATGATCACCAGGATGCACATGCATTCATGAGCCATGCTCACAGCAGTGTTTTTAAAACCCCTAAGTCATGAGCAACACATGCCCATTAATAGTGAAGTGGGTGAATTAATAGTGAAATGGGTGAATGTGTTGTGGTACATTAAATCAAGGTGTAGAACAATGGAACTGAGTGAATGAAGCTAATGCTAATTAAGATTCAGCAATATCGCCGAATCTTAAAGATATTTTTGAGAGAAAGAGACAGACAGAAATACAGCTATAATAGGATTCGATTGATCTAAGTTTCAAGAACAGGCAAAAATGAATCATATTGTTATCCGTTATGTGGTAAAACTAGAAAGAAAAAAAAAAGATGCAGTTACCATTGAAGTCAAGATGGCAATGTGGTGGAGACTGTGACGAGTTGCCCCTCCCCCTTCGGAATGTAGAACTTATCCCTCCAGCTGCCATGATGTTGCTGGAAGATGACCCTCAGAGGTCAGCCTTCATTGGAGATGAAGAAAAATTCACATCCTTCCATGGGCAGATGTTTCCAGTGACTGGAAGATACTGAGTTATAAAGGCCCAACCCCTCAATCTGGGACAACTCATAAAGGATCCCGATCCAGAGCTGCCCATGTGGTTAGCTGAGACCTTCGCGGGACCTTCTCTCTTTGCTTAATTGGACTTCCTTCCCTCCCCTTCCACAGATGTTGACCTTAAGTGCACTCCCTTATAAGTGTCCTACATGCTAATCTCTGTTTCCGAGAGTGCTTTCTGGGATCCCCAGCCTGTAATCCTTATGTAAAGGGACTGGGAAGCAGAACATGGATGCTGATAACATTTTCCTCTTCTATCAGAGTTGTATTTTCACAGGTATTTACTTTATATGCATTCATTAAAGTGTACGTTTACGTTTTATGCAGTTTTTTTGTGTGTGTGCATTATAGTAATCCAGCAATTCCTTAGAAACACAAATCCAGGACATGAGCCTGCTGTTATCTTCATATGACTCTTGATTCAGGAAAGTAAAACATATTGTATGTAAGTCTTCTTTGGAGGTGGCAACAAATTCTTCATTATGCATTTATGAGCGGACATATTTTAAAAGCATGATTCATCAAAGTAGTAATTGCACAGAATTTCTTCCATTAGGAAAAGGAAAAAAAAAAAACCCAGATTGGGTCCTGGACTAGATTTCTTAAGGGGGAACTAAAGGGTGAAGTGAGAATGTTTAGTCTTATTTGAATCTCCTGGTTTTTCAGAAATACCTTAGTTTTAACTCTTAGAACCAGATAGGGGCTTAGAGAGAGGAAGTAATATTTACTCATTCAAAAATATTTACTGAACACTTACTGAGTGCCAATATATAGGTGAGAGTTCTTCTATTAGCTTGGGATATATCAGTGAATAAAAATGAAAAATAAAGTCCTATGTTCTCATTTACTCACATAGTTTCCATTTTTTGGTGTGTGGTGAGAGCACCTGAAATCTACCCTCTTAGCCAATTTTCAGTATACAGTATAGTATTATTAACTATAGTCATCATGCTGTACCTTATATATCTCCATATTTATTCATCCTACATAATTGCAACTTTGTATGCTTTGAGCAACATCTACCCATTTCTCCCACCTCCCTGCCCCTGGTAACCACTGTTCTAATCTATGTTTTCAAGTATTTGTTATTTTCAGATATCACATATAAGTGAGATCATGCAGTATTTTTTCTTTCCACATAAGGCTTATCTCCCTAGTGCAATGTCCTCACATCCTCTAGTTTCATCAATGCTGTTGAAAATGGCAGGATATTCATCTTTTTAAGGCTAAGTAATATTCTATTATATATATATATATATATATACACACACACACTAGAGGCCCGGTGCACGAATTTGTGCATGGGTGGGGTCCCTAGGCCTGACTGGCAATCAGGGCCGATCAGAGCCTGCTGGCCGGGGGGAGGGATGGGGTGTGGGAGGTTGGCCACTGGCCCTGAGGAGGGAGCCGGCCCTCGGCCCCCCTGGAAAGGGTCCGCGTCCACTGCCACCTACACCTGGTTCCCTGTCCAGCCCGGGGCCCAAAGGCACGGGCAGGGTCGGGAGAGGAGGCAATGGTTGCCAGGCTGGGCGTGGAAGGAACCAACGCTGGATGCCGCCATGGGTACCCCGTCACCACGTGGTTCCCCACCTCCCCTTCTTCTTCCCTTGTCGCTGCACCACCACTGCGGTGTGGGAGAGTCAATAGGGGCCTGCTGGCTGGCCGCAGGAAGTAGGCTGTGGAAGCACACTGACCACTACCACATTGTCTCTTTAGGTTTCAGCCTTGTCAACCCTACTCTACTATGCCATCTGACAATCTGACAGCTCAATTCACCACACTCCTATGTAGCCAGAGAGACCATGCAACTCAGTTATGGCCAATGAGAAGGACGTGGGAGCCTGTTGGTGCTGCCTTTCAGCTTCCTTATTCTTTTCACCTAGAATATGTGCACATGATGCTGAAGCCATTGCTAAGGATGGAAAAAGTTGGAAAATTGGAAAATGCCTGGATTCTTGATGGTACAGACCTTAGACCTACCTGCCCTAGACTGCTTATCCTGGACTTCTTGTCACGTGAGAGAAAATCCTTGTTTGAGCTATTGTTTATTAGGATTTCTGGAAACGGCCACCAAACAAAACCCTAACTGATACCTAGGCATTCAAAGCTCCTCCTCTAAAATCTCTAGTTCAAGTGTAGACAGGTCCCTCATCAAGACTCTTGGATATAGTTGTCAGAAGTAAAACTCAAAACAATCGGTAAAAGCAATAAGACGAATTAATGGGTTCATGTATCTCTTTGAAGGAAATGGGTACAGTTGTGTTTCTGGAACCAGAGATTCAAACATGACTAAGCTCCATATTTCTAACTTTATGTCGGTTTCTTTTTGTGGATTATTTGCTTTTTTTTCAGACTGGTTCTTTCTTGGGGTCTTGAACCATCATCCCAACAATTCCTTGGTCACATCTCACCCATTAAACCACCAGAACAGGAGGGTCCTTTTCTTGTTTTGTGATATTGGCACACTTGCCACAGAGTGCTGGGGGCTTCCTCACTGTCTGGTCCCCTTCACCTGGTGGGTGTCATCCATAATCTAACATTAGGAACCCTCTCCTTTGATCTCTAAGAACCTAAAATGAGAGTCTCCCGCATGCTACTTTGATAGCCCCTTCTCAGTCTGGATTTCCTGTTAGAATTCTACTCTCCAGCTGACACTTATAAGAGGGTAGCTTTTATTTTGAAATAATGCCTGTGTATTTTTAAAATATATTTTATTGATTTTTTACAGAGAGGAAGGGAGAGGGATAGAGAGTTAGAAACATTGATGAGAGAGAAACATCGACCAGCCGCCTCCTGCACACTCCCCACTGGGGATGTGCCCGCAACCAAGGTACATGCCCTTGACCGGAATCGAACCCAGGACCCTTGAGTCCGCAGGCTGATGCTCTATCCACTGAGCCAAACCAGTCAGGGCAATGTGCCTGTGTATTTTAATAACATATAAGCATCCCTGTAACTGTAACTACATATATAACAAGTTGTAGGAAAGGAGCAAAGCATGCTGTCTTCTCAGCCTCTCCCCATTCCTGCCCCAAATAATACGAGGATGTACTATTCTAAGGAAAACCACACACACACACACACAAAATCAGAAACCACTTGCTATAAATTAAGGCTTGAGGGGAATGGCAAGAGTTATGTGAGTCACAATTTGGTTTTGGAATTCAAGTTGGATTCAGGATAACAAAAGAGTGGTTGGATTTTAAGAATTTCTCCACCATTGATATACACAGAATAAAGCCAAAGTAGCAAGACAGGAATGCTTCACTGCAAATTAATCACAATTTATAAGATAATTTATGCAAAAGGAGATGGTAGGAGACTTCTAGTTAAAATGAGCAGCATTGAGATAAACCAACCTTAGGTTTTTTTCTCTATAACAAAAGAAAAGCAGAAAAAAAAACTGCAAGAAAAATATCCCAAACCACAATTGATAAAGAATAGTTGTTAAATACAGTGAAATGTAGATAAACCTATTTTATTTTATTTTTTAAAAATTGTTTATTAATTTTAAAAAATTGAATTTATTGGGGTGACATTGGTTTGCAAAACCAGACAGGTTTAAGTGTACAACTCAATAAATCATCATTTGCACACTGCATTGTGTGCCCAACGCCCCAAGCAAAGTCTTCCATCCCCATTTTCTCCCCCTTTGCCCACTTCCGCCTAGCCACCCCTCTTTTTCCTCTGGCTATCACCAAACTGTTGTCTGTGTCTATGTGTTATGTATATATGAAACTATTCTATTTTAAATTGCCATCTGTCAATATCCTACCACTCCTAATCTAGATTAAATAGTCAATCGGTTCTACTAAGGTAACTAACTACAAAGAACATAATTTTCTTGTCCCTTACCTCCTGAATTCAGGCTCTCCAAACATAATCACATTCAACTCTTTTTTTAAAAATATATTTTATTGAGTTTTTACAGAGAGGAAGGGAGAGAGATAGAGAGTTAGAAACATCGATGAGAGAGAAACATCGATCAGCTGCCTCCTGCACATCTCCTACTGGGGATATGCCCGCAACCCAGGTACATGCCCTTGACCGGAATCGAACCTGGGACCTTTCAGTCCGCAGGCCGACACTCTATCCACTGAGCCAAACCGGTTTCGGCAACACATTCAACTCTTTATTTTTGTATAATATTCTTACACAAGTATTTAAAGTTTTAGATATTCTCTATTGAATTTCTAGGACAGGTTTTCTTTATTTTTTAAAATATATTTTTATTGATTTCAGAGAGGAAAGGAGAGGGAAAGAGAGATAGAAATATCAATGATAAGAGAGAATTATTGATTGGTTGCATCTTGCACACCCCATGTTGGGAACAGAGCCTCCAACCCGGCCATGTGCCTAGACTGGGAATCGAACTATGACCTCCTGGTTCATAGATCAATGCTCAACTACTGAGCTACACCGGCTGGGCTATAACAGGCTTTCTTAATCACATATCCTTTTCCCTTTTCTTCACCCTTCAAATAATTATGTCCATTTAAATGAGGTGGTTGTTCAGTGTTTATATTACTATGGTTATGTAAACATTTCTCCTAGCAGAGCCATGTCTTGTACATTTCATGTAAGTTACTGTGGTGCTTTTTTTTTTCAGAGTAAGAGTCACTTTTACTTTTTGTTTCATCTTGATATTGCTTTATATGTGCATCGCATTTCTTGCCAAATGCTATGAGAGGTATAATTTTTGTCTCAATCTATTCAACACATTAGTTATTCAAACAGTTTTATCGCTTTACATCCCTCCTGGAACCCTCTACCCTTCTGCTCTATTTTTTAAATATATATTTTTTGATTGATTTCAGAGAGAGAAAGGGAGAGGGAGAGAGAGATAGAAACATCAATGATGAGAGAGAATCATTAATTAGCTGCCTCCTGCATAACCCCCACTGAGGATTGAGCCCACAACTCAGGCATGTGCCCTAACTAGAAAACAAACTATGACTACTTGGTTCATAGGTCGATACTCAACCACTTAGCCACACTGCCTGGGCTTTCAGTAAATCTTCTTATTCTGTGGTGGTCAAGATGTACCTGCCCAGCAGAGAATTCGGCTCTCTGGTCAGTAGTGTAAAACAGTGTTTCAGAAGAGTCTTCCTGGGCTATTGAAAATTAAATTAAATCAAGAGGACTTCACCCATTTGGAAATGTAAAATCTGGACCTTGACCTTGAAGAAAATACATTTTCTTCCTATTTGTAAATTCTCTTCCAAGTTTCTTGTGTAGGGATATGGGTTATGGTATGAGGAATTTTCAGATGGTGTGAGTGTAAGATTTATTTGTGTTATATTTTTTACACAAAAAATTGGGAAGCATTTGGAATCCTTCTGTAAAATCTTTCTAATCACAACAGCAACAACAAAAAAGTCCAAATCATTGGACTGAAAACATCTTGCAGACTTATGTGATGGCCAGAACACCAAGATTCATTCACTTATACACATGTCCCCTTCTAATTGTTTCTCACCTCAGTCAGTTCCATTATTTGCCTTTTAGGGGCCAAATGCAGCTCAGGGCAGAAATTTCAAGTGTATGCAGCTGGAATTACAGTGAACATTGACTCAGGATACCCTGCCAATGTATGACTTGGTAATCGAAAGATTATGTAGAATTAACATTGAGGACTTGAAACTTATTATTCTTCAGAGATATGTTTACAAAATTATCATGATTATGCTTGCCAGATGTTTGGTGGTTCAGTAATGAATAATTAAGAATTCAGATATGTAAACACAGATTTGAGTTACTCAATAAATCAGGCACGGAATAAGTTTACCATGAGAACCAAGTAAAATGAGCAGAAAAGAGCCCAGAACATTTGGAATTTCTTTTAAGCCCTATGCTTGATTTCCTTTAGGCCAGTATTAGTTTCTTGAGATTCTGGCCACCCAGACCACTGTTTATTTGTATCAGAGGCTGTGAAAATATTCCTGAAGATAGAAATGAGATATTCTTAAGTTGAAGAGAAAATCACAGCCCAGCTCATTTGTGGGAAAATATTACAATATTTTGTGAAATAAAGAGCAAGAATGATTCATGCTGAGAGAGAGAGAGTACAAATTATAAGTAGAGGAAGGTTCAGGAATAAATAACAGGGTGATTAGTTAGATGAGGTAAACATAGGGAGAAGCACACCTGTTATTTTTCTCTGTCTTGGGCCAGGCGGCAACAAAGGGAAATCTCACTGCTCTAGGCAGAAGCAGTGAGTATGGAAGCTTGTATTTCAGAAATAGGGTCCGAGTGATGGGTGATTACTCTACAAGAGCCTATAGAAGACCAGCCTCAAGCATGACATTCCTCGCCAGTGCTCAGGGAAAGCCGTGTGGTGGACCAACCAATGGCATCCGATCCTGCGTATTCTTCTCTCTAAGTGGACCACACAGCAGGAAATCTCAACTTCCAAGATGACCATTGCAATCAAAAGTAATCAAACATTTAAATAAATCTAATCAAATCTAAGGATAAATCAAACTCAACAAAAGGAAGAATTTCCACCTAAGGAAATAAAGTTATTAGAGAACTAAGGAGCCATGTAGGGTTTGCTTAGACTCTGGTTCCCAGCAATCCCTTTTTTGTCTTCAGAGTAACTTTTGTCATAAAAGCAACATAGCAGCAGGAATTTCAGGCCTCATACCTACACACCATGGCATCTAGAGCAAGAGAATAGCTGTACCCCAAAATTTCCAGAAAAAACCATAGAGAGGCAAACTGCCTGGACCACTTGTGAACCAATTCAGGTGTTCAGAGGAATATCAGACTCTGACTGGATTACCCTAGGATTCCCTGCATCAATATGGTGACAAAGGAGAGATTATCCTGATAGTCTTAAAACAACCAATACTTAGGGGTGAGGTCAGTTTCAGCCAAATCTTATGACTTTACCCAGTGAGGAATAGACGTTGGGGAAACAACAAAAATGTCATTGTAGTGACAAGAAATCTTGATTTTAAACTGCTCATATCAAACAAAATATACTGAATGATTTCATATTATAAAACTATAAAATATACATGGATAAGGGGAAAACACTTTTGAATACCTCAGGTTAAAAAGAAAATTTAAATGGAAGCTGAAAAATATTTAGGAATGAATAGACATGAAAGACTACAGGAACAACTTTATTGTTGTAGTTGGAGCAGTAGTCAGAGGAAATGTTTGCAGTCTTAGATAAATTCATTTTTAAAATATGGGGAAAATGTATATTTAAATAAAACGGAAAACAGTAAAACAGAAATAAAGCAAAAATTACTAACATAAAATTACATTTAATCAATAAATCATATTTATTTCTTTAAAAACACTAGTGAATAGACAATATTTTGAAATGAAAAAGCACAAATAACTTACACAAAGAATATGTGCAAAACTGCTTAGAAAAATGACCCTATAAATATTAGCTATTATTGTTATATAGATATTGAGGACATTAATGTAATGAGAATGTTATGTAAAACCTTATGCTGATTATTCTAAAAATTAGACTGAAGTAAAAAATTTATAGAAAAATATAAAATATCAAAATTGCCTGAAAAGTAAGAAAACTTAAATAAAAGTCAAAGATCTAACTACCACTCTCCTAAATAAAACCTCCCCATGTCTAGATCATTTTATAGGAATGTTCTACCAAATTTTTAGGGAATCAGTTATTCCCATCTGACATCATATATTTCAGAACATAGAAAAAGATGATAAACTATTCAATATATTTTATTCAGCTAAGAGTACACTGATACCAAATATAAGAGTAGAACAGTAAAAGTATAGGAAAAAAATAAAAGAATAATGTAATCTGACCAAAAATGGTTACCCAGAAATGCTAGGATAGCTCAACATTAGAAAATAAAGATATTTTAACTGATTAAAGAAAAAAATATTCTGTTACTGACTTCTAATTTAACTTTAATGTAGTCTGGTGGAGGATCTGACATTTAACTGGATAGTTCAGTATTTACCTTCCTGTGTATATGAAACAAAGAGCAAGCACAAAACAAAACCCTGGATATATAATTTTTCTTTTAAAAATGAGAGCCACCACTATAAATGCCTACATAATGGCTGGAAATATGGGATATTTCTTGCAGCCCATGAGATGTAACTCCTTCTATCAAGTGTGGATATAGACATCTAATGAGAATAAAAGCACTTTCCAAAAATGGAACTAGTTGACTTCAGATTTCACTGTTGACAAGTGTTCTGCAAACTTATGAAATTGAATTTATGATGAGCATATGCTGAAATGAAGAAAGATGTTAATAAGTGTAAATAGAAAACAGAAGGGAGATAGTTATTGAGGAGCATGCAACATATATCTGGCCAGTGGGCCTTGGCAATTTTTATATGTCTTCATTTCTGAGAAAGAAATGCTACATTGAATATTCCTAAGCTTTGATAAATGAATTCCACTGTTGGAATTACCTAACCCTTTGGATGATAATAGTGAGATCCAAAAGAGTGAAGTCATTTGCCCTTTCCTCATTACTACAGAGAAACTGGTGTGTCTTATCAGCCTCTATCTACATAGATCTACTTTTCCTTCACCTGGTGAGCAACACATTCTTCAGAGACCTGACCTTGAGTTATCTACCCACCTTTGCCTTTCCTGACCTCCATAAGTGGTATGAACAGCTATTTCCACTGTATTTATCAAGCTGCATAGTAATGTATTACTGTTGTTTGTCTAGATATGTTACTCCTCTGTTCCTTCTGTAAATTATGACCTCCTTCTTGACAGAGTTGCATAAGGCTTAGTTGTTACTACATAGAGCATCCCACACCTTTATTTGCTCTTGCTTTATTTCTTCCACAACCATATTTAATAACTTGTCTTCTCTAAAAGCTGGTTGTTAAGAAGGGTGGATGGAGGCCATGCAATTTCAGGCCATTAGAAAATCCTACTCATAACAAGGGAAAAATGATTGGGCATCAACAATTTGTAAATCAGGGTATTGTGCATTTGAGTGTGTGAGTCAATTCTTTGCACTAGTGGTGCTCTAACCTGCCTGGTCAAAAGAATCAACTCTGGAGTCTTAAAATATCCAAATTCCTGGCACCAACCCCAGGGATTCTGATTCAATAGGTCTTAGGTGGGACCTATACTAGTACATATGTATTTTAAAAACTCTCTATTGTTTTTTATATGCAATTGATTTGAGGAAGTATGGTCTAGAACTTGATCTCTCTAATCTATAATAATAAAAGCATAATATGCTAATTAGACCGGACAGCCGAATGACCTTCCTGCAGGATCGGGCCTAAACTGGCAGCGAGAGAGTGCAGGCTGGGCTGAGGGACGCCCCCCCCGGCCCTGCCTGCTCCCCCCTCCCCCCGCACAAATTTCGTGCACCAGGTCTCTAGAAACCTAATAAAATAAAAGCAGGAAAACTGAGGTCCAGAACTCACCAGGGTACAACAGCTTCTCTAAGATTTAACCTGTACAAGTAAATTGACCTTTTCCTTGACCATTTTAAAATTCACCAGTTATAATATCTCCATAACACTGGACTTGGGGATTGCCTGGTTTTTGAAATTTGAATGGAATTTGTGTGTTACGTGCCATTGAGTTGACTTCAATTCCTGGTGACCCTATGAATGAGTCAGGTTCACAATGTCCTGTCCTCCACACGTCTGCTCAGCTCCTGTAGATTCATGCTTATGGTTTCTATTACAGAGTCTATCTCTCTCTTATTTGAACTAACTCTTTTCCCACGGCCTTCTATTTTTCCCAGCATTATCACCTTTTCTGATGAACCCTGCCTTCTCATGATGTTCCCAAAGTGGGGCAGCTTTAGTTCTGTCATTTTTTTTCTCTCCAGAGATGTTTCAGGGTTAACTTGCTCTAGGACCCACTTGTTCATCTCTCTGTCAGTCCAGAACCTTGATAGAACTCTCCTCCAGTATCATATTTTACTTAAATCTTTTTCCCTATCAGTCTTCTTCACCATCCGACTTTGGCATCCATACGTATTGGGAACATGAGGGTGCGAACAATCTCAGCCTTGGTCTCCATGACACATCTTTGCTCTGGGTGATCTTTTCTCATTCTTCCATTGCTGCTTTTCTGAGTCTCAGCCTTCTCTTGATTTTTTTTGGCTGCCGTTTCCATTTGAACTTGACTTAACCAAGGTAAGCAAGATCCTTAATTTTAGTATCTTCATTGTCTAAGTTGTGTATTTCTTCTGTAGTCATGATTTTTCATCTTCTTGATATTCAAATGCAGTCCTGCTTCTTTCTTATTTCACTTTTATCAGAAATCATTTCAAGTCAGTGCGACTTTCTGTCAGTTGTATGGTGTCATCTTCATATCTTAAATTATTGATATTTCTTCCACCAATTTTCATTCCTCCTTCCTCTAAGTCTAGCCTTGTTTTTTATATGATATATTCTGTGTAATATATCTGTATGATATGTTATATCATATAGATTAAACTAAGGAAGATAAAATGAACCCTTATCTGACACCTTTGCTTATAGAAAACCGTTCTTTCTCTTCATCTTCTGTCCCTCCAGTGCTTCCTGTCCACAACACAGGTTATGCATCAGGACAATCAAGTGTTTGTCTTTCAGAGTTTTTTTTGTGTGATTGACACAGTCAAGGACTTTACTGTAGTCTACAAAACATAGACTAACCTTCTTCTGAAATTCTTGGGAGCACTCCAGTTTCCAACCAATGCTCGCAATTAGATCTTGAGTGCCTCTTTCTTTTCTGAAACCAGTTTGAACATCTGGCATTTCTTGCTCAGAAGCCTTTGTTGCATCTCCTTGAGCATCACTTTACTTGAATGAGAAATTAGAGCAATGGTCCTATAGCTACTGCACCGTTTGGCATCTCCTTTATTGAAGATTGGGATGTATATTGAATGTTTTCAGTCTGTAGGACATTGTGTGTGTTTTTTTTATTTGTTGACATATTCTTGTTAGGATTTTGACAGATTCAGTCTCTGTGGCTTGAAATAACTTGGTTTCCTCTCTTCCTCCCTCTCCCCCACCCTGGAAATTTATTTCTTTCCAATACTTTCAAGGCAGCTTTCACTTTGCTTTCTAGAATTACAGGTTATTCCTAAAAGGAATAGAGGTATCTGTCATCTTTTTGTCTTTTCTGCAATTTTATTTTTTTTAGTAGACTCTTTCTGCCTTCCCTTTCCTTTCCCCTGGCCAGATAATGTTATTCCTTGTTGGTTGTTTAGCATTCCTAGTCTAGGTTTGAATTTGCCTTTTATTTCTTGAATTTTTTGGTAGAGATCTCTCTCTCTGGTTTTCCTTTTTCTGTTGTTCTCTTCCATCACCTTATACTGCCTATTGTAATAATTCTTTTCATTTCTAAGTGACAGTCATTGAGAAACCACATTCAGGATTCTAACCCTGCTTTTGTCACCTTTTACATTTGCCTCTCGCATGTCTCTAATGACTTTTAATATTTCTTTTGTCATTCATATTGATTTTTTTCCTTTTTATTTCTGGCATTGTCTTTTCACATTCTTCCTTATTAATATTTGTAGTTTTAGTCCACGGTTCTTCTGGTTCTTGGTCAATTAAGGTTTTGAAAATCTTTTTTATGTGGACTTGAACTCCATTAGAAATGTTATGTTATAATTTGGCATAGCGATTCTTTTAGTGCTCTTCTTCAGCTCGACTCTGAGGTTTGCTAGTAACAGTTTATGGGCAGTACCACAGTCTGCTTCTGATCTTGCGTTGATATAGAGAATATAGCCTCTCCACCTCCTGCTTCCAATTACATACATACTCTGTTTGATTTTATATTGGCCATCCGGTTATTTGAAGCATGTGCTTGGATGGACAAGTTGTTGGTTTCACAGAAATCTAGGAGTTGATCTCCTGCTTCATTTGTGACTCTGAGTTCAAATTTTCCAACATTGGATTCTGCTTTATTTTCCACTTTTGTGTTCTAGTCCCCTACATTTATCAGCTGGTTTTGTTTTAGTGCAGCCGTGGGCAAACTATGGCCCGCGGGCCGGATCCGGCCCGTTTGAAATGAATAAAACTAAAAAAAAAAAAAAAGACTGTACCCTTTTATGTAATGATGTTTACTTTGAATTTATATTAGTTCACACAAACACTCCATCCATGCTTTTGTTCCGGCCCTCTGGTCCAGTTTAAGAACCCATTGTGGCCCTCGAGTCAAAAAGTTTGCCATCCCTGTTTTAGTGTGATAAATTTTTTCTTGGATACCTGCGTAAAAGCTTTCAATTTCATCTTCAGTCTCTGTGGTTGGAGCATAGACCTGAATGATGGTTATATTAATAGATTTTCCTAGAAGTCTTATTTTTGTCATTTGGTCAGACTTGCATTTTAGCCCCTACCTGTCTGTGCTACATCTTGCCTCAGTATTAAAGCCACTTCATCACTTCTGAGTTAGTCATTTCCAGAATAGAACACTTTGCAGTTGCCCGACTGGAAATGTCCCACGCTGTCCCACTTGAGTTCACTAACACCAAGCACTACAATATTTAGACATTCCTTCCATGTCTCGCTTTCCAGTTTCCAGTTTGCCTCGGTTCAGCGTGTTATGTTCCATCTTCTGATGTGTGTGTTGTGCAGCACTGCGCTCTCCTTTTGCCTCTGTGCACGTCAGCATATAGACATCATTCCGGCTCTGGCCTGATCGTGCTGTTGGCAGCAATGCTTTTTGTACCTGTCCTCTGCTCTGCCCCAGGAACCCAGTGTTCTCCGCACTGGGAGTCTCCTCTTTCAGCATTATCTCATATTTCATTTTTGGACTGTCTCCTCATAGGTTCCCAAGGTGAAACAAAAGGTTAAAAAATAAAATAAGGAGTAAGAACAGAAAACGCAGCAGTGGTTTCCGGTTGTCTCCTGCTCTGCAGTGTGTGGGCCCAAATCACATGTGCTCGGGTTTGTGGTGCTGAAATCATGAACTGCCTACGAAATGTAAGTGTTCTTATCCTTCCCTTTAGAATTTGGACAATGCTTACACGTGGATTTACCCCTAAAAATCCTCCTCGGGGACTTGGCAGTCTGAGAACTTGCCCACCTGTTAAGCAGTGTCTGTTAAACCTTTATATGGTGTGTACTTAACACATGGGGCTCCACCCATTCAGTGGGATCTGAGATGTTCTGCAGGTTTTGGTGGTTAGCTCTTTATTTCAAATGGAGATAGAGACCATAACTGTTTTTTTTAAAAAAAAAAATCCTGTTTTATATCCTTTTTATGATTTTGAAGTTACTTCAGGACATTTCTGAGTTACCAAAAGGAGTAACATATGGTTTCAGTAATCAAAAGCAACCAAGATTTTAGTAGATGAGATAGTCATTATATTAGCCCGGCTTTGTTTGAGTCTAGTTTAGGCCAAGAAGGGCTATTTCCTGGCCGCTGTTCAAAGCTTGTGGGAAGGACAGTCTTAGAGATGAGTGGAACCTGGAACTCTCATACTCCAGAAGGCTCTCCCTTTCTCTTCTCTGTAGGTCAACTTGAACCTTTCAACAGCCTTCTTTCACAATGAGGGGAAGATGGATTCCATCCGCCTTTGGACTGGCCAATTGGACGGTGGGGCCCTGAACAAATGGCAGCTTTCTTTGGAAATCATGTAAGTAGAATCAGTGCCTCCCAGGAGAGGGGAGGGGAATGTTCTTCTAAGAATTCGAAATGATAGCTGTTCAGCACAGACATGAAAGTTAAGTGTTACTGTTACAGAGAACCGGAATAAATCAAACAATGCTCAGAGAGTTTGGAGTCATACTTTATTCACCGCGGTGGGCTTAGAGAAAATGAATTCAAATTCTAAGCAGAGCTACAAGCAGAACTTGCCTTTTTATTAAAGAGCCAGCCCTATGTGTGCTTAGTGGTTATCTCGCTGGTGGTCTTGGAAACTACACAGTTCTATCCAATTAAAAAATACACCTGGCATGGGATTGAGAGTATGGGCTTATCTAGTCTCTGGCCTACAAGGTCAGACAGCTAAGTTTATCTTCCTCATTATTCAAGCAGGCTAAAGCAGGCTAGAAAGCAAAGTTATTATTATTATTTTTTTTTGAAAAAGAGGCCATCTAAAGAATAGCAGAGAATTCCAAACAGTAGTTTTACAAAATACGGGTTAGACTTCTCATTACAACTATTATATTGTGATTTATGTATGTGTGCATCTATATCTATATCTGTCTGTACATATTGCTGCACAGACTGGAACAACTGACACTGAGTGAGGAGATGAGGAGGAGTAACATCTGAGGAAGTCTTTAAGGATCACTAGCATTTTACTAGGCAGGCAAATGGGAAGTGTTTGCAAATGTATGAAATTATGGAATAGCATGGTATGTGTGGGCAACAGCAAGGTAGCTTAGATGTTGGTATAAGTGACACAAGTAGACTGCATCTAGATCACTAAAGAACTTTATACCTTGCTCTAAGTTTAATTATATCCTGTAGGTATTAAGCAGTCTAATGGGTTCCTGGGTGCAATTCCAACATGTGTGTTGGGGGGGGGGTGCCATCCACACAACACCAGCAATTCTCACGCATCAGCAGGGTATCTGAGAATTCAACTCAATCTGACACTATCAGAGGTAGCATCAGATTCCACAAGTTGAGGGCTCAACCCTACAAAACTGTTTCCTCACCCTTCACCCTCCCCCACCACATTTCAGGCACCCATTGCAAGTCCAGGCTAAAGCCTGTGCTCTGACCTCTGGGCTACAAATTGGAGGTTCCAAAGACTCTCTCCAACTCAGAACTGCAATCCCAAATCCAGTTACCTGTACTTCTGACTGACTGGCTATACATCAGAGGTTCCCACAACCCTCTCCTCGGATTCAATTAATTTGCTAGAGTGGCTCACAGAACTCAGAGAAGCATTTTACTTATCAGCTTACTGGTTTATTATAAAAGGATACACAAGAGACAGCCAAATGGAAGACATGCATAGGGACAGTTATGGAAGAAGGGCCACAGACCTTCCATGCCCTCTCCAGGCACACAATTCTCCTCAGATCTCACGTGTTCACCAACCTGGAAGCTCTCTGAACCCTGTCCTTTTAGGTTTTTATGGAGGCCTCATTGCATAGTCCCAATTGATTCAATCATCAATTGGTGGTTGATTTAACCTCCAGCTCCTCCCTTATGGAGGTTGGTGTGGAAGATACTAAAAGTTCTAACCCTCTAAGCACATGGTTGGTTCCCCAGCAAGCAAGGCCTCAGCCCTAGGCTACGTAAAAGCTTTCCAACAGTCATCTTCTTAAGATAACAAGACATGCTCACCTCACTTATCATAGGAAATTCCAAGAGTTTTGGAAGCTCTGTACCAGGAATAAAGGACATAGACCAAATATATATTTCTTATTATGAATCACAGTATCACAAGGAGCCACTGAGTTGTTTTTTTTCACCAGGTGAATTTAAAATCAGATTTCTATGACAGGAAGATTGCAGTTCAGACTCCACTCTGGAAACTTGAAGTTGGCCTGCTGCTCTATGCTCAACTTCAGCTCAGCATCCTCCCTGATCCCAGGGACACGTGTAAAGGGGCACAGTCTGTACCACAGGAGAGGGACATTTTAGCCTCCTGAAGATGCCTCCGTTTCACTCTACCACAGGTCAACCGCTCTGACCCTCTTCTGCAATAGGGTGAATATTGGGGATGAGGTATCAAGTCAGGGATGGGCCTTAGAAGATGCAAAGTGCTGGTTACGGAACATCAAAGGCAACATGGCAATCTCATCAGTAGGTGTTTTGCCTTAGTACTTTCCTGGATGAAGCTGACTTCTATCCCAAGTGCCTGGGCACCTACTTCTTTCATTGGTCTTGGAAAACCTGAGAGACTGTGAAACTGTTGAGGCAAAAACTCTTCTTCTTGCCCATGTTGAACCAGGCACAAAAATTCATAATCATAAGGCTGTACTTTCTATCTTTCAACCCTCCCCCTTGCCTCCACTATTATGTCTCCCCAGGAAAAAAAATAATACATATAAAACAGCACATACACAATAAACACTGCTTTCTTCTCTGTGGCAGCTGTAGCTGAAGATGCCAGGTCACAGACTCCAGTGAGTGACAGGGCTTGCCCGCCCCTCAGTTTGCATTCCCAGCGATGAGCAAGTATCTGCTGTGGTGTGTCCTTCCTATCTGGGGTCCTCTGCAACCCCACCGGGCCTGGGGTGCATGTGCTGCCACTTCCTGCAGGGCCCTGTCCTCAATTCTTACAGTTTCGCTGTCCATAACCTCTTGTCCTGAATACTCTTGGCAAAGGCAAAGCAAATTGCAGCCTAGAATTTTTCTCTGTCTACAACATTCATGTTCTCTCACATACAGAAATGCTTTGCCAAAAAAGACCTTAGGTATGATCTCGTGTGAAATAATTAATTACTGCATTCCATATCTTTTGTGAAATATGCCATTTCCCCCAAGTAGGGAAAAAAAATGCTGTATGGAATGACTTTCAGGACAAGACTTCAGAGTAGCAAAGGGGAGAAAAGCAATATTTGTTCAGCATCTACTAAAGGCTATACACTGTTGTATTAGACATAGGAGACATAACTAGTCTCCACAACACCCTGTAGCATGAATATTATCCATGATTAACATATGGGGAATCTGAAAACTTAGAGATTAAGTAACTTGCCTGAATCACATAGCCAATAAAAACTAACAAACAAACAGAGCTGGGTTTCAAGCCTAGTTTGGTTATGTTCCAAAGATTGAGCTCTTAACCACATTGTTAAGGCACACAAATATTTTAATTCTTATAACATTGTTGTGTGGCAAACACAATTTTCTCCACCCCTTTAAGTCATCAAAGTTCATGTTATGGCTCAGATGATGTGGCAATAACAGAGATAGCACATGTTTCCCACATTGGCTTGCAAATGTATAATGTTATTCACGACCCAGCAGGGTTTTACAAATATATTTTGCCATGTTTTTAATACCTTTAACATCAAGGTAGAGAAACAAAATTGAAATTAGCTTTGGGATGCTTGGAGGTTTTAGGCCTCTGCCCACACTGGGGACTCATATGCACCTTCCCATCCAGGATACAGGATTTTTTTTCTTGTATTTTTTGCATATTTGAAATTTTCTTAACCACCTAGGACAGTGATGGCGAACCTTTTGAGCTCGGCGTGTCAGCATTTTGAAAAACCCTAACTTAACTCTGGTGCTGTGTCACATATAGAAATTTTTTGATATTTGCAACCATAGTAAAACAAAGATTTATATTTTTGATATTTATTTTATGTATTTCAATGCCATTTAACAAAGAAAAATCAACCAACAAAATGAGTTCGAGTGTCACCTCTGACACGCGTGTCATAGGTTCGCCATCACTGACCTAGGAAAATAGGGAATGTTGCCACTTATGTTTACCAGGAATGCTTCGGATTTCTCCTTCTAATTGTTATTCTTGGAGGTGGAGGGTTTCTCCTAATGAGACATGCATCGCTTCCCAATATTCCAGAATTAGACTCCGGACTCTTTAAGATCTAACTCTCATGTTCTTATTAAGCTTTTATTGAGTCTACTGCCCTTAGCACACTGTCAGCTTCCTCTGTGATGCTGTAACATGAAACAAGCCTTGATTACAGTGTGTTTGTCAGCTGTTGAGTCCCCTGTCCCCTCAGAAGACCATCAGAAAAACTTGTTAATCAATCAAAGCTCATTAATCAGATTTATTATAGAAAATATAAACACCATATTGAAAATCTTAGTTTCTCAGACGGGAAGTCCAGGCAGGATATTAATAGGATTTAGGTCCTGGGCTGGGTGAATGTTAGGCAATTGTGCTAGCCAGAGAACTTGTTGGGTTTGGCAGAATTTATGATAGTTTTGGATTGCTAAACATTGGGAGATGAAGGAGGTGAAGCAAGTCTTGTTGGACAAATGGGTTAGTACTGATAAGTAAACTGTTTTGGTTAGTCACAGTTTTTACTTTTAGGAGCAAGTATTACCTACAGCAGTGATGGCGAACCTTCTGAGCTCGGAGTGTCAGCATTTTGAAAAACCCTAACTTAACTCTGGTGCCATGTCACATATAGAAATTTTTTGATATTTGCAACCATAGTAAAAAAAAGACTTATATTTTTGATATTTATTTTATATACTTAAATGCCATTTGACAAAGAAAAATCAACCAAAAAAATGAGTTCGCGTATCACCTCTGACACGCGTGTCATAGGTTCGCCATCACTGGCCTACAGCAAGTAGCTAGGTCATTTTTGCTTGTTCTCAGTATGACTGATATTAAGAAAGTACACCAGGTTCCAATATTGTTTAATACAGGGACAGGAAAGCATATTGGCTTTAGTTACCAATATTGCATTTTACTTATTAACTAGAGGCCCGATGCACGCAATTTGTGCAAGGGGCTCGGGCTGCCGCTGCCGCTGCGGCTGCCTCTGCCTCGGCCCCTGCCGTCAGAGCTTCGTCCAGAAGGTTGTCCGGAAGGAGGTCCGGTCTAATTAGCATTTTACGCTTTTATTATAGGTGGTTTAGCCCGCTGGTATACAGGCGTGCAGAGTATAAATTGAGTCACTTGGCGAGAGAAGTGTTTCCTTATCCCCGTTTTTCAATAATTCTGATTGCATCAAAGAGAAAGTCAATCGTGTTCATTTAAATCATCTCTCATCCGAAATCATCTTGCATATTTCTGGTAGCGTTTCACCTTTTTGGAAATACCATCATTATTTCTCAGTGGGAATGAAGGAGTGTAGAGTAGAATACAATTTGATATCCCTCACTGGAATGTTATCTCCTTGCTTGAAGCAGTTGCAGGAAACCCAGACTAGAGGTTGGGCTAGAGGAGAGCAAATATCAAAATAAATTCCTGGAGAACAAAAACCACGATTTTGAAATTCTGGATTTCTTTTCTTTATTCCATACTTTTTCTTTTTTTAGAAAAAAAAAGGGGGGGGCGGGCAAGTGAAGCCCAAATCAATTAAGTGTAATGTAATTCCAATTGGGCTATTCTCTGTGTTAGGAAGTTGAAAACTTGATGGTTTAGTGCCTAAATTCCTTCAAATGTTGAGCTTAAAAGTCCTACTTTCTGCAACATGTTAAATTAGATAAATGGATCCTTAGTAGAATAAATGTAATTTTAATAGAGGAACAATTTTGCATTATAATTTCTTTTTTTAAAATATAATTTCTTTAGAGAAAAAGACTTGTTTCAATTTTACAAGCAGAAGACAGGAAAAGGAAATATTGAATTCTGTGGAAAAGGTTGTAAATCTCCAAAGCCACTTTTCTATCCTACTGTGATTGTGTAACCTAAATTGTAATTGTGTTGCAAGTAAAAACATGTCTACAATGATATTTCCCAGAAAGGTTACTCGAAGAAGCCAACTTCCATTTGAGTCCAATGCTATATAACTACTACTTCACTAACCCTGAAGGAAGAGCCCCACCCTTCCCTTGAAGTGAAATGGGCCCGCCCCCTTTCTTCCCTTGGGATTTTACTCTTGGGGATGAATGTCACAATTAATAAATCTTTGCACACTGTGGAATATGGACACAGCATGAGCAAAGCTTCTGCTGTGGCCACGCACAAATGTGAACTGAAGTACATTCTGTCCCTGAGACTCCAGCTTCCTGAACCTCTAGCTCTCAACGTCACTCAGCATTTCACCCTGATGGCCAATGGTAGTAGTCTCTCTCTGTTAAAGCCTGGACAGGACCTGAGAATCATTGTTATTAAAAGATGAGTCTTGGGGTGGGTGGGGAGTGATCTCAACCAGAAAAACCACTCTTTGCCATCTTGAGGGTCTCAATATATATATATATTGTATATATGTGTATATATATATATGTGTGTGCATATATATATACACACACATACACATATATATGTGTATATGTATATATATATGTATATATTTATGTATATTTATGTATATATGTGTATGTGTATGTATATAGATAGATAGATAGATAGATAGATAGATAGATATAGATATAGATTGATTTCAGAGAGGAAGGGAGAGGGGGAGAGAGAGAGAAACAACAGTGAGAGAGAATAATTGATCAGCTGCCTCCTGCACACCCACTATGGGGATTGAACCTATAACCCAGGCATGTGCCCTGACCAGAAATCAAACCATGACCTCCTGGTTCATAGGTCGATGCTCAACCACTTAGCCACACTGGCTGGGTGAAGTTTTTTTTTAAACAAATAAACACATATTTACGGGTATCTGTCACAATATATGAACTATTGTTCAACTGTTACAATGAAATTTCAATAAAAATTCCAACACACCTGATTTTAGGACTTACATGAAAGAGAAAATAGCCAAGAATAGCCAAGATAATCCTTATGGAGAAGAACTTACTTCACCAGATGTCAGGACTTATTATGAGGCTATAGAAACTGAGACAATGGGATATTGGGACAGAATTAGATGAATGAAATAGAGAACCCAGAATCACACCCACACAATATGGAAATCTTATTGCAAATCAATGGGGAAAATTAAAATATTCAGAAAATGGTCTTAAGACAGTATATGCATATGGAAGAAAATTAAAAATGGATCTCTATCTCACATCAAAAATCAATTCCATATAAATTAAGCATTTAAAAGTGAAATACAATGCTCTGGTTTCTCTTCAGACCACATAAATCTTTCGCCTTTTAAAAGTGAAATACAAATTCTTAAACTTATTTGAAAAAAACTAGAGAAGAATATTACCCTAGGGGTAGGAAAAAAAACCTCTTAAGTTATAAAGAACACAAAATATAGAGAGATTAATCCATTTTACTATACAAACTTCCTAATGTTAACCATTAAGTGTATCAATTCTTTCCCTTTCCTTCTTTTAACTACCTAATTCTAGGTTAATGGTAGGCACTGGGAATTGAACAGTGAGGAGCACAGTGTGGGGAGGAAAAGATATATTCAGCAAATGATTTTAACTTATCAACACTAATAAAAGAGAAAAATGGTAATTGGCGTACGACAATACCCTTTTCATTGGCTAATCAGGGCTATATGCAAATTAACCACCAACTAAGATTGGCAGTTAACTGTCAACAAGATGGCAGTTAATTTGCATATGTAGGCACAATGCAGGGAGGCGAAAGGGAAAGCAGGAAGAAGCCCCCTGCCACTGACAGTGATCGGAAACCCAGGGGGGAACTAAGAGCTGGGGGGCCCCCAGCCATGATCAGAGAATCAGGTGCCTTTTCCGCCCTGGCCAGTGATAGCAGGAAGTAGGGGTGGAGCCAGCAATGGGAGCTGGGCATGGTCGAAGCTGGCAGTCCCAGGAGCTAGGGGCCCCTTGCCTGGGCCTAAAGCAAAGCCCACAATTGCGGGGCCGCTGCAGCTGCGGGTCCCCGCTGCCCGGGCCGGACGCCTCAGCCAGAGGCTTCCTGCAGGGGCAGGGGCGGAGCCCGCGCGATCGCGGGGCCCCCCCGCTGCCACTGCAGGTCCCCGCTGCCCGGGCCGGACGCCTAGGCCAGAGGCGTCAGGCCTGGGCAAGGGGCCGATCCTGCGATTGGAGGGTGATGGGGGTCAACGCCTGAGGGCTCCCAGTATGTGAGAGAGGGCAGGCTGGGCTGAGGGACACCCGCCCCACACACACACCCAGTGCACGAATTTCGTGCTCCGGGCCCCTAGTGCAGTTATAAAGGACTGCAGGGGCCTTAACTTGCCTGCAGCACCAGGAAAGGCTTTGGGGCAGAAAAGATTGAGTAGGAGGGAGCTAAGGGCATGGAGGTAGGAGGAATGGGATGCTCCTGGCCAAGGGGAGAGCAGACTCAAAGATTCCAAGAACCTACAACATGGCCAATGAGTTTGCAGTGAGGAGAGCTAAGGGGAGGAGGGCCCATGGTAAAACAGGAGAAGTGGCAAGGCCAGATCATGCAGAGTCTTGGAGCCATGGTTAACATTTTGAACTTCACCTACGAGCCATGGGAGCCGTTTTTTAAAAAATTAGGACAATGATGATCAGATTGGCATTTTCAAATAGCAAATGGAGAAGCACACACATCCTTTTCCCTTTCCCTTTCCCTTTCCCTTAGATGCCATTTCCCAACTGTGTTTTATGAACTAGGGGAATAAGGAAGCTTTAAAAAGAACGACATATTACATAAATAACATAATGATAATTATATTAATTATAATTAATAATAATGATAGTTAATATTTTCAGAACAGTTAACGCAGGCCAGAAATAATCCTAAAGACTTCACATATATAAGTCCTCTTAACTATTTTATGAGGTGGATACTCTTCCTTGTTTACAGAAGGAAGTTCATAAGCTTGCCCAAGGTTACGTAAGATCTGGGAATTGAACCTGGGCAGTTTGGCTGTAGAGTCCATGTTCTTAATGACTACACGATGTTGGCCAGAAATTAGGAGAAATAATAGAGCAACTGTTTGTATGCACTCTATTGGAAACCATCCTCAAACTCAACAAAGACCCAATGGACATAAAATGCTGCTTCTGCTATACCCACAGAGATCAGTTATTGGCCTAACCCAGGCCAAGCGCTTGCCTAGCCAGAATGACTGACCGAGCGCTGAGGTGCTGCCAAAATCAATGGACAGTGTCGATAATATACTCAAATAAAATCTGAGGTGGACTTGGGCAGAAGCTCTGTTTGTGAGTCTAGTCAGAGCTAGGAAAATGAGATGGATCATCTTTGCTTGACTGTGCCGAATGCTATCTGGCATAGAATGCCGCCCGTCCACTTCCTTCAGCAACCGAGGCAGTGCTGAGATTGTGTGGAGGATTTCCACGGCAGCCATGATTTAGACATGAACCAAATTGCACACTGCAAATGCATTAGCACCCAGGTGTACCCTTTCACAGAAATGCTCACGCTCCTGTGACCAGGGCTTCCCGGTGCCTTTGGAAGACTTTACCCTTTCAGAGCATTTTCTCAAGCCTCTTCCCAGGACCAGTCAAGGTCTGCTTACAGCCACCACCGCTGTCTACACACCTGCTGGGCGTCTGCACATGATCTGTGAAGTTCCATGCGGCTGGGAGGGTTCATTGTGAGAAACTTAGGACCAGAGTGGCTGCAGGGAGGGAAAGCACATTGTAAAGATGGGAGTGGGGGGCGCATCTTGCGGAGGCTGCTGTTTTAACATGCTTCTTGTTAGCACAGCTCCTTTCCATTCACTGTTACTTTTTACTTCTCTCTCTCTCTTCATTGTCGGCAGGGTTGCAGCCAGGGGTCCTTTCTGCGAACTGCCTCTGATTAGCACTGGCTCAGATGTGCTCTGTGTGTTATGATTCCAGCTCCAAGTGATCACGGATGGGAGGCCAATGGCTTAGACATGGAGGGCCAGGAAAAACAATGACAAAACACGTTAGCAACGTCAGTTCATTTTCTTTGTGTGGGTCTCTGAGGGCACAGGTGTCCCTGCCTTTCTCTGAATGTCTTATGATGCATATCAGAGAAGTGTGACCCTCGTTTCTATTTTGCTGGGACTTTCCACTTAGCCATTTCATTCGGTCCATAAATCAGTTAGCTCGGTGGTGAATAATCCAAGCCTCCCATTGCCTTCCAAAGAAGTCCCTATCTGCAAGTCACTAAGGCACACTGAGAGGTCTCTCACTGCTGAATTGCGTGACCAGGACTCAGCCAAGAAGCGTTCCTTGTCTGGGAGACATGCTCTTTTGGACTCACTTGTTCTGAGCTCCAGCGCTGGAGCAGCAGCACGAAAGGCACCAGGGACATATGGGGAGAAACGGAATTGGCTGGCTTAAGGGAGAGAGCTGGAGGTGCAGCTTTCTCCCAGACAGAAGTCTTGAGTTTATTATTATTGTTGTGATGATGATGATTATGTTCTAGAAACAACACCGGGTGGTCATGTACAAAGAGCATAGTCTCCCATCTCCTCTCACCATTCTGCTTGTATTGGCTGTATCGGTGTTTCGCATTCCATCCCTTTGTTGAGGAGGGTCATGACCAGGAAAAACAGTGAAAAAACACAGTTAGCAACGTCATTTTCATTTCCTTTGTGTGGGTCCGTGAACACACAGGTGCTTTTGCCTTTCTCTGAACGTCCTACCATACAAATCCTAGGACACGAATTACCTGCTTCAGGGTGAGAGGGGCAGCTTTCTCAGAGCAGTCAGAACAGGTGTGGAGGCTGTGCCTGGGCAGTGAATACTCACCTCCCCACTCCCCACTCCTCGCTCCCTGCTCCCCTCTCCCCAACACACACACACACACACACACACACACACACGAAACTCCTGGTGAGTGAGGAGCCAGGCCTCAGGGCTCTGACCTTCATGGTTCAGGCTGAGAGACCTTCCCCAGAATGGAACATAGCTGCCTTCCATTCTGTGCAGAATAGCCCATAATCCTAACTGTGCTAAGTGGATCCCGGAAGTCCACACACAATATCCTGAGCAAACATACTGTCTTTTGAGGAAAGCCATTCCCCCTCTACGTAATAAAAATCAAAGAACACCAGTGGCTAGTTTACACATTTGTGTTCTCCTTGTTAAAAATAATAATAAAAGGAAAAAGTCCTGACGGCCCTCATTCAACTTCTCTCCATCCTTCCAACCCTTTCCTTCCGAAACAAAGTGGAAGCTTTCTAGTGAACTTCAGAAGCAGCCCCAGAAGTCCTTGCTGAGCAGCCGCCCCCCCCTCACGTTTCTTCTCGGCCTTTTAATAAACTTTCATCGCTGTAAGTGACTGTAGCTTGCCTCTTCCCTGACAGCACAGCCGGATGAAGCTGACAGACTGAATTCAATGGCACAAGCCAGGAACACATTCGCCCGTAGAACCTCCACTGTGAGTACATGTCCATGAGAAACAAGCCAACAAACATAAAAAATAAGCTATTCTTCTAAGAGTAGGCAATGCTTTCCAAGTTTGTCATGGTGATCTCTGCTAATCACATGTGCATTTCTGTTGCCTGGTCCATTTCCCAGCCCTGCCCTTCTGGGAACTGCTGGAGAGAACTCCTGCTACCCTGAGCATGGGTGCGCTCGCTCTCCAAGCCCAGCTTACCCGATATTGATATTGCCCCTTTGGGAGAATTTTCTCTGGCTCTCAGGAAACCACCGAGTAGAGCACTGGCGCTAAAGGGCACGGCCTCACTCAGCCCAGCCGCAGCGCTGACCTCAGACACAGGCTGCCCTCGGTTTCTGAGGAACTCGCCTTAGCTAGTTCTTTTGGCAGCCAGAGCCTCCTTCCTAACCGCAGCTAGCCGCTGTGGACAAAGCCAACAGGCAGCTGGATCTTTTCTGGAAACCCGCAAAGAGTTAAAAGCCCAGCCCACGGGGGAGGGGGGGTGGCAGGCAAGGTCAAGGGTCAGCGCCGGCTTAAAAGAGCCGCCGCACTGGGCGTTTGCTGTGTCCCCACCTGCCACTGCGCTGCGCTGTGCAGCCTGGAGGACGCTGCCCCTGCGCTCCCTCCTCTGCGCCCTGGGCGCCCAGAGGCTACTGCGCGAAGGCGCAGACTCCAGGTGCAGCCCTCTGGAGAGCGGGGACCATCTCTTGGGTTCTGAGTGCCCCCGACACCGGGGAAAGTTCGGTGAGTGTGGGGAGCGGGTGCTTGGGGCCTGAGTTGAGCGCAGGTGGGCGCCGAAGGCAGGTGAGCAGGTGAGCAGGTGTGCTTGCGATTACCCCTCCCGGTGATTTTGCACCTGCCCTGCAATCCTGGAAAGGATTTTGCAAATGGTTGAGACCAGGTTTTAAAGGCTGGACTCTCAGAGTTGGAAAGTGTGGTCCAAAGACTAGTAGTATCTCCATCCCCTGGGACCTTGTTAGAAATGGAAATTCATGCGCCCCTCCCAGACCTACTGAACCAGCATCTCCAAGCATGGGGCCCGGGATGTGTGTTTTAGCAGGTCTTCCAGAAGATGCACCTGCAGCTAAAGTTTGATAACCACTGACTTAATTAGAGCTCATGTAGTCTAACCTTTGGGCTCCTCCCTCACCCCATGCAGGAACCCTCAAATAAACAGCAATGGGTGCATAGACTGAGCATAAGGCATCAGATATCCGGGTCTATTCAGCTATAATAAGAACTTTGAAATGCTTATGGTTTGCTATTTTGTTTCTTACTGTGAACAGTGATCTTTGAAATTTCCTCAAACAGCACTCATGGCTTCAACAAACATTTCTGAGCTTTCACTATGTGGAAGGCTGCAGACAAGGCTCCCTCAGAGTGAAGGAGGGAGTTATGTACTAAAATCAGGTGGCATATTTTTTCTTTATCCAGGATCTTTGCAACTTGGTGTAGTTAACCTAGAATGGCAGATTTGTTATTTTGGAAAAGATGTATTTCCTTTGTGAGCTCTGAACAAAAATCCTTAAGGAAAATTCACATTGACAAGATATTATAGATATAGATATAGATATAGGTATAAGTATAGGTCTAAGTATAGGTATAGATATAGGTATAGATATATTGTTGTTGTTAACCCACACCTGAGGATATTTTTTCCATTGACTTTTAGGGAGAATGGAAGGGAAGGAAGGAGGGAGGGCGGGAGAGAGAAAGAGAGAGAGAGAAAGAGAGAAAGAAGCATCAATATGAGAGAGACACGTTGATTGGTTGCTTTCTGCACATGCCCTGATCAGGGCTGGGGATCAACCCTGCAACCCAGACCTGAAACTCAGGTACATCCCCTTGACTAGAATTCGATGTGCGGGCCGACACTCTAACCACTGAGAAACACCAGCCAGGGCAGCAAGACATTTTTTTTTTAATCTTTGTATTGATGTTTACATGATACATTTTATAAGTAGAATAAATATGGATACTGAGATTTTTTATGAACCAAAGTGAGAGAGACAATTTTTCACCTTCTCTGAGGAGTCCAGAGCTAGCTACCTCACACTGACTCTGAGAAGAAATGAGTTGCTATGGGAAAGGCTCTTGGAAACAAATAAGGATGCCCTGTGGACCCAAATTACGCTGTTCCCTGTTCTGCAAGGTTCCCAATCATTCCTGCAGACGAGGCGGGCTCTTCGTCACTGCAGAGAGAGCTATCTGATGATGAAGGTTCTATGAAGGGTTTACTGTCAGTTTGTATTTTTTTGGTGATTGTTCTCCTTTGGTGGCTTAACTAGTAAGTCTAAATTCACTATTGACTCCTCCTGAGACTCTGGAGCAAATCTCTGCAGATATTTCTCGGTTTTCTCCTCTCATCGATGAGGGGAGGCAGGATGCGTGGTTTTGCTGTGGCACTTGCTAGCATTGTTCTAAAGTTTCCCTCAGAGTTCCCTGTCTGCTGTATGGTTGCAATGTGAAAAGTAAGGAAATACTAATACCATGATCATCTATTTAATTGTGTGTGTAGGTTTTACGTTAAAACATTTAGAACTGCGGTTCTCAACCTGTGAGTCACGACCCCTTTGGTGGTCGAACGACCCTTTCACAGAGGTCGCCTAAGACCATCCTGCATATCAGATATTTACATGACGATTCATAACAGTAGCAACATTACAGTTATGAAGTAGCAACGAAAATAATTTTATGGTTGGGTCACAACATGAGGAACTGTATTTAAAGGGCCAGAAGGTTGAGAACCACTGATAGAAGGTTTGCTCACAGGCTAACTTCTGTTTGAAAGCAACTTCAGAAATGTTGGTAAAATTGCAAGCCATTGCTAGAAATATCACGAGCCTGTGAAAAGAAAGTTTGCCACTATAAATAGTCCCCAACCTGAATCATGGCTGCACACAGTTTGTTCAAAAGTAATAAAAGGGCATATACTTAGCGTTCTTCTATAATCAACACTAATAAAAGAGAAAAATGGTAATTGGCGTACGAGCTACCCTTTTCATTGGCTAATCAGGGCTATATACAAATTAACTGCCAACTAAGATTGGCAGTTAACTGCCAACAAGATGGCGGTTAATTTGCATATGTAGGCACAATGCAGGGAGGCGAAAGGGAAAGCAGGAAGAAGCCCCCTGCCACTGACAGTGATCGGAAACCCAGGGGGGAGCTAAGAGCTGGGGGGCAGGACAAAGGCGGCCCCAGGGCCGCCTTTGCCCTGCCCCCCAGCCATGATCGGAGAATCAGGTGCCTTTTCCGCCCTGGCCAGTGATAGCAGGAAGTAGGGGTGGAGCCAGCGATGGGAGCTGGGCATGGTCGAAGCTGGCAGTCCCGGGAGCTAGGGGTCCCTTGCCTGGGCCTAAAGTGAAGCCCACGATCGTGGGGCTGCTGCAGCTGTGGGTCCCCGCTGCCCGGGCCGGACGCCTCAGCCAGAGGCTTCCTGCAGGGGCAGGGGCGGAGCCTGCGCGATCGCGGCGCCCCCCCGCTGCCACTGCAGGTCCCCGCTGCCCGGGCCGGACGCCTAGGCCAGAGGCGTCAGGCCTGGGCAAGGGGCCGATCCTGCGATTGGAGGGTGATGAGGGTCAACACCTGAGGGCTTCCCAGTATGTGAGAGGGAGCAGGCTGGGCTGAGGGACACTCCCCCCTGCCCCCCCCACCACACCCAGTGCACGAATTTCGTGCACCGGGCCCCTAGTCCTATATAATAAAAGCCAAATATGCTAAGTGACTGGTCATCCAGTTGGCCATTCAACCAATCAAAGTATAATGTGTTAATGATATGCTAAGGCTGCTCAACTGCTTGCAATGATGTGCACTGACCACCAGGGGGCAGACAGTTGACTGGTCAACCAGTCACTATGACATGCACTGACCACCAGGGGGCAGATGCTCCGACTTGTAGGTTACCTTGCTGCTGGGGTCTGGCTGATCGGGACTGAGCTAGACAGGCCAGACACACCCTGGAGCCCTCCTGTGATCCCTCCCCGGCTCCAATCATGCACTGGTGGGGTCCCTCAGCCTGGCCTGCACCCTCTTGCAATCTGGAACCCCTTGGGGGATGTCAGAGAGCCAGTTTCGGCCCGACGGTGGAATGACCAGTTGCTATAACATGCACTGACCACCAGGGGGAAGATGTTCAATGCAGGAGCTTCCCCCAGGGGTCAGTGTGCTCCCACAGGGGGAGTGTCACTCAGCCAGAGGCTGGGCTCACAGCTGGCAAGTGCAGCGGTGGTGGCGGGAACCTCTCCTGCCTCTGCAACAGCACTAAGGGTGTCTGACTGACGGCTTAGGCCCGCTCCCCAAGGGCTCCTGACTGCGAGAGGTCACAGGCTGGGCTGAGGGACCTCCCCGCCCTTCCAAATGCACGAATTTCATGCACTGGGCCTCTAGTGAAGTATAAGGTTTACAAATATGTCTTCATGGTTATTTTATGTTGTGTTTTCCTTCTTCAAATTCAAATCACCTTCCAAAAGGGAATAATTTTTAACTCTGGAACATTTATCCAGACCCCTCTCGCTCTGACAGTGGAGAACAGGGATTCACTGGAGATGTGACCTTTCATGGGTTGCAATTTGCTTTGGGGATGCCCCTGTCAACCTCATAGGATCTCAGATCTACGTCCTCTCAGATCTAGGTCCTCTCTGAGCAGGTGCAGAAGAGGAGGAGGTGTGCACTGGCCAAAGCTTGGACCTAAAGATACAAATGAGTTGCATGCCTATCTTATGAGGAAGGGCTCGCTGGTGGGGAATTGGCATTTGTCTGCATTAAAAAATTTTTAATTTTTTTTTTATTGATCTTAAAGAAATGGAGGGGAGGAGGGAGAGAGAGTGAGCAAGAAAGAAAAACATCAGTCGGTTGCTTCCTGCACAGACCTCAACTGGGATTGAACCTGAAACCTGGGTGTGTGCACTGACTAGAAATCAAACCCACCACCTTCTGATGTACAGGATGCACTCCAACCAACTGAGCCACACCAGCCAGGGCACATTTGCCTGCATTTTTGTCAACCCCGTCTATCTCCAGTGCCCTGTTGTACTACCCTAGATTCCCTCTGACCTGTTTAATTCTGATTCTTCAAACCACTGTTTGGGGGGGCTACTATAATTCAAGACTTGGTCTCTGAGAGGCCACTGTAAAATTCCACATTATTTGATGGGCCCAGGTGACACCTTGAGCCTTCTCCATTAGCATGGTTAACTAATAATTATCTTGGAAAATAATAAGACACATCAAGAGATCAGAATAGTGGGATGAGAGCTTTATAAGGGCAGTGGTACAGTAGAAAGAGCATCATCTTTGCAGTCAGAGAGACTGCAAGTTTTGGGGACTATACTATCTCTCTGAGCCTCAGTTTCTTCATCAGTAGTATGGACATAAAAAGACCTACTTTTTCTGCTGGGTCATCCATCTGATGAGTATATTTCTTTGGCTACCCTTAGCTACAAAGGAGGTTTGGGAGTGTGTTTTCATAGCCGAGCACATTGCTCCATCCATCAATATAGAAATTCTATTGATTTAGTAAAAAGGGAATACTGGGTAATGAATGGATAGGTGACTAGAAGTCTCTGTAATAAGGCTGCAGGCCAAGGATGGTTCTTTGGATAATGGCAGGTGACAATGGTTGTGGTGGCTAGTGGTGTGTTCATGTATGTGAATTGGAGAATAGAAAATGGTAGAGAAAATATGATAATAGTAAGTTTCTGGGCAACTGGATGGCTTGAGGATGTTCAAGTCAAGCGGATAGGCTCCTGAAATAGATAGGTACCTGGGTGTGAAATTGTAGTAATAAGGATATCTCTGGCTAGATCTTGAAGCAGTTTATATAAGTGGTTATATTTCAATCTGACAGTAATTCTGAGAGGTGAAAAAAGATGTGCTTATTACCGCTTCATTGATGAGAAAGTTGAGGCTCACAATTATTAACCCTTGCCCAAGAGCGCATGCCCACTTAGTACCAAGATGCTCCAGACTTTAGCTTTTCTTACACCCAGCCGATCTCCTTAATGGAGAGGGGGAAAGTTGTAGAAGAAATGAGAGGATAAAGATAATTTTGCATGCTTTATTTTAATTATTGCAATAATGTAAGAATCATAATTTTGAAAGCAGGAGATAACAATACAATTTTGCAAACAGTGTAATGATTTAAGAGGCCATCTACCTTGCGTTCAAATCAGCATTTTATCACGTACTAGCTGTGTGAATTTACATAAGATAGTTAACATTACTTTTTTCTTCTATCTCATGGGCTAGTAGTACTCACCTCATAGAGACTTTTTAAAGATAAAGAACAAAGAATAGTGGTAGGCACATAATAGGAAATATGTAAGAGCTTGCAGTTTCAGATAGACCATTACTAAGAGAAATAACTGATAATTGAGTTGAGATAGCTGACTATAAAATAAATCCAGAAAATATCAATAGTTTTTCTATAGGTAGTAACAAGCAGCTAAAAGAATAATGAGAGGAAAATGTCATTCTCAATAGCCATCAAGTACACAATAGCTGAGAACTATAAATGTGAAACGTGTAAGACCAACTTCTGTTGCATCCCTGTGCCTGAACTTGACTCTCTCCACTGCTCCAAACACACATTCAACAGCTGCATGGAAAACCCAAAGCATGAGTCTGGGTCTTATGCAAAAATACTTTCAATAGAAAGAGAAGCGTTTGTTGTATGCTAAACAAAGATTAAGAATTAGTCCAGGAAACACAAAAAATGATACCAAACTCTAAAGAATAAGAGGACACAGGTTTCGTAAAGCAAGGGCTTAAAGCAGCGGTTCTCAACCTGTGGGTCGCGACCCCTTTGGCGGTCGAATGAACCTTTCACAGGGGTTGCCTAAGACCATCCTGCATATCAGATATTTACATTACGATTCATAACAGTAGCAACATTACAGTTATGAAGTAGCAACGAAAATAATTTTGTGGTTGGGTCACAACATGGGAACTGCATTTAAAGGGCCAGAAGGTTGAGAACCACTGGCTTAAAGAAATGCAAGAGAGAATGAATGGCAAAGCCAAGGAAAGCACAAAAGGAAAATAAAGCCTTTACAAAACCAAAGCCCCAATTAGAAGCAGCTGGGTACAAGTCAACCTTGTAGAAAGTTTTGACTTAGAGGACAGCTTTGGGAAAAATCGCATAGGATGCGGAAGATAAGGACCAAGAGATAAAAATGGTTAGAAAGAATAATAGTGATGGAAAACAGAAACAGCATAGGACTAGGTGGACTTTCTGGTGGGGAGTATAGGAGAGAACAAAAGGAACTACATAACATTGTATTTCTTTGATCTCAAATTATCAATTTCAAGATGCACTGGTCTTTAAAAATAGCTTTTGGGGAAATACAAAGGAATGATAGTAATAAATGAATGTGTCCCTCATAAGACATTTCTCAGTTTGAGTAAAATTAAAATATGAAAAAAATAGCTCAGCCCATATGGCTCAATGGTTGAGCCGTTACCTAAGAACCAAGAGGTTACAGTTTGATTCCTGGTCAGGGAACATGCCTGGGTTGTGGGCTTGATCCCAGGTGGGGGCGTGGAGGAGACAGCCGATCAATGATGTTTCTCTCTTGTTGTTGTTTCTATCTCTCTATTCCTCTCCCTTCCTCTCTCTCTAAAATTAATAAAGACATGATAAATAAATCAATAAAATATGAAAAATATGTCTTTTAATTGAAGAAATATGGCATTCTTCCCATAAGAAAGGCTTCCCAAAGTAAATGAATGGCAGATCAGAAGTTTCATCATGTTTCAGAGAAATAAACGCCGCACGCAAAACAAAAATAAATAACATTAATATGGTGTTATTTAAGGCTAAAGGACCAACTATCCATTGGAAAAATAGATAAATTAGGCTGGCCATAAATTATCTCAGCAACATCAGATTCCAGAAGACAAAGATAAAGAGCTTAGGAAAAAAAAACAGGAGGAATGAGACCCAAGAATTCTATTGCCACATTCTCTGTATGGCTTCTGTTATATTTCAATTAGGCAGCCCTGATTTAGATTGCTCTAGATGAGGCAGGGGAGGGTGGGGGGAAGGAGGAGAGATCAACCAAAGGACTTGTATGCATGCATATAAGCATAACCAATGGACACAGACACCAGGGGGGTGAGGGGTTGGGGGCCAGGGAGAGACAAAGACACATATGTAATACCATAATCAATAAAGAAGAATAAAAAAGAAAAAAGTTGTCTCTGAAGTGGAGAACTGGAAAACAGTGGGAAGAGGGAGACATTTTTCACTGTATGACATTTGGAACAGTTTAAGAAAGAAGAATGCAAAAATATCTCATTAATAAGTATTTAATTGGTTACACATTAAAATTAGAACATTTTGGATATATTAGGCTAAGTAAAATGTATTATTAATTTTATCTATTTCGTTATTAACGTGGCCACTAAAATTTTTAAAATTATATACAGACAGTCCTCGGGTTATGTGGGACTCAACGTACATTGTTTCGTGGTTACGTCGATATCTCCTATTTATTTATTAAAAAAAAAAGTTCCATCATTTCGAAGTATATACATAAGTGCTTTATGTTTTTTATTATTTATTTACCACAAGTAAAGGTCAGGAATTGCTGTATTTCTTTTAAATTTTTTTTACTGTTTCACTTCATTACTGCTGTGTATGTGCTCCATGTGAGTGACATAGGTGCTTATGTAAGTGAGTTCCGACTTACGGAGAAAATAGCGTTACAAGTCAGGCCGTAGGAACGGATCTTCAACGTGACCCGAGGACCTACTGTATGTGGTTTCTTGCATTCTGTTTCTGTTGGACAGTGCTGATCTGGTCGGTGTAGAAGGCAAAAGGAAGAGTCAAAATAAAGAACCCAAGAATGTGTATGGACTTATGGGTACATTGATTCCATAAACTTAAAGAATTCTAATAATTCTTTAAACTTATAAGTAAAATGGAAATAACTGTGGTATTGTGACCACAAACCAAGAAGTATAATTCTTGAGAGAAAAACTACAGCATAAAATACCTAAAGTTTAAAAAGTAATTTCATGACAATAGATTGGGAGACGCCCTTTGCCCCTATAAAATACAAACAAAAAATTAAAGAAGAGGAAGGAAATGTAAACAGGCTAACTTTTTTTATCTTTCATAGGTGAGGGTCATGAATATTATTGTTTCATTTCTAAAGTTGATGAATTTAGACATTTAAACTGAAACTTTTTTTTGCAAATAATTTTACTTAGTTTGCTCTAAGTAAAAATATGATATGCATTCTTCTAAATTAATGATTAATGAAGGGGCAATAGATAAAAAGACAATAGGTGACAAGGCAAAAAGTTAAACAAAAGAAACAGTTGGGAAAAGTAAAGGATAATATATAAAATAGAGGTGACAGAAGTAAGCCCAAACATATATCCTATATAATAAAAGGCTAATATGCAAATCAATTGAGCAGCAGAACGACTGGTTGCTATGACACTCACTGACCACCAGGGGGCAGATGCTCAATACAGGAGCTGCCCCCTGGTGATCAGTGAGCTCAACCAGAAGCTCATAGCTGGCGAGCACAGCAGTGGTGGTGGGAGCCTCTCCCGCCTCCGCGGCACCACTAAGGATGTCTGACTGATGGCTGAGCAGGCCTAAGCCATCAGTCAGACATCCCTGAGGGCTCCCAGACTGTAAGAGGGCACAGGCTAGGCTGAGTGCCGCCACCGCCCACCCCCCCCCCCCAGTGCATGAATTTCATGCACTGGGCCTCTAGTTGTATAATATAACATAAAAAGAGTTTAAATTCCCCTCCTTAAAAAGAAGATTTACAGATCGGATCAAAAAGCTGAATCCAGCCAAATACTTTCTATCAGAGATACATCTCTAATAAAGAGATTTGATAACTGACATTCATCATTTGCTACCCAACAATGTTATAATAGGTGATGTTAAGATCAATAAAAGTATATTTATATTAAGTGAGGCATTGTGCATGCTTTTGTTTTTAACTACTTCCCTTTTTAACATTTTTTTGTTTCTTTTTTTTTTAAACCAATATATATTGAGTATTAACTATTGATCAGTACAATTCTAAAATAAGAGAAAAGTCATTCATTGAACACTTCAAGAATTATACATAGACTCAGTGATAGTCATATACTGAAAAGGAACCACCCTACAGAATTCATTGGTTTGTACTCACTTTAGCTGGCTTATTTGATTTCAACATGAGTTTTTTAAAAAAATTGATTTCTGTCCTTGTTTTTTTTAATCAAATTTACTTTCATGATTTCAATGTTTTTTTTTTTTCAATCAAATCATTGAATATAAAGTATTCAATGATTTCAATTAAGAATAAATTATTTAAAAAAAACAAACTACTCCCACCATCTACCCTGGTACACCACTCTTAAGACCACATAATTTATCATTCAAACTAGATACTTAATAATTATACCTTATTGAGGCATAATTTATATACAATATAATACATCCATTTAATTTTTTTAGTGATGAAAGGCAACATTTTTGTGTTGTTCCTGATCTTAGTGAGAAAGTGTCTCGTTTCTCACCACGAAGTACAATTTAAGCTATGGGTTTTTTGTACATGCTCCTTTTTAATTAAAATATGGTTTTATTGATTTCAGAGGAAGGGAGAGGGAGAGAGAGAGAAAAACATCAAAGATGCAAGCGAATCATTGATTCGCTGCCTCCTGCACACCCCCTACCGGGGACTGAGCCCACATCCCAGGCATGTGCCCTGACCAGGAATTGAACCATGACCTCCTGGTTTATGAATGATGCTCAACCACTGAGCCACACCTTCTGGGCTGTAGGGTGTTCTTTATCATGTTGAGGAAGTTGTCCTCTGCTCAGTTTGCAGAGAAGTCTTTGTTGTTTGTTTTTTTCTTTCTTATAAATGAGTTTGGATTTTGTCAAATGCTTTTTCTGCCTCTATTCATTTGATCATGTGACTTTTCTTCTTTAGCCTGTTGATGTAATGGATTACATAAATTGATTTTTGAATGTTGAACCTGTCTGAAATAAATCCCACTTCATCATGTGTATAATTCTTTTTATATTGTTGGATTTGATTTGCCAACATTTTGTTTGAGGACTTAAAATAATTTGTATTCGTGAAAGATATTGGTCTGTAGTTTTCTTTTCTTGTAATGTCTTTATCTGGTTTTGGTATTAGGGTAAGTCCAGCATCACAGAATGATTTACAAAGTATTCCCTCTGCTTCTGTTTTGTGGAAAAGATTATAGAGATTTGGTGTAATTTCTTCCTTAAGAGTCTGGTATAATTCACCAGTGAACCTATCTGGGCCTAGCACATTCTGTTCTGCAAGTTTATTTATTGATTCAATTACTTTAATAGATATAAACCTATTCACATGGTCTATTTCTTCTTGTGTAAGATTTGGCAGATTGTATCTTTCGAAAAATTGGTCCATCGCGCTATCACATTTGTGAACATAGAATTGTTCATACCATTCCTTAATTATTCTTTTAATGACTGCGGGATCTATAGCAATGTCTTCTCTTTAATTACTGATATTAATAATTTTTGTTTTCTCTCTCTCTTTTTTTCTTAGCCTGGCCAGAGGCTCAAAGATTTTATTGATTTTTTTTCAAAGAATAGCTTTTAGTTTTGTTAATTTTCTCTGGGAATTTTCTGTTTTCAATGTTAATGATTTTTGCTCCATTTAAAAATTATTTATTTTCTTCTGCTTAGTACTTTGGATTTAATTTTCTTTTTTTCTCCCTAAGGTGGATACTTATATGATTCTTAGGTGATCAATTTTAGGTCTTACTTCTTTTCTTATTTGCATTCAGCACTATAAATTTTTCTCTAAGAACTACTCTTGATGCATCCCACTCCTCATCCTCAGTTCTTCCCTGTGTGGCCCTGCATGGTGTCCCATGTCTCCTGTTTCTAGGGGGTTATGAGTAAAATGAATACTTCTTCCTCATTAAAATTGCTTTTTTTGGGGGTACATCATACTATATCAAATTAAACAAATCTTATGTGGATCCGAGTTTCTGACCTATATTATTTTCCTTGTCTCTGAAGAGCTTTTAACTTTTTTTTTTTTTTTTTGCAAGACATGTTTACTTGTGACAAATTCTCTCAATTTTTTGATTGTTTGAGGAAGTCTGTTTTTACTTTACTCTTGGAGGATAATTTTACTGGTGCAGAATTCCAGATTGATGTGTTTCATCTTCTCAATACTTTAAATATTCTACGCCGCTCTCTTCTTGCTTACATAGTTGCTGGGAAGTCAGATTAATTCTTTGCTGCTCTATAGGTAGGGCATTCTTTTGTTTTGTGGCTTTATTTATTTATTATTTATTTTGCTTGGTGTTTTGTGAGCTTTCTGGATCTATAGTTTTTGTGTCTGACATGAATTTTGGGGAAATTCTCAGGCATTATTGTTTCAAATATTTCTTCCCCTCCTTTTTCCCCTTTCCCCTCTCGTGTTCCCATTACACATATATTGTAGTTTTCATAGTTGTCCCACAGTGCTTGTATATTCTGTTCCATGTTTTTCCCTTTGCTTTTCAGTTTTGGAAGTTCCTATTGACATATTCTCAGACTCAAAGATTATTTCCTCAGCCAACCCAGTCTACTAATGAGCCTATTAAAGGCATTCTTCATTTCTATTACAGTGTGTATTTTTTTGTCTCTTGCATTTGTTGTTAACATTGTTCATCTGTTCTTACGTATTGCCTACTTTTTCCATTAGAGCTATTAGCACATTAATCATAGTTATTTTAAATTCCTGGTCTGATAATTCTAACATCCCTGCTGTGTCTGAGTCTGGTTCTCATATGTGATCTGTCTCTTCAATTTTGTTTTATGCCTTTTAGCATGTCTTATAATTGTTTGTTGAAAGCTAGACATGACATAGTGGGTAAAGGAAACTGCACCAAAAAAGTATAGGGGTGGGCAAAAGTAGGTTGATAATAATACAGTAAAGAAAGACAGAGAGAGAAAGAAAGAAAAAGTGAAAGAAAGAAAGAAGGAAAGAAAGAAAGAAAGAAAGAAAGAAAGAAAGAAAGAAAGAAAGAAAGAAAGAAAGAAAGAATAAACTCTGTGTTTCACGTACTCACAACTGTAAAGCTACTTTTGCCTACCCCTGTATTTAGTGATGTGGTTGTGAGCTGAGGAAGGAGGGGAAGCATTCCATAGTTCTGTGATTAAATCTCAGTTTTGCTTTTTGTTTGTTGTATGAGCCTGTGCTCTGGGCTGTGAACTTCACAGATACTTCTCATATTTTTTTTCACCTCCTTAGATGGGACAGGATGACTATAGGGGCCTGGATTTGGGTATTCCCCTTCCCCTAGGTTGGTTAGGTTCTAGTAAGATCCCAGTAGGATTTTACTGGTAAGATAGTTCCTCCTGAGGGCAGGGCTTGTTAAGAAGAATAGAAGTTTGTGGAGTATTTCAAAGTGCTTCTTTTCTCCTCGGTAGGTAAAAGTTAACAAAAGTATAGGTGTCATCCTAACACTGGGCAATGGCCTGGAGTTTTTAATTCTCAACAATTTCCAATTGTAGTTCAGGTTTTCCTACCCAGGCACTGGTTTCCACTCCTTTAAATTGTGATTTTTCCATATCTGCTTACCTATCTCTCCAATTCTGGAGCAGTGGTTTACCCTATGACCTCACTTCTGATGGATGTAAGAAGAGTTGATGATTTTCAGTTTCTTTCACTTTTTACCTGCTGTTAGGAGGACAGTGTTGACTTCAAGCTCCTTACATGCCAGATTAGAAACAGTCAGACTAGGACAGTCTTAAGAGATAAACAAGAAAACATCAATCATCACACTCAGGAAAATAGAACTTTTAATTTAAGCATGAACTAAAAATATACCCAACTCCACAGTCTAGATTTACATTTGATATTTTTTAAAAACTTGGATCATACTTTATATACTCAACTGTGCATTTACCCACCGTTAATGTATATTGTAGTAAAATTTAGCAAGCATTTACTTGCCTGGCATTGTATTAGGAGAATCCGAAATAGAAGAAAACATGGTCCATTCTCTTAAAAATTACACTGAAGATGGATGACAAGACATCTACACAAAAATACATAACATAGCTGAATAAAATATACACCTCAGTTTTTAATAAATAGTGGTGTAGACTGAGTGTTGGGAGCAGGTGGGAACATGGAAGGTGGATGCCCCTACAGTAGTCAGGGCGTAGGCGGGGCAGCTCTTACCTGTAGTTGGGATATGAATTTGTGCATAAGACAGGACTTTTCATGCTTGAGGCAGAGGCAAAAAAACAGTGTAGATACCATGTTTGGTCAGCTCCAGAGCAATAGGGAATTGGAGAGCTCTCCAGCGAGTCTGGAAAGTTGTAACAGAAAGGAACCATCATAGAGGCCCTGATCTTGGATATCCCAGCAGGTCTGATATCCAAGCACTGTCAAAGGTTACCAAGTGTATATTGGACAGGATTCTTTTGCGTGGGAATTGTCAAACTAGTCAAGCACAAATGGGAATTATTGGCTGAGATGCTTTAAAAAGTTCAGGAATTGGTCAGACTGATGAGGATGTTAATGCCATCACAAACATGTCTCTCTTGATCTTGGAGTTCTCCTTCAAGGGCGGCAAGACGACCCAGAAACTGTAGGCTTTTGTGGAGTACAGATGGGGAGATGACTTGATCTTTAGTTCTTACCATCTTTCAGGACTTCTTGTTCCTTTGGCTGCAAAAGGCGGGGAAGAGAGAAATTAAATTTTATGGTTTTAGAGTGCTATTTGTACCATGTTTGATTTAGGATTTAGCAGTGTAAACCTCCAATAAACTGTTTACATATTTATTTCCAATCCAGCGGACTCAAGACTTACTTACACCAGTGCCTTTGGTGTGCTATTATAATTTACGAAATAATCACTGTTTTCTTTTAGTGTTTGAACCTGTCAGAAGGTTGCAAGCTTTGCAAAGCGCCTTTGTATTTCACTAAATGAAGCCTTTTTTGTTTTCCTACTTCACCAAATCACTTTTAGAACTCAATGCCCTATATTATAAAACAGATTGCCCCCATCAAAAATACAGTTTACCATTTGGAATGAGCGAGATTTGTCTTCACAGATGTTCATGACCAAAGGAATGTAATCAAAGAAAGGAGGTGCTTAGTTGTTATTCCATTATTACTGTCTAATTTTGTCTCCTGGCAATGGCTGTCGAGTTTCCTTCACCATTTCTGTGTGCTGGCCTACATGTGCTGCACATCCCCACAGGAAACAGCGAGGCCGTCTGGTTGCTGCCCAGTACTCAGTGTGTAGAGCCTTCTCTCCATATGTTTGGCTGTTGATTCTCCCTGAAGTGGGTTCAGGGTGCCCTTCCCTCAGAGATGATACTAGCTTTGAATTCCAACCAGCCTCTTAGAATTTGAGCATTTGAAAATGTGAGAATGGGCAAGTTAGTTCACTTGGCAGCTACTTGAGCTGGGGGCTTCTCTGTGCGCTAAGTCTGGTTTGGGGTATGTAACCTCCAAAAGGGCCCGTTAACTTCCCCAGCGTATCACTTGCTCATGCCACTCTCTACTTCAGGACCTTCCATGATAGCCTCAAGGGCTGAGGGCCTTTGGGGTTAGGAGGAATCTTCCTGATGCGTTTCAACCCTCTCATAAGTGCTGGGCCCCCCACTCTGATGTCTTGGGACCTCCACAACCCCAATCTTTCCTTCACTTTTATTTTGGAAAAGTTGGCAATTTAGTACTGACTGTTGGCTTCCTGTTCCAAACTTCAAGATGCCACAGACAGATAGGGAAGTTGAACCATGAAAGAACCGAGAGCTGTAGGTAATTAATCAAAGGGCCCAAGAATAGACCACAGGGTATGGTGTGGAAGGACTTGGATAAGGTCTGGAGCTGGAAAGGGGATTGGGAATGGTGAGCCCAGATTATAACTTTGGAAATTTCTAGCTGCAGGAGGCTGCCCTCTTTTATCCACACCTTCTCTGGAGGAACACAAGCCTTCACCCCATTCTCAGGAATACGTTACCAGCCAAAGGGATGGAAAATGACCATACACACCCCCCCAAAAATTAAATTTCACTTTAAGGCACAAGCAATATGAAGGCTAGACAAATTAGAGAAACTTATACGAAAGGAAGCAGAAGTAATGGAAAAAGCAAATAAGAAGGTCAAGTGAGAGACATCAGACAGATGGCCCAATAAAACATCTCTCACTCGTCTCCCTGGCTCCTCAACAATAATTTAACATCCCTCTTTGAACAAAGTGTCTTTGTGGGATCTTTGGGAACCAAGTAGGAGACTGTGAAACCCGGGTGCAGTTTGAGACTGAAGAGAGCCATTTTGAAAAGGCAGGCTTAGCCCTAACCAGTTTGGCTCAGTGGATAGAGCATCAGCCTGCAGACTGAAAAGGCAGGCTTGCACCCGGGTAGTATATGCACTGACTGTGGTCTCGGTGACAGACCTGGAAACAGCTCTGTGCCCCAAGGGCTCAGCTGCATCCCCTTTTGGTTTGGTTCTGTTGCCAGCACTGTATACCAAGGGAGCCGGGAGGAGTCATGGCCACCTGTAGACCCTGAAGTGGCCTGTGAACCAGCTCCAGCCCCTCTTGGCCAAGTCCAGGAACCCCTGGAGGTGAAATCATTAAGATGGCAACATAGGTTGTTCCCGACTTCAGTTCCCCTCTCAGGAAAATCAACTATGGTAGCAAACTATCTATGGGCAAGACACCACTGTGAAAATCCCAGAACCTGAGGGTAAGACAGAAACCAAGAAGGACCACATTAGAAGGGTAAGAGGAGTAGTTTCACTTAGATTACATTACCCCTCCCCTAGGCCATCACAGCACCCTCACAGAGAGGGTCCTCCCGGGCCTTTGGTTCATACAGTGGGAGAGAGAGCCCCTGGGGACACACGGCTTTCCAAGCATTGCAGGACACTTCCCAGGAGGCCCACTGAAGATTCAGGTCATGGGGATTACTGGGGAATCTGCAGGACTTGGCCACTGGGCCCAGATAGAGATGGAGAGGGCGATTGAGCCTTATCACAGCTGGTGCTCAGATCTTGATGGACCACATTCCTGCTTGCAGCAGCGTCTGGGAAGAGATCCTAACCAGTGGCTCTGCCCATCCACAGAGCCAACTCCAAGGCCTGTATGGCCAGGGAGCTTAGTTGGCCATTCTGCCTGATTTGAGCCCCCAACTAACAGGTCATACCCGCTGTGGAGACCATTCTATGGCCCCACCCCCAGCAAGGAAGCAATTGCAGCCCCACCCAACTACTGAGCATAGCCTCTGGTCCTGCATGAACAGAACAGATGCCTAGACAGTGTAGAACCCATCTTATAGCTCTGCTCAGGCAGGGAACTAAGCCAGTAGCCCTGCCCAATTGTTGAGCCTAGCCGCTGGCCTCATATAACCAGGGAACCTGAAGAATGACCCAGGGAAGCCTTGAAGCACAGCCTGTGGTACCACCCCTCAGTGGAGCCCTGCCTCCAGCCCTACCTGATTGCCAAACACAGCCTGCAGCCTTGCCTAGGCAGGAAGCCCAGCCAGGGACCCACCCTATCACAGGGTAGAGCCTGCCGCTCCAACCTACCAGGGAGCCTGGACAGTGATCCTGCCCAACCTCAGAGCACAGTCTCTAGTCCTAATGCCCCCAGAATTGCAGGATACAGCGAGGGTCTTGCCCAATAAGAGAGCCTGGGCAGCAACAGCAACCACAGGGCTAGCAGACTGCCTGATTGCAAAGTCTGCAACCTCACAACTCTGAGACACAGTCTGTGGCCTTGCCTGGTGACAGAGCACAGCCCTGTCCAGAACATGGGATGCTTAAACACGGAGGCTAGCCAGTGGAACCATTCAGTAGGAGAACACAGCCTGAGATTCCACCAGACCAAGAGCGATTGCAGGGCCCAATCCATAATCCTGCCCAATTGTGGAGTCTAGCCATTAGCATTGCTCTGCCAGGGAACACAACCTGTGACCTAGCCATACCAGAGGTAATTACAGAGCTCAGCTAGTGGCTCCAGAAAAATGGAAACACAACATACCCAAACTTCTGGGATACAGCAAAAACAGTTCCAAGAGGAAAGTTTAGTGTTATAAATGCATACAGTAAGAAAAAATATATCAAATAAATAGCCTAACTTTACATGTCAAGGAACTAGGAAAAGAAGAACAAACTTAGCCCAAAATTAGGAGGAAGGAAATAATGAAGACTAGAGCAGAAATAAATGAAACAATAGGAAAACAATATAAATGAGTATCAAAAATAAGAGTTGGTTCTTCAAAAAGATAAAATTGATAGACCTTTAGCTAGACTCAATAAAAAAGATAGGACTCAAATAAATGAAATTATAAATGACAGAGGGGACATCACAACTAGTACCACAGAAATACAAAGAATTATGAGATTACTGTGAACAACTTGGATAACCTAGAAGAAATGGATAGTTTCCTAGAAACAAATAACCTACCAAGACTGAATCAGGAAGAAACAGAAAGTCTGAAAAGACCAACAATGAGGAAGGATATTGAATCATATCAAAAACTGAAAGCCCAGGACCAGATGGCTTCACTGGTGAATCCTACCAAACATTCAGAGAAGGATTAATACCAAATCCTCAAACTCTTTGAAAGAATTAAAGAGGAGGGAACACTCCCAAACTCATCTACAAGGCTGGCATTACCTTGATACCAAAGCCAGATAAGGACACTACATGAAAAGAAAACTACAGGCCAATATGTTTGAAGAATATATATGCAAAATTCTCAACAAAATACCAGCAAACCCAATTCAACAGCACATCATATGGGTGCCAAGACAATTCAATATCCAGAGTATATTTAAAGATCTCTTACAATAAAACAATAAAAAGACAAATAACCCAGTGAAAAATGGGCAAATTATTTGGATAGATATTTCTCTAAAGAAGATAGACAAATGACCAATAAGTACATGAAAATATGTTCACATCATTCATCATTAGGGAAATGGAAATCAAAACCACAGTAAGATACCCATTTATACCCACTAGAATGTCTATAATAAAAAAAGCCAACACATATTGGTGAGGATATGGACAAGTTGGAACCTTTATGCATTGCTGGTGGGAATATAAAATGTTGCAGCCACTTTGGAAAACAATTTGGTAGTTTCTCAAAATTTTAAATATAAAGTTACCATAAGACCCAAAATTCCACTGTTGTCTGTATCTATGAATTGTTTTTATTTTTTTGGCATTGCTTGACAAATACTTGTTTTGTGTGCAGTGTATTATGTTCTAACCCAACTTTCCCAGTAGTTATTTCTTGTTATACAATGAGATTTTTCATATTGTAAATAACTTTTTAATTTTTTACAGAATAAAAGCAAGAGACCTTCACTAACAAAATGAAGAACGTGCTAATTATATTTGTCCTGACCCTTTGGACTGAAACATTGGCAGATCAGAGCCCAGGTACCTGTATATTTTATACTTATTATTATTTAGGAAAGTAAACATTTTTTATGCCTCAACAAACCCTTACTTCAGTAAATAGAAACAGGGAATTTATTTATTTTCTAAAAAATGGAAGTAGACAGCATTTAGTTGTAGTTGGAAGCTAACTTAATCTCTCAAAGATGACAGAAAGCCATGGGCAAATCATGAATTATGCTACACCTGGATAGAGAAACTTTAATTATTCATTGATTTATTTACGTAAGTCCCAATGTTCCCTGTCTCTATGAATAAAGTTAACCCATTTGTTTTGTACGGCAGTTTGTATCTTGGCCTTAAAAATTAAAGAAAAGGTAAAAAAGGAACCCCACATAGAAATAATATTGCCTTCCTTCTCATTTACAAATATAAAATAGGGAAGGAATATGGGGTTCATATATATATATATATATATATATATTTATATGTATATATAGAGAGAGAGATAGAGAATATAAAAGCTAGGTTTTTCTACTCTCCTGCTACCCTAGGATTTCCTGATGAATTTCTGAGTTACTTTGAAAGACGATTGTGAGACATTTACCAGAACATCGCAAGAGTGGGGTGACTGATCATGACTTCCAAAGTAGACGTTGATGGTGCATCCCCGGGCCCAGACTCTTTATAAGGCTGGTACACCAGTCCCGTGCCCCACACCCACATCAGCTGCTGTGAATATTGCTTACAACAGCTCACAGATGTACCCCACTTTCTCAGGGGAACTGCTCACAGCTTTCCCAGAGCCATCTTACTTAGGAAGTTATGCCTGGAACCTGCCACTCCTTCCCTTCAATTCCTGGTGATGGTCTGCAGCCAATGCGATTGATAGGGGAACACAAATAAGAGTCCCTCTTGTCTCAAAGTATAATTGATCCTCGAGTATAATTGACACTCCAGGGTCCCCTCCAATCAGGCCAAGGGTAGACATCCTGCTGTGCTCCTCTTCGGCTTCCCTTACCCTGTTTCCCCTCAATTAGGGCCCTCCCCCAAATTCTTGTCTCAGATCTGCTTCTAAGCTTCCAACTCAAGATATCTGCTTACTTGATACTATTTCTAAAAGTCGCTGTTACTCCACAGACCACTCAGAGACTTTCTGGTATGTTTATTCTTTAGTACAATATCAGGCTTTGGGGTTCAACATCCAAACAGAGGGGCGGGGGGATGTTGATTGTTTCTGGCATAGAGTTGAGAAAGAAAAATGTATTGGCTAACTTTACTGAAGTCCTTTTTGATTGTTTTTATTTTTAATTTAGCTTTATTGTTGAAAGTATTACAGATGTCCTCCTTTCTTCCCCATTGACCCTCAATCTCCCCCCTCCCCGCCCGCTCCGTAGGCCTTCACTGCACTATTGTCTGTGTCCATGGGTTAGGCATATACTGGTATGCATATAAATTCTTTGGTTAATCTCTTCCTACTCCCCACCCTCCACCTTCCCTTGTTTGACATCCAGAAGACACTTCCCTCAGGGTTCAAAGTTATCCTTAACATTAGCTAGGACATAGCCTCAAATGAGGACTGTGGTCCAAAACGTGAAGGCTGAAGAATCCCCTTGTTTGGTTTGTCATTTTATTTTGATAGGCCCAGGCCCTCAGTATGCAGATGTGGTGTTTCTGGTGGACAGCTCTGATCACCTGGGAATTAAGTCCTTCCCTTTGGTGAAAACATTCATCAACAAAGTGATCACCAGTCTCCCCATAGAGGCCAGCAAATACCGCGTGGCCCTGGCCCAGTACAGTGACCAGCTCCACAGTGAATTCCAGCTGAACACCTTCAAGAGCAGGAACCCCATGTTGAACCACCTCAAGAAGAACGTCGTGTTCATGGGCGGCGCCCTGCGGATCGGGAACGCTCTCCGGGAGGCTCACAGGACCTATTTCTCTGGACCTGCAAACGGCAGAGACAAGAAGCTGTTCCCCCCGGTTCTGGTGGTCCTGGCTTCGGCCGAGTCCGAGGATGACGTGGAAGAGGCTTCCAAGGCTCTTCGGGAAGACGGGGTGAGGATCATCTCGGTGGGGCTGCAGAAAGCCTCTGAGGAGAACCTGAAGGCCATGGCCACGGCTCAGTTCCATGTCAACCTTCGGACCGTCAGAGACCTCAGCACGTTTTCCCAGAACATGACGCAGATCATCAAGGAAGCTACTCAGTATAGGGAGAGAGCAGCTGACCCTGATAGCAAAGGTTAGAAAGCCTTTGGCGGAGTGGTGCCCAGTCCCCATGTGATCATATCTGAGTCTCTCCACTTTCATCTCTTCCACCTCCTATTCTGGTTTTCGTAATTGGCCAGACTGAAGTACTGAAAATTTCTACACATCATAGTCTACTCTTCCTTACTCCTGCCTTTTGTTTGTGTCATTTTCTCTGGCAGGAATCCTCTTGCACTCCCTAGCTTTGGTACAGCTTGCATCTCCCCTGTCCCCATTTCAATCTCAACCATGCAGTCTCAACCATGTTTTGTTGGAAGGTTTTCCATTCAATTCTCTTTTTGGGTCACAGTTCCTTGTGCACACTTGATGACAGCAGCACTTCCCATGCTGTATCATTACCCGCTTCTGTGTTGGTCCCCCACCAATGAACTGAACTGGTAGTACCTTGAGGGCAGAATTGGCAACTTATATTTATTTACCTCTGTGTACTTTGAGGCAATAGTGCCTGACAATGAGCTGGTGTTCTATTTCTTACCTTTTGTTAAAAAACTTTGATTTTTAGAGTGAGCGAAAGTGTGTGTGTGGTGGTGGGGGCGGGGGGGGGCGGGGAGAGAAAGAGAGAGACAGAGAAAGAAACATCGATCTGTTGTCACCCATATGCTCCTTGACCAGGGATTCAACCCGAAACCTAGGTATGTGCCCTGACATGGAATTGAACCCACAACCCTTTGGTGTTCAGGACAAGGCTCTAACTGACTGAACCAGCCAGCCAGGGTTGTTGTTCTATTTCTTAGTGAGTGATTACATGAAAATCTTACAGGTAAGGAAATAAGATCCTCGTCTGTTCTCTTTCCCTCACAGTCCTGGCACAGTGTGAGGCACAGTAAGTATCCAATAAATGCTTGTCAATTAAGAGATAGCGATACTAAAGGGGAACAATATCCTTAGCATGAGGCCAGGCAGAGATGGGCATACCCTCCGTTGTACAGTGGGGCCTTGAGTAAGTTACCTAACCTCCGAGCTTTACCTATACAGTGGGGATAATAGTGACTACCTTATGATACGGGTGAGATGGCTTGTATGTTATCTGGCACACAGATTACTATCCTTAATAATTTACAAATAAACACTAACCTGGACAGTCATGTTTGGGTTTATTTTAGCCAACCGCGTGGAGTTCAGAGTACATTGGCAGATTTATGAAAATTTCTTTTAATTCCATAAATATTTCTGGGCTCCCACCAGGCACTAGGCACCTGGCACAGGCACTAGGGACTGAGATAAGTAAAATGTGCCATCTGGCTTCTAGAGCTCCCACTCCTAATGGGTAGTTCTTGGCAAGTTTGAGCTTATCTCTTGGCTACACTTTCTTCAGTTGTGGTTCCTCCACCTGTGCTTAGAGCAGGAGTGTTATGTGCATATGGTGTACTCTCCCCTCGATTCCAGATTCATATAACCAACTGTTTATCTGGCATCTGCCATAGTATCCTACACTTAGCATGTCTGAAATGGAATTCTTGAATTCTCCCTGCAACCTGTTCTTCCCTATCTTGCAAAGAGACACCACCAACATCCATTCAGCTGCTCAGGCCAAAAAACTAGGAGTTTTCATCATTTCTTCTTTGTCTTTCAACACTCGCATTCAATTTATCACCAAGTCTTCTCTGTTCTACCTCCAAAACTACCCTTAATTTATCTTATCAACTTTTATCCTTGTCTAAGAACCATCATCTCTTTTCTGGACTATGACAGCTGTTTCTTAATTGAGATCCCTGAATTCATTTTTTCTCCTCAGCGACTGGGGTGATATTTAAAAGATTTAAATAAGATCATGTGATGTCCTAACAATTTGGTACCCACCTCCCTCTGACCTCATTCATCATTGTTCCTCTCACTCACTGGTTCCAGCACCTCTGAGTTTCTTGCTTATTCCCACCTTCTGCTGTTCCTTTGCCAGAATTCTTCTTCTCACAGAACAAGATGTGGCTGAATCCTTCTCTTCATTTACCCAAATCCGATCCTCTCAAAGAGGGCCTTCCCAGATTTGTTATGTCTCAGAAAAGTTAGTCCCCACACCACATCTCCAGCATAGCAACTCATTTGAGTCACCTGTCTTATTTCCTTGCTAGCACTTACTCCTGTCTGAAATAGTATAATCCAGCTATCTGTCCTCCTCATGTGAGCCCCCCAAGGTCAGGAGCATTTCTAACTCATCTCTGTATCACAGCACTTGAGAATGATGGTGGTGAAGGAGGCGGTGGTGAAGGTAGAGGTGGTAGTGATGGTTTTGGAGATGGAGATGGTGTTGGGGGTGGTAGTGGTTGGTTGGTTGTTATTGTTGATGGTTGTTGATGGTGGTAGTTGGTGGTAGTGGTGGTAGTCATATTGGTGGTGATGGTGGTGATGAAGATCATGGTGGTGGTGGGGGGGTGATGGGAAAATTGGTAAGAAGCATTCTTCAGATAGAGGGAATAGCATTGCAAAGCCTCTGAAGCCAATGACCTATTAAGTTTGTTCTGAATTTTTATCTTCTGTTTATTAAAAGGAAGCGGTGTTGACTTCATCTATCATGACTACCTCTATTTCAGTAATGCCTTCTGGCAATCTGTAAATTGCCTTTCTCACTCTGGGCTGGTGGTTCGGACTAATTCTCATGCATTCTCTCTCTCTCCGTAGTGTCCTTCCCCGTGACCTGTCAGAAAGATTCACTGGCTGACCTCATGTTCCTGGTGGATGAGTCCGTTGGGACCAGACAAAATCTAAGGAGCCTGCAGAACTTCCTGAATAACATTACCTTGTCCCTGGATGTGAAGGACAACTGCATGCGGCTTGGACTTATGAGTTACAGCAATCAGGCTGAGGCTGTTTCTCTTCTGAAGTCAAGCACAAATCAATCTGCATTTCAGGAGCAAATCCAGAAGCTTTCTCTCCGGACTGGGAAATCCAATGCTGGGGCTGCCATTGAGAAGTTGAGGAGAGAAGGCTTCTTAAAGTCCAGCGGCAGCAGAAGGGCCGAGGGCGTGCCTCAGATCGCTGTCCTGGTCACTCACAGAGCCTCAGACGACGAGGTGCGCGAGGCCGCGATGAAGCTTCGGCTGGAGGACGTAACTGTGTTTGCCATGGGCATCGAAGGGGCTAACAGTACCCAGTTAGAAGAAATAGCATCTTACCCGCCGAGACAGACGTCTTCCATGCTGAAGTCCTATGCAGATTTGGAAACTTACAGTACGAACTTCCTGAAAAAGGTCCAGAATGAAATATGGTCCCAAGTTTCCACTCGATCGGAACAAATGGATCTCGAAAAAACGGGTATGTTTAAGAAAATACTTTTCTTATTATAAAAGTGACATGAGTAATTGCCTACGGCTGGGGCAGGAAGGAGGACTGACTGCAGTTGGCTAAGGGAAGTTCAGGAGTTATGGAGATGTTGTGAAACTAGATTTTGGTGCTGGCTGTAAAATTTTAGACTCACTAAAAATCATTGAATTTTTTAGCATGTGCATAAATCTTACCTCAAAAAAATGTAAAAAAGCTAAACTGTGTTAATCATGTCATAGTTTAATAGTATTGAGGAATATAAAGAAGAAAATTAAAAAGTCTGTAATCTTTCAGATAAAACCATTTTTAACATTTATATCTCTTGACTTTTAGGTTACTTGGTATGCCAGTTACAATTACATTTAGGTGTGACTAATGAAAGGAAAAAATAACAATTCTTTACACAAACTAAAACTAGTTTTGTGTTTCATAAGTAAGCCCCAGTGTAAGCATTCTGAACTGGTGTGGTAGACTACAGTGTCAGGGATCCTGTCTCTTTTTGTGTGCGCTATTTATGGCCTTTACTGCCAAGATCATAGTCCAGGTTAACTGCTCTGAGCATCACATTCACAGCCAGCAAGCAACAACAACAAAAAGTAAGGGAAAAGGCAGGCTTCCACCTCCTTTTCTTCAAGAATATTCTCAGAAATTACATATATCATTTCTGTTTACATGCCATTGGCCAGAACTTAGTCACATGTCACATTCACTGGTAAAAGTGGGAGTCTGAAAATGTAGCCTTTGTTTGGGGCAGCCAAGGTGAAATTTTTACCGAGATGAAAATTGGGAGTTCAGTTAGTTTAGAAGAAGGAGAGAATGGGTATTGGGGGTAACCACTATTATCTGCCTTACCCACGTTCTCATCAACCTGTATCATGCACTTTTGTCCTTTTCCTTAAATATTCTTCTGCAGCATTCCTTTAAAGTTGGGAATAATATTCCAGCACGTGGATAGAACATAGTTCGTTTAACAGATCCTAAATTGTTGGATATATAAGTCATTGCAAACGTTTTACTTATAAAAGTCTGGCAGGGATCATCCTTATGTACAACCATGATTATTTTCTTGCTTTTTAATCTTTTTTTAAATTGTTTTTTCCCCTCCATCTTTCTAAGTGAAGGATATTCAAGTTAAGATGCTTTGTGAATCTGTTCTAGTTTTGCTGAGCTCTTTTCAAAGGTACATGCCAACAGATAGTTGATGTGACATTATCTTATTCTGGGATATCTGCTGTCTTCACACATTTACTCCTCAGATAAAATGTTTCCAAACACTTGGAACTGGAATTTGGCAGCACTCAAGTGGAAAATAATTATACCTGAACGGTGATATTACAGGCTAATTTAAACTCAGACCAGTCAATTGAAGGTTTAAGGATTGCACCCTGAGCCAGCCCTGGATTTTCTGGCATGTACACCTTGCAAAACAGCAGAAAGAAACCAGTCTGCTATTACCTCCTGAGTGACCATAGGGGATCCTGCAGAAAGGCAGCCACCTTGGTCTAGAACCAACCATTTGGGCATAGGAGGGATGTGCACTGTGGTCTCAGGGAGTTTGCAATGATGTGACAAAAAGCTATTATTGTCATTATAGCATTTCTCAGTGGGAAGATATGGGACCAAGCCTAGTACAAGGGCCATCCAAAAGGATGGCTATCTTTCATAAAACCTCAGTAGGTGACATCTTATTAGTTCAGTAGCTCTCAAAAATCAGCACCTGACTTAGATTGGGTTCTTCAGAAGCCAAACAAAGGTTTATGTGAAATTGCATTTTAAAAAGCTCCCCAACAAACTCGTGCTAGTGATGTTTGAGAACCACTACTTTAGTGAATTTGCCATGGACCACAGGGTGGTGGCAAGCTTTGTCACGTTCAAATGGTCGAATACAGAGAAGCAATCTATATGGACTTAGTCATGCTGTATCTACCACATCTGGCACATTGTACTATTTAATTTATTAACTAGAACTTCATTAACTCAAGGGGAGACTCACATGAGCAAAACCAAGAGATCAATGTATAGAGTGATCAATATCTTTGAGTGAAAACTACCAATGCCAAGGCACCTGGACATTCATGTCCTCTGAGAATACGTTCTCTCCCTATAGTCATGCCAAATGAGAAGCCGAATTGTCATCAAGATGGTCAGAGGTTGTGGGATCACAGCAAGGGAGTTAGTTTTATCATTGAAATGTCTAGTGGCATGCAATTGGGTGGATGTCTCTATTTTTAAATCAAATATATAAACCTACATGTCTATCTATTCCTCTCTATATAACTGTATAGGTGAGTCCTGGAGTCAGGGGATACATTCTTCTTCAACACTTTCTAATCGAATGTTTTCTGATGATGGAAATGTTCTACAATTACACTGTCTAGTTTGATAGCCACCAGGCACATGGGGCTGTTAAGCACCTGAAATGTGGCTAGTGTGACAGAAGAGCTAATTTTTAAATTTTATTTAACTTTAAAATAGTTTAAGTTTACATTTTAATAGCAACATGTGATTAGTGGCTAGTATATAGGACACTCCAGATCCAGGCAGGGTTGGATGGGCATTGCCATGGATAACCACCGTGACTCATGTTTTTCTCTCCTTCATCACTGAGCACCGCTATCTTCTTTCTGAAAAACACCTAATTCTTCTTTCTTAGGTATATCCATCAATTAATTCTGGTTGCTGTCAAGTTTTGCTGGCCTGGGATCAACCCTGTCTTTTGCAGATAACTGCTTATCTCTGCCCCAATGCTTAATGTGATGATTTCATAGTTAAATTCTCAGGGTCAAACTTATTTCCAGTATTCTGATTTCTTAAGAATCAATTCCCCATAGCTTGAAGAACTGTTAATAGCTATAAATTCCCAAGAAGCTGTCAAGAAAGAAAATATTTCTGAAATGACTAAATTGTCTTATATTTTAAAGAGCTTTTCACATATTCACCCAGATAATTGCATAAATAACCTAGATTTTTAAAGAATGCTTTTTCTCCTACCCGATTGCAGTGAATGGCTAGATAGAGTTGTACATAGACTATTAGGAAAGTTAAAGCACTTTTTCTTAGAATCTGTTCAAAGAAGGAAGGAACACTGAGGGTTCTTTATTTTAACAATTTTTTTTTTTGAAATCTTATGATATACCAGGCTTACTGGGCAGAAGCAGAGTAACTAGGCAAAGTCTCTGATTTGATGGAGCTGATGTTGGGTGGCAGAAAACAGGCTGTGCTCATGAGCAAATGAATAAGAGAATTTCAGAAAGTAATGGGTATCATAAGGAAAATAGGTAAGGATACAGGAAAGACAATGATCAATGTACTCTAGCTGGAGGGGAAGAGAAGGTCTTCGAAGAACAGACATTTGGGTTGGCACATCCATGATGAAATGAGAAGGAACCGGCCATGCCAATCTTTTTTAAAAATATATTTCTATTGACTTTTAGAGAGAGGAAGAGAGAGAGATAAAGAGATAGAAATATGAGAAATATGGATGAGAGAGAAACATTGATCAGCTGCCTCCCACACCGCCGCCCGCCCCCCCCCCCCCCCCCCAGGGATTGAACCCATAACCAGGCATGCACCCAGACCAGGAAACAAACTGGGGACCTCCTGGTTTATGGGTCAGTACCCAACCACTGAGCCACACCTACTGGGCCAGCCATGAGAATCTTTAGGGGAAAAACATTACAGGAAGAGAGGAGGACAAGTGCAGACGCCCTGGGGCACATTCACAGTACAGAAGGAAGCCCAGTGCAGCCGGAGCACAATGAGTAAGATGAAGAGTTGTTGGAAATAGGATCAGAGAGGAAAGCAGGAGAGAAGATCAGGTCACATTTTTATTTTTAAATTCTAAATGCAATGGTACATCACTTACATAGAAGCATAATATGACCTGGTTCTAGTTTTAAATATATTGTCCTGTTGTTCTGGGAAGAGGAGGTTACTAGGGAAGTAAGAATAGGAGGTCATCTGCCCCACCCTGTTTCTCAAGAAACGATAAGACATAGCTGTCTTAAAAGGTGGGTGTCACCCTAACCGGTTTGGCTCAGTGGATAGAGCGTCGGCCTGTGGACTCAAGGGTCCCAGGTTCTATTCCAGTCAAGGGCATGTACCTTGGTTGTGGGCACATCCCCAGTAGGGAGTGTGCAGGAGGCAGCTGATGGATGTTTCTAACTCTCTATCCCTCTCCCTTCCTCTCTGTAAAAAATCAATAAGATATATTTTAAAAAAATAAAATAAAAGGCGGGTGTCAGTACTAGGAAAACAATCTGACGTAGAGCCTGGAGACTTGGGATGTGGTCCTTACTCTTTAATTTACTGGCTGTTTGTTCCTAACCTTAGACAAACCACTGGGCCTCGCTCTGCTTCCATTTCCTCATAAGAGGGTTGCAAATTGCAAAGGAGAAAATGGGCATGAATGGGCTCACTGAAATGTACGGGCTCTGAAGTGCACTCATTCTTCAGAACCCTCAAGCCTCATGTTCCTCTATAAACCTGCTTGCAAATTTCTCTCCAGTTTATAATTAATGAAGAACACACTTGCATTTTTTATTTTATTTATTTATTTACTTATGTATTTATGTATTTATTTATTTATTTTTTGCAGGCTGTATGGATACAAAAGAGGCGGATTTCTATTTTCTCATCGATGGCTCAACCAGCATCTGGCCTAAACACTTTGAGCAAATCAAGAAATTTATGTTGGGGGTGATCGACATGTTTAGCATTGGCCCAGACAGAGTCCGCATTGGGGCTGTGCAGTATTCGGATAAGAAGAGAGTGGAATTTGATATCCATACTTACACGAATGAAGTGGCCTTAAGACAGGCTGTTTCAAGTATCCAGCAGCTCTACGGCGACACTGACATTGGGGCAGCCCTGGATTTCATGCTGCCAATAATAAAGGAGGGAAGGAAGCACAGGTCCAGCGAGGTTCCCTGCCACCTTATTGTGCTGACGGATGGGGAGTCTAGGGATGACGTCCTAAAACCTGCTGACAGAGTCAGGGCTGAGCAAGTCACCACTCATGCTGTTGGCATTGGGAAGGTGAACAAAATACAACTGCTACAAATTGCTGGGAAAGAAGAAAGGGTTAACTTTGGGCAGAACTTTGATTCTTTAAAAAGCATCAAAGATGAAGTTGTCCGCAGCATCTGCATAGAAAAAGGTCAGCAAAACAAAAAAGGCTTTATTCCTGCACTTTGTTAGTTGCTTCAGCCAGACTGATAGGTGGAGACATGGGGTGATGTGACCAGTTCTCTGGCTAACATTTTGCTAACTTCCCTCATCACTGTGAAAGGATGCAGCCCCTTACTTTTGTGGGTTTTTTTTTAAAATAAATATTTTTATTGATTTCAGAGAGGAAAGGAGAGGGAGAGAGAAATAGAAACATCAATGATGAGAGAGAATCATTGATCGGCTGCCTCCTGCACGCCCCACACTGGGGAGTGAGCCTGCAACCTGGGCATGTGCCCTAACCGGGAATTGAACCACAACCTCCTGGGTCATAGGTCAATGCTCAACCACTGAGCCACACTGGCTGGACCAGCCCCCTACTTTAAACCAATTGCTAAGATTGGGGAATCTCTCTATACTAGACAGCTGCCCTGGGGCATCTTGAAAGTCAGAAGTAGAAGGTTGCTAAGAATGTTGTGGCCTTGACAAAGCCCACTGCTGTGGTGTGTAAGAGATTATTGTGTGTGTGTGTGTGTGCGCATGCCCACGTATGCACATGCACTCATTGAGGCAGATGAGTACAGCAGAAAGAAAATGGGCTCTGGCTTTAGGTAAATTAGGGTTCCACTCATTTTTCTACTTGAGCTTCAAACTTCCTCCTCTGAGGATAATACCTACACCGGGGAATTCTTATCGGTTTAGCATAATACACACCAACCATTGTTTCTCTATTACGAATGCATATCCTAGTAGATATGTAACTATTATTTATTTTTATTTATAATGCATATATGCATTTTTGCTCTGAACAAATTAGGTAACAAAAGTTAGGAAGAACAAATGTTCAAATTCCTGTACCTGACTATTATTTGTCTTATGAAGAGTAGCCACTCACTAACTGAAGTTGGTATGTGTTGATTGCTAGTATCAGCACATGAAAATATTGTCTACTGAGAGGCATAGGAGAAGGGATGCTGGAGTAAAAGAGTCCAAATTCAACCCCAGCTTTATCACTTAGCTGTGGACCTGGAACAGGCTCCTTACTGTCTACCTGCATTGGTCCCTTGTGTGTAACCTTGTTGTGGAGCTTAAAGGTAATGATGCATGTGGAGCACTTACAGGAGTGCCTTGTGTAGTAAGTGTTACATAAAAGGTACTATTGCAGGAGTCAGTTAAGCTGCCCACTGGCGAGGAAAAGAAAAGAATTCTCACTTATTCGAACTTACAAAAGTTAAAAATGTGTTGGAATTTTCTCTGAGTCACTCAAACAAAAAGTAACATGAGTAAGCAAATTAGTAGCATTCATAACAATATCCTAAATCACATTTTTGTTCATTGTTCTCCCTGTTATGGGAGGAAATGTTGTGGACAGAGGTTAGTATTAGAGTAGAAGAGTAAAAGTCTCCAACGATTTTTGGGGTTGATGTCAAGAGAAGTAAAAGAGTTTCAGGAAACATAAAGGAGATTGTGCTCAGGTCCTCTCAAGGGAGGAGGTCCTGGACCAATGTGAGGAGCTGCAGTACATCTCTTGCAGGCCCTGAACACTGGCACACTTTTAATATGTAAAGATTATTTAATTTTTTAATATTTTTTTATTGATTTCAGAGAGGAAGGGGGAGGGAGAAAGACATAGAAACATCATTGATGAGAGAGAATCATTGACCGGCTGCCTCCTGCACCCCCCCTCCCCCCGCCAGGGATTGAGCCCGCAACCCAGGCATGTGCCCTGACCAGGAGTCAAACCGTGACCTCCTGGTTCATAGGTGGACGCTCAACCACTGAGCCATTCTGGCCGGGCTACTTAATTTTTTTCAGACTGAAACATTGAAATATTTGTCCCAGGAGTGTAGGAAATTGATTACTTTTTCTCTGATTACTTTTTAAAAAAAATCACTGTTGCATCCTTAACAGATAGCTTGAGAATTGACATTTCATATACTTCAAGAAATATAAGATGAATAAATTATGAATAAATGAATGATGCATGCATGTGTGAATAAATGAATACACACTTTGGAAGTTACATTTCTTTCTTAAAACTTCCTGGATAATCTTCAATGGATTTCTGATTTAAGGTTCTGGTCAGCAGACTTTTGCTAAAGAAGTGCATAAAATTTTTCAAAGCAATAGCAGTTGCTGGAGTTAATTTTCCATGTTTTCTAATTAATGCATTTATTTATGATTTATTGTTTCTACATATTCTGAGAAGCTTGTCAGCCCAGCTTGTTTCTGATCTTTTTTATAACCTGCAGGATGTGAAGACATGAAGGCTGACATCATGTTTCTGGTGGACAGCTCTGGCAGCATAGGAGAGGAAAATTTTAAGACAGTGAAAACCTTCATGAGGAACGTGTCAGCTAATATTCAAATTGGTCCAGACAAAACTCAAATTGGTGTCGTTCAATTCAGTGATGATAGTAAGGAAGAGTTCCAGCTTAATAAATACTTTACCCAAAAAGAAATTTCTGATGCAATAGACAGAATGTCTTTCATTGGCCAAAACACTTTGACCGGAAAGGCACTAACCTTTGTAGGTGAATATTTCACCCATCCCAAGGGAGCCCGTCTTGGAGTCAAAAAGTTTCTCATCCTGATCACGGATGGAGAAGCACAGGATGATGTGAGAGAGCCTGCCAGAGCTCTTCGGGACAAGGGTGTGATCATCATCTCTGTGGGGGTGTACGGTGCCAATAGGACTCAGCTGGAGGAGATCAGTGGGGATGGCAGCCTGGTCTTCCACGTTGAGAAGTTCGATCATCTAAAGGACATAGAAAGTAAACTTCTCTCCCAAGTGTGTGCTCGTTATGGTAAGTGGCCCTGTTATCCTTCAGGACTCAAGGATGTGAGCTGTTGGCTTTATAGTGGGGTGAACAGTGGGTTGTACTCTGGACCTTGGCCTCTAACTGGACTTTGGTGTTACGTTTTGGTGTTATCTATGTTATATTGAAACACCCATGACCTCTAAGGATATTCCTGATGAACAGCTTTGTCAGCTACTTTGGCAACAAAATAATCTGGCTTTGGTGACTTCAAATACATTCCAAGAAGGTTGCAGAATTTTACAGTAAACTTCAACTCCTTAGTACCTGCATACCTAGATTTTCCAGAGCCAATTTTTAATACCAAATGATTCTCCAGAATTGTTTCTACACCATTGTTAAGCAGTAAGTAATAAGAAATACAAATTTGTCAAGTTATATCAAATTCAGTACCCTAAACACCCCCTCCCCAACAACCCCTCTGTATTTTAAGATATTGTGTGTATTTTTATTACTTCACATTATTATTCTGAACCTCTATCAGCTAGATATTTTACATTTGCCTGTCCATGTATCTATCACTTTGGGAAATTTTAATGTGTTACCTTTTTTTATGATTGCTTGGGTGAATCATCATTTTTATTTTACAAACTAGAGGCCTCATGCACGAAATTTGTGCACGGAGAAAGGGTCCCTCAGCCCAGCTTGCACCCTCTTGCAATCCAGGACCCCTTGGGGGATGTCTGACTGCCGCTTTAGGACATCCCTCTCCTAATCTGGGACTACTGGCTCCTAACCCCTTTGCCTACCTTCCTGATCACCCCTAACCACTCACCTGCCTGCCTGATTGCCCCTAACCACTCTGCCTGCCTGCCTGATTGCCCCTAATCGCTCTGCTTGCCTGCCTGATCGCCCCTAACTGCCTCTGCCCCAGCCCCCGTTGCCACGGCTTCGTCAGGAAGGACGTCCAGAATGACGTCCAGAAGGTTGTTTGGCTGTCCAGTCTAATTAGCATATTATGCTTTTATTATTAGAGATTGTAGTCCTTTTCAAATTATATGGAGCAACCTTCAGTTTCAGCCTGTCAACTTTAATGACTCTTGAATGAGAACTAGAAATAAGTCCACATCTAAGACTAAAAATACCTGTGTTTTGGATACAAGAGAACAAACCAAAGTATTAATAAATTTGCTATTTATTGTTCCCCTGGCAACATAGAGATCTCCTTTGGGCTTCATACTTCAGAATTCTGTGTTTGAAATTTTCAGGAAGATAACAAATAAGATGTATCAGTATAAACTATGAGTTTTAGACAATGGTGTTGAGATTTCTCTCATAACAACTTACTTGGAGTGTTTTCTTTTTCTAAGAATGACAGTGATTCTGGTAATGTTGAGAGACATTCTAAGAATGGTTTACCTTAAGACCACAGCCCCACCTTTGAAATCCACAGGACTCTTCCTGTCATTTCTTCATGTTGATAAATATGTTTGTGGAGGCCCTGTCTATAGCGTAAGGTGAAATTTCAGCTGACTCATACATTAGAAAGACTCCTAAAATATTATCAAGTCATGACTAGTCACCAATCTCATTGTTGACTAGGCCTGGTGATAAATATTTATGATTCAGTTCCTATATCTGTAGAAACCTGGGTTCTTGCCCTGGGTTCCTACATACATAGGTTGGGCTCACCCACAGAGTCTTAGACTTGAAAATTTGAGACCTCATTGCCAGTAATAAGAATTGCAGGCATGATAGGCAGGTGGAAAATGGAGAAAGCCAACCTCGGGAAAGCAGATGCTTATGTTACTGAGGGAAGGGAAAGAGAAGAGAGAAAATCCACACTTTGGTGACCCAGCCTGAATAGTCACTTAGCTTCTAATGTGCAGGAAGGAGGGCTTAGAGCTAGGAATGAGGTGAGAGGAGCCTTACATTTACCCCAGCTTGGGTCCACTCCTTTTCTGAGTTGTAATTCAGGAGGTCAGAGGAAGGAGCACAAATAAATGTGGTGAGGGTGTGGTACACATGGGAAAGTTTGCCTATCAGAAGGTAGCCGGAGCCAGAAGGAATATGATAAAAATCCCAGATTATACAAAGAGCCCCCGAGCTGTTTAAAACAGCAGACCAGATTGGCAAACATCAGTCATGTCTCACCATCATATTGACTTTGAACTAACTACCTTCTGACATTTCCTTCCAGTTGAAAGCCTGCTTAGCGAAAGGCATGAGACGTGCTAATGAGGTAGGAAAGAGTGGTGTGGCATAAGAACCACCGCTAGTGGAGTCATATAGATAAGGGCACACTTGTCCTTGGAAGCATGAGCTGGGAAAGTAGTACATTTCTGAGCCTCAGTTTTTTCTCTGTAAGATGGCAACAGTCACCTCCACGAACTGAGATTCAGTGTTTGGCACACAGTAGGCTCATGGCAAATGTTCGTTTGCTCCCCTTCTCAGCTGTCTGTGTAGAACACCCTGTGGAAAGTTTGTGACGCCTGCTTCCTTCTTCTTTCAGATTGTAAAAGTATCAGACGGCTGGACGTTGTGTTCGTGCTGGATCACTCAGGCAGCATACTTCCACATCAGCAAGAAAGCATGATTAACCTGACTGTCCATTTGGTGAATAAAGCGGATGTTGGCCGGGACCGAGTTCAGTTTGGAGCTGTCAAGTATTCTGACCAGCCTGAGGTTCTCTTCTACCTCAATACATATTCAAACCGATCAGGAGTCATTGAGAATCTGAGGAGGCGCAGGAGCGCCGGTGGAAATACCTACACTGCCAGGGCTCTCGATCACACAAACATCCTGTTCACGGAGGAACACGGCAGCCGCATCAAGCAAAATGTGAAGCAGATGCTGGTCATCATCACCGATGGGGAATCCCATGACCGAAACTTGCTCAATGACACAGCATCAAAATTAAGAGACAAAGGCATCGTCATCTACGCAGTGGGTGTAGATAAGGCCAACCAAGATGAACTTGAGATTATGGCAGGGAATAAAAACAATACTATCCATGTACGTGATTTTGACAAACTTAAAGATATTACCTTGCCTATACAAGAAAGTATGTGTACCAATGCACAAGAGCGTAAGTTATAATCTTTTTTAAAAAAATATATTTTATTGATTCTTTACAGAGAGGAAGGGAGAAGGATAGAGAGTTAGAAACATTGATGAGAGAGAAACATCGATCTACTACCTCCTGCACACTCCCCACTGGGTATGTGCCCACAACCAAGGTACATGCCCTTGACCGGAATCGAACCTGGGACCCCTGAGTCCGCAGGCCAACGTGCTATCCACTGAGCCAAACCAGTTAGGGCTGTAATCTTTAAACTTTCTATGGGGGTAGAATTAAAAATGTAAACAGAACATAAATGATGTCTTGGCTTCCCGTTACCAGGGTGTTGTGGGCTGAACACTTCTCTTCTTAGGCTACATCTCATCTCTAAAATAAAAGCATTGATTGAGCAAGGTCCTAAAAGTCTCTCCCACCACAGTACAAATTGAAGAGATGATAGAAGGTTTCAGAAGCATCCCTTGCTGTCTTGGCACCTGCTGCCTTTTTCTTGGCGGAAGGGAGCTCTCTTTTAGATCATGTTCACCTTCCCCATTTCCTGGCTATTGTGTGCTGCTCCATTTATTTAATGGTCTCAGTGTAGCCACTGGGCATCAGTTTTAGGCCAAACTCAAGTGGAGAGTTTCATGGTTTAAACAGATAACCTTTTGTCTTCAAAGATCCAGGGTCTTCTGAATGGGGTTCTAGGCATTCTACAGGGCCATAGGAAGTTCAAGTGGTCTACTATGCTTTTTTTTGTACTGTGCCTTTATGGATGAGGGCCATTGGTGTAGAGGGAAGAATGTGGGAGTTCAATGTGGGATAATGGAGACTAGCTGCTAGGAACAAGGAGTGAAGGGGACGAGTTCAGTTTGGAGCTGTCAGGTACTTTGACCAGTCTGGGATTCTTTTGTACCTCAATGCATACTCCAACCATTGGGTTAGGGTAGGCTGGAGGTATCACAGCTGAGTGAGGAGAGGGTGAGATTTGCCTCATGAGCTCAAAGCATCACAGGTTGACAAGCCATCCAGGGATGCCTCCATGGAAGGTGAGAATCCTGGCTGTGTATTGGTCCAGTCTTTCAAACCTGGCAAATGAATCAATCAACTAATTTCCTTTCTTCTTTTCTTTTTCACTCCCTTCCTGCAGACTTCCTTCTCTTCTTCCTTTTCTCCATTCTTCTTTACTCTCTACCAGTTTGAAATCTACTTATGAATCCAACACAAATTATGTTTCTAATACTGACATTAACCCATCTCCCATCCCTGTAAGCTGTTCAACCCCAAATCCCTAGTCCCTTGTCAGGTCAGCATTTGCTGTGCAGAATGAAACTATGTCTGACCACCATAGCTCTACCTGACTTATGTAAGCAATACATTCGTCTTCTTGGTCTCAGACACTGAATGATAGCATCATCTTTAACTAAGAAAAAAAGTATGACTTTTCCAAGGCACTGGGACCATCTTGGTTCTGCTGCCTGTTCTGGCCTGTCCCAGGACACACACCCTGAAACCTGGTCTCCATGCCATCCATATTGCCATCTTTCTAATACTCACTAGATTGTCACTGCTCTGCTTACAGTTGACAATTTCTAAGCCCATGTGTTCCATCTGGTACCTGCCCTCCTCTCTAATTCATCTATTGTCCTTCCCCTCTTCAGAATCTCTCCTGTCATTTTGAAATTCCTCCACATCTTTGCATGCACCATTTTATCCACCACGAACATGCCAGCCCCACATGTCCCCCCGCTCCATCTAACCTGTGTGGTATGTTTCAGCCTTTGCTAATTTCCTGACCCAACACCCATAGTATCCCCCAACTCCTGTACTTTCTATCCCTCCTGATGGTAGCAGGTAGAACTTATTTACTAGTTTTTATCTGTGTCTGTCAGGAGACTATGAGCTCCTTGGGCAGGTTTGGCCTCTTGTTTCTATTGGGTTCCCACCAAACCTAGTACATTGCAAGGACTACAGTCTTTTCTTGGCAATATGTTTTAGTCTCATCTCACATGCCTACCTTTGGGAGGTAGACGCTAAGGTTGAGTTTGGGATGCAAGGAATTTAAGGAAGGGGGAAAGTAGGATGGGCAGAAGTCAAACAGTGCTGCATGCTTGACAAAGCTTCAAACCTGGCAGGAAGCTCTAGTGAGTATTGCCCATCAGAGTTGCACCAGACTGAAGCAGCCAGGTCTTTATATGCCCTTTTCACTTAGTACCCAGATGTGGGCTGTCCTGCTAAGGGTATGGCCTTTGGCAAGGCATCACTCTGCAATGAGGCTGTCCATGAAGGAGCTGACAATTAGAGGCTGTCAGCTGACCACACTCCCACAGTTAGACAGCAGGTCTGGGCAGCAGATCCTTCCTTGAGGGTCTATCTGGACAGCCATCACTGGGTCTACTATGCTGCCCTTGCAAGGAATTGTGTGACAGTAGGCATCCCATTGTCTCAACCACCTTTAGTAACCACTTTAGTGCTGTCCCTACTCAAGTCATTGCATTTGAGTAGAGAGGGTCATTTCTTGGTTATGGGACATTTCACATTGGACTTCAGGAAGATGATTCTATATCCTGTTTACTAACCATTAGCACTTGTTCCATGAAGTTTTAATATTTGGGTGGTATTATTTTAACAATTTTAAAATTATTTAAAAAATTTTGAAGTACAGGATTTAAGGATACAAAGGATTGAGAGGTTCAGATACCAGCTTCCCTGGATAGTAAGTGTGTATTTTTAGACAAGTTATTTAATCTCTGAATTCCATTTCTGTATCTATAAAATTAGAATAACTGCTCATAAGGTGGTCATTAATATTAACTGTTAGTGTATGCCAAAAACATTTTAAACTTTCTTTCCCTGAGTAGCTTTTATTGTCAAATGAATCATATAAATAAAATTTGAAACAAAGTCTATTACCTTTCTCTACCTTGCTATTGCCTCTTTGAGAGGCAATCAGTGATTCTCTCTTCTGTTAATTTATCTCAATTTGCTACTAATGTGGGTATTTAGTAAAGCAATTTGAATATTTGAGTAAAGGGGAAATCTAGAGTGATTCATGAGGAAAGTAATTGATTAATTTTTTCCAATTGCAGCCTGTAACACCCGAGAAGCTGACGTGATTTTCCTCTGTGATGGCTCTGACATGGTATCTGACTCAGAGTTTGTTACCCTGACAACTTTCTTGTCAGACTTAATTGATAATTTTGACATTCAGTCGCAAGCAATAAAAATTGGGATGGCTCAGTTTGGGAGCCGCTACCAAGAAATGATTGAGTTGGACAACTCTCTGACTAAACCCCAGTGGAAGACTCAAATTCAAAATATCACCAAGAGCAATGGATCTCCGCATATCGAGTCGGCCCTTAAAAAAGTGAGGTTTATGTTTGATCCATATGCTGGTGGGAGAAGAAATGCTGGTGTCCCTCAAACTTTGGTTGTGATCACATCTGGGGATCCCCAAGATAATGTGGCAGATGCAGTAAAAGTCCTGAAAGACCTTGGCATTTGTATCCTGGTTTTAGGCATAGGACATATTCATAAAGCACGGCTTCTACCGATAACAGGCAATTCTGAAAAAATAATCACCTTTCAAGACTTTAATAAATTAAAGAATGTGGAGGTGAAAAAAAGGATTGTCCGGGAAATCTGCCAGAGCTGTGGGGAAACCAGTAAGTGTTCCCTTGCCCTTTATTTATTTTCATTTAATTGCATCTTTCCAGTTCTCCATTTCCCAGGTGTCTTGTGGTCTCGCTCTAGCAGAACATAGTTTTAGAATAGTGTGCAGTGAGAAGAGTCCTCTCTTCTGCCTCCCAGAAAATTGGGATCAGTCAGCCTCCATCTGAGACAGGTTGTGTCCCTTAGTCAGCCTGTCCCCTCCCTGCAATCCAGCATTCATGTTCCTCTTAGCATCTGGAATTCAGTCTCCTATTCCTATACACTGAGTGGCCAGATTATTATGACCACCCCATCGGTACAATGAAGTGAATTAGTTATGCAAATAATAATGATAAAACCTTGAGAGTATTTGCTTGGGAAGTTTTCAATATTTAGTATTTTTGGAAGTGTCAATGAAGTCCTGATGGGGTGGTCATAATAATCTGGCTGGTCATAATAATCTGGTCACTCAGTATATTTACACTCTGGAAGTCCTAGAACAAAGCCATGCATCCAGTAGGAACTAAGTAAAAGAAATACTTACTCATGGGAAGTTTTACTCTTTTAACTTTGTTAAACTGTCTTGTAAGGGATTCTATGTACGTGTGTGTCTATATGAGCACATGTGTGTGGTCTTCCTTTAATGATGGCATTTATAAAATCCTAACATAGTGAAGATTTGAAATGTCCTTATGGATTATTTAATTTTCAGAGGGCACAAACACAAATGGCCGCAAAGACCAGGTGGGTAATGTAACTGAGCCATGGGGGCGGGGAGGGTGGGGGGGGGCGGGGAGTGAGGAAATGAATGGAGGGCAATGACCCATCTGGTGGGAATGTCGCTGTTCAGCTCCAGCTGAGAGTAGCCATGTGGAACTTGGGTTCTGTACTCAGGGCTGGGAGTTGGGAGAACAGGGCATCAGGAAGCAGCAGTAAATAACATTTTGTGGAATTTGTAGATATTCCTCAGAATGCTTCTATTTCTATAGTTGTCATGGTTGAAACCACTTCTTTCAGATAATGTGATGTCTTTCCAAGCTCTCCAGACCTTTTACGTCCCATTTGGATGCTCGACTAGAGGCAGATGATAGTGATGGAGAGAGCAGTGGACCTGGAATCAGAAAGCCAGGGTCTAACTCTGGTTAGTTGCAGGGACCTCCATGAATTGCTGTCTCCTTCTGTGTACAATGAGCAGGTGGACAGGGTCAGTGGTGATCAAATGGCATCTGAATTGTGTTTGTCCTGTCCAGTGTCAACAACTTGTTAAATCATTTGACAGCTTTTAAAAATAGCTTTTGATTTAAAACATTTTTAATTAAAATCTGCATTTTAATTTACATTAAAAATGTAGATTTCAGGCTTTCCTTTGAAAAAAATCAGATAATCTGACAACACTGAGCCTCATTTCCCACATGGCTACTCTCAGTTGGAGCTGAATAGGGAACAGATGGGTCATGGCTCCCCATTCATTTTCTTCACTCTCTGCCCACTTGACTCATTTACATTACATTACCCAACCTGGCCTTTGAATCTGTGACATCTGGAATCAATAATCCCTAAGGAAAATTCACATATTTAATAGTGGTGATAATATGAGTCATAATATGTCCTCATTAAGAGAAGAAAATGTGCGAGTACGCACACACCCAAAGGCAGCCCCTGAGCATTAGATTGAACCATGATTGGAAACTCAAATAGTATTGGGACTTGTGTTAGAGGAAACACCAGTGTTACGTGTTGGTCTTCCTTCTTGGACGCTTCTTGGGTACTAGAGACCCTCCAGCCTTGGGCCATGACCACTCTCTTTTTCTGCCCTATCTGCCCTTCCTTGCTTTCTGCTCATTAATCTGACTTTGTTTCCCTTGGTCTCCAGATTGCGTTGTGGACATAGTGGTTGGGTTTGACATGTCCACTCACCTGCCTGGGCAGCTATTATTCCATGGCCACCCCCGGCTGGAATCATACCTCCCAAGCATCTTAGGAGACATCACTTCCATCAGGGGGGTGAGCTGTGGGGCAGGCGCAGAGACACACGTGAATGTGGCCTTTAAGGTGAACAATGATCAAGCATTCCCTGCCAAGTTCCAAATCTACCAGGAAGCAATATTTGAAAACCTGCTGCAAGTCACCGTCAATGGGCCAACTCATCTGAATGCACAGTTCTTGCAGAGGCTGTGGGACACGTTTGAGAATAAAAATGCATCCCGTGGACAGGTATCCATGTCGCAGTCTATCTCCCATCTCAGCATGCTCTCATATGTTTCTCCCTCCCAATTACATATTTCATTTTCACATTCTCCTATTCTCTGCTTTCTGCTTTCTTTAGGTGCTACTCATCTTCTCAGATGGTCTTGGGAGTGAAAGCATCACAATGCTTGAAAACCAATCAGACAGTCTCAGAGAAGCAGGTACGTACTGAGTTGAAAATTTAAATGATTAAGCATGTAATGTGAAATCTCTACCCTATTTAGGTGCTCTAGATCTTGGGATCTGTCCAGCCATTTGTAGAAGATGCTGTAATATTGGTTCCTTGCCCAAACCCCCTTGACCTGCCCACATACTCACCCCCTCTCCCGCCAAATGCTGTAGATGCTGTGGCCAAGTCCCTACATCTATGACCTTCCACATATGTGAGCCCTTGACTGACCACATCCCACCTGAGTGTGGAAGTGGGACAGTCATTGATATAGGGATGCAAAAGCCCAGGGCAAAGTCTGATATACTTTATTTTCTCATGAATCAGGCCAAGGTGAAGACTTTACTGAGGCACATCCTTGCTTACAACTTCCCCTTCCCTTTCTGCATTCTCTCTCTCCCTCAGTAAACCACACACACACGCATTCCTCTCTCAAATTCTGCTTCTAGAGAACCTAAGACATTGCCTATTACTTTTGATTTTCCATGTGAAAGATCACAACATGGATTTTGAAAAGCATTTCTCACCGTATAGTCCCTGTCCATGTCATAGTTTCCGGCTGAACTGGAAGCTAAATGCAGAAGTTGAGAGTAATGTACAGTGACAGAGGCTCTGTTGAATGGGGGACATAGTTTGAGACTGGCTTCTGGGTTCAGCTTTCATGGGCAACCTCCCTAGAGGCCACAACATGTCTTGCTTTACTGGTGGATTGTGTCTCCCTCCCTTCTCAGATCCCTTCAACACCTTCACACTGATGTTGGAATATCAAATTCCTTAGTATGGCCCATGATGCTTTGCAGGATCTGGTCCTGCTTCCCATGCCAGCTTCCCCTCACTCCTCACACTCAGTGTCCCAAGCATACAGAATCTTTTCTATTTGTCCTCCAATGTACTTCGCAGCCCATCTTCTCAGTCTTCACATATACTCTTTTCTTTTGTCTAGAACTTTTCCCACACTCAGGCTCCCACCCCCATCTTCTCTCCACCTTCCATCTCTAGTACTTTTCCTTGACCAACTTCCAATCATTTTTTTAGGATCAGCTTAGATATCAGTTCTTTGCAGAAACCTTCTATGACCTTCCAAAAATGAGTTAAGAGCTTCTCATTTAGGCTTCCATAGCACCCTGGCGTTCCCTCTTAGAGCAACTATCTGATTCTTGTCCACCTCTTCTAGTAGACCATACCTCTTGTATCCCTGGTACAATGATTAGTGCATAAGAGACTTCTAATAAGGAAATATTTGTCTAATGAAAGGATGAATAGAGTAAATGAACTAATGAATTAATTAAAAACTGAGTGAGTGAATAAATGAATAAAGAACTCCTGGGTATGACCAAGAGTTCAGCTGGTACTGAATTACCCTGGGCTTTCCTTAGGCTCCCAGGGCCTAGGCTCCCAAGGGTGTTTGGCCATGGAGATGACTTGAGAACTGTCATTAATTTATATTCAGTCAAATACTTGGAAGATGAACAAGAACTTTGCCCTTTCTTAAAAATTGCTTTCAAACACATACGAATTGCATTAAAATTGGTGGTGAGATGTTAAACAGTTTTTTGTTAGTGTTTTTCTGTAGATTTGTAAATAGTTTCTCTTGCATACTTTCTCTTGGGAAATTTCATCCTGGAGTTGGGGATCTGTGAGTACCTAGTCTGTGTATTGACAATGCCGGCAAATCTGCTGTTACATTCTTAGTATGTCAAGAGCACTGCTTCCTTTTATGTTTTCCCACCCTTTCTGATTCTTTGAATAATGTCCACTGAGTGGCTTTTCTTCTTCTTTTTTTTTTTTTGTGTGTGAGCAATTCCTTTGGTTTTATATCTGTCATTTTTACTGCATAGGTCTTGACGCTTTGCTGGTAGTGTCCCTGAACCCAACTGCTCATGACGAGTTCTCCAGTTTTGAATTTGGAAAAGGATTTGATTACAGGACTCACCTGACCATTGGAAATAGAGACCTGGGTAAAATGCTATCACAGTATCTGGTGAGTTTTTGAACAACAACAACAACAACAAAAATCCAGTTATTCAAAATATAGTAGGAACAAAATTGGAATTTTGATGAGTATTTCCAAAGACTGCCTTGTTTGCCCTAAATTCAGTACATGGCCTTTAGTATATAAAAAAGTGTGAAAGATCAGAGTGCTGAATTTTCGTTTTTACACGCATTTTTATCCTTTGTTATTTAACCAAATGAATGCATAGGGAACTAGAAAACCAACCAATCCCTAATCAAATAAGAAATACCACCAACACTTTATGCTACAGAAACCCTCCAAAACGGGAGACTCAACTAGGAACCAACCAGTCTTGTGCAAACTTGACCTGTGACCATCTATGCAGTGGGCTCCTTCTATAAATAGAAGTCACTTTTTTGGAGAGGGTGCATTGCCAATGCAGTTGCTGCTAATCTGGTACCTTCTCTATCTAAAGCAGCGGTTCTCAACCTGTGGGTCGCGACCCCTTTGGGGGTCGAATGACCCTTTCACAGGGGTCGCCTAAGACCATTGGAAAACACATATATAATTACATATTGTTTTTGTGATTAATCACTATGCTTTCATTATGTTAAATTTGTAACAATGAAATTGGGGGTCACCACAACATGAGGAACTGTAGTAAAGGGTCACGGCATTAGGAAGGTTGAGAACCACTAAAAGTGTTCAGTCAAAAAGCATCTCTTAGTGTCTGTGGCCCCTGCCCCAAAGAGAGCATGAACTTGTAGGTGGTGGATTTTGATTTGTGAGACTATAGTTCTTATGTAATGAAGTTTGTGACAGTTGTTGCTCACGCAAGTCTGCTTCTTTTTTTTTTCTTCAGGGAAACATTGCAGAGAGGACATGCTGCTGTGCATTTTGCAAGTGTCCAGGGAATCCAGGGCCTCATGGGACCCGAGGACTGCAAGGCTTGAAGGTGTCATTCAGATGAAACTATTTAACTCAATGGGCCTGGGTTTGGTGTGGGTGGGACTGAGACTGAATGGTTGAATTTGCAACCCCATTTGATGCTGATGTCATTGTCCCTGGGCATTTGTGTGGCATCTATGGCGTAGGAGCTGGTTCAGAAGAGCCTACTTTTGATGCTGCTATAAGAATAACCCCCCCCCCCTTCTCTTATATGTCCTTGGTGGTATTGCTTCTTGATTTTGCAATTTATACTTTTTACCCACTTCAGACATTTTGAAAGGTGGCCATTTGTGTGTCTTCTTGGAAGAAGTGTCTGTTCAATCCTCTGCCCATTTTTAAATTGGGTTGTTTGATTGTTGTTGTTGTTGAGTTGTATGAATTCTTTATATATTTTGAATATTCGCTACTTATCAGAAGTATTGTTTGCAAATATCTTCTCTCATTCAGTTACAGAACCATATATTATATGTGGGATATGAAACCAAAAGCACACATGAACAAACAAATAAAAAGCTTATAAACATAGACAACCATATGGTAGTTACTAGAGGGGAAGGGAAGTGGGGGAAGGGAGAAGAGGGTAGAGGGTGTCAAATACAGGATGATGGAAGGAGACTTGACTTTGGGTGGTGAACATACAACGCAATAGGCAGATGATGTATTATAGAGTTGTACACTTGAAACGTATCATCTTATTAACCAGTGTCACCCAATAAATTTAATAAAATTTTTAAAAAGGTGGCAAGAAATGTTAAAATAATGGGGTAAGTTGTACTTCATCAGCAATGGAATGTAATTGAACTGCTAAAAGAGCATAGCATTGCAGATGAATAGCCCTTTAGAAAATGAATTACAAAAGATCAATTGCATAACAATAACATAGATACGTATGTATATTATGGTATTTTCATTCAATGGAATGCTCCAAAGTATTGAAAATGAATGGGCTGCATGAATAAATGTTATAAACACAGTAATGGCCAAAAAAAGCAAAGCAGAATACGTACGGTATGATTCCATTTGTAAGAAATTTGAATACAGGCAAAACTAACCTATAGTGTCTAAGGATGAATGAGTAGTAAAGCATAAAAAGGGCAAAAAGGTATTTTTTATAAAAGTCAGAAGTATTCTCCCTGGGGTGAGGGTGGGAATGGTTGGTGATTGGGATGGGCACTGTATCTGGTTTCTTTCGGCCTAGGTAGTGGCTATACAGATGTTTACTTTATAATAATTAAGCTATGACCTTGACATTTTATTTACTTCTATGCACTTTTTCAAGTGGGTTTTAAATGTGACAATTAAGAGCGTCTGGTTTGTTCTATTTTAAGAGATCAAATACCATGCTTGTTCCTGAGTCCAGCATTGCCCATGCCTGTGGAAGGATAATTTATCTTGGACATTTTACCAGTTACATTTTGTTTAGCAGTTTCCTCCCTCGTTACTTTGCTCGGGTCAGTTATCCTGAGCAGAGAGCTAGGGCCTGCGTGTGAGGAGGAGGAAAGAAAAACCTCAATTGACATCCTTGCCACACATAAGCCATGAGGGAGTGAAACCATATATGTAACCTCTTGCTTGGGAGAAGTGCTTCTTCTTCCTTGAGCTCTCAGAAAAGCAGAAGAAAGTAAAACGATCTGTTTGGAAGTGTTATTCATTTGCCTGCTAAAAGAGTTGTGTGGCCACCGCTCTCCTTGGTGCAAATCTCTGAGTCACAGGACTAGCCTGGCCCCCCAGCATTGCAGACGAATTCCAAAGGTCGGTCTCCTATAGCATCAGCAGGGCCACCTTCTGAGAGACTTTCCCTGATGATTGTAGGACTCTCCCCACACTCACAGCCACACCTGCGCAAACTCCAACCAAGCTGGAGGACTAACTAAAAGGCCCAATGACTGCACAAGTTTGAATTGATGGAAGGTGGCTAAAAGCTATTTTTCTTTCTTTCTTTTCAGGGTTCTCTAGGTCTAAAAGGCAACAGAGGACACAGGGGAGAGGATGGAGACCATGTAAGTTTTTGTGACTCATCTTCCCCTGCTCTCCCTCACACACACACATACTGATTTTGTGTTTTATAGAAAGCTTTATTTTCCTACAGAAGAGGTGGTGAGGTTTTTTTGTTTATGGTAAATATTCTTTGTAGTATTGAGGGAAATGGGTGGTAGCTTCCCTTTTCCTTTTTCTTTGTCTGAATCACAAGGCCCTTGTTAAACCTATTTGTGGGGGAGTGAGCAAGCTCATCTACGTGTTTTGTTGTTGTTGTTTTTTTATCAGTAGCTGGGAGGTATTCTCCTCTCTACTCCCACCTGGAAAAGGAAGCAGGCAGAGCGCCCCCCAAAGTGTGGAATCCTGGTTACATGGTTCACAGAGGTTTTCAAATCTCAGTCTGGTTGACCCTGAAACCAGAATTCTCATTTGGTTCATCAGTCACATTTTGAAAATGGATTTGGAGGAACTGAAACCACATGGGTGGCTCCATTTGGGGTGGGAAAAGTTCAGGAAGTGTCCAGCCTGCTTGTCCATCTCCTTAGAGTGAAAGCCAGCTCCTCATTCTTGGCAGCAAGTTACGATTAAAAGCACAGTCTCCAGAGTCAAACATCAAAGGCTGACGTAGATGTGAAACCTTAACAAGATGCTTAACCTTGTGACCTTTAAGTCTCCTCATCCGTGAACATCTGTATATTCTTCTAAGAGCGAACTTTACAAAATGAACACTTAGGGGGGCCCTTGAAGTCACCCACCGGGTACCTGCGGAGAGGCCTTGGAGCCCACCCAGTCGGCACGGAGGGGTTGGAGTGTGGGGACTCGTGTCATGCTACTGCCTGGCTGTGAGCCCACAGCTGGCTGAGACGCCAGGCAATGGGAAGCCGGAACATTTCAGCACTTCTCAGCAAGCTGTGGCCATGCGCCAGGCCTCCTGCTTTACTGGGAATAATCCTCAGAATAAAGAAAGCAAAGCAGGGGGGAGGAAAACCAGTTCTCCTCTCACCTACCAGGAAGGAGAGAATTAAGCTTATTGCTAAAAAATTATGTATCCATATAGCAAAACTTTAGCACCTGCTCTGCACCCAGGTTTGAGCCGGGCACAAGGGCACGGTGGGGAACGAGACAGTCGGAGGTCCCTGCCTGCAAGAAACACAACAAACACTGTCTTTCTCGAGATTCATTTCACTGCAGCATTTGCCTGCATTTACATATTTCCCGGGGAAAGCAGGATTGGTGGGAGATGCATGTGTCATGACCTTGAGTGTTCTTCCTATGTGGCTGGTCAGACTTTGGGGATCTTTAACCGGGTGGGACTTCCCATGAGCACTGGCGTAGAGTAGGGTCTCTTCCCATCGACTGCTTCTACGCAGCTCCAGTCCCCTGGCACCAACTTGCTTCTGTACCATCAGCCATGCTCACTCTTCCAGGGCAGCATCCAGCCCTGGACAAGAGGTCAGGACCAACGTGTGTTACCACGTGTTTGGAATGTGGCTGGAAAGTGAGGCGGCTTCCGAACCTGTGGCTGTGCGGAGTGATGAGGCAGTGAAGCGGCTGAGCTCATCCTCTGCCTCTGTGTGATCTTGGATCTGAAGGTTGACAGGAAAAATGCTTAAATAGAGGGGAAAACAGAGTTAAAGGAATGAGTTGGGGGGAGGATTTGTTTGCCGAGCTCCAGCTTCACTCTCGAAAAGTAAACTGCTGGTGGCTTTGGGCATAAGAATCACTTTGGATACCTGTTTGGGCACCTTCTCTTAGGGAATGCGAGGAGACACTGGCCCCCCAGGAGACAAAGGGATCGCAGGATGTCCAGGGCAATGGGGTCAAAAGGTAAGGCTCTGCTGGAATGTTATTTTAAGTTCTCCCCAACACCCCCTCCTTCTGTCCTCCGTTCCTTCCCTCTCTTGTTTTCTGTCTTTCATCCCCCCCCTCTCTCCCCCTTTCTCCACTTACCTGTTAGTTTCCTCATCTGCAGATGGTTTAATTTGTAATCTCAAGGAGTTTTGTAAATTCCATCTACACCCTCTTTGTGGTTATGGAGCCAAGAGCAACTAAAGAAATACACAATCATTGTCTTCAGAGGGGCAGCCCCTTCCTGCTCCAACAACCTAGGAATCCTCGCGCTGTCTTTGCCATGTGGCTGAGAGGTGTTGTATCTTTTACAGGGAGTCAGAGGATTGCCTGGATCTAAGGTACTGTAGTTTCTGCTCCAATTGCATGTCCCCGCGGGATGAGTTTCCGGATAGGCGTGTGGCAGGGACCTCCTTTTCTGATTGCGGCCCGTCCTTGTTTCTCAGGGAGAACTGGGAGAAGATGGGATCGATGGCCTGGACGGGGAGGAGGTAAGCCATTTTTCTTCAAGTACCATAAAGCCAGCAGGAGGCTGATATATATTTTTTTTCAATGGAAATTTTGTTTTCCGTGTCTTTTTTTAGGGCTCTCGTGGATTTCCTGGAAAAAAGGGAGAAAGAGGTGATCCAGGATCTCAGGTAACACTCTTCAATCTATGAGAGCAGGAGAATTTAGTGAGAGAGACAGTCGTAATTGGTGTGTGTCAGCGGTCATTAGGGATAAAATCGACAGCTGACTTAACTACATAATGAAGGCTTATTACCACTGAAGAGGTGCTGCAATCAGTTTGGAACAAGTAGGTAACTATGTAATTTTTAAGAATTTCCCGTTAGAAATCTCAAGGCGTGCAAGATGCTCTATGGGCATGTTTTTCAGAAGTCTGCAAATGAATGCTTTCGCCTGTCAGCAGCTTTCATTGCATTGGGGGGGGGGGGGAGGGGGAGCAAGAGAAAAAGCAAAATTACTTTGGTGACTTTGGTATAGCAAATCACAGTGAAACTTTAATTTTAGATTCATTTCAAAAGTTAATAATCTTTAAAAATTTAAATTCATTTCATGAATTAATACATGCTTACTTGGTTCCAAGCAGCTCTGCTTTTACGTTCTGATACATTTATTTATCAAATATTTTTTAATACCTGGGGCGTGCCAGGCACTGAGTTATGCACCAGACAAGCAGAAATGAACCACCCTGTCCTTGTCCTCAGGATTCTACAGTGTAGATGGGGAGACAGACAGATCAATAGCTAATGGCAACACAGAATGTGATTGGGACCGTGTTGCAGGCATCTGCATGGGAGCCCAGAGAAGGGTTCTCACTCAGCAGGGTGGGGAGGAAGTTCAGGAAATCTCCCTGGAGGAAATGGTCACTGAGCTGAAGATGAACAGAAAGTAGCAAGACGTGGAGGAAGGGCATTCCAGACAGAGGGAACAGCATACGCGAAGACACGGAGGCTTGGGGACTCTGCAGTTGTTCTGCCTGGTAGGAGTATTAGAGAAGAGGTAGAGGGAGGTCAGGTTCAAGAGGTGCTAGAAGAGATGGGGAAGGCACTGGTGAGCCGTGAGGAGGAGTTGGGCTTTTAACCATTGGGGAGTGGGGAGCCTTTGAAAGATTTTAAGCAGGGAGATCATAATTGATTTGCATGTTAGAAATATTACTTGGCAGTAGTCTGGAGGCTGTGTTGGATGCTAGGCAAAGATAAGAGGCGAATCTGTAACAATCAAGATGAGAAGTGATGAAGCCTCAAATAAGGCAATGGCAGTGAGAACAGAAACAGAACATATTGGTTAAGGAGATGGCAGAGCCTAGACTGGAGTGAACACCTTTGTGCAAAATTTAGGGAAACCCTCATTATGCACAGAGTGAGTGCTTCTCTAAATTTTGCACCCTAGGCGACTTGCTTATTTCCTCCTGGTTCTAACTCCGGGACATAAGATATCCAGATCTAGGTGACTAAAGGAGAAGAAAATTAGGGGTCAGTCCAAATGCGTATAAGGATCCTGGCTTAGGCAAGTTTAGTTGGAAAAAAAGTGAATTTGAGTTAAGAACGGAACATCCCTGTAGAGGTCTCCTGTTGGCAATTTAATTATAGATGCCAGAAGTTGCTAGACTGGCTGGGATGTCCAATACAGTACCCTGTAGCAATATGTAACCATTAAATTCACATTAATTAAAGTGATAAGGAACATGGATCATTTTATCTGATTGATTTCCTCCCCTCCAAACACGCATAGCACTTGACATTTTAATATTATTATGAAACCCCCTACAAGCTAACTGGGAAACTCATTTTATTTTTTTCAGGGCAGCCCAGGTGCCAGAGGCCCCCCTGGAGAGTATGGGGAGAGGGGCTTCCCAGGGGATCCTGTAAGTTACTAGGGTCGAGTTGGCTCTGAATTTCTTGTTCCACAGTTATTTCCTTTCCCTGTGTCTCCTGCTGACCCGTGGGCAAAAGCTTGTCTTGGGAGAGGGGGAGGTAGGCTGACAGAGGCTATTTGTTTGGGAGAAATCTGATCATGTGCAAAATTCAAAACTGGGAACTAAAGTCCCACTTTAATCATCCTTATGTAGGTTGAGACGTTCAAGTTCTTTTGGAGGGGAAATTCCCATACTTTTGCTTATTGGGCTTCTAATCTCACAGATTCCCTATATGTGGAGTTGATTACAGGGGAATCTTATTGCAGGATTGAAGGAGTGGCATAAGCATGTTGGACTAGTGCATCGGTGAAACTGCCAACACAGGGAAAGGAAATTCACCATGGCTTCAGCATGCACTCTAATCATTTGTCATTTACCGCCACGCCCCCTTCAAACTTGGGGAACTATTACTTTCACTTTTTCAAACATCTATGAGATTCAAATATGGAGGATTTTCTCACACCCCTCATCATTAACCCAAGTAACCCAAGTTTCTCACCTCACACTCCTCATCACTTAACCCAAGGTTTTGTACCATTTTGAAAAACAAAACAAAACAAAACTGGTATTTTTTTATTCTGAAATTCTTTTTAAATCTTCTTCTAGGGTAATCCAGGACAAAACAGTAACATCAAAGGACAAAAGGGCTCTGAAGGACAACAAGGAAGACAAGTAATTGGATCTGTTTTACTTATATGAGTTGATTAATTATATTACTTTAATAAAATCTAAATTAATGACTTAGTAAAATATGTAATCCATCTATAACTGAACAAACCCCCCTGAAGTTCACATTGAAAAGAGCCATGTGTCTGTAGGAGGTTACACTTCTATGGGCAAAATTACTATGTTTCTGGCAGGCGATATGTGGGGAAACTGGTAATAGCAATGCATGTTGCTATCCTGTTCTCCTCTTGAATGGATATATATCCAATAGTGTTGATATGCAGGAAGAGTCTAGAATGACACTTTTGTTCTTATCTTTTAATAATGCCTGAGGTTTTGATGCTGATGCCTTTGTAATTTATTTAGCACCTTTTGCTTTATGATCTTGGGGGGCTGTTGTATTTCTAGGGTAGAACCGGACAGAAGGGGACACAAGGCAGTCCTAATTCCGGAGGAGAGAGGGTGAGTATTTTCACGGTCATTTATTTCCCCTCCTTATTGCCTGAAGCTGCCACAGAGGTTTTCCAAATAGTTGTTACTGCAGAGTCGGCTGATCTGGGGCAGATACGCGGACACTATTGACATTTTGGGCCAGATAATTTGTCATGAGAGGCTATCGTGTGCATTAGAGAATATTTCACAGCATTCCTGGTCTCTACCCACTAGATGCCAGTAGCACCTCCTCCCCCCAGTTGTGACACCCAAACATGTCTGCAGAGATTGCGAAATGTTGGTGGTGGATGATGAGGGGTCAGATGGAAGGCAAGTTGCTCCTGTTTGAGAATCACTGTGACACAATTTGCTTGCCCCTATCTCCCTCCCAGAAGCCTTTGAATGTCTTTGAAGAGAGTCAGGGACTTAAACACAAAAGCCCTCCTTTAATAGCGTAGTATCCTTGAGCTTCTATATGAATATTATGCATTGGGTAAATGCTTTTCATATATGGCCAGGGGGGAAGAAGAAACACAGATTAATTCTTCCTGGATGAGCCCAAACACTGGCGATTAGTGGCAACCTCAAGGTCCTCGTATAACTTTACAGCATCTCATGTGATATCAAGCCAAAAACAACGATAATAGATTTTCCCTTCTTTTTAAGGAACAACCAAGAAATCACTTTTCTCTTTGTGGACTTCTAAAATTAGGGATGATATTGATCATGTGTGAGAAACCCCTTTATCACACGCTCAGCATGGAGATTCTAAAAAGAGAATAATGTACAAGGTCCTTGATCTGGCCCTGAATTTTACTCAAGAGGGAACAGAGAATACTTGGCTTTCTTTTTTATTACAATCTTGTAATCTCATCACTTAGCAGGCTGTGGCTGATTGCCTTTCTCTCTGGGATAGATAGCAGATAGATGTGTTTTAATTTCCTCTTGCCTTTGTTGATCTTGAATCATAGTTCTTAAGGGAACTATGCCTAAGGGATAGCTTAGGCTGCCAGTGCTTCTGGTAGAATTCTTTGGGATGCTGCCCTCTTTTCCTCACCAGAGAATTAAAATTAATCAGAAGAAGCAAGAGAGCAGCAAGATAAGCTAAATGCTATAAATTTTAAAGCTAAATATGCATTTTTGTTGGTTTAAGAGAAAATACTTTTAGTTTTAAATAACTTTATAACTGTCACTATCAATCAGGCACTTTTTAAAAAAAGATGGTAGGGCCGGGAAGAGGGGGGGTGAGGGGATTACTACTTGGATGCACTAGCTGATTACTCTAAGTTAGCAATTTTCAACCAGTGTGCTGCAAGAATTTTTAAAATATGCAATACCTCACCGATTAGTCAGGGGCACTGACTTCTTTTCCCTTGGAATGACAAAAAAAATGACAACAGCCAAAACAATAGCCATCAGGTATGAATGCAGTCTTAAACTGTAAATATATAGGTCATACAATAGAGTTGCATCTTAATGGCCACATTGCATAATAAGGTTGCATCTAATTGATTACTTATTGGTACCAGAAATTCTTATATGTAAATATAGGCACCTGATTTTTAAAAAGTCACTTTGGAGCAAAAAAAAGTAGGTAATTATTACTATTATTATTATTATTTTGTAAATGAATAAAAATTATACCTGTATTTTGTCAGATTGGCAAAGATTATATTTTTTGGTATAGTGCAGAATTTTAGCAATTAGTTTATATGTGACATGAGATGGAAAAGGTTGAAAATCGCTGCTCCGAGTCACTCCCAGGACAGGAGGTTCTCAGCCTCCTTCCCCCAACTTCCTTCACTTCCCCGCCCATCTCCACCTTTTACCCTCTTTTCTCCTGAATTAAATAAGGCAATGTGGATATAATAAAAGATCAAGCTTTTCTACCCTCTCCCCACCTTTCCAGTGAAGGTCAGAATTCCCTATGAGGGTCAGAGAATCTTAAGTGGATGAAAAATCCTAAAAACACGAATAAACCTAAGACATTGCCTCCTGCTGACACAATTTCAACTTATGTCAATTAATTGTTGCACTGGCTGTTGCAAAAAAAAAAAAAGTGAATGTACTGAGAACCAGAGTATTTAAAATAACATTTCAGGTCCACTGCCTTTTGCCTGTCACACACAGAATGCTTATTATAATAGGACTAGAGGCCCGGTGCACAAAATTCATGCACAGGGAGGTCCCCTCAGCCCAGCCTGCACCCTCTCCAATCCAGGACCTCTTGGGGGATAACCAGCAGTCGGACATCCCTCTCACAATCTGGGACTGCTGGCTCCTAACTGCTCACCTCCCTGCCTGCCTGATTGCCCCTAACTGCCCCTCCTGCCAACCTGGTTGCCTCAATTTCCCCCCTGCTGGCCTGGTTGCCCCACGCAGCCTGCTGTTCAGTTGTTTGGTTGTCCCTCACTAACCCCCCTGCCGGCCTTGTCGCCTCACGCAGCCTGCTGTTCGGTCATCTGTCCGGTTGTTTCGGTCGTAATGGCCCCTGACTTTTTATATATTAGGATGGATTTGTACCTCTATAGCAAATGTTTTAGGCCAGAGCCTGATCACATTACTTTCAAGTATTAATTCATTTAATCCTCATAATAATTCTACGAGGTAGATACTATTATTATGTCCAGTTTACAGATGAGAAAAATCAAGGAACCTTGGGCAGCTTGCCCAGGACAGAGATAGGTAGTAGGTGTTAGACCAAGGTTTGAACTGAGACCGTCTCATACTCTGGGACCTGGGCTCCTAACCACCCTGAGTAAAGTTTATTGAGCCAATGCTCTGTGCCCACAGGCTTTAAAGGGCAGGGCTGAGCTCATGACTGCCTTCTAAGGACACAGATGAATGAATGAATGAATGAATGAATGACATTTTTAAAAGTACTGTTTTATACCTAAAGTAATCATAGTTGTTCATCACAACAAAGGAAGTTGATGGTTGAGATGTGTCCGCAGCTCTCTCAAAGAGGCAAGGGTGGTAGTTGAGGAGGGGAGAGCACAGATCTTGTTGCTCTCTAGGGAAAAAGAAGTTAGGATCTGCGGCCTGAATCCTCTTCCAGCTTGGCTACCCTCTGGGAAGGAGAGGGTGTGGCAAAGACAGCCACTAGGTGGAGAGCCTGAGCTGGCAACGGGAGCCGTTTCTGGAGAGATGCAGACTGATTTCAGCTTCAGAGATCAGCCCGGCTTTGCTCAGATGAACCTGGAGGTGCCATTTGGACCACAACAGGGTAGAACAGACCTCATCAATCATTTTCTCCTTGTAGGATGCCACGGAAACAAACCTCAGTGGGCCCAGATGAATCACTGTATCTAACACTTTTGTACTCTTCCCCTGAGACACACTCAGGGGCCAGGACAGAGAGATGGGTGTGACACAGGTTGTTGTCACACAGGAAGCCTTGCCGAGCACACAGGGCTTTGCGGGACTTGCAGGAGAGGGGAGGTAGAAGACAGGCTCTTCAGGATGGTTTGGTTGTTCAAACAGCCTCCTGGGTAATTGTCAGAGGTTGTCAGCCTGCAGCTGGGTCTATAATGACCTTTGGATCCGTTTGCAATCAATCCCCCAAATATCGATCTGTAATTAAGTGCCTAGTGTGAAAACTCATCTTTGGAAAGTGCCTCAAGGAAGCCATTGCTTTGAGCTGCTTGTTACTTATATGTCTATCAGAGAGTGAGACAGGCTGACTTGCCTCTAAGGAACCTCCATCCAGACACTAACACTTTGCTTTTTCTCTTCCAGGGAAGAGAAGGCCACAGGGGCCCCCAGGGAGTCCCGGTGAGTACCCTTCCTTTACTGTCCTAGGTGGTAGATGAGGCCAAGGAGATTCTCACATGCAAATACACTGGGGATAGTGAGCATTTGACTAGGGTGTGGGAGGAAGTGCCAGGCATTGGACATGAGCCCCACTGACGGGGAAGGGAGAGGGGATCAGTTCAGCTGCCAGGAACAGGACGGGCCAGACCTAAGGCAAAGCCTTCTTCACAGACACTTCATAGGAAAGAGGACGTATGCAATCCCAAATGCTGTGTCCTTGCATGCTTTTCATGTGCACTGGGAATGACTGCAATAGAGTGAAATTCTTTACCAGAATAAGAAACAGCCTTTGTGTACGGTAGCACTAGGAACTATGAAGAGATGACCTATATGGGAACCAGGTGGAGAAAACCTTTACGCTGAAAACTCTCATTCTTCAGGGGGAGCCGGGAGATCCTGGACTTCCAGGCGCACTGGGAGCTGAAGGATTACAAGGCCCACAGGTGTGTTGGAATAGTTCATCAATAATTGACAAATAATGCTGAGTTGTGCTGGAGGGTGGGGACGGTCAGGGAGAGGTCAATGGGGGAAAAGAAGACTTAGGTAATACTTTAAACAATGAAGAATTTAAATTAAAAAAATAATGCTGAGTTGTTCTGATGGAAAGATGGCAAGTCATTCTGTATAAAAATAAAGAACGAGAAATTTTTAATCCACCTCTTCCCTCCTCCAGGGTATGTGTGTCTGGACTTCTACATTTCCCACCATGGTGGGGGTTTTTGCTCCATCTAACCTGCTCCTACATTTGCAGCTCACTGATAAAGGCATGCTCTTGTGCTCACCGGGTACTGTGTCTGCGTGGTAGTAATAATGAATTACTAATACCTTAGTAATCAATATCAGGATCGACAAAGTGGTTTTCCTTAACTGAGGTCCTGCAGTCAGACTCCCATGAAAGAAAGTTAGGAATTGGAAGATGTTTTTCAACTCACCTAAAGCTAACTCCATAGGGGGTGACAGTGCTTCTAGAACATCACTGAGAGGACTTTATGGAAGCCATTTGTATTTTTTTCTTAGTCTCATCATTAATGACATGGGCATTGGAGTCAGGACATGTGTGTCTCTCTTTCACATCAGAAGGATGCAAGGGCTATTCCTAGAGAACAGCTTTGTAGCATGTAGGTATTTAGTCGCCTTATAGAGTCCACTTTCAGCCTGAACTTGTCTGGAAGGGCCTGTGCAGGTGTGTCCATTCTAAGACCTTCCCAAGAGTTCATTTTTCTTCTAGAAAGTTCCAGATTATTAATACTAACTTGGAATTTGGGATTCTCTTGAGTGGTTCTGGGGTACCTGAACCAAGCCACGGTAGCAGATCCTCTAAATTAAATAACCATGGGACCAACCTAGACCCACCCCCCGGCTTTGTGAGGAGAGGGCTGACTGCCTCAGCCCCTCCAGAGTCCTTTGGTACTTAGACGGAACCAAATCCAGTGGCTCCGACCACCATATGCACAGGGCAGCCAGGGCCACTGTATAGCTGGTGCTTTGATAGTGGGAGACGTTACCAGCACCCCTCTTCTCACAGAACCATATGGGAACCATGCATTTGATGGTAACTATGGCAGAAAATGTGCTATAATTCCTCTGCTGGATCTGCTGCTAAAACACCCTTTTGTGCTAACTTGAAACAACTCTGGTTTCTATTTATTTTAAACATTGAAAACACTTTGGCCCAGGGAACCTGCCCCATAAAAGGAACCATCTTACCATTGCTTGTGTCTTACTTCCTTTTCCCATGGGTTTTATTTCTCTCTTTGGTCTCTTTTCCGTTTCTACCTGTCAGAGAGGGATGAAGGTTTTATACCCAACCTGAGGCTTGCTCAGTAAGATCTGTACCCCTGAGGCTGGGCTTCCCCTCAGTTCTTCTTTTAAATAATGCTTAACCTCCCAGTTAAAAGGCTGCTTGAAGGGTTAGAGTATTGCCTTTTCCTGCTTTAACATGGGGGTGTTTCAAATGCACACTCGAAGAATGTAAGTTCTCATTGACTTCTCTGCACTGTGTTTCTTTTGTTACCACAAAAGGGGGCCAATGGGATTCCTGGCAGCAGAGGAGAGAAGGGGAGCCAGGGGCATAAAGGACCTCAGGTGAGTGACTCAGAAACCTTAGTTAATTGTCTCCAGTCTTTATTTTCCTCCTGGTTTGGAAACACCTTCATATAGAGTTAATTTGATATTATCTACATAGGGAGTATTTAATTTTTAAAAATATATATTTTATTGATTTCAGAGAGGAAGGGAGAGGGAGGGAGAGATAGAAACATCAAAGATGAGAACCATCGAAAGGCTGCCTCCTGCACGCCCCCTACTGGGGGTCAAGCCCCCAACCCAGGCATGTACCCTGACCAAGAATCAAACCGTGACCGCCTGGTACATAGGTCAATGCTTAACCACTGAGTTATGCTGGCTGGGCAGAAGTATTTCATTTTTTAATTAACTTGGGACAAATTTGAGACAAACTTTTAGCACAGCTCACAATCCTTGTACATAGCTTAGGCACTCCTCTTTCTCCTTCACTGGGTTTTACTCAGAAAGCACAGACTCATTGGATCAGCCTAAGAAAACATTTGGAAGAGTACAAATCTTATTGATTCATGAACATTTCAAAACTTAATACATTAAGTTTTTCTAACTTCTAAAAATTATCTGGGCCATGCAATGCTCCATTGACTGTAGAGATTTGAAATTGCCTCTACAAAGATCCCTTACTACTCAAATTTATTTAATACCCGAGTTCAGCTTTGAATTCAAACTCTGAATCTATTTGGTTCCTGAGTTTCTGACAATGAGTAATGAGAGTTTGGGTGGTGAGGGATTCATATGAAAAATGTTCTGAATCTGTTCAATTCTTCAGCGCAGCTGGTAAGAGTTCAGTAGGCTAGGGATACTAGTGTTTGCTCTGTTATCTTCCCAACATGCTTCTAAAAGACATTTTTGCCCATTTGCAGATTGGGAAACTGAAACACATTCAGCACACCACTTTGTGTGTGTGCATGGGGCCATGCACAAACGTGCCGATGATGATACAGTATCTTGTTCAACAAAATCAGTGCATTACAACACATTGGCCACACTCAGAAATAGTGTGTGTTTAGTCAGAGGCGCCTTTTCTGTTTCTCTCTAAGGCCCCATATGGACAGTGGTGTCCTTGCAGATGAAGATCTGTGGTGCTCTAGCCAGGACTGTAGCCTGAGTCATCTGGTTTCAGCCCAGATGTCGGTCTCCCTGGGTGGCTGGCTTCCTTGTTAAGAAAGCGTGCAGGAGCTATTGGAGATGACATGAAGAAAAGCAGGCCTAATCTAATGGGTTTTCTGCGTGTTGCTGCAGCGTTCCATTTCCATTTTCCCTTTTTCCCCAGGGTTCTCCTGGACCAGCAGGAGCTGAAGGGAGTGTTGGAAGACCTGGACCTTCAGGGAAAAAAGTTTGTGTTATTTCTTATAGATTTCAAATACTGAGAGGGAAATTTATCTCCATTCTTTTCTTGATTTTCATATTAATTCTTCACATGTTTGAATCCAGATACCACCACCCACCCACCAATTTTCTGCTAATAGATCGATGGGATTTTTATTTATTTGCTTGCTTATTTATTTATTTAGAACTTTGAGGGGATGATATTGGTTAATAAGCTTATATAAGTTTTAAGTCCACAATTCTATAATGCATCATCCGTATATTGCATTGTATGCTCACCAAAGTTTAGTCTCCTCCCATCACCATGTATTTGACCCATTTATCCCTATTCTCCTCTGACAACAAACAAACAAACAAACATAACTCATTGACACAGACAACAGGATGGTGCTAATACATTCTTTTCCTCCCCTTGAGAGGTAAATGCTTACCTCTCCATGAAACTGCCCCATTTCGCTAGGATGGACACAGTGATCTCATCCATCATAAAACAGCTTTGAAGACCATGGTGGCAGAGTTGGGCTGAGGGTGGGAATTGAGGGTAGTGGAGGGAGTGTCATCTCAAATCTACTTGTGCATGTAGTTCTCTAACTCAACATACCTTCGCTGGTCATAATCTTGCCGGTGTGCTTAAATCCTTTCAGCAGCTCCCTCCCCTAGGGCCAGCTCAGGAACCTGGAACCGGGGCAGTCACAGGGGGGCCTAGCTTAGAAGGGACCAAGCTTGGTTTAATGTTGTGCTGTCCTCATCTTGAAAGTCTTACTATTTGAACAGGAGGCCAGTGCTTTCATTTTACACTGAGCCCCACAAATGATGTAGCCATTCTTAACTTCCCCAGGGCCCTGAGTAAAATCTCCAGACTTTCGAGGAGCTTAGAAAGCCCTTTGCTGATGGACCATGTTTAACTGTAAGGCTTCATAGCTCCTCTCCCTCCTATATGCTTACCTGAGACTTCTCACCAGTGCCTCCCCTCTACCTGCATTATTCTCGCTCCTCCCTTGACCCTCCTTCCAGCTCACACATCTCATCCTTCAAGCCTCAGCATCCATGCTCCTTTTTCAGGCAGCTAGCCTCCCAGCCCCGCCAATTCTAATTTAGATTCCCCTTCTCTTTGCTGCCATCGCACCCTGAACTTTATCACACAGGTTTAGAATTGCCCGTCTGTCTCTCTTTCCAACCAGGACCCCACTTACCATGTTCAGTGGTTTATTTTCCACAGCAGTAAATAACCGTTGGATGGGCAAATGAACGGGTTTTCCCTAGAGTAACTTTTCCACTCCTTGCCTTCTCCTTCAGTCCTTCTGTAACACTGGGAAAGCAGTCCTGGAGTCCAGCTATGGGTTCTGCTGATGTTTTCTGCTTACCTTTGGGAAAGGTCATTCATTATTTGTTTTCTACACCCCACCTCCTTACATAGTATTGAACTCTCCCTGAGAGCCCTGTCTCCCATCTAGTGGACAGAGCTTCCTACGCTGGGAGCTAGGTTTGACTTTTCCAATCTGAAACTCTTCTTGTCCCATTTATTAGGGAGAATCTGGAATTCCTGGAGATCCTGGGCTAGTGGGGCAACCTGGACAGCAAGGAAAACAGGTATGAAGTTCCAGGACCCTTGTCCTTTCCCTGTTCCAAGTGCTCAGTTATGAGGCAAAGAGAAGGGGGCTGACACCATTTGGGGGAGTGAAGGTATTTCAGCACCTCCTAGGTAGATGTGGGGACATTTCTCCCATCCCCGGCAGCTCTCATTCTATAGCCGATCTGTTAAAATGAGGAAGAACAGTCAGAGGGAAAGGGGGCATGCAGGGAGGGTTATGGATAAGTTAGAATGGGCATTTCAATATTCTAACCACCAACAGTGGCCATATAGGCACAGGTCACTTGAAAAAACAGCACTACCCTTTTCTCTCCCCTTCTTGTAAAACTCTAGGGCAACAACAAGAAGAGGGGAGTAGGCCAAGAAATGGGCACCTGCTCTAGTAGCTCCGGCTGTGCCAGGGTCTCAGTCCCCCTGGAAGCCCTCAGTGCTTCTCTCCTGACATTATAATCTGCCCAGTATAGACTACAATTAATTTTCAATTTTGAGAAATTAAAATGAACTGATTTGTTCACAGGGAGATTATGGCATCCCAGGCTATGGTAATATAGGACGAAAAGGAATACAGGTAAATATGGAAAACAATTATTTCTTTCATTGATGAAGCAAACCTAAAATAATACAAGAAAAAAAAAATGGTCATACGGTAGAAGTGTTCTGTTGACTTATTTATGTTTTCTGCTGAAAATTATAGGGCCCGAGAGGATTCCCTGGAGATATGGGGCAAAAGGTATTGTGCACATGACCTTTTTAAATTACCATGATCATTAAAAAAATTTTGATTTATCTTTATTAGTGAAAGTATTACAGATGTCCCCTTTTTCTCCCCATTAACCCCCTCCATGTTGCTCCGTCCTCCTCCCCAGGCCTTCACTGCCCTATTGTCTGTGACCATGGGTTATGCATATATGCATATAAGCATGACCTTAACCTTTTAGTTGAGAATTGAAATAAACATATGGATCTCAAAGAAACAAACATAAAGCAAGGCAATTGCTTTGCCTGGGCTTCATGAAAAAAGGGCTGTGCTTATCCCTAGGAATCTTTGAATTGGAAAAGATTGTCCTGTTCTTCATTGGCTGATGTCCCTTTCCTGGAAACCCTAACTCTAGGCGTCCTCTTGAGTTTAGTCCTTTGTCCTCTTCTTGATTTCTCTGCCTCAGTGATCTCATTTAAACCTTGGGTCTTCATCTCTGATAGGTGTGGATCAGTTAGTTGGATGTCATCTCCTGTGCACCAAAAGGACCCCCAGTAGGGGGCGTGTAGGAGACAGCCATCCATGTTTCGCTCTCACATCGATGTTTCTCTCTCTCCCTTCATCTCTTTCTAATAATCAATAAAAATATTTTTTAAAAAACTGTTGGCTTCAGCTATTGCTATCTGTCCTTCATTTTTGTGGCCTTTATTTCTTCTCACCTGAAAGATTACAATATTCTTCTCATTGGTCCCCTACTTTCCACTTCTCCCTGCTTCAATTAATCCCAAACACTACTATCACTTGATTTCCCCCCAGAGCATAGCCTTAATTTTGTTATTCTCCTGATCAAATAGCTCCAGAATTCCTCACCAGACTGAAATCCAACTCCATGTTCTACAACCAGACACACCCTTCATTTTGACCAGAGTAGTTCGTGTTACATCTGTTTTATACACTGAAATTATGTAATAAGTTTTTCTTTTTTTAAGTGTCTTGCCTAGAAGAGTGTCTTCCATATAGTTGATGCTCAAATTAAAATTTAGAATATAGATTTTAAAAGGTGTCTAATCAAGCAAATAAAATTAACTATAGGAAAAAAGACAATATTTGGATTCTTAAAGTGCTTTTAATTGAAGAATTACCAAAAGAAATTCTTTCCTTAGGTAGAGAAGGATGCAAGAAGGGACTATATAGATAACTGTTAGGATAAGAGTTCTCATTGTGGAGGATCGATTTTCTAATTTATTGAAAAAGGGGAAAAACAGCTTATTTAAATTTTGAGATAAATGTGAAATTAGCACATTGGTAAGTAAATGCTAAAATTAGTTCTCCCATGGTCAGAGTAAATTTTTTTTTTTGCCTTTAACTTTTTGAGAATTGATTCATAAACTTAGGAAGTAATTCACCATTTAGTATTTTATGTAGTCAATGTTTCATGTTTTACCTAATTTTTGAGCATTTTTCTTACATATTTTTATTAACTGATTAGATAGCCATTATACATATTTATACATAAAAATTTGTATCCTTAGAAAATTTTAAATAGTTTGTAGAATAAGTGTATCAATGACTTAGTTCTATATGACAGAAATTGACTTTTAGTGTTTAATATCTGGTATAGGTATAAGATCAGCTAGGCTTTAGATTGGAGAGAATTATTTTTATTCTTTCACAGCAAATATTTCCCATTGATTTTCTTATATCTGAATCTTCAGGGTGAAATTGGAAATCCTGGAATTCCTGGGGAGCCTGGACCCAAAGGATTTAGGGGACGAAGAGTAAGTAGCCTATGATTCCAGAAATAAAACATGTTTCCTTGAAAACTCTGGCTTTTGTGTTGCAATAATAAATGTGGATTATTGATCCATCCCAAGGACATCTAAAATTGCACTTCCTAGCTGTGTGCTCTTCAATACACCTTTCCTGGGTCTCTATTTCTACAACATGAGGGCTGAACCTAATGAGACCAAAGGTTCTTTTCAGCTCTGAAAGCCTATGGTTCCATGACTCTGAACTATTACAAAGATTTACAGGTTGATATCTGGCTGTTTCAAGGATTGTCTGCATCATCCAGTCTTTTCTAAGGCACACATTACAGCCCAGAATATTGACCTTATGAGTGGAAATGAAGCTGACATCTTCCCACGGTGTCCCTGAGGGTTTTTCTGACAATCCCACTACCCATAACCAAGGACACCTGGGATATTCATTTGACGGAAGGCTGTTGAGATCTAATCAGTGAAGTGCAGAGTAGAAGGTTGTACTTATTTAAAAACAAAATGTTGAGAAAACGTCCTTTCATTTTAAAGTTTGAATGGGATATCAGCAGTCATTATCAGCTGAAAGGGATGCAGTTCAACAGATACTTTCCATGTGGCCAGGTAGATCTCATTAGCTCCATATCCATCACCTTAAGGTATGGGAATGACACAGCCCTCCTATTTACCCTTATGTATGTGGGCAATTATTTTTTGTATTTGATCTTTTGCAGATGGAAGGTTTTTTATTAAATCTCTGAGTGCCCTAGTATATTTACTTTTATTTTTTTGCACCAATCCTAATTTAAAATTAATTTAGATTTAAATGTACAACTAGTGGCAGAGCAAAGAATGTCACTAAATGAAGAGGCTAAGAAGGAAATGGATGTTTGGCAATGATTAAGAATGGACATTTGTATTACAAGTAAGGAATTCACTGGACTTGAATTAGTAGTTGCTTTGTTAAAAATTTATTTTTAATTGTAAAGTCTTATTAAAACTGAGGTCAGGTCGTCCCATGGCTAGAAGATGTGGAAAGTAACACATATTTCCATCTGCAGCTCACTGTAGGCTTGAAAGGTGTAAAGGGATCTCAAGGAACGCACGGCCCCCCTGGACGGAGAGTAAGTATATCCATGAGGACTAAGTCACATGTGCTACTGGTTTCTAGGATGTACAATGGAAAGGACATAGAATTTAAAGTCAGAAGCACTGGGTTCAAGTCCAAATTCTGCTTGTTACTAGCTGTATGCCCTTCAGCCAGCCATGGAGTCGCTCAGTTACCTCTAAAACAGAGATGACATAGCCTATGTTAACCACCTCAAATGGTAGCTGGGAGGATCACATAATCAAGCATATGAAATATAAAGTTCAATGCAAATATTAGCGGCTACTGTTATTTTTTTTTTTTTACTGATGTTTTAAAAATAGGGATGGGTTACATAAGCTTCATAAAGTTTCATCCTGCGGGGCAAGTTGATATAGTTTCCCCAAACCATTAATATTACTTCCTGTCCTCAAAATATTTGGAAATATAACTACAACTTTCCACTATGATTCCATCGAAAGAGAAATGTCACCTTTGGAAGCATTCCTGGACAGAGCCTAGCACATCTCTCTCTGATAAATACCCATTTCTCTATTTTAGTCTCACTCATGTTATGGTAATGATTTATAGACATGTCTCTCTCCCCTGATGAGCACAGGCAGTAAGAACTAAATGTTGCCAGCACCTGTGTTCTGTGTAGGCGGCGCAGGCAGCATTGTGTAAGGAGTGAAGAAACTGCTTACCTTGTTTTGTGCTTTGTGAATATTTTCTGACTACCTGGAGGAGTCCCTTACCTTGGGACTTTATAAGGGAAACAAATAACATGTGTGTTTTGTGGACGACTGAATCCATAGTAAAATGAGAATCGACTACCTATAATGGATACTCTGCTACAATCTTTTATTTCTTTTGTATTAATTGGTAAATATTCCTAGTTGTGTGGGTGAGAATCTAGTCTATGAACCAATCTGGTCCAGTTTGGATTTATCTCTTGCTCAGATTCTGGAGCTCCCATTTTGGAGGGATCCCATATTTTCCTGGCCTTGTGCTTGGCCAACTGACCTGGGAGAATGCAGCGTCTTTGTCTCAGGCCCTTGATCCTCAGCCTCTGCCTAAAAACTTGCTCAAAGTTACTCTTAAGTCTTTTAGAACATACTCCCCAGAGTGCTAATCTATATTATAAAAGGCCAGTGGCCGTAACACCACAATGACCAAACGACTGGTCACCAGGAGGTGCACTGATGGGTCTTTTAGCGCGGCAGGTCTGGGTCTCGCACGATTTCGCACGCTGGGCCTTAAGTCCTCTATAAGATCTGTAAGAAACTGTTCCTCTCTCTGTTTATGTGACTGTGCATTCTTTTCTGTTTTCTGCCATAAGTTGTAAAGGGAAGGATATGACTCAGCATTATTTAATGAGATGCATAATTTCCTGATTTGGGTCAGGAATAAGATATTCTCCCATGAGTAGAATCATGGAATCATGGATGCCATGACAGTTCTGGTTAACACCAGCAGCATAGTGGGGGGTGGGGGGGAATTCAGCATTGAGCAGACATTTAACTGGTTATTGGATGAATCAATGGACAGATGACCCAGTTGCCATTTAGAGCAAAGATTCTTTCATTGACATTTGTGGATGAGCCAGTGAAATTGTACAAATATGAGCAGGTAATAATAGCATTTTCTGAAGCCAGCATCTTAGCATTTACCAGTTGCTCAGAGGGATCCATGTGTGCAAACATGTTGAGAGCCACCTGCCAAGAAGAAGCCGGATTCTGATAAAAGGAAGGAAGAACGGAAAAAGAGAAAAGTTTAAGCTGTCAAGAAAGGACTGCCTTTTTCCCGGGAATCTTCTCAGTTCATCTCAGTAATTAATTGTACTCCTTTCTTGTATAACCTCTCAGCATTTAAGAGCTTAGTGTGTCTGCTTTCCCTTTGTGTAAGGCTCCTTTTCCGATGTAATTGTCTTTGGTTCTTTCACACATGTAGAGGTTATAGGTGCTGCCTGCGTTTTAAACTCCTTGATTCTTTGTTGTTTGTTTAAAATGTGTTTGTATTGATTTTTTTTTTTTTTATTTAGAGAGAGAGAGGAAGGGAGAGGGAGAGAAGATAGAAACATTGATGATAGAGAAACATCGTTTGGCTGCCTCCTGCATGACCCACACTGGGGACCAAGCCCCGACAGGGAATCGAACCATGGGGAATTGAACCACGACCTCCTGGTTCATAAGTCGATGCTCACTCACTGAGCTACACCGGCCGAGCTCAAACTCCTTGATTCTTAATAAACTTATATCTCTGAGTTCTCAATAAATTCCTTCTTGCCATGCTTTAGGAAGTCTTCTGTTTACAATTTCAAGTTTTCTGATGAGAAATGACTTCTAAGGGTTATATCTTTAGTACAGATATCTTTAAGAGATATAATAATTCAGTTTGCCCTGAGCAGACTAGCTTTATTGACCTGACAGGAAACAAAGAACTTGACACTCTTGATTTAAGTGGGAAAGAGCATTGGAACCCGCCCATTCAGAATAATTTAATCCCTCTCTGCCAGCTGCGCTTTTAAGAAAAAAGGTTTTCCATCACCATATATTTGACCCATCTACCCTTTTCTACCTCCACCCCGCTTTCCCTTTGGTAACCACCATACTGTTGTCTGTGTCTATGAGTTTTTGTTTGTCTGGTTTGTTCACTTGTTGCTTTCTTTTTATATCCCATATATGAGTGAGATCATATGGTTCTTGACTTCTTTCATCTGACTTATTTCACTTAGCATGATAGTCTCAAGATCCATGTATGTTTTCACAAATGACAACATTTCATCTTTTCTATGGCTGAGTAGTATTCCATTGTATATGTGTACCAGATCTTTATCTAATCATTCATCGAAGGACACGGGTTGTTTCCATGTCTTGGCCGCTGTGAATAATACATGTTGACAAACATTTGTACTCCTTCACCATTTTTGAAATTTTCCCCAAATACCAAAATGGGGTCATTCATATTCAGAGATTTCTGTCTTTCTGAAATAAAATAAATGTACCCAAGAACATAATTTTTAACTAAAAAAAGAATGAAGGTATTTTCCTTTGCTTTTGTTTTGACACTAAAGACTCCAATTCACATAGCAATAACTTGCTCTGGTTTTGTTTCCTTAGGGCCCTAAAGGCACAGCGGGGATACCTGTATATTCTGTATGTATCTCCTTATTTACGAAAGAAAAACCGATCAACCCACTGGCAAATAAATATGGCCACTCTGCTCATGTTTCTGTTCTTTCTCTCTCTCTTTCTTTATAGCAATGTGATCTGATCCGGTTCGTACGGGAACGCAGTCGTGAGTATCTGTGTGTCAGGGAGCAAGAGCATTCGTGATTGGTGAGGGCACTTAGGTTGAAGGCAGTGTGGGCATGCGTGATTCACTGGTGGGGAAGGCAGACATCCCCTGCAGCAGGCTTGTCCTGTGTGCCTGCTGTGGGAACAGCTCACTTCAAAGGTGGGAGAAAAAGGGGTATAAGTAAATGGCATGCAACATGCCTATGGGGAATAGAGACTAACTCAAGAGATTTGTGAATTAGTGCACACATTCCTATGACAATAATGTACAAAGGCCTGAGAGAACATGGTATTAAAGGGATATGCATGGGAGTTTGGGTTTAGTTGATTAGTGACTCAGTTAATGAAGGCTCCTTAGATGGGGATAATTGAATCCTACTATGGGGAAGTGATGGGGACTGGCAAGACACAGTTTCAGCAAAGGAATGAAGCAGAAGTCAACAAATAGAGGGGCTGTCTTCTTTATGAAAAGGGGGATATAAGGTAGAAAACACGCAGTAACTCATTTCTAAACAATTATCCTAAGGAAATAAAGCAAAACAAGGAAAAAATTATAGGTACAGATGATTGCTGAAATATTCATTAAAGCAAAATAAAGTGTACCCTCCGACTCTGTACACTTATTACATTATTGTGCATCATCTTCTGATAAAATATCAAGCAGATATAGTTTTATGAAGACAGTCAGAATATGAAAAATATTGCCATTATAGAGCAGAAAATTAAATTGGATCCTCATTATGTCTACATAGAGGTAAATATATATACATAGAAATGAGTACTGGAGAAGAAGGTAGAAAAAGTGTAACAACTTACTGTGTTAGGTGGGTAGAATTTTAGGTGATTAGTCTTTATGTTTGCATTGTGGCTTATAATCATGCTTATACAATCACAATAAAAAATGTAAAATGGGAAAATTGGAGAGACTTTACTGAAGGAGACTGGACGAAAACATAGCCATTGTAAGTGTGTGGCAAGGACAGAACAACAACTAAAACAAATTTAAAATCCCTGTAAGGCCAGATGGGGAAAGGCTTAGTATCACTGTGGATCAGGAGGCAGAGGAGGGGTTGCGAAGGGAAATCAATTGGTAGGAAAACGTGATGACTTGAAACATTTTAGAGGAAGAGGAACGCTGTGTAGGCCCTAAATTGCTAGGAAATGAGGCAGCGGATGAAATGGGGCTGTAATAAAGGAGAGGACCAGGGAAGGAGGCTCAAATGTTGAAGTCACTCAAGTGTGTGTGGTCCTTAGAGTCACGTGGATGGATGAGGTTCCAAAGAATGGAAATCTAGAGACAGAAACAGAACCCCAAGAGATGAACCTGGGATAGGGCCCGAGTCCTGAGCTGGTGGCCAGGACCCTAAACCCCAGAATGGAATAAGCCATCTAGGAGGCTGGGGGGAATGTGGAGAGAGGTGTATGGTTGAGAATAAAAGAGAAGGACCCAAATGATTAGAGTTTTGGAGGGAGAGCCGAAACGAGGATTTTTAGGAAATAAAACATTTAAAAAGAAACACTAAATCAGTGGTTCTCAACCTGTGGGTCGCGACCCCTTTGGCGGTCGAATGACCCTTTCACAGGGGTCGCCTAAGACCATCCTGCATATCAGATATTTACATTACGATTCCTAACAGAAGCAACATTACAGTTATGAAGTAGCAGCAAAAATAATTTTATGGTTGGGTCACAACATGTGGAACTGTATTTAAAGGGCCAGAAGGTTGAGAACCACTGCACTAAAGGAAGTCACCTGGTTTCACCCAGGCCAGTGTGGCTCAGTTGGCTGGGCGTCATCCAGTGCTCCAAGGGGTTGCTAGTTGGATTCCAGGTCAGGGCACATGCCCGGGTTGCAGGCTCGATCCCCAGTGTGAGGCGTGCAGGAGGCAGCCGATGGATGTTTCACTCCCACATTGATGTTTCTCTCTCTCCCTCTCCCTTTCTCTTTCTCTGAAAACCAATAAAACATCCTTTTGTTGGTTTTTAAAAGAGGTCAACTAGTTTCTCCAGTCACCCAGATTCAAACCCAGACGGGTGTGTCTATTTCTAGCGCCTGTGCTTTTAGCCTCATAGCTGGGTTGGAGGTTAACAAATAAAAAAGTTCTCTGTGAAAAACAAAGGGATCTGTCTCAGGCCTGGAGATGCAGAGGAGGCTGTGGGTTATGTGTGCTGTCTGCTGGCAGAGGCTAAAGACAAAGCTGCTGATAGGGTTGATGTGAGAGGAGCATGCGCAGTGGGACGGCAGGATGGGAGGCCAGTGTGTTGTCAGTGCTCATAAACCTTTCATTATATTGGAGTGACTCGTTGCTTCCTAGGAATTGAATTGAGTAAAATGAATATGGAAATTGTCAGGCCTGTGCTTACTTAGAGATTGACTGACGTTCCCCTGCTTCATCTGACAGAGTAATTCACTTAGAGAAACCAGAGCTATTTTGCTCAGGAGAAACCCTTGGGGGCTTTCCCTCTGCTCTCTAGTTACTGAGATTGCTCAAATGCAGGAGCTGTATTTTTTAGTCCAGACAAAATTCACTTGGAAATCCTCACAGTTCTGCAGGAAAATAGAGCTTCCCAAGGTGTTCATCAGGGAAGAAAATAAAACCCCGTATTTTAGCCTTGCCTTGCTGAATGACTCTCAGAAGGCTCTAAGAAGAGATACAAAACAAATTGGATTTTAGCTATCTCGCCATTTGATCAGAGGCCCATCTATCCTGCTTCTAAGACAAGTGATCAGTGTTTCTGATTTCAACCAAAATTCTGCTCAAGTCTGCTGCCGTGACTCCCAAGGAGAAAGGGTTGGGGAGGGTCACACATTAATAAAATTCTGTGTATGGACGTCTCCCTCAATCCTTCAGCCGTGGCTTCCCGTAACTTAAGCATTAGCCTCGTGTGTAATTAGAGTCAAGCCAAATATTAAGCTTTGTCGAAATTTGGTTGTTTTGGGTTAGGTTTAGTATGTGTTCTGAAACCATCATTGACTTCTCTCTCTCTCTCTCTCATTTTTATAGCTTGTTGGAGAGGTGAGTATTCTTATCATACTATGTTTCTCGCTGAAATTATTACTGTGTTCTAACAAGACCAATTTGAAGAAACACTCACCCCCGTGGGATAAAGGACGTCTTTTCTATGCAGACACTTCTGTCTTTTGATTTGGACAATAACCGTCCATGTCATATTTGACCTGGTTGTAAAATAATGACCTCCCCCACCAGATCCAGCCCCTTCACACTGTTGTTCTTTCTAGGTTCTGTCAGAATTTATAACTGAATTTGGTCATGGAGTAGGCCCCGTGTTGCCGAGGGATTTGGTGACAGGGCTCCCTGGCTCACCATATCCTATTGCTCTGTTTGCTGATTGACCCCTGGAAACCGGCTTCTTGGACAGGCAGTGTCTCCTTTCTTCCCTCTGACCCACACTTCTCATCTCACCAGAACCCACCGTGCATCTCCCTGAGCACCCACCACTTGTCAGCCTGACCCTGCCATGAACGGTCTTCCCGGGGCCTAGACTGCAATCGGTGGTGCGTGGCGCCTTAGATCCGTTGGATGACATTGCCACTGAGGCCGGTTAGGTCAACTTCAAGGCCCCTGGTCTCCTACAGGCCTGCTAAAGTAGACCTGCGGGTTGGTGACCTTATCGCAAAGTATGGCACCATACACTTTAATTCTGAAACAAAACAAAACTCTGTACATGTAAGCGCCCTATAAAAGTTTATCAATTAGAATTAAATCTGCCAGGTACCCTGCTAGACAGACCCTAGGAAAGGGAGGCTGTAAAGTCTGCACTTTATGTAGCCAGATATTAATGGTCTATCTTTATGCAACTTCTTCAAGCTAGCAGAGCAGACGCCGTTCCTTCCTTTACGCGTAGGTGCCCCCAGTTCTAGAGCTGTATGTGACACTTGCATTTTCCTAGACCTCGGCGTGAGCCAACCTTACTAGAGTAAAGGGATTGGGAAAGGCTTTTTGATCCAGTGAGATAACTTCATACTTCTGTTTTTCATTTTTTGTAGAAAAGTGTCCAGTATATCCAACAGAGCTGGTATTTGCCCTGGACCAGTCCCATGGTATCACAGAACAGAGATTTAATGAAATGAGGGATGTGATCATTTCTATTGTCAATGACCTTAACATCAGGGAAAACAATTGCCCTGTAGGAGCAAGAGTTGTTGTGGTTTCCTATGACTCAGGCACCAGCTATCTCATCCGTTGGTCCGACTACCATACCAAGAAACACCTCCTCCAGCTTCTTTCCCAGATAAAATACCAAGTCCCCACAGAAGCCCAAGACATCGGTAATGCGATGAGGTTTGTGGCCCGGAACGTTTTCAAGCGGACGTATGCGGGAGCCAACTTGAGGAGGGTTGCCGTGTTTTTCAGCAATGGAGAAGCATCCAGCAAGTCATCCATCATCACGGCCACCATGGAGCTCAGTGCCCTGGATATCAGTCCAGCAGTCTTTGCTTTTAATGAAAGGGGCTTCCTGGATGAGGCTTTTGGGGTAAGAACTTCTCTTGGCAACTTCATTTTTAAGATCGCGGTACTAGCAGGATGGCAATGGTGGGGAGTAGAGGGAGATCTGTGGCCTCTTGAGTCCCTCTGCAGTTTACACAGCTGTCTGGTTGCCAGGGTCCATCAAATCCAATATCGAACAATAGCCGTCAATAATAATAGCAGCCACATTTGCTCAGTTCTTGAAAGTGTGCCAGGCACTGTCCCTAGAGATGTATGCACATACTCATACGTTGTCACAACCCTCTGAAGTCAATGCAGTGTTATCTCCATTTTAAAATTAGGAAACTGAGGCCCAGAGAGTTTGAGTGACTTCTCCAACTTTGTACAGCTACTACAGGGCTAAACAAGATTTGAACCCAGGTCTGTTTATTGAAAGGGCTGAGAATACGGTGCTCTGCCAGCCTTCTGCCAATCTGATTCTCAATATGTCATCTGTTCCCTGTATCTCATTGAACGGCTGGTCTTAACCTGTCATGGATGAAGTTTAGGGGCTCTTTGACCCCTAATGTGATATGAGACATTTGATGTATATGAACATTTTTCCCAAGAGAGGTTCCTTCCCTTTGGATCCACAGATTCTTATGGGATCAGTGCTTCCCTGCACTTCCCCCCCAAACTAAAAAACTTCTCCATCTACTGTTCTACTATTTTTCAATATGCTCAAATTATCCATGAAATACATGTTTCTGGAACTGTAGGAAGCCCTCATGTCATCCAAGAGTTCCTAAAAGTCTATTTTCATACAAATACTCATATTCCTACTGTAAAAAAATAATGAAGGGAATCAATCTGCTCATAATGCACCCAAGAATTTTTTAGAAATAGGAACCCTGGGAGAGTCACAGTAGATCCTGACAGGAAGGACTTTAAAAAGTCAAAGATTTTTCCTCTAAGAATAATTATTCCCAACATACTAGATAGTGTACTTATTTGTCATGTTATGGTATATGTCCCCCCCCACAAACATGTAAGATGGAGATTTTATCTCATTTGTTTATTTCTGTATCCCCAGCACCGAGAACATTATAGGCATTCAATAAATATTTGCTGAACGAATAAATGAGTGGATGAATGACAAACACAGGTTATACTTCTATGAATAGACTTCCTTGATTTATCAAGGTAGCATTTAATCTTTACATGGGGAACCAATAAGTTCAAATACAAAAATAACACCCAAAGTATCCTATTTTATAACAAGTAGAGAGTAGGAATGTAGTAAATACTTTCAAACCATAAGGCTGGAATGATTATAAATATTTCCAAATGTCCACTTTGCACTTTACAGAAAAATAGAAGGTGTGACTTTCCGAACCCTTTAATTTCCCAATGGAGATGGAGAAAAAAATATAAGTATCTTTGTGGATTGAGGGATACCTTCATCACTACCTGGCAATGATAGCTTTATCTCCTTGTAATAAAAGTCTCTGCCTTGCACAATGCCTCACAAGTAGTAATTGTCTCAAGGAATGATTGAATTAATTAATGCTCCATATTGTCCACTTTAGTGAGTATTAATGCAACAAATGTAATCAAGAAACAAGGAGGTGTACAAACAAGAATTTTGCATAGACTCAATGCCTTCTGTCTACTGCCTTTTAAAGCTGACTTTCAATTGGAATTTGTGATCGGGAAATCCCCTGGACATCTGAAAGATGTGCCTTCTTGTAGATAGTGTGATCAGGGCGGACATAGTTGGGATCCCTCCTTAACGAGGCCAAGGAAAACCTGTGAGTGTAAAATTTCTGCAGGACCCAGTGTCAGAAGCTGATGTGCAGCACATAATCAGTGCATAGTCAGAAGCATGTAAAAATTCAGTGCAGAATTGCAGGCTTGGAAATAAGAGTGAGATTTTACTACCTGACCCAATGCATGAATCTGGTGGTTGTCTTGTGCCAGTTTTCTCAATAGAAAATAGGGATGCTATTACCTGTTCTATATTCTTCTTTGAATTATATTTAGGATAAAGGGGAGTGTGTGTCTGTACGTGTGTGTGTGTGTGTGTGTGTGTGTGTGTGTGTGTGTGTGTTTAAAAATGCATTTAGAGCAAAAGGTTATAAAAAAGTAATGGTAATTGGTTGGGTGTTTTTCAAATTAATCTTTTAAGTGGGTGTATAATGGCTTTCTAATAACTAAAAAAAAAGGTGAGCAAATAAGCATATTCTTTTTTTTTTTCCAATGCAGTTTGACAACACTGGAACATTCCAGGTGATTCCAGCTCCTTCAAGTGGGGACCATGAACCATTAGAAAGACTTCAGCGTTGTACCCTTTGCTATGGTAAGACCAGTGAGAAGAATTTATTGTGCTGAAACACTTAAATGCCCTCTGGATGAGTTATTAAATATGAATGACTTTATCAGAGATTTCTATTTTTTCTTGCAATTTTCGTTTTAAGGTTTCCAGTTTTCCAACACCATATGTCAGGGTTTCAATCTCTGTAATATTTGCAGTTTCCAAAGAAAGTGAAAATTGGTTTAGAAGATTATTCCAATTGATATGGCTTTTCTTGTGGACAGTTTGACAGTTTGTATCAAAAGCCTCTAAAATATTGAAAATATTTTCTGAGTTTGAAATGACTCATACATTTCAAGTATATATGCTACCCACACCTGCTTTTAAAAAGACCTTCCCATTTGTCTGCTAGTTGCTACAGAAATATTGGGACATTGAAAATACCTCATTAAACAAAATAAACTGATGAACAAAATAGACTCAGAGACACTGAAGCATACAACAGACTGATTTAGTTCAGAGAGAAGGTGGGGGAGGGTGTGGGTAAGAGATTAACCAAAGAATTTATATGCGCATTGCATAGCTCATGGTCACAGACAATAGTGAGATGAAAGCCCGAGGGGAGGGGGTGCAGAGTGAAGGGGTCAATAGGGGAAAAAGGAGGACATCTGTAATACTTTCAACAATAAAGATAAATTAAAAATAAATAAGAATAAAGATAATATTTTTAAAAAGAAAGAAAAGCCCTCATTAACTTAAATGATGTGAGATTGAAGAAGTGTTGGTCAAATTATTAATTCTTGGTAATCAGTCACCGAGTCCCTTGAAGATCTCAAACAACAGTCGTGCCAACATTGAATATTGATGAGTCTCTCTATGTATTTTTCAGATAAATGTTTTCCAAATGCTTGCACCAAAGAGGTTATTTTGCCTGAAAATTCTCACATGGATGTAGCCTTCCTCTTAGACAATTCTCAGAATATAGCAAGTGGTGAGTTTAAGGTTATGAAAGACTTGGTGAGCTCAATGCTTGACAACTTCGACATTGCTTCAGACCCTTTAATCGCAGGCTCTGGTGACAGGATTGCCCTCTTGAGCTATTCTCCTTGGGATAGTTCTAGGAGAAAGAAGGGTGCAGTAAAAACAGAGTTTGCATTTACAACTTATAACAGCCAAGTCCTAATGAAGAACCACATCCAGAATTCCCTCCAGCAGCTAAATGGAGAAGCCACCATTGGCCATGCCCTGCTGTGGACCATGGAGAATCTCTTCCCAGGAGCACCCAACCTGAGAAAACATAAGGTCATCTTTGTGGTCTCAGCTGGAGAAAATCATGAGAGAAAAGAATTGCTAAAGAAGATGGCTCTGAGAGCCCAGTGTCAAGGCTATGCCATATTTGTGATTTCCCTGGGCTCTCCACATGAGGACAACATGGAAGAGTTAGCCAGCTACCCACTTGATCACCATCTGATACAGCTTGGGAGAATTCACAAACCAGATCTGGATTATATTGTGAAGTTTTTAAAGCCATTTGTGTACTCCATCCGACGTGAGTATTTCTTTTGTTTTTCCTGTTTGTTTTAACAAATTACTTGGTTAATAGTGTTGATAACATGGTTTTGTATCTACAGCTAACCCAAACATATGTATTAGCCTTTCGGTGAGTTGGAGAGAGGGATAGGACACATGATTATACCCTGTTTATATCTTGGTCATAATGTGGTGAGGCCTCCCTTTTTCATGATACAATGTCTTTTAGCCCAGATCTCAGCACTTTAGAAAGCACAGGGTTACTGGAGGCCTCCTGAGCCACACTCCCTCAACCTAAAGGGATTTTAGCCACTCTCAGATAGCCTCCAGGATGAGCATTTAAATAAAAGTTTTCTCTGCTACCCCAGGTTTATTTCCAACCTTGGCCCTCCCTGGAGACCTGTATGAGGGTGTGAAGACAGCACAGTCCTGTGCTGCTCCCCAAGCGTGTGAGCATACAACACATGGCTGTTGAAATGCAGGTTCTGATTCAGTATGTCCAGGGTGGAGGCTGAGATTCTGCATCTCTAACAGCGTCCCCACTTATGACAATACTCTGGTCCAAGAATGACACTTTGAGGAACAAGGTTCTGGGCCAGTGCACTCCAGTATCACCCCTGGATGGGTGCGAGTTCACAGACTGAGCTGTGAAGGGAGAAATACAGAAACTGAGAGGAAGCATCTAGGAAATGCTAAAGCGATTTGACAACGACACAGCATGCAAGCGCATGAACAGTGGACACTGTCTTATAGTACAAGGTAACCAGAAGTATCAGTCTCCAAAGGATTAGAAATAAAAATGCCTTGTCCTTCACCACAAGTGGTTTGAGAAACACTTTTTCTACAGCAGCGCTTCTCAACAGGATAATTTTGCCCTCAGAGCACATTTGTAAATGTCTGTAGACATGTTTGGTTGTCACAACTGAGGGAGAGGATACTGCTGCTATCTGGTGGGTCGGGGCCAGGGATCTGCTAAACATCCTACAATGCACAGGGCCTTTCCCAAGCCCCGGCAGCAAAGAATGATCCAGCCCCAAAGGACAATAGCACTGAGCTTGAGAAATTGCTCTAGAGCAGCGGTTCTCAACCTTTGGGTCGCGACCCTTTTGGGGGCCGAATGACCCTTTCACAGGGGTCGCCTAAGACCATCGGAAAACACATATATAATTACATATTGTTTTTGTGATTAATCATTATGTTTTAATTATGTTCAATTTGCAACAATGAAAATACATCCTGCATATCAGATATTTACATTACGATTCATCACAGTAGCAAAATTACAGATATGAAGTAGCAACGAAAGTAATTTTATGGTTGGGGGTCACCACAACATGAGGAACTGTATTAAAGGGTCGCAGCATTAGGAAGGTTGAGAACCACTGCTGTAGAGGATCTCAGAGAATTGGAACGGAACCTGTTCTCTCTGGGAATCTGACAGGTTTAGAGTTAGGTTCTACTGAAACCAATGCCACCATCCTAGAATTCCACAGTTGCCCTGGTGTTCGAGGAACGTCCAGCACCACCACAGTGACAGGATCTGGAGAGTTCACTCCTCATTGCAGAGGGCGCCACCTTTCTCCTTTGGCTCACGTTCGATTGAAGAAGCAGATAATTGCCCACTTGGGAATATCATGTTATTTCTCTAACTGAATGCCTTCATCAGAGTATGATACATCATTCTATTACGTAAAACTATAGAAAAATGCTTCCAATTAAATGCTGATACTAACTTTCCTTTTAGAGTGTTTTATTAAATAATAATTAGAAGAGTTCTTTGAGAGTACTGTGTAGCACTCGTGCCATGACTGGTGAAGGCATCCCTAAAACTTCATATTCACAATTTGACCCTAGTGAGTGATTTCTTCACTCAGAGTTACTAATAACCACCTTTTCCCATTGAATATTGTTCTTTATGCCGTCAAGATTGATGATGATGCAGCACTTTTAAAAGACTATAAATAACTCAGAGCTGGTCTTGCTGGGCTCGTGCATGGCCTTACAATTATGTAGCGCTTGCTTTCATTTGACTACCACCAGAGCAACGTAGTTAAGCATCCAGTTCACTGCCTTCCCATAACCACTGGGTTTGTAGGGGTTAAAAGACTCCTCTCCTAATACTTCTGGGAACTTTTTAAAGCCACTGACACCAGTTCTACAGGTTTTAATGCTGGCATGTTTGCTGTTCCCATATGCACAGACAATAACTGCCTTGCAGTTCCGCCTCACTCATAGCAACTGTCAAGTGCAATTGATTAGAAGACGTAGTCTCATTTCAGAGAAATAGAAAAAAAAAGAAGCTCATCTTAGAACCAGAGAAATGTGATTGGTATAAAACCAAAACATTATCTGAGATATTTTCATGGAGTCTTGGACCATTCAATGGTCAAAGGCCTCTTTTCACTAAAAACTATGTGTTTTCCTGAATGAGGGGGGAAACATATACTCCTCAATATTTCATAGCTTGTAGAACAACAATGGGGAGGGCATCAAAGGATTTATTTAGGTCAGTAAGTTAAAACCCTTTCTGGGGTTTCTTTCTTCCTAGAAATCCGTGTTAATTGGTGCAGAAGCACAGAAATAGCATCCTGCAATGAAATACTACATTTTCTGTATTTGATTTGTTAGCAAAGTAAAGAAGCTTTATAGAGTCAGAATAAAATTCCTCTTAGATTATGTGAGCCTGAGCGTATGGAAGTCATGGGTCTCTGCATCTCAATGAACCCTTCAATGAGCAATTTGAGGAAGTCTGTTTTCCCTGACCCTGATCATCCTTTGACTGACACTCTAACATCAAGTTTTGAATGCTATTTCTGGTTGCTACTATATTCTGTTTTCACCCCAGCCAAATTTTGCTGAAATATATTAGTGACATTCATTGTCTCGAGAAGATTCCTGCTGGGATTCTCTTTACCTAGCACACGCAATTTCTTGTTTAAAAATCTAACTATAACTCTGCTCTCTCAATAGGAGGATTCAATCAGTACCCGCCGCCAGGGCTTGAGAATGCCTGTAGACTCATCAATTCACAAGCAGAGGATAATCAAGACAGCAGTCTCTTGTGAGTCAGAAAGCTCTTATATTTACAAGTGACTGTTAATGGACTGACGGGGTGTAACTGGCTGATGGCAGGTTATTAGGGTGAGGAAGCTAATAAGGTCCCTGAAGTAAAGGCTCTTCATGCATCTCATTTTCTGTAGCTGAAGTTCCACATCAAGCCTGCTTCCTGGATTGATGTTCCTATAACATCCTCATGAGCTTTATTACAAGTTTGCCTTTAAAAGCATGGTTTTCTCAGCAATGCCCACATTGAAATTTAGCCCAGAATAGAAACCACAATTGAGCCTCAGTCCACCTCAACCTCTCTGCTCATCTGTCCCACCATGAGCGCTGGGTTCTGGCCACACGGGTCTCTCACCTGCCTTGTGTGAGCTGTTGATCCATCCCCCTGGGCCTCTGGTCATGCTGCCTAGGACCCCATTCCTGCCAGTGAGACCCCCACCCATCTTTCATAGCCCTAACTGAAACTGTCTCCACTTGGAGTCCATCTTTACTTTCAATCAAAATCCTTAATTCCTCCTTGTTTGTACCTTTTTATACATCTGCTGAGACACTTAGTACAGTTTATCCCAATGTCTCACTCACTGAAGTCTGAGCCAGCATGCTTCATGGTTTCATCCTCAACACAAAGCAGAAAAGACCTCACAGTATAGCTGCACATGTAAATAATTTTCCTTAAAATTGTATCCTAAATAAAAATATAAATAATTAGTCTGAATGAAACTTGAACCTCAGACAGAAGAAGTGTGGCCCATTGGGTTGCTCTCTGCTTTTCTCTATACTTCCCTGTGCTTGGATCCCTGAATGCAGTCTTGCAAAAGGTCAAATTTCAGGCCATAATTACTCCATCCTCTCAGAGGCAGTTAAGCAAAGAGCTTCTCAGAACAGATAAGGTCTCTTACAGAAGCAAAATGGCAATATGTAGGTTCCTCAGAATTCATGCAAGTTCATGTTCCTCTAAAATTAGATTTCATTTAGTTGTTAGTTTAGCAAGGAGTGTCCAACACCCAACACCTTCTGAAAGGCAACATAAAATTGATGTCATGTAAAGCAGTGTTTCCCAGCATTAATTAAGTCATAAAGTCATTTAAAGGAAAATCAAGTCTTACAGAACTGACAAATAAAATATTATAATGTTATTTAAACATGTACAAACAAACATAACTCTAGGTGCAAACACCATATGCTTATAGTTCTTATGCAACTATCAGACCATAACAAATTTTTTGCATCAAACCCAAGTAAACTCAATAAGACACAAATTTAAAACACTAATTTAACTGATGAGTCTACGTTGCCAAAATAGAATTCCTGAAAATTAAAAACATATGATACATATTGGCAAAATATGATGCACGCTGCCACAATGATCATTCCTAACTGTGTGTTATGGCATTATTTGGCTTTTACTTGATATGAATGTATTATGTCTGACTTTTTTTCTTTTCTTCATTAACTTTCAAATGTTAAAGTAATACTGGTGGGTGCCAAACCCCAGTATGAAAAACAAATGTAAACATGGACATTGTGATTTCATAATTTATTTACATAAATAAAATAAGAGTAAACTTACATTGAATATGTTTTCTATCATCATCTAAATAAAAAATATTCTCAAATTATCCTAGGGAACTCTTAATCACCTAAGAATAAAAATGTAGAGACTATTTTAAGAAACATAATGTCAATGAGATATGTTTTATATAGTCTTATTCTTCTCAGAGCAGTTCTTGGTAAATTAAATGACTATTTTTTATATTTTCTATGGTGATTGATATGAATGTGAAACACACTATTTGTTTGTTACATATAACCTGTGATTGACCTTCTTGTCATTTATCTAGAACTCTGTGGCAAATCAGACTTGGTTTATTCCAAAGTAGTATTCCATAGGCTATAAGCAGATTGGGGGAAAGAAAGGATAAATGGGAATTTAAAAATTTACCAGTTTATACTTTTTTAAAATAATAAGCATAATGAATCTTCATGGACTATATGATTGAAAAGAATTTAGATTTTTAACACTTTTTTTTCAAGATATAATTAAATAGCTATATTAAATTGTTGTGATATTTTATTTGCATTCCCCAAAGTTTTCTTGATTTACCTAAGACTTTCCATTTTATCTTCCAAATTTACTGCTGTGCCACATGACAGTCCTTCAGAAGAGAATAGCTTCATCAACCAGGAATTAAATGCTGGGGGAGACACATCTTTTATATTGGATGACCATTTGGTTCACATTCTAAACCAAATGTTTATGCCACCAAAATTAATGACTAAGTATGAAGATCAGGATTCTGAAGAAATTGCAAGTCTCACTTCTGGTAAGGAAATGAAAAGTTACAATGGAAATTTATAGATAACTGGTCCTTGTCTTTTAGCAATAATAGAGAATCAAATACATTAAGGCAGGTATCTAAAGCAACATTTTTCCAAGTTCAAAGTGGTAGCTACAACTACTCCTTTTATTGAAAGTAAAGATTTAAATGGTGACAGGCCCTGCTAAGGAAGTTGCTACTATAAACTATAAGTAATTTCCCTGATATTCTTTTTTTCATAATGTTTTTATTGATTTCAGAGAGAGGAAGGGAGAGGGAGAGAGAGATAGAAACATCAATGAGAGATCAGCTGCCTCCTGCATGCCCCCTAACTGGGAATCAAGCCTGCAACCCGGGCATGTGCCCTGACCGGGGATCAAACCCTCAACTTCCCAGTGCAGGAGACAATGCTCAATCAACTGAGCCACACCAACTGGGCTTGTCCCTGACATTCTTTTCAAATTTAAGGTCTTTCTGGATTCCACAACTTAGGTTAGTGCGATGTAGAAGGAGGTAATATAGAGAACAACAAAGCAAAGGGATAAAAATGACTTTAAAAGTTGGCCTGGCTAGTGCCCCAGAATTAGTGATTGCATGACTTTGTATGAGTTATTTTTGAGAGACCTAGAAATGATAAAGCATAAACTCTCCCACTGCCACCTCTATACATTTGAATGGCAAAGCAGCAACACCTTTTGTCAGGATTTAATAATTTAAAATAAATCAGATATATAGGATATTAGTATTTCCACAAAAAAGGACAACATTCTAAATAGACTATTCAGCCATTCCATCTTTGCAACTAGAATCTCCCAAAATGCTCCTTTGACCAGAATGCCAGCATTTAAGGAATTATGTCATAAATATCATGTGTGCTGTTAGAATATTTAAATTTTAAAAAAGGGGTCAATTGCATGCCAATTATTTATGAGGATAAATAATATTTATTTCTTAGTAGCTTCCTTAGATACATTTTCTTTAATTCGGGTTCGACACTAATGTCCCTACCTTGTCCCACTATTTCTGAAGTATAAACATTTGAACTTTACCTTTTAAAAAGTTAAACATTCCGTAAAGGAATACATTTACATAAAAGAAGCTAGAATTAAGAGCAAAAATGCTAATTAATCATTAGTTGAAAAATAAGACTTAAAAAAGAGGTAATGCAGCCTGGCTGGCATGGCTCAGTGGTTGAATGTCAACCTATGAACCAGCAGGTCATGGTTTGATTCCCTGTCAGGGCACATGCCAGGGTTGTGGGCTTGATCCCCAATTTGGGGCATGTAGGAGGCAGCCAATCAATGATTCTCTCTCATCATTGGTGTTTCTCTCTCTCTCCCCCTCACCCTTCCTCTTTGAAATAAATGAAAATAAATAAATAAATAAATATATATATATATATATATATATATATATATATATATATATATATTTTAAAGAGGTAATGCATTAAAACTGAATGTATGTAGTACATGGCTTTAAGGTACTTGAGTGTGTGTATTTTCAGTTAAAAAAATTTTAATGTCATATAGAGATAGCTTAAATAAGAGAATAAAATATTTGTTCTTTTTAAGGGATGTAGTTAATTTGGAGTGTTTATTTTAATGATAAAGGAGTAACAACAGCCTTCAAGGCACAGGAATTTATTATGGTTTAATTTAAAAAGAGGCAAACGAGAGAAGTGGTTTGGGCTGTGTTAAGATAACAAACTGTCATTTGTGAGAATCTTGTTAGAGGTAAGCATTCTAAAGTCCAATAATCCAGAAATGTGAATCTTTTTAGGGAACACATATGTGACTGGCTATTTAAGAAAGGAAAAGAAATTCATCTTTGCAGCCATCCTTAATGAGCATTGTTCAGTGATAATAGGAAGACTTTTCAGATGTCTGGGAATCAAGATACTCATAGTTTAGCATAAGAACCAGTTTGGCTGAAGAAATAATTTTGCATGGTTTTAGTAAGAGAAAATAGAAATGGTCAGTTACCCCGTCTCTGCCCAGTTTCCCCCGGGGTTGAAGTGAGCTAAGAGTTCCGTGAGTATTATGTCAGGTTCTGATAGGCTGGGAACAGTGAGTCTCAGATCTAAGGATAATATACATTTTTTTATCCTTTAAAATAAATCTTAGTTTCAGATCATAAGTGTTGTCTAGGGACTTTGTGCTATTCCTTTAAAAAAAAAATCACCTTTGCCCAGTTGCTAAAATCTACTGAGAACTTCCTGTGTAATGTGCCATCTTCATGGAGAGTACATTGTGGTTCAGATATTTTATTCACTCGTTAAGAGTTGAGCATTGTTACGTTCCAGATGTATTGCACAAATAAAAGGTTGATAATTTTCATAAGCACCTCCAGAGGTTGTGCTTGTTACTCATTTATAATCTGATCCTTTTTTTTTTACTAGGTGTACCGGTTAATAATGCGGATTTTTTCCAATAAGATGGAGTTACACATATGTTGATATATATGCAATTTGATATGTATGCTATTTTGTTATATTGACAACAAGCTTCAAAACTTCATATGTCAAATTTTCTGAAGGTGCTAACATCATAGATATTTTTACACTTAAAAATGTCAAATTTTGTGCCAAAAAAAGAGCATTTGCGGGAAGTTTTAATTTATTACTTTATTTTGAAGAAAAGTGCTGCTGAAAGTTATTGTATACTTCGAGAAGCTTATGGTGAACGTGCTCCATTTCGACATACTTGTGAATGCTGGTTTAAGCGCTTTAAAAGTGATGATTTCGATGTGAAAGACAAAGAATGTCTAGGTCAATTTGAAACACACTTCGATTGTAAAATGACCAGAATGGGCCAGAAGACACGGCAAAGTAATTTTGCTTCATGATGACGCACCATCACACACTTCAAACCCAGTTAAAGACACATTAAAAGATCTTGCCCGGGAAGTATTAACCCACCCGCTGTATTCACCAGACCTTGCTCCTTCAGATGACCACTTGTTCCGATGAATGACACATGCACTTTCTGAGCAGCACTTCAAAATGTATGAAGAAGTGGAAAATTGGTTCTCTGAATTATTTGCCTCAAAACAAGAAAAGTTCTATTGGGACAGTGTCCACAAATTACCTGAAAGATGGGGAAATGTGTAGCTAGCGATGGACAATATTTTGAATAAAGCACTTTTGATGTTTCTCTTGAAATTATCGTGTTTTCTTTGATTATAAAATCCGCATTATTAACTGATACACCTAGTAAATTAAATCTTTATTGTTGGAAGTATTACGTATGTCCCCTTTTTCATCCACCATTGAACCCTTCTAGCCTGTCCCCACCCCAGCCCCAGGCTTTGTCCACCCTAGTGTCTGTGTCCATGGGTTATGCATATATGCATACAAGTTCTTTGATTGATCTTTTCCCATCCACCCACCTCCACCTTCCCTCTGAGATTCCATAATCTGTTCCATGCTTTTGTCTCCAGAATTATTTTGTTCATCAGTTTATTTTGTTCATTAGATTCCACATGTGAGTGAGATCATGTGATACTTGTCTTTCTCTGACTGGCTTATTTTGCTTAGCACAATACTCTCCAGGTCCCTCCATGCTGTCCCAAAGGGTAAGAGAACCTTCTTTTTTACTGCTGCATAGTATTCCATGGTGTAAATCGGATTCTTACGGCTGATGGCTGATCTTTCTGCCCTTGAGCTGAGAGTTTTGAGGGAATGTCAGGAATCACAACCATTTAAGAAATGTATAGAGTTCCTAGAGTTTTGTGGTCTGGCAATGAGTTGTACATTACCCTCTTTTTTTGAAAATATATATTTTATTGATTTTTTACAGAGAGGAAGGGAGAGAGATAGAGAGTTAGAAACATCGATGAGAGAGAAACATAGATCAGCTGCCTCCTGCACACCTCCTACTGGGAATGTGCCTGCAACCAAGGTACATGCCCTTGACCGGAATCGAACCTGGGACCTTTCAGTCCGCAGGCCGACGCTCTATCCACTGAGCCAAACCGGTTTCAGCTACATCACCCTCTTTAATAAGAAACTCAACCACTATCTTTCTGCCTATGCCTCTCTTGCTCTCTGTCTCTTATCTGCTTTGATTTACAAGTTCATCTTCAGTGCCATCATCTTTTCTGAGCAGCTTGAGGACAATCAGTATCAAAATTACCTGGAATGGAAGTCCTTTGTCAGCACAGATATTTAAGCTTCCTCAGAAATACTGCTTCATATGTAGAGGTGTGAGTGGCAAGGGGAAAGCTACAAGCTTTAAATCCACCATAGGTGAGTTTTGTATTTTTTCAGGTTTGAAATCCACTATACCAAGGATTCACAGAGTGCGGGCCCTGAACCACCAACATCAGCGTCACCTGGGAACTCACTAGAAATGCAGATTCTCAGTGCTCATCCCAGACCTACTGACTCAGAAACTCGGGCAGGAGGCCCAGCAATCTGAGTTTTAACAAGCAGCACATGTGATTCTGATACAGGCTACTTTAGTGTGCCACATTTGTTCTGTTCTCAATGGAGCTAAAAGCACTTGGGTATCTAGTATCACAGAACAGAAGGGAGGATTTGTTTCCAAAGGGTTCCAGGTGAACTGGCTTATAATATGATTTTACTTATACAAGGCCACTGAACATCCATCCATCCATCCATCCATCCATCCATCCATCCATCCATCCAAATATCTATCTAATAAAACACTTTTTAAGATCAAAAGATATAGAGATTAGCTGGAGATACTACTGTGCATTTTAATCATGATATCTGCAATATAAAAATTCCTTGGAAAATTCTGCCCCTCCTACTTACTTACCAATGGCATACACTTAGCTCTTTGGAATTATGTAATGATAATTGGATGGTTTAATTCTAGTTAAATTGCAATTGTTGAGCCAGTGGCAAACCTAGCACTTTAATCAAAGATGCTATGTTAACAGTATTTAAAATACATTCAGTCTATTTTCAGGATTAAAGAAGGACAGGATAATTTGTAATGGATGTTAAATACTAATACAAACTCAGCCTTGGGCTTACTCATGGCTTTAAGCAGTCCCAGGCCTTAGGATAACTTCAACTGATGTTCATTTTAATGAATTTCATTGAGAAATTAGAACCAACACTTTCTTCTTCCAATGAGGCTAGAATTGAGCTCAAGGGAATTTGCAGGGCTCTGTTTTACATTTTTTCTAATCTGATTTTGATCTACAAATTAGCTCTTTTTAAAAAGCCGGTATGTCTTTTGACTTTGAACCAATCATAGGGTATTAGAGTAGGAAAGGTATTTAGTGACCATCTCTTGCATATTCCCTGGGGGGCGGGGATTCACCTAGGAGACACATTGCCCTGTCTGGAGAAGGTTTTTGTTGTCACAATTGGAAGGCACTGCTGGCATCTAATTCATCTAATTTTAATTTTAATTCATTAGTTTATATTTTATCCTGAAGATGAAATTAGAGGCCACAGATGCCTCTAAGCATTTTACAAAGCACAGGACAGCCCCTTGCGACAAAGATTTATCCAGAGAAACTGTCAATAGTGAGAGAAACCCCGTTTTTTTTAGAAGAAACTTCACACCCCACAGTGTTGGAAGTAGAAGATTCAATGGAGGGGCTGGTGGTTCCTACACCTTTTATATTTTTTATCTTTTAAATATATTTTATTGATTTTTTACAGAGAGGAAGAGAGAGGGATAGAGAGTTAGAAACATCCATGAGAGAGAAACATCCATCAGCTGCCTCCTGCACACCCCCTACTGGGGATGTGCCCACAACCAAGGTACATGCCCTTGACCAGAATCGAACCTGGGACCCTTCAGTCCACAGGCCGACGCTCTAGCCACTGAGCCAAACTGGTCAGGGCTCCTACACCTTTTAGACACTTCTTCATTACCCTCAGGATTCTGCTAATTTAAAAAACATTATAAAGGTACTGTTTTACTATATAAAATGCTAATACAGAGAGTCTCAAACAATTTAACAAGCTGAGCTGTTTGTAGTGTGGATATATGCTTTGTTTTTTTTCCACAGGCAGATAGGTTTACATAGTTGTAGTCAGATGCATATCCTACTTTTCACATAATCCTGTCATACATTTTACATGTTGCTTCAAGCTTCATGCTGCTTTTTCTGTGTCCTTATGTTACTTTTAATAAATGAGTGAATTTAACTCTTTACCTCTTGTTGAACTTGTTGCTTGCTTCTAATTCTGCTGGCACGTAGTGAACTTGAATGTAGATCTTTACTTCTGCTAAATTGAAATCTGCACTGGAATGAAATGCAACGCATTCTCTTCTAAGTCACACATGGAACATCAGCTGAATGCCCTGCTTTCATAGCCTCAGTAAACATTTCTAAACTAGGAGGTCGGCAATAGAATCATGGACACGTCCAATTTTAATGACATGTTTCATGAACTCTTTAGGAAAGCTCAACCATCTTGAGGCTCTTTTGGGGAATAAACTGAGTTTCCTCTTCATTTTAAACTATGGACTGAGTTTGTTGCATTTACTTTTGCATGGGAATTTATTATATTATGGCTGTGAGTGTGTGTGTGTGTGTGTGTGTGTGTGTGTGTGTGTGTGTGTGTGTATGTTTTGTGAGTCTTAGGATTTTTGCTCTATGGTTCCACTTCAGGAACACTTCTCTGCTTGCTAATTTAAAAATAAGATGTTGATAGGAATATAACTTAAAGTTTTTCATGAAAGTAACATTTTGTCATCTGTCTTATATTTACCTACCTTACTTTAAACAGCAGGTGATTAGCTCTAGGAGAAGGGTGCCTAGAAATCACTACCTTTGCCCCATTTGACCTTGAGCCTCTGAAATTATTGAGCCCTTAATATAGCGAGAAATCATAACCCCGATTTTATTTGTAACAATTGGAGTCACATGGCCATTCCAGAATTGTTACATATTATATGATACAATTCTACTTTAATAGCAAATAAAGTTTTCATTCAGCAAATGGCTATTAAAATCACAGGAATCATGAAAATTAGATTTATCTGGGCTTCTGCAGCTGCCTGAATTCCTGTGGCAAGATAAATGCCAGATTATGTTTTTATTGCCAGACTCCATACTTGGGGAAACCATGAGAGCCTTGGAATGTCCTAAAAAAACTGTCACAAAGATACAGTTCAATTTAGACTCTAAAAATGCATTATTGCACACTTCTTTCGCCCCCAAACACTGCTGTGCCGTCATTTCTTTCCCTTCAACCCCCAATACTCCTGGCATGCTGCTCAGATAATATTGGCTTCATATTTGACATAAAATTCTGAAAACATTATGAGTGTGGATTATGAGTTTATGATTAAATCAAAACTCATAGCTACATTTTATTATCTTATTGTTTGGATTAGATTTTTTTTTGTTTGTTGTTGCTGCTGCTCAGTGATGTGCCATATCTATCTATCTATCTATCTATCTATCTATCTATCTATCTATCTATCTATCTCTCTCTCTCTCTCTCTCTCTCTCTCTCTATCTATCTATCTATCATCTATTTATTTACTTATGACACTCTTTACCCATTTACCTAGGGAATTAAACCTGTAACATTCCCCCCACCTCTGGCAACTACCACATTGTTCTCTGTATCTATGAGCTTGTTGTTTCATTTTGTTTAATTTTAGATTCCACAAAGAAGGAAGATCATACAGTATTTATTCTCTGTCTGACTTATTTCACTTAGCATAATGCCCGCAAGATCCATCCATGTTGTTGCACATGGCAAGATTGCATTCTTTTGTTGTTGTTGTTAATCTTCACCCAAGGATATTTTCCCATTGATTTTTAGAGAGAGTGGAAGGGAGGGGAGAGAGAGAGAGAGAGAGAGAGAGAGAGAGAGAGAGAGAGAGAGACATCGATGTGAGAGAGACGCATCAATTAGGTTGCCTCTCACTCGGGCCCCGACCTGAGCTGAGAATTCAACCTGTAACTGAGGTATGTGCCCAGGACCCTTCAGTCTATGGGCCAACACTCTAACCGTTGAGAAAAACTGGCCAAAGAGGTGGTACAATTTTGTAAAATTTTATTTCATTTTAAAAAATCTGCTTACAAACTCATTCAGAGGCCAGAGCACGGAATAACACCATAAAAACTAAAGTGCCAGATCCAGGTGTTGGGTATACTAGTAAATAACTCCGGGCATGCATCATTTTTTCTGGGTACACTGGTACCTTCTGCAAACTGTTGTTTCAGAGTGTGAAATAGATGGTGAGGGTAAGTCTTGCAGACTTAAGTCCACCTGGAAAATTCTAGGCTGGGAAAGACATTTATTTGAAATCTTTGGGGGAAAGGATGAAATCTATTTTAAGAGTTACTCCTGCTTGTTCAGACGATGGGGAAAGAGGACCTCATACAATAAAAGAGAATCTTACATGTGTCTCTATTTCCCTTTGGCATAAAACCAATGACACGAAGTCAGATACACAGCCTGTGACTGCCTACCTTGCTGCCCCACCTGAGAGCTTGACCCGTGACCTCACCTGACAGGAGGGAGGACAGGCCTGGGATGGGATGTGAAGTGGAGAGGTGTGTCAACCTCTCTGCAGTTAAGCATGAGTAAACACAACAGAATGAGTTTTCTCGTTTCTGAGAGCGTGTGTACACTTGTATGCATGTGTGTAAGTTGTGTTCCACTAATCCCAGTCGACTTTATATATTTTTAATGAAAATTCTGATTTGCAAAATATAGTATCACAGGTAGGATTTGCAGATGATGCTTTCCTATTTGTTTCTCTCTATAGAGTATGTATCTGGAGTACTTATTATAGGACATGCTAGGCAGTGTGCAAGTTTTAATTCTCTCAAAAACATTATAAGATTGTAGCCTATTACTTTTTTTTTTTTTAAGCAGGGGAACAGAGCTAACAAATGGTAGACAAGGCTCAAACTCCAAAGATTCTTCTAATAACCACTGCTCTATAATGTCTAGAGAAGAAATAAATTACAAATTTTATTTAATTCATATAAATTGCCTACTTCTGGAAGAAAACTTTCTCTAGTGGTTTTAATCAGAAGTAACAGCAACTGACTGAGATACTTGTTCTTCAAACCAGGGCCTTTGATCAGATGGTTAATGTTTCCCTTAATGTGTCTGTACTCCTCATATCTGATGACCATTTCTCCAGTTCTTCTGAAGGTGTTACACAGAGTGGGGTTCAATTTCTGCCCCTGCCACTTACAGTCTGTAATTTCTTGGCCAAGTCACTTACCCTCTCCAAGCCTCAGCTTGTTCATCTGTAAAATGGGAAGAATGATAATCCCTTCTTGATAGTGTTGCGTGGAAGATTAAAAGAGAGGAGACATGCATAGAGCTGAGCATAAGATCTGAATTGAACCGAATGCTCAATTAAATACTCAGAAAGTGTAAAAGTAAAAAAGAAAGCATTGTCAACCTCATGAGAAGTCTTACAAAGAAGGTTAACTTGAAAAATATCTACTACAGTTCATATGGACAGAAACATACAACACAGCCTCAGTTGTGTATATACTTACCTATGGAGACCACATGGCTACTTTTGACCCGTGGACAAATTCCAAGGCAGACAGCTGGATACCTCATGCATATCTTGAGATTTCCCACCAATGCCAGGAAAGGCAGCATAGCAAATTAACAGTACACTTAATCCCAATCCAAATGGGTTATGTCCTATAGAGTCTCCCTTCTCCCTAAATTCCCTTTCCACCCCCACTTCTCCCTAAAGTTTCTGCAATGCACCTGGCATTGTGGCTTAAATCTTGGCCACACTTAGACTAATCTCTGGGGCCACTTCCCTGGAAATTCAGCTGTATTCCTCATTCCTTCCAAGCCTTGTCAATAATAAAGTGAGCCAGCCCTTTCTCCTCTGCCATTCTGAGGAAATTATTCAGGCCTGAAGACGGGAATTTGGCTTGGTGACATTTCCAGCAAATACACAGAATTGTTATGAGCTATGGGTATATTTTATTCTTACTTCTGCCAGGTTTCCTTGAAGGAACGTATTTTTGAAGGTCCAGTCTCCCTAAATGAGATGAATTTAGACTCAAAGTAAAATAATCACACCTTACATTTCACTAAATTTTAGAGTTTTCAAGAAATAATCATCTACATTTAGCTTCTTCGATTCTCATGCTAATCCTATAAATAATTTTATAGGTGAAATACCTCGTTAGAGAATAGTTCTGCTGGGTACTTTGGAAAAGGATTGAGATTTTCCTCACATATAAAGAGAGTGTTGGGGCAGTGGGGGGGTGGGGGGGGCACAGTAATATTTCTGGTATGGCGATGTGTGAAAAAGTTTTTCACTAACCTGGTAAGTCAGTCCTTCCAATTCTACCAGAACATTTATGAAATGCTTTTTGATGTGTTTTTATGAAGTGTGTTGATCGGCCATTTTAAAAAAGCTGAAATGCTGTAGTTGGAAAACAGAGATCCTTTTGCAGAGCAGTTAGTGAACAGTCAACGCCAGAATCATAGACTACAAAATGACAGAAAGGTCCGTTTAACTAATCTTCAGAGTTCCCAATACACTGTAGCCAAGAACTCTAGAAATGTTTTTCGTGATAACATTTTAGGGCTAAAGTATATTATCTAAAATTCACAGCAAATAAGAACATAAAATACATGCTTTTCTGCACTCCCAGTTTTATGTTTAGTCATTTAACCATAAGGAACCTACATCTTGATCAAAAATTCAAATAGTTCGAAACTAGGTTCCTGATGGGGACTGAGAGGCCCATAAATTTCAATCATACTTGTGAAATGCAAAACCCTGTTCAATTACTACACATGTATTGATAAAAGAAAAATCTGGTACATAAATGACCAGTTCTTAGCCCTTTGTGAGAAGGAAGAGAACATAGAAACATCTCAAACCAGATGGTCAGTTATCATCTATTAGAAATGCCCAAGATAAAGTAACAGGAACTAGATTTACCTCCCAACTGAAAGAAATTACCAAAAGAAAAAACACACACATGAAAGAGCAGTTTTCAAGATACTGGACATCAGGAAATGAAAGACAGGGATCCCTGAGAGATGGGAAACAAATGAGGTAAGCCCTCTGTTGCTCTAGGATCCTGGTCAGCAAACTGCGGCCCGCGAGCCACATGTGGCTCTTTGGCTCCTTGAGTGTGGCTCTTCCACAAAATACCACATGCAGGTGTGCATGTACAGTGCGATTGAAACTTCGTGGCCCATGTGCAGAAGTTGGTTTTTGGCCTGGGCGAGTCTATTTTGAAGAAGTACTGTCGATATTTGGCTCTGTTGACTAATGCGTTTGCCGACCACTGCTCTAGGTTATTGCCATGAGAGAGTTCCCAGGCCCTGGTGCGGGAAGGCAGAATTCAGGTGGTGCCCGATGTAGACCTTGAGTTAAGGAGACAGAACTGAAAGTCCAGGGAGACCAAGGTGGTAAGAATCCACAGGACAAAATATCAGAGAGGTGAGAACTGCAAGAGAGAGAGAACTCCAGAACTCTGTGGAGGGTCCCCCTCACTTATTCAGCAGAGTACTGATAGCACATATATGTGAGGAGTTGACCTGAGGCTGGGGGATTAGGGAATAGTGCCAGTTGCTTACACGGGGCCAGAAATCATGCCTTTCCCCACCAGTGAAACTGGAAAACTTATGATTCATAGATTCAGAGAAAACTTAGGAAGGTCTTGCTTCAATACGGAGAATAATTAATCTTTCAATTAAGCACCATCCCAGACTCGCATAACAAATCATAACAGAAAGACCCAAAGGACCAAATTGTTTCCAAGTAACTTGACTCCCTCTCAAAACAAAGCACATGAATATTTATAGGAATATAAAAGTATTCCATATCCAAAAGCTATAATTTCACAATGTTTGGCATAAAAAGAAGCAGGAAGACATGACCCATGTTCAAGAGCATAATAATTCAAAACCAAACCAGAATGGACACAAACGTTAGAATTAGCAGACAAAGATATTAAAACAGTTACTACAACTACATCCCGATGTTAAAAAGTTAAGTAGAGACATGGAAGATAAAAAAGAGTAGAATTTTTAGAGATGAAAACTGCAATGTCAAAGAGGAAACAATACGCTCCTGGGATTAATGGCAAATTAGATTTGATAAAAGAAAAAATTAGTGAACTTGAAGATGTAGCAATGGAAATTCTCCAAAATAAAACTCAAGAAGAACAAAGATTTTTTTTTTTTTTTTAATGAAAAGAACATCGCCCTGGCTGGTATGGCTCAGTTGGTTGGAGCATCATTCAGTTCACCAAAAGGTGGCAGGTTCGATTCCTGGTCAGGGCACATACCCAGGTTGTGGGTTCGATCCCCTGTAAGGTCTTATACAGGAAGGCACTAAACATACCTGCATATTTCTTATCTTACATATGAAAATAGCTGGAGGATCAATTAATCCTTTGATAAAGATCTGGGATAGGGTAGCAAATACATTTTTTTTTCATGTGACAATACCTTTTGAATGGTAATGGCTCTGCATGCACAGTGTGAAGACATAATTGGAACATGAACCTTGTAACAAGTACTGTACTTGATTAGTGGTGTCTGCCATGGGTGTGGGAGTGAAGCACGGCAACACCCCATCCCATGCATTGATCTTCCTTGGCTAGGAGTTCTGAATGGATCCTTAGACTAAAAAGAGTGACCTCAGTTATTCTGTTGCAGGACATGGGAACCACGGAAGAAAAGAAGAACCCAGTCTTAATGGCAAACCTGGAGATGCCTCTCTTAAAGAATATTACATGGATGTTGCTTTCCTCATCGATGCGTCCCGTAGAGTCGGACATGATGAGTTTGAGGAAGTGAAAGCCTTCATAACCTCAGTGCTTGATTACTTTCACATTGCTCCAGACCCACTGACTTCCACCTTAGGGGACAGAGTGGCAGTCCTGAGCTACTCTCCGCCAGGCTATATGCCCAACACTGAAGAATGCCCTGTCTACCTGGAATTTGATCTAGTTACTTACAGTAGTATATACCAAATGAAACGGCATCTCCAAGACTCTCTCCAACAGCTCAATGGAAATGTTTTTATTGGTCACGCCCTACAGTGGACAATTGACAATGTCTTTGAGGGAATCCCCTACCCAAGGAAAAACAAAGTTATCTTTGTTATATCTGCTGGAGAAACCAACCCCTTAGATAAGGAAGTCTTAAGAAATGTATCTCTGAGAGCCAAGTGTCAGGGCTACACCATATTTGTGTTTTCATTTGGTCCAATATACAATGACAAGGAATTAGAAGAGCTAGCCAGCTACCCACTGGATCATCACTTAGTCCAGCTTGGCCGAACCCACAAACCAGATCTGCACTATATCATCAAGTTTGTCAAGCCATTTGTCTATTCCATCAGACGTAAGTTATTGAACCTTTTCTTCTATTGCTTCTTTTTTTACATTTTATTTATTTTTAATTGAATTCATTGGGTTGACATTGGTTAATAATTTTATATAGGTTTTAGGTGTGTAATTCTATGATACATCATCTGTATATTGTATTGTGTGGTCACTACCTAAGTCGAGTCTTTTTCCTTTACCATTTTACCCTCTTTCTTAAGTCTCTCCCAACCCCGCTTTTCCTCTGGTAATTACCATATTGTTGTCTGTCTATGAGATTGTCTTCTTTGTTTGTTTAATTTCCTTTACTTTTTCACCCAGCCCCTGAACCCCCGGCCCTCTGACAGCTATTAATCTGTTCTCTGTATCTATGAATCTGTTTCTATTCTGTTTGTTAGTTTATTTTTTTCCCCATTAGTTTCCACACATAAGTGAAATCAAATAGTATTTGTCTTTCTCTGACTGGCTTATTTCACTTAGCATAATACTCACCAGGTCTATCCATGCTGTTGCAAAAGGTAAGATTTCATTCTTTTTTAAGGCTGAGTAGTATCCCACCGTGTAAATGTGCCACAGCTTTTTTATCCACTCATCTACTGAGGGGCACTTGGGCTGCTTCCTTTTATTGCTTTTGTAATACATCTGATACCTCTGTGTACAATCCACCAGGTGACTTAGTAACCCGATCCTCACTGCAGTGACGAGTGGTAGAGTCTAAGACATGCGTAGGAGGCAGTGAGAAAACCACGAAGAAAAATCTCAGGACTTACTGATATTGAACTTTACTGTTATACTGTCATATGGGGGTTTGTCAGAAAACCCCCATATGGGTAAAAAGTGTCTTTGAACCCTGACCTGTGAATGTTTACTATGTACTAAGTTCTTTTAATGAATTGTATCCTTAGCACAGTCCTCAAAGAAAAGCATCAGTATCCCCATTTTACAACTGAGAAAATTAAGGTTCAGAGACATTAAATAAATTTCTCAAAAGCTCACAGTTAGTAGTTGGCAAATTCTAGACTGAACTCCATGCAGTCTGACTCCAGGAGTGTCCATGAAACTATACTTCAATTCCTAAACCCTTAACAAGAGGCACGGCTGTAATAAATAATATCCCACCACCACCACCACCACCTTCTCCTGCCCAAAGGCTTCTATTTATCAGCTCATGATAAATTACCTTTGGTTCTGACTTGAATTTGTATGAACCCTGGGCAGAGAACTCTTCCAGGGCCTCTGCCCCAGAGAGCTGGCCCGGGCGTAGCCAGGCAGGAGAGTTAAGGGTGTCTCTTCACAATGAGGCTTTGTGAGTGGCTGCCCCAGTCTCACGTGTTGTCATTTTAGACATGGGGATAGCAGCACACCTAAGAGCTTGTAGCAGCAAGCAAGTCCTGGCCTGTGCTGGGGATTTGGAGTGGGTCAGAGGCCACGTCGAATGGCTGTCCGCAGCTTCTGCAAGGTGACCAGGGAATCTCAGGGTTGCAGATTTTCTGGCACTCACAAAGCCCCACAAATCTTGGAACTCAAGATTTATATTTAGTAGCAGACTTATCACTTGCAAAAGATGGTGCCTTCTTCCAACCCCAAGATAAATAGGCCAGGCAATTTCAGTCGTGAATGGTGTCTTCTAGAAAGATCCTCCTTTTCTAGGGAGAGAAACAGATGATAGAAGAGATTAAGAGTTGTCCTTGAAGTATATCACCAGCCTGTGACATACAGAGCATGAGAATTTTTGACTCAATCACGGCTGTATCTTATTGACTTTGCCAGCGGCATATTGCAATGTCAGAGAGCGCCCACTTCGCTGAGGCCTTTATCAAATTAATTTGCTCTTGAAAACACGTCTAACCACAGGAGAAGATAAACTGGCTTTGGGTGCTGCTCAGAATGCAGAAGGGTAAAATGTAGATTAACAAGCCCACTCTCTCTCCAGGTGCCATCAACAGCTATCCTCCTGCAGATCTGAGCCCCAAGTGTGTTAACATCACCTCTCCCAACCCAGAGAACTCGGGCATTGAAAACATTCTACAGTGAGTTGGCAAATTCACAGTTTGGGTAATACGGCAGCTAGAAACAGTCCTTAAGAGAATAATTTGAAATGAATGGAGTTTTAGTGTTTTGGGTACAAGAAGTTTGTTTGTGAGATATGTATATGCTTGTGTGTGTGTGTGTGTGTGTGTGTGTGTGTGTGTGTGTGTGTGTGAGAGAGAGAGAGAGAGAGAGAGAGAGAGAGAGAGAGAGAGAGAGAGAGAAATAGCCCCAGTCTGTGATGACAGCACAGATAAGGCATTACTAAAAGATCAAAGGGGACCCACATTAGCAAGAACCATGTTTCTTTTGTTTTTACAGAAAAAAAGGACCTTACAATACCTTATTAGTAACTCTACAACCCCCCCCCCCTACTATTGGGTACTGCAGAAAACTTATAATATCAAAGGTTAGATGTAACCATCTTAGAGCAGCAGAAAAAGATGAAAAAGAAAAACATTTGCCGTTTAGTAAACCGAGCCCATATGAAGATTGGCAGAAAGAGTCTTTTAAGTTTGATTTTGTAAAGTACAATCCTTAAGTACTCAATAAAAATTCAGTGATGAAAATAATATTGGTCTGGAGTCCTCCAACACTGATGCAAATGTCTAATTTCCTTTCAGAATATTAAAAAATCACCCTTCAGTCAAATTCCTTCCACCAACTGCATTTGGACCATTCCAATCGCATGCATAACATTGATTTCTGTTGTATTTATCTGGCTGTATTGACATTTAATCCTGCAAGGGACTTGGCTAACGTATTTTTCCTCTCTTTTCTCTGTCACTTCAGCTTTATTCCTGAGGTGTATGAAATAAAGGCAGAGAACAGTAAGCCGGATGATGAATTTGGCTCCCAGGAGCAGCATGTCTTTGTATCAGGGAGCAGTGATGGGAATGGTTCTGGGATCACTACTGATCTGATCCAGAAGTTATATGCACTCTTTTCAGCTGGGGAACTGATGATGAAAGACAAGAAAGAGGCACATTCAGAAGAAATTACAACACAGGCAAATGATAAACAACGAGATAAAAAAGGTAACCTTGAATACAATAGACTTGAAGACCCTGGAGCATCTTCTTTGTTTGGGTTTTTTCCTGGTGAAAGATGAGCAATGAGAACTCATTGACAGGGGAGATGACAGGATGGAGGGACTTATCCTCTAGGGCTAAAAGGGGTCCCCAAAGTAAGGGGCCAGGGAGATAAAGCTCCAGAAAGGCAAAAAGGGAATCGGTGGTGTTGACAAAACCAGAACTAAAATAGGTATAAATGCTTGGGGTGGGGGGTGGGGGAGGCGGTCAGGGGGTGGAGAGGAGACATGAAAGGAGCAAGATCAAGGTCCTCAGGTCCTGAGTAAGCAGGAGAATCCTGTACCCTTGTGCATGATGGAGGTGGAGAGTGTTACAGAAAACCGGAGGAGAACCAGCAATGCTTAGAAAGATGGAGTTACATTTAACATTATTATTATTATTATTATTATTATTATTATTATTATTATTACGTGCGGGCCCAGAGGAAAATGTCTCTCAAATTCTGGGCAAGTCACACAATAAGTTTCCTGTATTTATACCATTTTACCCTCTTTGTCTCCCAAATACGGGGTTTTCTGGTCCCCTTTGCAAGTTCTTAAAGAGCCCCTATGTGCTGGGGCTTTGAGACCTCAACCAAAGGCTTGGCCTGGTGCCAGCATTGATAACTTCGTCTGGGGAAGGTTTAATGGCCTTTCTGAAATGGGAGTAGTCTTATTTTCCTTATTAATTAAGCAAGCATGTACAGAAGCCAAATAGCAGGGTTAAACTTTCAAACAGCAGTTTTTATGTAAGATGGATGCTTCAAGAGGAACTGTGCAACTAGCCTCAGGGTCTGCCTTCTACCTTAGCAACCAGGGCTTCCCTGGTCTGAGATGCAGGCTCCTAGCTGAGTGGCATCTGCAGAGAACAGGCTGCTGTGCTTCTGAGGCCTCTGTGGTGGCTGAGGGCAGCTTCTTGGGCTGAGTGGGGAGACGGCGATGGACCCACAGCTAAAGAGAAATAGGGGATGGAGAATAGGCAGCTGTCGTAGGCGCCAGGGCAGCTACTCTCAAGCTTCGCTGTGTGCCAAAATTAGGTGGGAAGTTTTCTTAAAATAATGATTCCTGTGTATCTACTAAAGCTGAAAATATGCATATCCTGTGACCCTGCAATTATACTCCAATGTGTATACCCAACCTAAAAATATATACTCGCCAAAATGTATGTACTATAATGTTCATAACAGCACTATGTGTAGTAGCCCCAAAGTGGCAACAAAAACACCCAACAGCAGATATGATAAATAAATTTTGGTTTAGTTATGTAATAAAATACTGTGTATGTATGCAATATGTATATAAAACACTATATATATATATATACTTTATACATATATAGTATATTAGATGTGGGTATAACTGTAGATATAGAAAAAATCAGTAAAATGATGAAAAATAGAGATGAGGAGAGAATAAATATGAAAAATATAGACGGAAATGGGAGAGAAGATAAGATGAAAGGAAAGGAAAATCAAATGTAAATGTGATGAAATACCTGGCTCCAGTCTAGATGGACTAAACCCACTTTAGTCTTAAAATAGAGCAAGCCCATGCTGCCTATTTCTCCCACGGATTAACTATTCCTGAAAACTCTGAACAAAACACAAAAGCAACTGCCTGAGAACTCTGCAAAGTGAACAAAAGCAGATACATTGTGAAGGGGCAGGAGTTTCCTGCTTTCTTTTCTCTTTTCTTCTGGGGCTTTGTGCTAAGGATGGGCCCCAGCAAAACTCAGTAGTGACCCCATTTCTCTTGGCAGAAGAACTAGGAATAGGGGCCCCTGTTTGTCAAAGATGGTGGAAGAAATTCCCATATTTTCCCTCTTTCCTCTCATGGTTTTGCTTTGAAGGTGGACACAATTTGGAGCTGAGTGAAAGGCCAGACAGCTAAAATGAAAGAGAAACCCTGTCTTTCTGGCCAGAGGAACCAGGAAGAGAGGTCCTATTGGTCAGCAGGTGGGGGTAACCTCAGAGAGAAGAGAACTTGAGAAGAGGATCCTCTAATTCTAATTATGGGAACTGCACAAGTCCCAGACTCTCCCCAGAGTTGGGGAAGACCCAAAAGAGGATAGCGAAGGCTTTGGGCAGTAAACTGAGATTGAAACCACTGCCCACAGAAGTGACACAGCACCTGCATTCTGAACCTACCTGGTTGATAGCCTGCCGCAAAAAAAATTTGTTTTTAATTCTACAGAGAATTATAATAGGACTTGGAGTCTATACAACACAATATTCAAAATGTTCAGAATAGAATCCAAAATTATGTGACATACAGTGAACCAGGAAATGTGAACTATTTTCAACAGAAAAGACAATCAACAGATGCCAACTCAAAGCTGACTCAGATGTTGCAATTATCAAAAAGACATTCATGCAGCTATTTAACTATCCTCCGTGAGAGAAAACAAACAACTTGAATTGAAGAGAAAGATAGACATCATCAGCAGAGAAATAGAGATAACAATGAAGAACCAAAAGGAAATTTTAGAATTAAAAGAATATATATACAATATCTGCAATTTAAAAGTTTACTGATGGGTTCAATAGCAGAGTAAAAACGACAGAGAAAGAGTCATGAACTTAAAGATAGACTACTTACATAATCCAAAGAGAAGAGATGTTTTTTAAAAAGTGAACAGAGCCTCAGAAACTTGTGGAACACCATCAAAAGGTCTAACGTGTTTCATTGACATTCCAGTAGGAAAGTAGAAAGTTAGATTTGTTCAGGAAAAATATATATATTTGAGGAAATAATGGCCAAACACTTACTGAAGTGGTAAAATACATAGCTTTACAGATTTGAAAATTCCTCTCAGACACATTATAGATTGCTGAAAGCAAAAGGTAAAGAAAACTACTGAAGTGTCTAGAGAAAAACTACATATATCAAAAGAAGGGAACAACTATTCAAATGACTGTATATTTATCATTTAAAATCATCAAGACTAGAAGACAGTGAAACAACATATTTTTTCTTTAGTGTTGAAAGAAACGACCTATGAACACAGACTTTTATATACAGTGGAAATAGTCCTTTGGAATGAAGGCAAGTGAAGACATTCTCAGATAAAAGAAAATTAAGAGAATGTGTTGCCAACAGACATATATTCTAAAGGAGAATTATGATGGACAACCAGGGACTGGATTGAGGGAGGTCAATGACTGGTGACTGAAAGGGCGAGAGAACTGAGGAAGGTACTCAAAGTGCATCCCTTTCAAGTACTTTAACTCATCATGAAAAGATATTTAGATGTTAACTTTAAAATATGGAAGTCAAGAGTACATGACTTTTTCCCTTTGAGGTGGGTACATAAGGAAGAGTGTTTAAAACTGCAGATGGGAGCATCTCTAAGATGCTGTCATGGGCCAGGTTCCCTGGCGCTGACCCTGAGGTGAGGATTCATGTGCCTGTGACTTACTGAGGAGACGCTCACGTGAAACCAGGAAAGGAATGGAGGAAGCAGGACAGGAGAGGAACGGGAGCCAAACAGGGTATTATCTGGGGCGAAGTGCCATAGAGGACAGCCCTCGGTCGCTCCTCTCAGCACTAGGGCATTGAGTCTCACTGAAGAATCATTCTGCCCCAAGGCAAGGAAGTTGGGTTTTTTTCACTTATAGGTCTTTGATTGGTCAAGGGCTGCCCAAGGGAGAGATGAACACTCCCAGGTACTCATGCAGCAGGTGGTTAAAGCTGCTCCAGTGGCTGCAGGGCAGCCCTGCCAAGAGTAATAGGTGTTGATGCCTGAAGCAAAAGCTCACATGGGGGAGAGGGTGGAGGGGATGGTCAAGGAGGGAAGAGGAATAAGAGGAGAAGGAATGTTGTCAAGAAATTAATGTTACAAAGAGATCAGAGGGTTTCTGGGCAGAGCCCTGACATTGTCTACTACACATTCCTTCTAGCTTTGATTCAATGATACCAGCCACTGAATGTGCTAAGCATGGAATTTCAGATCATGAATATACCAGTGTTTTCCCAGAAGAAGTATATCTATAATAGTTGTATTTATATAATGCTCATTTGCATCTATTATTACAATAAAAGCCCTGAATTGAGCTTTTATTTTTACTACTGAAAATGGCAAAAACCATGTGTGTTTATTTTATATGTGGTGTATAAAGCAATAGTCTCTAGAGATAACATTTTAAACAAATCTAAGAGCAATCATATTTTTATGTTTTGCAGATGGTGAGGACACACGATGATCACAGCAGAAAAGAAGTTAGCTTCATTGGCATGTGTAACTCCCTGTGGCTCTAGCCAGAAAGCATACATAAATTTTCTATTAAAGGTGGAGGGGTAAGTTGCAGGAATTTTTCAGTTTTTACAACTGGCTAATAATATACTGAATTTGTTCTGTTCAAATCTGCGGGAAAGACTTTTCTGAGTGAAGACATCAGTGAGCGGAACTGAGAAACGGGGGATGATTTAATTTCTCCTGCGAATGATTTAATTTCTCCTGAGAACTGAGACAACTGACCTTGAAGAGTCAATGGAATCTTTTCTTTGCCAACTCTGTAGAGTTCAGGCATCAATTCCGATGATATATCTGCCTAAAGAAGGTTTTTGTCATAATTTTCATCACATCTATATCTCGAATTGGACTCTTGAGTAAAAAGCAGTTAGAATTAGAACTTCGTAGGAATGTCTCCTATTTATGCACAGAACTGGAAACTCATGCCCGTGTCTTCAATTCTGCCATGACCCTAATGTTGCATCTCTTACTGCTTGCCCTGTGAAATCCACCCACCATAGTCAAGGCTTGCTCTTTACCTGGGCATTTGCAAAATAATGGAATTTGTGAGGAAGCAAAAAGAGCGATGAGCTAATTTGCAGAACTGCTGTTTTGTGCTCTGATCATTTGTTTTATGTTTAGCCTGCTTTGTGTGTACTTGATTTTTGCAGCAACAAAACAAAACGTTGGAAAAGCAAGAGTACGCTCTAAGACCAGAGCTGTTCTTGGGAATTACAATGTAGCAAGAGACAAGTTCTGAAATAAAAGCAAAAAATAAAATAAAACAAAAGCAACGCTGACCCGGAAGCTTTTATTTAACTGCAGTCTTACTCAGACAGACACATTGGAACAGGATTAAACACATTTGGAAAATAATACATAAATGTAAAATAAGCCAATAGTGAATTTCTTTTTAAAAAAATCACTTAATTTGGTTAAGGCAACAAGTAATTACCAAGCTAATGAATATATATTGCATATTTAAAAGGCGACTATGTTAGTGGGGTAATACTCTATGCCATTTTGTACTTTTTCCATGTAATTTTCTTTAACATTACTCTTGTTGTTTGAATAATTGAAAAATAATCTAATTATTTATTGGCTGTCTAAAGTTTTAAAGTAATCATTTATTGCTCTCTGCTAAGTTCTAAAGCAAAGGCTACTCATTTAATAAAGTTCTGTGGGGTGTGTGTGTGTGCGCGCGCACGCCCATGAGAAATACATCAGATCTCTAAACCTGAAAGTAACATGGGTTGTCAAGAATGTGAAGCCAGAAGAACTCACTCCCTGCTGATGGTGTAAACTCTTCCACTTTGAACAACATGTGAGCAATGTCTAGTTAGGTTGATGATGTACATACCCTACAACTCACCAATCCCACTGGGATCTACATGCCTATAGAAGCTCTCACAGATGTACACAAGGAACCAAAGGCAAACACATTCACTGAAGTGTTGTGTGTTCTAGTGAAGACTCGAACAAACTCACCTGGAAAGATAAATGTGGTTTGGTTTGGTGGAGAGACACTGGCATAGGAAGTGACAAGGAAACAAAACCTAGCAAGGCCGGTGTGTATATTTGTGCACTGAGGTGAAGTGGGGATGTTGGGAGGGTGTGAGCAGGGCTTATACGGCCAGAATGACTGGAATGGAAATCTAGGGATTAGCGGAAGCTGAGGCCACGGCAAGCATGGTGCGTTGCTGAACACCATTTGTTAAAGCTTTGAAAAAAAAAACCAGCACTTAAAAATAATCTTGAACCATTCCACAATAGCCAGTCTATGGAATGTGGCATGATCTGTAAGCAAAACTGCATGTCCTCAAAAGGGAGCCATGGCACAGGCATGAAGCACACATTTTTCCCAAGGTTCGGTGCAGAAATGATCCGTGACTGTGGTTTCAGGGGACTTGGACAGTGAATGCACTGCAGAACAGCTGGGCAGAATTACAGATGACTAAGGATCCTGGGATATCTCTGGAAAACTTCATCTGTCATTTTACATCTGGTTCCTAAATCTTTAATCTCAGTGTAAGCAGAGGGGTTTGAGCATTTGCATATTCATTGTTGAAAATTTGCATAGCTCCTCCTGGACTCCCTGAGTTGGAACCTCCTTTTACCTCTGACCCAGAACTCTGGAACAGCCATGGGCAAACTACAGCAGGCGGGCCGGATCCGGCCCGTTTGAAATGAATAAAACTAAAAAAAAAAGACCGTACCCTTTCATGTAATGATGTTTACTTTGAATTTATATTAGTTCACACAAACACTCCATCCATGCTTTTGTTCTGGCCCTCCGGTCCAGTTTAAGAACCCATTGTGGCCCTCAAGTCAAAAAGTTTGCCCGGCTCTGGAATGTTCTTTTGACTAAATTTCTTTAGCCTCTCATTGTCCACCTTGACAACCCTAGTGCCTCTCACCGATAGGAGGCCAGGAACGTGCTCAGTAACTACTTATCTTTGTGAAAGAAGGGAAGAATGAGTAAGCCTCTCTTGCTGAGCCTGGCTACTGTCCTGTTGGCCTCCCTCTCTTCTCCCCACACTGACTTTGGGCTCTGTATTGAGAAGTCTTATGACAGCGCATTGTCCTCTACACAGATGTTGCCGATGAGGACAACAGCTGTGCGGAGACCTGGTTCACCAGCCAACTGTTTGCAAATCTCTAACAAGAGACTATGTTAGACTCCAAGATGATGGACTTTATGGGACTAGTCTAGTTAGCGGCATAAATCATCTCTTATCCTCCCAGTTGCTGGCACTTCTGCAAAGTACAAATACGTTTTTTCTTGTATAATAAAATTGATCTACAAGTGCCCCATGTTTCGTGGCTTTGGAGGGCCTCTCTACTCGAAGTGTAGCTGACTGATGGCCCATGAACCAGAGCATCAGCATCACCTGGGGGCCTGTTAGAAATGCAGAATGTCTGGGCTTTCCCCCAAGTCAATTGGATCAGAACCTACATGTTAACATTTCCAGGTGATTCGTGTGTGCATCGAGGTTTGAGAAGGGCTGGCCTATGATTCACTTGCTTGAAGCTCTGCGAGTGAGTAGACACATTTTGCAGGTTTTCGGTTCAAGTGGCGCTGCATATGGAGCATCTACCGTGTAGCATGCATTATGCCAGAGAGAGGGGAGATAAAGATAAATAAAAGGTGATATATCCCTTGAGCTCATGGCCTAGCTGGGAAGACTGACTCAGAAAGAGATCACTCCAATTTACTGTAGCCGTGCTAAGGGGCAGATATGCAGAGAGCACTGTGGGAACATGGACCAGGTCTCCTTCCCCGAGACGCGGGACCCAGAGAAGGTTTCTTCAAGAAAGGGTTCTTCAATCTGAATGAAGATGATTGGCTCCAACTTGGCCAGGCAAAAATTGGGTAAGCGATCCAGCAAAAAAGTCATTGTCTTTTCTGGTTCTTTGTCCTTAAATTAGGTTTTTGTTTAAATCATAAACCTCATTGTGTTCATAGGGAAGGGGGTTAATGGTATGGATCTGTCTTGCTAAGCTGGGCCAGGAGTGATGAGAGAGGAGGAAGAGAGGTTAGTACGGGCCAGCCATACAGGACCTTGTGTGCCATGTTGGAGGTTTAGAGTCTATCCTAGAGGCACCAGAGAAGGAATGTGGTTGGATTTTTATTATGGCTGCCAAGGGAAGAGCAAATTGAAGGGGAGAAAAGCTAATCTAACAGGATAATTGGTGAGCCGGGCAAGAATGGGTGGTGGTGTTGGAGATGAGTGGACATAGAAGGGATATAACTAAAAGGTAAAATGAGCCCTGGCTGGGTGCTCAGTTGGTTGGAGCATCGGCCCATTCACCAAAGAATTGCAGGTTCGATTCCCAGTCAGGGAAAATCCCTAGGTTGCAGCCTAACCTCCCTTTCAGGAAATGTATGGGAGGCAACCAATGGATGTTTCTCTCCTCTCTCTCTGTTTCTCCCTCCCTCTCTTCCTCTTTCTCTTCCTTTCCCTTCCCTTTCCTCTTTCTCTAAAAATCAATAAAAACATATCTTTGGGGGAGGATTTTTTTTAAAAAAAAGTAAAATGAGCAGGACATAATTGATTCGATCGGACAGAGGATAAGGGAGAGGACTGGATACCTAGAATAGTGGTTCTCAAACTTGTGTGCTTAAGAATCTCTTGGCGGATCCCAGCCCCAGATTTCCTGATCCAGCAGGTCTGGTGTGGGGCCTGAGGATGTGCACTTTTAACTGGCTTCCAGCTCATGCCGAGGCTGCTGGTCCTCCGGCCACACGTTGAGAAACCCTGCTCTAGTGCAGCTCAGCGGTTCTCGCTTTGGATGGCTCATTGGGAGCAGCTGAGGAGTTGTTGTTTTTTTAAACTGTTGATGGCTGACCCTGGTCCCCAGGGGTGCTGATTGAATTGGTATGAGGTGCAGCCCGGATGCTGGGCATTTTTAAAGCTCCAGGTGATTTTACTGTGCAGCTGAGTATCAGCCAAATACTACTTATATTAAGAACTCAGGAAAAGGAGCCATGTTGATGTTTCTTAAATTTGTAAAAATTATGCCTTAATATTCTTATTTTCTTGTGGCACCTAAATATTTCATTATATGTGTCAGTAAATGTGTGTAAATATGTTGTCGATCCATTTGGAAGATCATTATGATATTTGATGATTTCTATCTAAAAGGACAGATACTGAAAAGACCAAATAGACACTATTTTTATATCTAAGGCAGGAGGAAAAGGGGGGGGAGGGTGTTGAGTTCTTCCTATGTACCAGATGCTGTGTAATAAGTTCTACATATACATCATTTCACTTAATGCTTACAGCCAAAGGAAGAGTAAGATATCATTGTCTCCACTTTATAAATGAGGGACCCAGGATTCAGAGAAGATCACACAGTCCAAGGCACAACGGGATTTAGATCTGAATTTGTCTGGTTCTTCCAAAGACTGTATTCTTTATGCACCTTCTCATGAGAAGAGGAACTGGCTAGAAGGCAAAGACAAAGTTAGCCAGAATTAGGCTTGAATTCTAGTCCTAATTCTACCCCAAACTAATTGTGCCAATCACAACATCTCTGGGCCTCGATTTTCTGGGGATACAAATTGTATCTAGCGCATTTAATAAAGTAATACTTAGCACAATGCCTGGCATATGGAAGATAAATAATGTGAACTCTTATTATCTTCCTCCTCTTCATCATAATTATAATTAAAATGGAGATGGGATGATTTTCCCTACAATGTCCTCAGTTTATAAATTCTGCGATAAATAATTTGCTACTTCCTTTGATATCTGCAGCTTTTTTCTGAAACCTGTTGACCAGTGACCTCATCTTAAGGATTGGTCTTTACTTAAAATCAGCCACTCCTTCCTGTAACCCCCTAGCTCTGCCTCGTCCCTGGGATGTCCAGCCCGCTGTGGGTTTCATTCATAGCAGTGACAGAGCTGTGATTTGGCGACTCTCAGAGGATCCCCTCAGCGGAACTCTTGGGCTGTGTAACTGTGCTCAGCTCCCTCTGCGGCACCTGACTGAGCCCTCCTGCCAGACCAGCAGCTTTACTGTCCAGTGAACACATTTTCAGTGATAAATGGATCACCCTCCACGGCGTCAGTGCCATGATCTCATTCTGTTATCTGGCATCCTGTAGGCTATCTGTATCCTGTAGGTCCAGGATGCAATTTGGAATCATGGCAAGAGGAAGACTTGTTCTGCCACATACCGGCTATGTGATGCTGGGCTTATGGCTTAACTTCTGGAAGCTCCATTTTTCTCAGCCGTGAAATTGGTTCGGTGAGACTTGGCATGTGTAACGTGCTCATAGAACACGGTGTCTGGCTTGCAGCAGCTACTCAATAAAAGTTAGGGACCATCCCTAATGACTCTGTTTGGGAGGCTGGTGCTAACTCTCAAGGTAATCCAAGCAACAAGGTTGGGTAGCACTTTTTTTTTTAATATATTTTATTGAATTTTTACAGAGAGGAAGGGAGAGAGATAGAGAGTTAGAAACATCGATGAGAGAGAAACATCGATCAGCCGCCTCCTGCACATCTCCTACTAGGGGATGTGCCCGCAACCCAAGTACATGCCCCTGACCGGAATCGAACCTGGGACCCTTCAGTCCGCAAGCCGACGCTCTATCCACTGAGCCAAACCGGCTCTGGCTTGGGTAGCGCTTTTGAGAGGAGGGACCATGGTTCTGTAAGCCTTTGACAGTGGATTTGCCTTCACTGTGATGCTGCTGCCGCTCTTTCAGAGGCGGATGTCGCCACAGCTCTCACTTCAGCATTTCTCCTTGACCCGGGTTGGGATGTGACCTCAGACACCTTCACACTCACAGCTCTTCCATGGCAGTGAGCTGAGTACGTGGTGGGGCAGGATCGATGGCGTTCCCCCAGTGCCTTCCGGTGCCCAGCAGGCTGAGTCAGCCTCCCCTAAACACGAGTGACTGTCTCAGGGCTTCTGCCAGTGTTTGCAACCTGCCTGGTTGGAAGACTTTTCGATGCCCGGAAACAGCCCCTGACCTCAGCATCCAGGTCTCTTGTTTCTTCACTTATCTGAGTGAGAATGATTTCCCACTAAGTAGGGTTCTAACATGCAGCGTGGTTTTACCCCAATGCCGTTGGATGCAACTAACGTAGGACCCAATTTGCTTAGTTTTGACCAGAAATCACTTGGAGCTGATGTTACAGCAATTTTGTGGTTGTGTTTCTCGGGCAAGTGTTTTTTCTCAAAGTGGGGTCCTGGGGCCATTTCCATCAGGATTTCACAGGCCTTATTGAAATGCAGAGTCCCAGGCCCTCCAATCCTACTGAATTAAAATATCTGGCTGTAAACACAGAAGCTGCATTTTCACATGCCCTTTAGGTGATTTTTATGCAGATTGAATTCTAATTTTACAATCTGAATTGCTATAAAAGCATTACTCACTCCAACTTTTAAAAAATCAAATACCATTTGCTTCGTTTCCCCTCCCAGACCCATTTCCCAGAGGTTACCATAAACTTTTACTACTTCTAGTTTGTACCTCTCTATTTCTAAAGAATGTGCTAATACCTCCATTTTTATATCATAATAATTTTAGACACTATCTACTGAATTCCTATAATAACTGATGAATATGTAGCAATTTATTTAGCATAACTATCCATCCTTACCTTCTTAGGTTTTTGTTCAGTCAAGAGGGTTGCTATTTTATGTCTATAGAGAGATTGCTTAGTATTGAGCCATGAAGGGACTATAAATCTTTCTTTTTCAACTTCTGTTTTATCTTGGAGTTTCAGCTCTGTCAAAGAATTGTCAATTTTATTTTCTAAAAGGTCAAACATAGCAAACACTTAGCTTTTCTTTCCCTTGCCTGGGACACGCACTCCCAGAGAACCCCCATTCTTCTGCTCTGTGCAGACTCTCATTCTGCTTTCCTTGTTAGATTGCTTTTGACCTGGTTCCATGTCTTCCTCTTTCTTAGTTCACTTGCTTATTTTGAAAAACCATCCTCCAGTAACTTCCCTAAGAACTAGTGCATCACAGATATAATTTTCGAGTCCTTACACGCCCCCAAATGACTTTATGCTGCCCTCACACTTGGTTGATGGTTTGTAGTGGGTTGAATTGTGTATTCCCAAAACCCATGCCTACCTGGAACCTCAGAATGTGACCTTAGTTGGAAATAGGGTTTTCACAGATACAGTTAAGATGAGGGCATACTAAATTAGACTGGACCCTAACTTCAATGACTAATGTCCTTACACAAAGGCCATTTAAAGACACAGACACAAACAGAAGAAAGAAGGACATGTGAAGACAGAGGAAGAGACTGGAGTGTGGTACCGACAAGCAGGAACACTGGGATTGCTGACAACCGCAGAGACCAGGAAAGGAACATGGAACAGATTCTCTCTCAGAGCCTCTTTAAAAAAAACACAGCCTCCCAACACCTTGATTTTAGACTTCAGGTCTCTGTAACTGTGAGAGAATAAACTTCTGTTGTTTTAAGCTGCCATTTAGTTATGGCAGCCTCAGAAAACTAGTACATGATTTATCTGGGTGTAAAATTCTATGTTGACCTTAGAATTGAGCATCATTTGCTTCCCAATGATGCCAGCACTACTCCATGGTGTTAGAGCTTCCAGTGTTGGTTTGAGGAGTCTACTGCCCCTTTAATTCCCATTTTTTGTATTTTTTGTATGTGAAGTACTCCTCCCACCACAAGCTATTAGGATATTTCTTTATTCCCAGTACGTAAAATTCATAAAGATCTTTCCTAATGTATTTCCTTTTTTTAATTAATTGAGATAGGCACACAGAGAAGTTTTTAATCTGGCAAGTCAAGTCCCTCAATTCTGGGTATTTTTTGTTGTTGTTTTTTTTTCTTTGAAATTTTCCTCTTCTCCATTTGTTGAAAGTTAAAATCTCCCAGATTGGTGTTCCCGAATTTCTTATCCTGTTTCTTATTCTCTGTTTCTCTTTTGTTTTGCTTCCCTGAGATTTTCTCCATGTTGCATTTTTTGTTTCTCTGGGTCTTTCTCATACTGGAAACTCTCCTCAGATGCCCAGTGATGCTTGGCTGTCTATATTTAATTTTACTTTTTAAAAAATTTATTGGGGTGACATTGGTTAATAAAACTATATATGTTTTAAGTGAACAATGAAGAGTGGGGCAGCAAATAGCTGATTGGAAACTCTCTGTGAAAGAGAGGGTCGCCAACCAATTCTGGAGAGAGGAAGAGAGCTTAGGCCCCAACCACTTTGCCTAAAAGATTTCAGTAGCTCCCCCTGTGGCCTCTGTCTCATCCACACCTTTTGTACTTGCTGCTTTAAATCCTAAGCTTTTCTAAAATTCAGATTGTTTCTTTTATTTCTCTTTCAAAAACCAAGTTTGTAGTTTTCTCCACTCTGCTAAGAAAGTCACACTCTTTCTGAGAGATTTTGCTCTCAAAAAAATTTGTGTTAATTCTTATTCAATGGCTGTGTATTCTCTACTTCTCTTTATGTTTGTATGTTGATCTCTCTTTCCTTTTATTTTCTAATGTACAACACACAGCAAATATTTTTTATTATTTTAAAAATTTTTAATTAAATTTATTGGGATGACAGTTAATAAAATTATATTGGTTTCTGGTGTACAATTCCATAACACATCATCTGTGTATTGTATTATGTTCACCACCCCAGAAATATTTCTATTATAACATTTGTTTAGTGAGAACTCTTCAGTTAAACAAGAACACTGACATTGAAATTAGAGAGAGATGAGTGGACCCCAGTTCTGACATTTATTACACAGTGTTTTTGAAACTCAGCTTCCTGTTTTTAAAGAGAGGTGGAAATACCTATCTATGAATAGTCAGGGCTAGTCCATAGAGCCGAGGTTCTCAACCTGAGGGTCGCGACCCCTTTGGCGGTCGAACGACCCTTTCACAGGGGTCACCTAAGACCATCCTGCATATCAGATATTTACATTACGATTCATAACAGTACCAATATTACAGTTATGAAGTAGCAATGAAAATAATTTTATGGTTGGGTCACAACATGAGGAACTGTATTTAAAGGGCCAGAGGGTTGAGAACCACTGCCCTAGAGGTTCATGATTCTCACTTTGGGGATTCCAGTTAACCGGATCACAAGTAGGAAGAAAGCCATGGTGAGTGTAGGCTAATTCCTATAATCCCTCCAGATCCTCAGCATTTTGCCCCAGGGTGTGGAATAAAAGAATGACCATGGGGAGTGATCATTTAATTAATTTAACAAAATCATTTTGTTTCAGAAACTTTCTGATAGAGAACCATCATCAAAGATTAACTCACACACTTACAGTGCAAAGGAGAGAGAGGAAGATGTTGAAAATTGTAAGCTATCTCTTCGTTTGGTCAAAGTGTGACTTTTCTACAAGAATAGGGCTAATAGGAAAGGAGTCTTTTACATAGTTTCCAAAGACAGTTTCTCATTTTTTAAAATCGAACTGTAAAACCCTCAGGAATAAGAAAACAGTAATTCAGAGCCAGAATTCATAAAGATAATAACAAATGTTCATGGCTCAAGAAAAGAGTTCTCACAACATGTTGAATAGTTGTATTTTAAACATTAACAAATGTTCCAAATTTCCACATGGAGGTCCAGACTGCCTGATTTCCTCAAATTTTAGGTACTGCTTAATGAAATATTATTTCCCCAACAGCCTACTGACTCTTATTCATTAAAAGTAGAATATTTGTACTCTGAATGTCATGAAGGCATATTTGGAAACATTTTCATTATTTCTTGCTGCTCAAAATGACATATTTTATTTTTGAACTAATATTTTTCTGATTTTAAAAATAACGTGTCAAACAAAAAATTTCAAATAAACAAGTCACACTAATATCTGGCATTACAGTTAAAGCTTATCTCAATTTGGATGCTCCATGTTCATAAAAAATAATCTGTATCTAGATTTCATAAAATTAAAGTTAAAAAAAAGTAGATTGTAGGAGGGAGCGTGAATAGGTAGAGCACAGAAGATTCATAGGGCAGTGAAAATATTCTATAGGACACCATAATGACGGATATATATTACACATTAGTTCAAACCTATGGAATGTACAGTATCAAGATTGAACCATAAATGTAAACTCTGGATTTTGGGTGATAATGATGTGTCAATGTAGATTTACTGATTATGAAAAATGTGCCACTCTAGAGGGACATGTTGATAATGGGAAATCTCTGTATTCTCCTCTTAATTATGCAGTGAACCTACAACTGCTCCAAAAAATTTTTTTAAGTAGGTTGAAATACCAAGTTGTTCCAAAAATGTAATAGTTTTCTAATACCTATGTTGGGCATAAGTTTTTTTAAATTTAAATATTCAGCCCAGCCAGTGTTGTTCAGTGGTTGAGCATCAACCCATGTACCTGAAGGTCACTGGTTCAATTCCAGGTCAGGGTATATGCCCAGGTTTGGGGTTCCATCCCCAGTAGGGGACGGGCAGGCGGCAGTCAATCGATGTTTCTAGCTCTCTCTCCATCTCTCTTCCTCTCTTTCTAAAATCTTAATAAAAACATTTTTAAAATAAAAAATTAATGTTTATAATTATAGCTGACATACAATATTAGTTGCAGGTGTACAACATTGATTAGACATTTATATGGCGTATGGTGTGATCTCCCCCTCCTCCATCTCTTCCCCCCCCCCCCCCCCCGCCATAAGTCTAGTACTCATCTGACACCATACATAGTTTTTACAATATTATTGACTGTATTCCCAGGCTGTATTATATATCCCCATGACTATTTTTATAACTGGCAATTTGTCCTTCTTAGTCCCTTCCTCTTTTTGATCCATCCTCCAAATTTCCATCTGGCAACCCTCAGTTCTCTGTGTTTATGAGTTTATTTCTGTTTTATTTTGTTTTTAAATTCCTCATACAGGGTGGGGCAAAAGTAGGTTTATAGTTGTTCACATGGAAAATAATACAATAATAAATAATAATCCAAGAATAAACTGTGTTTTGCTTACTCACAACTGTAAACCTACTTTTGCCCCTCCCTGTATAAGAAAAACCATATAGTATTTGTCTTTCTCTGTCTGACTTATTTCACTTAACATAATACTCTCTAGGTTCATACATGTTGTCACAAATGGCAAGATTTCATTCTTTTTTTTTTTTAAATATATTTTATTGATTTTTTACAGAGAGGAAGGGAGAGAGATAGAGAGTTAGAAACATCGATGAGAAACATTGATCAGCTGCCTCCTGCACATCTCCCACTGGGGATGTGCCCGCAACCCAGGTACATGCCCTTGACCGGAATCGAACCTAGGACCCTCGAGTCTGCAGGCCGACGCTCTATCCACTGAGCCAAACCGGTTTCGGCGATTTCATTCTTTTTTATGGCTGCATAACATTCCATTGTACGTATGTACCACATCTTCTTTATCCCTCTATCTACTGGTATTGATGGACACTTAGGTTACTTCCATATCTTGTCTATTGTAAATAAAGCTGCAATGAACATAGGGGTGTATATATTTTTTTGAGTTACTGTTTTTGATTTCTTCATATAAATACCCAGAAGTGGGATTGCTGGATCCAGTTTGCTAATATTTTGTTGAGGACTTTTGCATTTATGTTAATCAGGGATACTGACCCATTATTTTTTTTTGTAGTGTCTTTGTCTGGTTTTGATGTCAGGTTAATGCAGGCCTTATAAAATGAGTTAGGGTGCTTTCTCTTCAATTTTTTGGAATACTTTTAAAAGGATAGCTATGAATTCTTTGAATGTTTGTTAAAATTCACCTGTAAAGCCACCTGGTCTAGGGCTCTGTTTGGAGTTTTTCACTGATTCAGTTGTGTTACCAATTATCAATTTGTCCAAATTTTATGTTTCCTCCTTAGAAGATTGTATGTTTCTAGGAATTTATTCACTTTTTCCTTGTTCAAATTTGTTCAATTTCTTATAATCGTTTGTATTTCTGTGGTGTCAGTTGTCACTTCTCTTTCAGTTCTGATTTTATTTGGGCCCTCTCTCTTTTTTCTTGATGAGTTTAGTTTAAAAGGTTTATTAATTTTATCTTTTTAAAAAATCAGCTCTTGGTTTTATTGATCTTTCGTGTCGCTTTTTAACTCTACTTTGTTTATTTTCACTCCGGTCTTTATTATTTCCTTCCTTCTGCTCGATTTGGGCTTTGTTCTTTTTCTAATCTTTTAGGTGTGAGTAAGATTGTTTATTTGAGATTTTTCTTGTTTCTTGAGGTAGGCCTGCATTGCTGTGAATTTCTGTCTTAGAATTGCTTTGGTCTGTCCCATGGATTTAGAGTCATGTTTTTTTCATTTGTCTCCTTTTGATTATCTCTTGATCTCATTGTTAACCCATTCATTTAGTAGCATGTTACTTAACCTACATGTGTTTGTGTGTTTTTTTAGATTTCAACTTGGAATTGACTTCTAGTTTCATATCATTGTGATCAGAGAAGATGATTTTTATCACTTCAATCTTCTTAAATAAACTTATTGAGACTTGCTTTGTGGCTTTACATGTGGTTTATCTTGGAAAATGTTCCATGTGAACTTAAAAGGAAAGTATATTCTTCTCTTTTTGGATCCTAAAAACATTAATTAAGTCCATCTGGTCTGGTGTGTCATTTAAGGTCACTGTTTTCTTGCTGATTTTCTATCTGAATGATCTATCCATTAAATGTCAATGGGACATTAAAGTCTCTTACTATTACTGTATTGCTGTCACTGCCCCCTTTATGTCTGTCAGTGTTTTCTTTATATCTTTAGGTGCTCCTATGTTGGGTACATAGATGTTTATGAATTACATCCTCTTGTTGGAATGAAATGCCCTTCCTTGTCTCTTGTTACAGCCTTGCTTTAATGTCTATTTTTTTCTGATATAAGTGTGGCTAACCCAGCTATCTTTTTAATTTCTATTTGCGTGAAATATTTCATTCCTTTACTTTTAGTCTCTGTGTGTCATTTGCCAGGCTTATGATCATTTAATTAAAGTTATGTTCCAAGCCAACACTGCCACAGCTTATGGCACACTTGGGGCCTCCTGGTGGTAGTTACTATGCAAGTTGAGAATGGCGGCCACTTGTGCTGTTTGGGGTTTGTGGACCTTGAGGAGATTTTAGGAAAGTCTGCCCTTGATCCAAGGCAGGAGGCTTGTATGGAAAAGCTACTGGAAGTGGCTTGGGTGGGGTGGGGCAGGGCCTTAGGGGATCACCAGAATGCGGCAAACAGTGTTAGCCTGGTTAACTGAGAGCTCAGAGAGCTGTGCCTATTGGCTGGGTGGGGAGGGGGTGGAGCTCAACAAAGGAGCAATGGTGCCCTGACGCTAGTGGATTAGGTTCTTTCCTGTATGTTCCTGGTGCTTTTCAAAATGCTTCCCCTGTACTGGAGCCCAGAGTGGATGAATTTGTGAGGCCAAATTTGTGTGCAGCCCTTCCATTGGTGTGCCTGAGTCTCTAGCAGCCCTCCGTCTTACTCAGATGCAACCCCACTGGTTTTCACAGCCACATGTTATGGGAACTGCTCTTTCTGACACTGGTGTCCCAGGCTGGGAAGCCTGATGGGGACTGGGACCCTTTGCTCCTCAGGGGGCACCTCTGCAGCCGAGATATTCCTCCTAATTCTTAACAGGCATATATAATCAGTGCGGGATCTGCCTGTTTGTCTCTGCCCCTCCTACCAGTCTCATAGTAGCTCTTTTATATCCTTATAGGACTTCTGTTTAGCTAGTCATCAGTTAGATCTCAATGATGATTGTGCTGTAATTTAGTTGTAATTTCGATGTGGTCATGGGAAGAGGCAAGCACAACATTTATCTACTTTGCCACCTTGACCAGAAGCATTATTTTAAATTTAATTAAAATAAAATTTAGCCGAAACCGGTTTGGCTCAGTGGATGGAGCGTCGGCCTGCGGACTGAAGGGTCCCAGGTTCGATTCCGGTCGGGGGCATGTGCCTTGGTTGCGGGCACATCCCCAGTGGGGGGTGTGCAGGAGGCAGCTGATCGATGTTTCTCTCTCGTCGATGTTTCTGGCTCTCTCTCTCTCTCCCTTCCTCTCTGTAAAAAAAAAATCAATAAAATATATTTTAAAAAAAATAAAATTTAAAATTCAGTTCCTCATTCGGACCAGCCACATTTCAAGTGCTCAACAGGCACATGTAGTTAGTGGCTACTATATTGGACAGCACAGACATAGATGGATAGGTACATACATATACACATACATGTAAGGATAGGGATAAAATGTCACATGTGAGCATTTCCCCATATCAACAAATACTATTCAACACATGGCTTTCAGTGATTTCACACTGTATCATTTCCTCTATGGGTATACATGGCATAATATACCTATATACTTATAAAGTTTTGGACGTTGATTTTTACTATTTTTTTCTATATAATAATGTGTACTATTATTTATGATTATTTCCATAGAAATGGTATTAATAAGTTTAAGCTAAGTATTACTAAGTATATTAGTCATAGTTCTCCATAGAAACAGAACCAATACAATTTATATATAAAGAGAGATTTATTTTAAGGACTTGGCTCATGTGATAGTGGAGGCTGGCAAGTCCCAAATCTGCAAGGCAGGTCAGAGAAGAGTTGCTGCAGCTTGAGTCTGAAAGCAGTCTCCCACAGAATTCCCTCTTCGGGAGAGATCAGTTTTTTTTATTTCTAATTAAAAACACTAACTGATTCGATGAGGCCCATTATGTAGAGTAAGCTGCTTTATTTTAAGTCTACAGATCTAATCTCATATAAAAATATTTTCATAGAAACATCTAGAATAATTTTTGACCAACTATCTGGGTCCTGTGGCCTAGCCATGTTGACACAACATTAACCATTAAGATTAACATTAAGTTTTAGGTTCTTAATACATATTGCAAAATCATTTGAAATGATTTACAGTCTCAAGTGAACTATATGAGCTCATCATATCACACCCTAACAAACAATCAATATTATCCTTATTCCTATTTTTTCCAGTTCCATATGCAAAAAACCCCCATAATGTTAATTTACATACTTTTTGGTGACTATGAGGTTAAATATTCTCTTGTATATATATATTGACCATTTATGCTTCTTATTCTGTTAATGGTCTATTCATTGTTTTTGCCCATCTATTCTATGCCAAAAGCAGTAAAGAAATCACAAAGGGAAAAATTGTATTATATTCAATTTCACAAAATTTAATAAAATCTCTATAAAAATAATAAAACAAATGATAGACTGGGGAGTCTATTTAAACAAATATAACATACTTATTTTTGGTATATTAATGTTAAATTTCCACTGTCCTATAAGGTTTTGTGAGGTAGTGAGCTTTCTTGCAGAGAAGCTATTTAAGTCGACAGGCTGACTAATGTCAAGGATGCTCCCAAGTGGGTTCCTAAATTATGATTCTTACATCAAAATGTGAAACTACTCCTATAATGACCCTTCCTCTAACAATTGCCTCCTGTGCAAAGATTCATGTGTAAAACTGTAATTATTTCCTGAAAAATTAATTTAACATGATTCTTTAGCACAAGATCTTTCCAATAATGTAGCCACCCACTGTACTAAGCTCTTTACATATTCGATCCTCATAACAGCCTTATGAGTGGGTACTATGATAATCTCCATTTCAGAGAAGAGAAAACTGAAGTCCAACAAGGCTAAATGATTTACTAGTCAGTCACAGCGTGGTGACACGTTACTGGCATTCACTGATGCATTATTTCCATCCAGTTGGCTAATTATGTGTTTGTTTGTTCTCCAACTCTTTCTCAGAAGGGTCTGGGATGACTTTTACAAGTAAGCATCCAAGAATGATGTTTAAGAGCAAAATTTAACATCATTCAGATGACCCGAGATGAGAACAACGAAGTAAAAGGGAGGGGAGGGACACTTGGTAAGAGCTCAAACTAGACTGGTGCCAACTGCATACCTCAAACTTCAAGGGTGTTTTTCAAGATACAGCGGAATTCAGACCATGTTCCAAGAAGAACCAACACTGAATTTCCTTTCTTGAGAAACAAAGGGCGGACATCCTGGCAAAAACAACCTCAGAGGGACAAAGGCTGGAGGTGTAGGAGAGATGGAACCTTCAAGTGTGAGTGCATTCAGTTCCATGGGTCAGTCCATGCCAAGTTGTCATAGAGGGCAGTCACAGGGAAAGCTAAGCTAACAATTTTGCTTTTGATTGACAGCTCTAACTTCCCATGATGTGATCACTGAAGGGAATCAACTCCAATTCTAGAAAGTTAAGAAATGAAAAACCTCAAATAATTTGTAAAATTCAATAATAAAACACCTATAGAAAAATAGACAAAATGCAATAAAATATGCAATAGAAGAATGAGCATCATCATGCTTAATGATAAGATGCTAGAATTAATGACCTCAGCAAATGCTTGTCAAGCATCAACCAGGTCAACTCTTTACAAATTGCTAGGTATACATTGTGAGAAAAATCAGACAAGTTCTCAGATTTCATGGAGTTTAGAGATGAGTGAGGAAGACAGACATTAGTCATCTAACCACATAAATAAGTCTGAAATTACAACTTGGTACACTGACAAAATAAAATAAGAATGCCTGGTCTAGTTAGGACCTTTAGGGTTGCTAATCCTGGAAGAAGTGATGAATTGAAATCTGAAGAAAAAATGGGAATTAGTAGGGGGAAGTGGAGGAGGTGAGTTGGAGAGAAAGACCAGTGTATGAGAAGACAGGGAAGAGAATGTCTTCTTATTAAAGTCAGAAATGAACAGTAGTGCCTGTTAATCCCAGTATTATCAAACTCCATTCAGAAAATACTGACAAATATAATGGCACAATAAAACAAAACGGGAAAGGAAGAGGCAAAATTATTATTTTGAGATAATATAATTATCTATGTAGAAAACCCAAGAAAACTATAATAAAATTATTATAGTGGAAAGGATGTTCAGCAGGTTGATTGATTACACAGATATACAAAAATCTATAACCTTTTATGTATCAATAATGAGAGGACAGTACTGACAATAACAACAATGTAAAATACTTAGGCATAAACATCTTATCATTAAGCATGATGATGCTCATTTTTCTATTGCATATTCTATTGCATTATGTGTATTTTTCTATGGGTGTTTTATTATTAATAAGAAATGTAGAGAAACTATAAAATTCCCCTGAGCAATATAAAAGAAAGAAAATGCATTCAACATTCTTAAAAGACAGAATATGTAAAGATGTAATTTCTCCCCAAAGTATTACATAATGTAACATGTTGAGGAGGATGGACATAGAAATTGAGAAAACTTTTATAAATTTCATCTGAAAGAATTTTTTAAAATACTATTATCAGTTGATTTGTTTTATCATATATTAAAACATACCATAGAGCCATAGTTGCTTTACCTCAGTAAAAAAAGATATAGGTGAATCAATGAAGTGATACAAAGTTCCAGAAATAGACTCAAATAAATATAGGATTTTAATATACTGAATTCTGTTGTTTGGAGTACAGTACCCATATGGTACTACCCTCTGATCATTGGAGGATAAGTTGACTTTGATCATCCCTATTTGCCTGAAATAGGCTTGGTTTATGCCTTTTGTCTTGGCATAATTATTAATTAGTGCCCTATTTTACTCTCAAAAGTGTTCCCTTTTGGGTGATACATTATATGGTCATGCCAGTAATATGTACTGTTTCTCATTTTTCCCAATTATAAACAACACTTTAATAAATATCCTAGCATCTAAGTCTTTATACAGAATTTTAATGACTCGATCAAAGCATGTGTGCATTTTAAGTCTTTTTGTATATATTGCCTTACCTTCCAGAAAGATTGTACCAATTTACACTCCCACCAGCAAGTATGAGCAGCAACATTTTTCCAAAACCATTCACTTTTAGAAATCTTTGTCTGCTTAAAAAGTGAAATAACATCTCATTGTTTACAAAAACAATTCTGGGTGGATGAGATCAAGAGGAAGGCAGGGGAAGAACCCCCAAAACCCACAGAATTAATGGGAGCTGGAGAACGAGGCTTAGGAATGCATAAGACACAGGCATTTCTGGAGGTGAGGAAGCAGGGACCCCAGAAATGCAGTTAGTATAGAAGGGCATCATTGGGTTGGGTTGGCCCAGGACACCATCACAAAAGCAAAATGGAACCCCAATAGTTTTGGTCTCCATTCTTTTCATAATATTCAAGTTCCAATTGACCTAGTTTGAGCCACATGCTTGAACTCAGGCTAGGAATGGGCAGTGCCCTGATTACAACCACTGAACCCTAGTTAGAGGGAAAGTGGTAACTTCTCAAGGGAAATCAGAGTGTTGTTACCAAGGGGAAATAGATCTAGGGCAGCCAACCCCACAGATGATTATGACAGCTTTTTTCTGTTAGCTATTCATTTCTTTTCTGCAAGCCATCTATTCCTAATCTTTGTCCATTTTTTATCCTGCAGTATTTTTGTTTATTTTGATTTGTTTTTTGTTGACTTGCAAGAGATCTGCAAGTATGTTTTTATCCTTTTATTTGTCAACTAGAGGCCCGGTGCACAAATTCAAGCACGGGTGGGGTCCCTCTGGGTGGCCTGCAGGGATCGGGCTGAAACTGCAGTCCAACACTGCCTGTAGCTCCTACCTACATGCTCCTACCTACATCCTGGCCCCACTGTGCCTCCTGTGGGCTCACGCCCAATCAGTCCTGATCAGGAGAGGCTCACGCTGTTGCAGCATTGCTTGCCAGCCATGAGCCCTGCCTCTGGCGCCCTCCTATGGGGAGTGGCCTGCAGGATTGGGCTGAAACTGGTGCTCTGACATCCCCCAAAGGGTCTCAGGCTGAGGGACCCCACCAGTGCACGATTGGGCTGGGGAGAGAATATGGGAGGGATCCAGGGCGAGTCCGGCCCATCTCATTCAGTCCCAATTGGCTGGACCCCAGCAGCAAACTAAGCTACTGGTCAGAGCATCTGCCCCCTGGTGGTCAGTGCACATCATAGTGACTGGTCGACCAATTGACTGTCTGCCCCCTGGTGATCAGTGGACATCATAGTGAGCGGTTGAGTAGCCTTAGCATATCATTAGCATATTACGCTTTGATTGGTTGTTCGGTTTTTTGGCCGTTCTGTCTATTTGCATATTACCTTTTCATTATATAGGATTTTCATAGCAATCATTTGGTGCCCTAATAGTTTTCAAGGGTTGTTTACAAAGGCATTTCTAAGTATATGTTAAACTATACACTAACCATCTCTATTGTTTTTTAATTAAATATATTGGGATGGCATTAGTTAATAAGATTGTATATGTTTCAAGTGTACAATTCTACAATATGTCATCTGTATATTGCATTGTATGCCTACCACCCAAAGTCAAACCTTCCTTCACCATATAGTTGACCTCCTTTACCATTTACCACCCGACTCCTCTTCCCTCTAGTAAAGACCATACTGTTTTGTGTCAATGAGTTTTTGCTTATTTGTTTTTCTTGTTTGTTCAATTATTTCTTCATACACACACACACACACACACACATATACTAGTGGCCTGGTGCACGGATTCGTGCACATTGAAAGGAAATTAATTAGAAGAAATATTTTAATATCGCTATAAAATGAGCTTTATTCTCATCCCATAATTTTTGACAGATTGAAACACACACATACAATTGGCGCCAGCGAGAGCTTTAATGTATTGTGCATGCATGAGTCAATGTTTATTTTTAAATTGCCAGTGGGCATCATGTACTGGCCAGTTGGTTGGTCAACAGTCAGATGTACGTACATTCAGTCACTTAGCCTTACATACACACACACACACACACACACACACACACACACACACACACACAGTGTAATACTACTTAGCCATAGGAAAGATGAATTATTGCCACTCGTGACAACATGGATGAATTTTGAGGATATTATGCTAAGTGAAATAAGTCAGACTGAAAAAGGTCAACAACCATATACATTTTAAAGCTAAACTCAGTAAGGCTTTACAGAAACACCTAAATATCTCTTCATTTTGTAATTCACAGAAGTTAAAGGCCCCTCTCTGCAGGTTTTACTGTAGTTTGTTGAGCTATAATTAAAACGTAAAACTGTTAAGAAGCTGGCACTTTTTCTTCCCTCTTACTGTAGTAATTGTAACACTAGCTGGCCTTATCATAAGACCACAAAATCACAGTAGTTGAAGGGATGATTTTAATACATGGCTGCAGAGTTCTTTGACATGCTTCTCACTGGAAAGTGAGATCTATGTCCTATGAGCTCAGTTCTGGGCTCTGTGACTATTTGGCCAATAAATTATGGCATAAATAATATTGTGTCAGTTTCTCAGCCCAAACTCTGAAAAAAGTGTCAGCTTCTACAACCTGCCACTTGGGACATTTGCTCTTGGAATCTAGATACTGTGCCTTGAGAAAGGCATGCAGCCCGTGGAGAGTCTAGCGTGGACAGGAACTGGAGGCCTCCATGCCTCAGCCCCAACCGAGCTCTTGGTTGGCACCCAGCAGGCACTTACAAATCCTGTGACTGGCCCATCTTGAAATAGGTCCTCCAGTGTCTCTGTCCCAGCTGATGCCATGTGAAGCAAGGGACAACTGTCTAGTCAGAGCCCTATCCAAATTACTTTTGTGAGTAAAATAAGTGATTGCTGTTATTTTAAGCCTTTGAGTTTGGGAGCGGCCTGTTGCACAGCAATAGATAACTGATAGAGTGTAACACATTAGAAGCTTATTTTTTATGCCTTCTACATGGTGATTTTGAGGCTTTAAGGATGCATGCTTCCTCCATCTTCTGTCTCCATCCCTGCCTTATGGATTCAGTCACTTTTTTAAAAAAAAAATATGTTTTATTGATTTTCTACAGAGAGGAAGGGAGAGAGAGAGAGAGCTAGAAACATCGATGAAAGAGAAACATCGATCAGCTGCCTCCTGCACATCTCCCACTGGGGATGTGCCCGCAACCCAGGTACATGCCCTTGACCGGAATCGAACCTGGGACCCCTCAGTCCGCAGGCCAACGCTCTATCCACCGAGCCAAACCGGTTTCGGCATCAGTCACTTTTTAAGGAAAGAGTAAGGGAGAAAGTTAGTGGGGAAGGAAAATTTCTTTTTAAGCTCTCTGGTCCAGAAATTACCCATCACCTTCACTTGGATTTCTATTGGTCAAAAGTAGGCATATGCCCACACACAGATGCAAAGGAGTCCGGAAATTGTGGTTCTTAGCTTCCTAGTAACAAGTTCACAGTGTGGAAGGTAGAACACTGATCTTTGGTGGAATAACCAGTTGTCTGACACACTCACTTACCAAAGAAATTGAACCTTATTCTTCCTTGGGCAGCAGAGTAAGAAGAGAACCAGTTGTTTCTGTTAGAAGAATCTCATCGTTCACCCTGTGTTAGTCTCCTCCATAGCATATTTCTGGGCAAAATATGTGAAAACATAGAAGCCTAGTTGTGACTTGTGGTCTTTATTTAAAATAAATAGTAAAATCTATGTTTTTCAGGGCTGTGCATTTCTTTTTGGGAAATTAGGTGATTTCCCATTAAAGGATCAAACATAGGAAAGTTAGAGGAGATTACCTAGGAAGACAAGCTGTCTGGGTTGTATGGTTTGTTTGTTTGTTTCAGCTTTTATTTTTCCTCTAGCCCAGTGGTTCTCAACCTTGGCTGCAGATTAGAATCACCTGGGAATCTTTTTAAAATCCTGATTTCTGGGCCTCATCCTCTGGAAATTCTGTTTCTTTGTTACTAATGTTATGGCCTCACCCCATACAGAATTAACAAGATTTGGGCAGGACAGAAGAGTTCGCTACAATTTTAACATTAAGATAGCCTTCCTTACGTATGAATTATCCATTGAATAACTTGTTAGCTAAAGCAAATTAGTGTCCCATATGTATGACATTTATATTACAAATCCTCTGATTTCCCCTAAGGGCTAAGGACCCCGATGATGAGAAAGGTTTGAATGATTAATGTCTCTAATACATTCGCAGCCATCCTAAGCCGTCCCACTTTTCTCACATTCATGGAGCTTTTCACTTTTTTAACATTTGAACTCTTATGTCAAATGAATTCTGAAACACAAATGAACCTTCCCAATCCTAACATTTATAAGGTTTCTCATAATTGACAAATGCCAAATAAATTCCGACTCTTAAATAAAAATTTTACATCCACAGTATTAAGTAGTTATCTTCAAATGCTTTCCCACACTCCTTATAAGCACAGAAGTTTTTGTTTGTTTCTGTTTCACTATAGGAATTTTAGATGTCGATTAACTTCTGAACCTCCCCATGTCTTCATTCACTCCTCTGTCCTGTATGAAATTTTCGATGTTGACTAAGTTCTGAGCCACAACCAAAGGCCTTCAACATTCTTTATACTCGTAGGGTTTTCACCATTGTGATTTCTCTTGTGATAATTCTGACCTTCTCACATTCCTTACATGTATGGGATCTCTCACCAGTGTGACTTTTTTGATATAGAATAAATTCTGTGCTATAAATAAAGGCCACTCCACATTCTCTGCATTAATAGGGATTCTCACCAGTGTAAGCTCTCTGATGTTTAGTATGGTCTGACCCTCATCCCTTATATTTATGTGATTTCTTACCAATATGAACACTCTGACATCAAATAAGATGGTAATCAGAGATAAAGGCTCTCCCACATTCCTTACATTATGGGGTTTCTCACCAGGATGAATTCTTTGATGTAGACTCGGTTGTGAGGCACAACTGTATGCCTTCCCTCATGCCTTACATTCATAGCATCTTTCACTCATATGAATTACTCAATGAAGACTAAGTTGTGTATCACAATGAAAAGCTTGACCACATCCTTACATTTATGAGGTTTCATACTGGTATTAATGCTCTGAAGTTTAGTCATGTCAGAGTCACAGATAAAGGCATGTTTCTTTTTTCCACTAATCTTGCTTTCATGAATTCTCTGAGGCCTAATGAAGTCTGACCTACTATTAAAGGCCTTCCCACATTCTCCACATTTGGAGTCTTTTTCCTTATTATGGCTGCTTTCATGTTGAGTTTGGTGTGATTGGTACCTGCAAGCATCCTTGCATTCACATGATTTCATTCCAGTATGAATTACTGAGGTGCTCTGTGAATTGTGCCCTGAATACTAGTAGAAGTGGACCTTTTTCCAGAGGTTATCACAGCTGATCTGAAATGTCCATTCTGTTGTCTCTCCAAGTAGCATTTGCCTTTACTATTATCTCTGGCCTGGGTGCACTCAGGTGACTACGAGCTTCTGGGCCTCTTGGTCATTTCTAGTTGCAATGATTTAATTTCATCCCTGTCCCCTTTTGGAGATAAATTCTTGATTTCTCTTCTGGACTCGCAATCTGGGCATCATTCTTTTGTCTCCTTCTTTTTAACAATCCAGGGCTCCTGCCCCTGCACCAGTAGGAAATCACATCTGGCTTAGAATCAGAAAGCCCCAGCAAGATACAGTTGCTATAATTCTCCAACATTATATCTCGGTACAAATCCTTCTGAGCAGAGTGCAAGCAGTCCCACTCCTTCTGAGAGACGTAAATGGTCACATCTTTGAACATCAAGCCCTGGGCTTTCTTATTTCCCAAGGAACCTACCCACAGAGAAGAAGGCAGTCTAGCTTCCACCATGGAACCAGAGGCTACTGTGGGTTATATATTTCAAAGCATGGCCGGCTAGTCTCAGAGTAAGAAGTAGCAGGTTATAGACAAGAGATCAGGGGAATAGTAGTTTGGGGCTCAATTCTGCCACCAGCTGCTGTATGACCTTGCACAACCTCCCTGCATCTCTATTACTTTGGGTGGGAAAAGGAAGGGGTTGGACTTGATAAACTTAAAGGTTTTGTGTGTTTTTTAAGTTAATTATCTGTGATTCTGAGCACCACTATAGGAAAAGCTTCACTCTTGGAAACATGGAAATAATACCATAATCTGTACTTCCGATTGCTAGTTAATATTGTCCCCCATTAAATTATCCATTCTTCAAAAAGTTAGAGTGAAAACCATGGATTTTCCACCTTTGCATGATGTTCCCTTAGCAACAATAGCGACAGAAGCTGTTCTGAACCTTAGTAGCGACAAGTAAAGAGACATGTCTTAAAATTCTTTCCCATGGACAGAAAATAACTCCCAGCTTAGGATTCATGAGTTCCGCAGGAAAATGCAAATATATCATTTCCTCCTCACTCCTGAATTTTAACTTGAAGAGATCAGCTAAAAGGTGAGAAGGATATAGTGTGTGTGTGGGAGGGGAGTTCTGCAGGCAAATTCTGTTCCCGAGTTATAACTAAGAGATATTGCTCTGAGGCTCTGCTCTCAGGAAAATGCCGACCAGATAAAACCCAAGCTTATGTCATAGGAGATAAATCTCTGAACCCTGAAAGCATTTGCTGAGTATCCATTCCTTTAGAAAATGTTTTAAAATTTCATTTTATTTTATTCCATCACCATTTATCTGCTCTATGCTCTCTTACATGTAGAAATTTTTTTGTCTTATGCATGGCCATAACTATTTTTTCCCATCACCCCTGCCACTACTGTACAGAGGCATTCTGGATTTTGTCTCCAGAAACTGCAGCCTCGGCAAACTGGAAGAATGCATACATGAATCTCTGCATAGTGTGGGCGGACATGTAACGTGTGTCCATGCGTGTGTATGAATATGTGTAATTCTGCACCATTGATCCCAGAGGATAGATGATTAATCGCAATAAATCTAAAACTCTTCAAGGTTTTGAGAGAAAAGAGTGGGAGAAGAACACGATATCCAAGAACATGCTATCACACATCGACCCAGGCACGCAATGCTTAGCAACAAAGTCCAACACAAGAGACCTTGGAATAGAAATAATATCCAAGATGGAGTTCATTTTGTGAGACTTTTGGGGGGTGGGATGGGAGGGGGGGTACAAATTATTCCTTCAAAGGGCTTTCCTGAAATAAATGAAAAACGAAGCTGTTTACCCATATTTATTCAATAATCTTTCTTACAGAAAAAATTACCGTTTGGAGTAAAGTTAATTACTCTTGCTTCCATAAAAAAAGTCCAGTAAAGTTTTCAATTTATTAACTTCCTTCTTGGTCTTATTCTGATCTATTATTAGAGTATTCAAAGCTGCTAGAAACATAGATTTGTTATTTACACTTTACACCAAAAGACTCAACATTTACACCAAAGGCTGTAGCTAATTTTTCTTAAGGGGAGGACTCAGTCTTCTGAAAATCCTGACTTATTATCCTATACTAGGGGCCTGGTGCACGAAATTCGTGCACTGGGTGTGTGTGTGGGGGTGGGGGAGTGCCCCTCAGCCTAGCCTGCCCCCTCTCATATACTGGGAAGCCCTCAGGCGTTGACCCCCATCACCCTCCAATCGCAGGATCGGCCCCTTGCCCAGGCCTGACGCCTCTGGCCTAGGCGTCCGGCCCGGGCAGCGGGGACCTGCAGTGGCAGCGGGGGGTGCCGCGATCGCGCGGGCTCCGCCCCTGCCCCTGCAGGAAGCCTCTGGCTGAGGTGTCCGGCCCGGGCAGCGGGGACCCACAGTTGCAGCAGCCCCGCGATCGTGGGCTTCGCTTTAGGCCCAGGCAAGGGACCCCTAGCTCCTGGGACTGCCAGCTTCGACCGTGTCCAGCTCCCATCGCTGGCTCCACCCCTACTTCTTGCTATCACTGGCCAGGGTGGAAAAGGTACCTGATTCTCCGATCATGGCTGAGGGGCAGGGCAAAGGCGGCCCCAGGGCCGCCTTTGCCCTGCCCCCCAGCTCTTAGCTCCCCCCTGGGTTTCCGATCACTGTCAGTGGCAGGGGGCTTCTTCCTGCTTTCCCTTTCGCCTCCCTGCATTGTGCCTACATATGCAAATTAACCGCCATCTTGTTGGCAGTTAACTGCCAATCTTAGTTGGCAGTTAATTTGCATATAGCCCTGATTAGCCAATGAAAAGGGTATCATCGTACGCCAATTACCATTTTTCTCTTTTATTAGTATAGATAATAAAAGGGCAATATGCAAATTGACCTTAATGATGGAATGACCAGGAACTATGATGTGCACTGACCACCAGGGGGCAGATGTTCAATGTTGGAGCTGCCCCTTGGTGGTCAGTATGCTCCCACAGGGGGAGCTCCACTCAGCCACAAGCCGGGCTGATGTTTGTGAGCGCAGTGGCCATGGGAGGAGCCTCTCCCACTTCCTCAGCAGTGCTAAGGATGTCCCAGTCTCCCAGAGGGATGTCTGACTGCCAGCTTAGGCCCAATCTCCCAGGAAGCAGGCCTAAGCCAGCAGGTGGACACCCCCTGAGGGTCTCGGACTGTGAGAGGGCACAGGCCAGGCTGCGGGACACCCCCCCCCCCAGTGCACAAATTTTTATGCACCGGCCTCTAGTATTTTTACAACAGAGATTGACTGCTTCTCCGGATGCCTAAATAGGCTTTAGTTCAGGCAGTTTAAATAAGGGGGCCTATTCTGGCTGAAGATGAGTTCAGTGTAGGGCTTCTTCAGAGTAGGGTGTTCACCCCTGGTTCGATGAAAAAACCCAAGGCAATGTTTTAGTAAACCTTACCTGAACTCTTTTTACTATGTGCCTACTAAGAGTCCTTTCAAATTTAACATTGTTCTTTAGATGCCTCTTTACAAAATGCACGGTGAGTGTGATTGTACATGGGGACACAGCTTTCCAATACATAAGCAGTGCTGCCTACATCACGTATTCCAGCTGCTGTCCTACCATTCCCTTAAATAATGGCTCAAAGAAGTGCCCGCAGACTGAGAAATTAGCTTTCTGGCTAGTCAGTATTTTAAGTCCGGAATCTAAAATATATGATTGCTATGAAAGCTTGGATGCATTTTAACTTGAATGCCTTGGAAAATTCAATATTTGAATTTGAAACTAAAATTAAATACTTGAAATCCAACATTCCTGGGTCACTTTACAAAAACACAGTCTGCCTTAGCTTAAACTCATAATTGAAAAGGGATAAGAAACTTCACATGAAGTTTGCCTCCAAAGATTATCATGCTTCTTATGGAGGGATTTCTTCATAGACTTTTGAGGACCTCATAATCATGTCGTAAAACTTAAATAGAAAAAAGTTATTGGTGTTTTCATTTCAAAACTGACAAACTTTGCCCAATGCACTACGATAGATAAATCTACCTCTTTGGGGAAAGAAAATACATATATGTTAAGCCACTCAAAGTATGAGTTTAAATCTTTCTCAAAGCTTTTAGGTAATTTCCAATATGGAGAGACCAGGCTACACATTGAATTATTTTATATGTAATAAAAAAGAACAATTATTGTCAGATAAAGGGAAATCATATTATTACTAGCTTTAGATATATGCTTTTTCTTTTTTTAAAAAAAAATACATTTTTTGCCCTAACTGGTTTGGCTCAGTGAATAGAGCATTGGCCTGCAGACCAAAGGATCACGCGTTAGATTCCGGTCAAGGGCACGTAACTTGGTTGCAGGCTCCTCCCAGCCTGGGCCCTGGTCAGGGCTTCTGCAAGAGGCAACCAATCCATGTGTTTCTGTCACATCGATGTTTTTGCCTTTCCATTCTCTCTTCCACTCTCCCTAAAAATCAATGGAAACATATCCTTGGATGATGATTAACAACAAGTTTTTATTGATTTTTAGAGAGAGAGGAAGGGAGGGGGAGGGGCCAGTATGGGAGCATGCCTGCACACCACCTAAGTTGTGTTTGAATTGGGTAATGTGAGCCTTCATCAGAGCGTGATTTTCTTTTCTGTTGCTGTTCCGCTCTTTCCTGAGTTCACACGCTGACCTAGACACACAGACTCAAAAGGCCTCTCCGGTAAATGTCAGTGTCACTCCTCTCGCTTCCCCTCTCTGCACTCAATCCTTATGCTGACAGCTGCTCTGCCAGTTCCCAGGGGAAGCCAGATATGCCAGAGCGTTCATCTTCTGAGAGCACCTCTCAGCCAGTAAGACATAGCGATTTGTGGGATAAATAACCGAGGCTGTTCTGCACTGTTTCCCAGCATTCCCCTGTGGGACTGAGACCCAGATGTCCACAGGGGTCACTTGCTAGATAACATTCCTTTCATTGGCAGCCTTCCCTTTCCTGTCTCACTTCTTAGAAGTGTTTTCAAGGATCACCTCCCAAATAAGCTACTTGCACATGAATCTTCCTCTCAGGGGTCTGCTTTTGAGTGAGGGTGGGAAAGCACACTAGGAAAATTTTCACACTAGCCCAGAAAAGACAATGAAATCGCGTGCAATCACATTGCAGAGACAGAAACACAGGAAGTTTTGCTATAACCGTTTCTAGACATACATCCCACCACCCTTACCTGTGTCAGATGGCTTGGTTGGTTGTGTATAACCCCCGCATTCACTTCGTGGTTCATTTCCTGACTTTCAATCCTGGCTTCAATAATTAGTAGCTGTGCAACTACGCTTGGGCAGCATGCTTGAGTTTCTGTGCCTGTTCCCTCATCTGTGAAAGATACCTACCCCATGTGGCTGACTAATTGCTGTTGTTGCTGCTACTGCTGCTGCTATTGTATTATTACTTCTCTATTATTTTCCTGAGTCTTTAGACAGTTCATTAGGGCTATCTTGTCCTTTCTTGACTGAAAACAAAAAATTTAAGGGAACGCTTGAGAGCCTCCTCTGGGACCAAGGGGTTAAGGTGATATTCTTGGGAGTGATAACAACATCTATGATGAACAGTTCCCACAAACAAGATAAATCTTGGGGTCAGAGGTCAGATTCACAAAGTCCAGCTGCCCCTCCCTTGCCATCCTTGGAGGATTATGTGTTGGCTTGATTATAGGGACTAGTGGGTTTTCTTATGGAAGATGAAAGATATTTCATACCATGTGGGTTTCATTTGTTTTCTTTGCCTTTTAAGACAGAGTACATACCATTTAGTCTTGAGAAGAGGATTTTGAAAATTTCTGCTAAATCCCAATTACACCCTAATGGCCTATAAGAGTGAATCGATCTCTCACAGAATTGTACCAGAGGAGTAAATCTCACAATGAAAAAATCTGGTCCAATGTCTCCAGCTTCTCAATATTTATTTCACTGAATGGGGGTGGGGTTGAGGGATCTTTCTCTACCCTGACTTCACAGCTGATTCAAAACCTCAGGGCTTGAAGAAAGATATCACTTGATTTAACACATGCCCTAAGAAAGTAATTGTACCAGTCAGTGCCTGCCACAATATGGTAGGAAGGGTCTGAAAATCTATTCTGGGTTGTGTTATTGCAAGATTAATGAAAAATAATATTTCTGGACATTCTTTAAGGTCTTAGAGGACACAAAAGCAAAGATAGTGAAATTTATACTGTTTGCAATTGACCATGTAACTGACAAGTTCCCCAGTAACAACAAGATAGTCATTTCCTAACTGGCCTCTCCCTCCCTCCCATCCATGATAGGAACTTGAGTCTGCCTTTGTCTGCAGATGAAGATGGGTGGGCGTTAAGAGACAATAGTGATAAATCCAAATTTACCTACCTAGCTTGGGGATATATATATAATTTCAGAGAGGAAGGGAGGAGAGAGAGAAAGAGAGAAACATCAGTTATTTCAGCGAGAGAATCATTGATTGGCTGCCTCCTGCACTCCCCTAGTGGAGATTGAACCTGCAACCAGGGCATGGGTCCTGACTGGGAATTGAATTGTGACCTTCTGGTTCATAGGTTGACACTCAGCCTCTGAGACACACTGTACAGGCCAGCTTGGGGTTTTACTGTACTACTTTAGACTACCTGAGGTACAATTAGAGATTGTCCTATAATTCTCCCCACTTTCCCACTGTTGTCTATAAGCCTATTTAGTGTGTCCTTATAACGTGCAGACTCAGAACTCCTAAATATGAACATTTGCATGCTCCTTTTCCCATTTCTCATCTATTTGATAAGCACAAAAATTCATCTCTACTTGTCTCTGAGAAAGAAAAGCTCTGCTATCATCAATAAGGTGAACATCTCCTTTCTTGGAGAAGTTCTAACCTTAACTCTTCTTTCTCTACCATATTTCTTGAGTCTCCTGTCATTCCTTCATCTCCTATTCACTCAATGGGCCCCCAAGTTCTGCTCCCACCTCCACCCACCCATTCCTCCAGCAGCCATCACAGAGCTCTCTGCACTGCCAAATCCAAAAGATACTCCCCAAGCCTCATCCTTCCTGACATCTCTGTGACCCTTGGCTTTGTCCTCAAGTCTCTTCCTACACAGCTGTCCTCCCCTGGCTTCAAGACGGGGTTCTTCCCTGGCCTCCTCTTGACTGGCTGGCCATTCTTTCACAACTAATCACCATGTCTTGGAGCATCTTAAGTTCTTATGGTTATGACCCTTCAGCAATATTCTCACTGCCCTGAACAGTTTTTTCTTCTGTTCATCCCTTAAATGTCAGCTGTTTACTAGGATTCTGCTTCAGTCCCTGTCCCCATATAGTCTATTATCCTTTTAAACAGAAATCATATCATGTCACTCCTCTGCTAAAAGAAATATTAAAAAAACACCTTCATTGCTCTAACTAAAAAAAATAAAGATGGAACTACCTTTTGACCCAGTGATCGGACTTCTGGGAATATATCCAAATCAGGAAGAATATATGCACCCCTATGTTCATAGCAGCATTATTTACAATAGCCAAGATCTAGAAACAGCCCAAGTACCCATTAGGAAAAGAATGTATTTTAAAAAACGGTGGTACATTTACACCATGGAATACTATGCAGCTGTAAAAAAGAAGGAATTCTTACCATTTGCAACAGCATGGAAGGAACTGGAGAGCATTATGCTAAGTGAAATAAGCCAGTCAATGAAAGAAAAATACCACATGATCTCACTCATTTTTGGATAATAAAGACCATTATAAACTGATGAACAAAAATAGATACAGAGGCAGAGCAGCCTCCAACAGACTGTCAAAGTACAGCGGGAAGGCTGGGGAGGGTTGGGGGGCAGTAAGGGGGGGGTAAGAGATCAACCGAAGGACTTGTATGCTTGCATATAAGCATAACCAATGGACACAAGACACTGGGGGGTAGGGGAGGCCGGGGGAAGGTCAAGGGATAAAAAAAGGAGACATATGTAACACTCTTTGTAATACTTTAAGCAATAAAACAAAATTTAAAAAAAAGACAAATACCATATGTTCTCACTTATATATGGGATCTAATAAACAAAATAAACTGACAAACAAAATAGAACCCAGAGGCATGGATGCATAGACCATACTGATGGATGTCTGAGGGCAGGAGTTGAACTGGATAAAAGAAGGTGAAGTGTTTAGCCAAAGAGCAGATATGCATAGCGCATGGACACAGACAACGGTATGGTGAAGGCTAGGGGAGGGGGCAGGAGTGAGAGCTGGAGGGAGGTGAGCAAAGAGGGGGGAAATGGGGAATATCTGCAATGATGTTAACAATAAAAAACCCCACCTCCATTGTTCCCCCTCGACCTCCCCCCTTCCCATTTTCTCTCTGATTTCATGTCCTCCTACTTATCTCTTTACTCTCTTAGTACTTACTTTTCATCTCTATCCAAGGCTTTGCCCAAAGTCATGTTCTCACTGCATTCAAATTGTAATCTTCCCCTGACTTCCAATACAGCACTCCCAACCCTCTTTCCTCAAGCCCCAGAAGTGCAGTAATCCTGTTTTTTTTTCATTCCCTGATGTATCCCTAGGGTCCAGTACAGTGCCTCTCACATAGTAGGTGATCAGTGAATATTTCAACAAATGATGAATGAATGAACTCTCCCTATATCACCTCATGCACTCCTGTGGCTTCAACTACTAATTTTATAATGAACCCAAATTCATGTCTCCAGTTGAGATTTCACTTCCAAGGCCCATACCTGTATGTATCTATCTGGCCACTGAGCATCACCACTTGGACAGCTCCCAGTCATCTCAAACTCAAAATATCCAAAACAGAATTATCTTCTTCCACCTCCCTCCTCAAACCTTCTCCTCCTCCTCCTCCTATGTTGACTATTTCAGTAAATGGTGTTGCCCCACCTAGTTGCAAACCTGAGAGTTATCTTAGACTCCTTTCACTCACTCACTCACTCACTCACTCACTCCTCACCTCCAAACCATCACCTACCCCACCTACTTCTCTCACCTCATTTCATACCATGCCCCTTCACTGTCCTGCCAGCACTGACTTCCATGCTTTTGTACGTGCTGCTCTCAACATTCCTCATTCATCCCCAGGTCACCTTTTCTCCAAGGTTCCTCCCATAGTGCCCAGTGCATACAGATCCCTAGCACATTAATAATAGCACTTACTTATCCATCTCCAACCTAGACTCTGAGGTCCTAAGGTCAGAGACTATGGCTGATTGCATCCTGGTATCTAATACAGTACCTGCAGCATATTATATATTCAAAACATGTTTGATAAACAAATGGATGAGTAAACCAAATAATATTCCTGGATTAAGTATGTTATCTTAATTTATGATAAAAAGTAATATATAAATTATTGCTATAAAAATGACTCCAATTTTTCACAGTGCCTGGCCCATTGTAAGTATTCAATGTATCTTTTGCTGAATGAATGAATGAATGAATGAATGAATGAATGAATGCAGAGGAAATAGCCTTGATAGTGGCAAGGAGATATGAAAGCAGCATAAGGTCCGTCAATGTGGGTCATTACTAGGGTACTGGAGCTCACGTTAGGGAGGGAATGTGGCAGGATGGCAGGATATGAGACAAGAAGAAAGATGGCGGAGAGATAAAGGGCCTTGAGTTTGAGCTCTGCTCTGCAGGCAGTGGAGCCCTTTATAACATTAAGCAGCAGAATGATTGATCCGATGTCGGGTTCAGAAAGAATGCTCTTTGAGAAAAATGAAGGATGAATTGGCAGGATTCAGGTTGGGTGGAGTGGGAAAAGGAGAAGATTGGACTTTGGAAGAGCAAATAGAAGGCAACTTCCTTAAGGGTCTACACCAGTGATGGAGAACCTTTTGAGCTCGGCGTGTCAGCATTTTGAAAAACCCTAACTTAACTCTGGTGCCGTGTCACATATAGAAATTTTTTGATATTTGCAACCATAGTAAAACAAAGATTTATATTTTTGATATTTATTTTATATATTTAAATGCCATTTAACAAAGAAAAATCAACCAAGAAAATGAGTTCGCGTGTCACCTCTGACACGCGTGTCATAGGTTCGCCATCCCTGGTCTACACGGTGAAGCTCTAGCTTGCTAATGGTAGCTGACTTTCTCCCAAAGGCTCTCAGAGCCCTAACACTGTCATGGTGAAGCTATACAAACAGCTCACATGTGTTGCTTTTGTTAAGAGTTGCCTTTGCCTTCTGATGTAGCTCATGGCCAGTTTGATGATGTGCCATGAGCTAAAAAAACAACAAAAAATTCAAGTACATATATCACCCTCATGGCTACTTGAGTTACAGATGTTCTTTTTATTTTATTTTAAATAAAAACATCACTTTTATTGACAAGTTATATCACAATGGATTTCACAGAACAACAGAAGTAAGACAGTCTCAAGACATGGAGTATAACATTGCAGCAAACAGATTAATTGATACTCTTCATCCATTTAAAAGTTCCAGCAATACAGAGAAGAACACTGGCTACTTGCCCCTCATTTCTCTGGTCCAGAAATGAAGAATTGCATAATGAGAAAAACTGGGGTCACTTTAGTCAACCACCTGTATTTATAAGAGACTAGAGGCCCAATGCACGAATTCGTGCATGGGTGAGGTCTGGCCGCCCACCCTGATGGGAGCCAATAGGGGCTGGGCTGGTGGGAAGAGGAGCCATGAGAGGTTGGTGGGGGCCTATCGGGGCCCCTATCAGGCCGGTTGGCCATCGCAGTGCACGTCACCAGTCGTTCATCATTCTGGTTGCTTGGCTTTTATATATATAGATAAGGTCCCTTCTTTCTCTGCTTTTTTGCTTTAGTCTAAGTGGAAGAAAGTCTTTTTTGAGCACTGGTCAAAGCTTGATTCAGTTGTGAAAAAAAATGGTTTGAACAGCAAAAGATCCAGGACATAAGATAGAGTGTTTTGAGATGCCTAAAACAATATGTCAAGGGGACTTGGCTTGTAGTTAAGGCCGTGCTATCAAGCCTGCCAATGGAACTGACATGATTGTTGGTACTGGCTGGTCCATGGATCACAGGCTTATGACTCCCAGAAAGCCTTCTATCAGACTGGTATTTCCTATGGGGCTGTGCAACAAATGGGCATTGTATGTGTGCCCCACTTATAAAACTAGTTCTGGGTGAGCTAGAAACCCTGCTACAAGGAATCACAACTGCCTCTTTTAATAATGATCCCGGGATGAGGAAAGTATACTTGTGTTCTTGTTTTTTTTAATCTTTATTGTTCACAGTATTACATATGCCCCCTTTTTTCCCTCATTGACTCTTTCCAGCCCACCCCAGCCCCTCACCCCAGGCTCTCACCACCCCACTGTCTGCATCCATGGGTTATGCATATATGCATACAAGGTCTTTGGTTGATTACCTCCCATCCACCTACTCTCCCCCACCTTCCCTCCGAGATTCCCTCTACACCATGCTTCCATGTCTCTGGATCCACTCTGTTCATCATTTCATTTTGTTAATTTATACTTAGGTTTTAAAGTATATTCTTTAAAATCCTCATACTATATGAGACTTGAAGTATCTTCTTAAAATTCTCATACTATATAAGACTATGAAAACATGATTACTTCATTTTAATCATTTTAGGCAAAAGCAATAATAATTTGAGATGTTCCAGTATTTTCATTTTTGTTGTTCTGATATTTTCCCAACCTGCCTTGCACCCAAACTGAAGGGCCTATAGAGAAGTCACCATTTGGAAGCCACCCATCCTGGTGCCACTCTGCCATGTCTATGAACATTAAGTCTCATGATTCAAAACACTCAATGAGGGACATGAGAAAGTGGCTTTATTAGTTCATTCCACTGGGGAAGGAACTGAGGTTAATGACCTGGCCAAGGTAGCAACTGGTGTTTGATGTCTACTTGAGACTTGAAGTTCTGCCCCACACCCCCCATTCCATTGGAACCATCTCTGTTTTGAGCTTGTCATTTGCCAAGTTGACATTCTATGCTATCAAAGCCTACTCCAGGGCTAACCTCCTGCATTCACATCCCAGGTCTACCACTTCCAAGTTTATCTTTCTTCGGATTAATTTTTTTTTTCATTACTTAGGATGACAGTAAATAGCAAATCCTAAAAAACAAACACATTTGATTCCACTGAAAAGGGCTAGTGCTACCTCTGACTTCTCAGACTTTGCAGCTGCTGTTCATTTGTCTGAAGCCCTCTTTTCCCTGCTTTTATGCCTAGATCACTCTTTAGATCTCGGTTTGGACTTCATTTCCTCGGGAGGCAACTTTTGGAGTCCAAGTCCGCGTTAAAATCCCTTCCTTATGTTCCCTTTGCCACGCTCACCCAGTCCAGCAATCGCCAGCTGTTTCCATCTGTCTCTCCCTAGTGAGACTGTTAGCTGGGAGCCCGACTTGGTTTTGGATCTCAAGCATCTAATAGTACTAGTAGCACATAGTAGGTGCTCAAATATTTGTGAAAGGAATAAATGTATAGATTCATGAATGGTCATGGAGAAAAAAGTCAAAAAAAGAGTCAAGGATATTCCCCTAGGACCCCTGCCCCCCATAGCGCTTGACAGCAGTCCTGGGGCACGCAGTGGGTGGTCGCCTTTCATAGCGAAGAGGAAGGAGTTCCCACCACCCCAGGACTATGGAGCTCTTTTGCTAGACCCTGCCTTCTGCAAGAAGACCCTGGATCACAGACAAAGCCACTAAGCAGCAGCAGTTCCAACCCTCCCTTTGGGTCGCGCGTTCCTGCGAGCCTGCTGGACGCGAATAAGGTGCCCACCTCGAGCGCCCACATTGTTCCAAACGCCCAGTGTCTGGACGGTAGCCTCCTTGGTGGGTACCTCCCGGGGTCTGGAGCTGAGGGTAGACCTTCGAGGAGGGGAGAAGCCAGCGGGGCAGTTACAGCCCGGTAATCCCTCCAACGCCCACTGCCATCACCTCCCTACCCGCGCGCCCCCTTCCTGGGAGTGCACTGGGCCCCGGGCCGCCAGGGCGGGGAAGGGTCGGGCTGGGGCGGGGAGAGCCTTTATATAGCTTCTAGGAGTGGCGTGGGAGCTGCCGCCAGCCCAGAGAGGCTGAGAAGCGAAAGGCTGCCGGTGTTGCCTCGCAGCCTCCCGTCCCTTCCACGTTCTGAGGTCCCCAAGGTCTCCCGCAGTCCGTGCCTTCTGCGTGCGCTCCCAGCCGTGCGCTCTGCCGCTCAGTGCGTCTCCAGGAAACTGGTCCAGGGCTTGGGAAGCGCGGGGCTGGGGTCCTCGTGGAAGTTTTCTCTAGGTAAGTCCTGCAGCTGAAGTTTGCTGGCAAACTAGGCTTGCAAGTGGTCAGTAGTTGCATGAGGGGGGCAGGCCAGATGGAGGGGGCTGTGTGAGGACTGCGATGAAGGAAAGAAGTGAATTTCAGAAGCTCACAATCAACTCCTGTTTTTCACCTCCCAAGCTGTTAGCTGCCCTCACCCATCCGTTTCCTGCATCCCTCTGTGGGAGAACCTGCACACTCTGCTGTCTCTCTGCTCCTGGCTCCCTGTCCCCCACCGCACACCCCAGTGCCTCCCAAACTGAGAGGTGTCTTACCCAACAGTATGCAAAGGGACTGATATGTGGCAGGCACTCAGAATGAAGCAGGGAACAGAAGATGAATGAATTTAACCAGCCTGGGTCAGGAAAAGTCACTCCCAAGCCTGTACAGACCAGCCTGTACTTTTGCTTTTGCACCTCATCCAAATTTATTAAAGACAGATTGAGGTTTTATTGTTGTCTGGAGGAAGGGAAGAAGAGAGGGGAAAAAATGCGCCCTTTTATGAATGCCCAGTAACATTCTGCAATGAGTGGAACTCCAACTACGTGGCTCAGTATCAGTTGTGCAAATAATTTTGACGAGGGGAGGAGGCAGGCTGGAAGAGGGAAAAATGTGGAAACTAAGAAGTGACTTCTTTTCTTCTGTGTCCTTTTGTGATAAAGGTTTCTCATTTCTCTTTTTAGAAGTCTACTGTATGATGATATTTAAAGATCTTTGCCAGTGTGTGTGTGTGTGGGGGGGGGCGGATATTTAGATCTGAGAGATGGTGGTGATATTGATTAGGAGTATCTGAGATGACGGTGGAAATCATAAGACTTGAGATAGAAAGGATATCAGAAGTCTTTTGTCAAGAATTTCTGAAGTTACAGAAGTAACAGCCACATTGCTGTTTCAAAGCAGATCTATTTGATGTATTTTAATATAAATTTTTTAAGTACACCATTTTGAAGTTACACTGTTCAAATTATTGTTTAGTGGCCCCTAGAGGGGATCACCTACATAAAAGTCCCGAAGAGTCTAAAGAAGGTGTTGCAAAATACATGGCCTTAAAAGGTGGTGTTGTTTTTTTCCTAATGAAAAAAGTTGTTCACTTCTCCCCTCCTCCCTCATTTTATTTCAAAATAGTATAAGTGCAGAGGAGGACCTGAAAAGAAAGTTTAGCTTCCACTCAAAAGTACACGTGAAGTCAAATTTTATGATGTACTTAAAGACTCACTGTTAAGCACTCATTGAAGAATCATTATCTTAGCTTTTAAAAAAAGTAACAGAAACCTTTTAATTTTACTAAACCTTCTTGTGAAACAGTTCTCAAAAAAGACATTGTTAAACATAGTATACATGCCATTTCTACTTTCCCCATTCCCTTCAGATAGCCTGAATTTCAGAAAAGTTTGAATAGTTGGAATGTTTATGAAGAAAATATTTTTTTTTATAGATAGTGTCAAGAGCAGTTAATTGGGTCACCAAATGAAAGTCGGGTTACAAGAATTGTGAATAAAAGTTGTGTTATTTTTTCATCTATATGCACAGTATGCTATGGAGTCCCACTAATATAGTGGTTTTTAAAATGACTGGAAAAAATATTCACTACCTTTGGAATTTCTCAAAAATATGCAATTTCTAGCTGCCTCTGCAAACAAATAAAAGTGGTCCAGACTAAGCGAATGTCTTTGAAAGCAAAGATCTCCAACTCCTACAATCCCAAGAAATACCATAACTATGAAGACTAGATTGTCCATACTTCTACTTTTATAAGTAGCATGAATATAAGACCTTTGTATGGTGATCAAATGTTGGCCAGAATACTTTTCCTCTCTTCCTGACCTTTCTGCTGTTGTCATTGTCATTTACAGTTGGAAGTGGTTTAGCTTTGCTCTGAAACAGGTCTAGGTTCAAGTTATGGACTAGCTTGGGCGTTCACTTAATCCATGGCTTCCAACCTTTTTTGGGCCATACCCCACCTAAGCATCTCTAAAATCCCGATGACCCGACCCCCCCCCCACCCCCGACGACATATAATTCTTATTATTTAAAAAGTCAACTCCTATTCACATGGAGGAAGCCCAAAAGGCCATTAACTTGGTCTAAACAAGCCTCCAAAGAACATGGCATCCATGAAAAGAAAAATAAAAGAACGAAAGGACAGTTGAAGTACTGAGGAAGAATTCACTAAGAAATTGTTAAAAAGTAATAATAACATGAAGTGATATGAAAAAATAGCAAATAGTTTCAAAACATACAATAGAAAACTGAAATGCATAAATATGTCACAATATATATTTCTATACTGTATATGAGGCCCCTAGAACCATAAGAAATGCAAAAAATTCACTATTCATAACCCATTCTTGAATTGTACCTCCTTAAAAATCAAATTGCCCCCTTGTGGGGCATGTGCCCCACCTTGGGAACCACTGACTTAATCCCTCTGAGTCTTTTCTCGCCTGTCACATGGAGCAGCGATACCCACCTACCTCACAGAGATGTGTGAGAAAGAATCAAAGGATTCTTATAAAATGCCAGGCATGAGTGCTCACTACATGAGGACAATGGTGATGATGGTGGTAAATTTTAAGCATCAAGGCCAATAGAAGTATTCCCAAAGTTCAGTTAATGTTGAGCCCAATTTTATTCTATGTTTTGACCTCACTGTGAGATACCTTGTTTCCATGCAGTATAACAGGTAATGCGGGACTCACTAAACATTGTAATCTCCCTGTTTCCCTGGGACAGTTCCAGTTTGTAGAGATCATTTAAGGAAAGACCTATCACTCAGGCATGCTGCTGTTCGGGGAGAGATGTTTGGGAATTGTGGCTCTACTGGTTTTGCCATGTATTTCTTCATAGTTTATGCTTTAGAGTTTGGGGCAACTCTTCCTAAGAAGTCAAAAGTACACATGGTTTTGTTTCTTCGGATAATGGTTTTGTGATAACAAATGTGTCTTTCTATTTTCAGCAGAAAGGTATTATATTTGAATTTTCAGAATTTTAAAATAAAGTCCCCCAAAGTAACCTTAGATTCTTCAAGGGAACAACAGAGAGTTAAAAAGTCAAAATAGATCCTTTACCAAACAATGACTAATTAAAGGCCAAACTTTTTAAATAAAGAAATAATCCTTAGAGAGACTTGGTCTCACTCCCTCTCCTCATTCTCTACCCTCCTTCCAAACTTTTCTTTTCTTGGAGTGACCCCCAAGGCCCTGGCAGGGAATTTGGAAGAGATTGCCATGAATAAAAATGGATACTGTTTGGCTAACATAAACCATGTGCAGAAAAAAAGATATTCGTGTCTCTCACATCCCTGACACTTTTCACAGTACCTGGCACTTAATAGGTACTTAATAAAAATTAAATCAATGAAAGACTTAAAATTTCAAAAGTCTGGCCGAAGTATGCTTCTCATGTAAATCTGGAGCAATTGCACTTAGAAAACCCACTCACATGCAAAATCTCAGGATGACAAAGAAGGATGTATCACCTACTTATGTCTCGGCTTTTGACCTTCACTTTTGCTACTAAAGCAAGAAACACCTGATCTACCATTACTGACTCTTAAGTCTTACCTTTCTCTGTTGTCTTGATTGACTGAGGTAGCCCTAAAAGCTAATACCTTCTTATGGTTCCGAATAACAAGCCTAAGGAAATGCACTGATTTCATTTTGCCATGAATAGGAAGTTTTCCCCCAAATGCTCTAACAGTAGAGGAGACATGCATGTAAACCTCAACATACCCCTTACTAAGTCACAAAGACATATTAAAGAGACATTTAACCATTCTTCAATCATTTGCAATTAAGGAGTGGGTATTGATTTGACTGTAAAAATGTTTTTGTCATGCTCCAAGGACTGTATCCTAGACTTTGGAGGGGAAAGATTTTGCCAGAGTTAGTTGGCAAAGGTATTTGGGTTGGCTTGAAAAACTATAAGCTAATCACAAGTACTTTAAAAACAGCTTGATTAATGCTTGGAAAGAAATTCTGACTGAAAATCTCCAGTACATGAGTCCAAATACAATAAAAGTTTGAGGATCATGAGCAAGTCCTAGTCACTTTGGGCAATTATTGTTCGGTGGACAAGACCCCACAGTGTCAAATGGTCCATGTGCTATCTTTTGGTCCCCCCTACCTCACCATACAGTAAACCAGGATAGGGAGTTAAATCCATAATGACATATCCTCCCACAGTTCTCTGGGACAGTTAGAATCTATAATACTAAGAAGATGACGTTATACATTGCAGCAGATTTCCCTAATGTCTAAGCTTTCCTCTGCTCTGCTGGCTAGCAGATGATGTCAGAGCCCTGCCCCAATTCCCTCTGAAATCACTTCTTAGTGCCTGCTGGAAGCTTCTTCCTTCAAGCACCTGTGAAGGTCACAGGACTTTCTCTGGCCTCGGGAGCATGCCTGCCTGACTCATGTGAAGTAGGCCAGAGGGTCTGGGAGTTTACACTCCCAGGAGCACCCCTGGCGCACTAACAGATGAAAGTTGGTGAATAAAAAGCCCAGCTTTCTCACAGTGTGGGGGAGGCAACTCTTGATAGGAATCTTCCAGGGGTGCCCAAGGGAAAAAGCTCCATCTGCCCAGCACGGTAACTGACCTGCTCATTAGCAATTCCACAGGCTTCCTTCCCTTCCCTGCATCCCTTCCCTGCTCTGCTCTCAGTGCTCCCAGAGATGACCTCCTAAATAAACCAATTGCACAAATCCTTGCTCAGAGTCTGCTTTGGAGGAAACCCCACCTACCGTAAGTTTGTTGGCTGTAAATGCAATATTTTTGCTGTAAGTGTACCGTAGATTCCATTCTAGCCAAAGATTGAATCAAGAATGGAACTCTTGCTTTGCTCTCTGGAGAACAGAATTCTGTCCGTAGCTAGCCAGTGCTGTGTCACTTGTGCTTGGTCCAGTTAGTTTGTTGGTCATGACCTGATCCTGAAATCCCATCAGCTCTTTGAGAGCTATGTCATGGGGACATGGAGGGATATTATCAGTGAGGGCGCAGGGTGTCCCCCAACAGTGAGGGCTCGGTGTGGCCCCATCATTAGAGAAAGAGTGAATTCTGGTGGTTACGAAAAGTGGTTCAATACAGACAATAGTAGCGTGAAGGCCTGGGAGGGATGGGTATAAGGTCGATAGGAAAAAAAACAAAGGGGACATTTGCAATACTTTCAACAATAATTTTTTTAAAAAAAAAGAAAGAAAAGTGGCTTAGACACATGCTCTGTAAAGATGGAACAGCCTCTCTATATTTCTACTGGGTATTCCTACCTCCTCCACAGGTTTGGTCACCATTTACCTACTATTGTATCAGGTTTCTCCAGAGAAACAGAACCAATAGAGTATAAATGGAAATATACAAGAGGAAATTTATTATAGGAATTGGTTCACATGATTATGGAGGCTGAGAATCCTGTGATCTGCCATTTTCAAACCAGAGAATTGGGAAAGCCTGTGTTGTGATTCAGTCTGAATTGAAAGGCCTGAGAGCTGAGTGCTAAGGTTCGAGGGCAAGACTAAATGGATGACCCAGCTCAAGCAATAAAAGCCAATTCGCCACCCTTCCTCTGCTTTTCTGTTCTAGTCAGGCCCTCCCTCGATTGGCTGGTGCCCACTTGCACTGGTGAAGGTGCTCTTTACTCATTCTATCTATTCAAATACTAATCTCTTCCAAAACACCTTCATAGGCACTCCCAAAAATAGTGTTTTACCATCTCTTAGCTCAGTCAAGTTGACATAAAATTAACTATCCTATTTACCAATTACTTTCTAATTCACCGCCTCCTCCCCATCAGGCCAGACCTCTCCTCAGGCCTCCGGATCCAGATACCTAACTGCCCACACAGCACATGAACGCCTTCTACCACAAACCCAACACCACAGTATCTCTTCTCCCCACAAGCCCTCCCCTGTTTCTAGGAATGGCACAACTCAATAGCGCCCCCAAAAAACTCCAGAGTAGCCTTGAAGCCCTGTCCTTCTCCCCAGTCCTCATCAACAGTCCCATCTAATCAGTCTCCAAGTCCTAACAATTTTATTTCCTAAGGATCTCTGCAACCTTCTCTCCCCCTTTCTCGTCACCTCTCCTCCTAGTTCCCAAACATTGTCCTTCCTTTTTTCCAGAAAACACTGCTTCCCAGTCCACCTCCCTGCCTCTGGTCCTGCTCCTCTTCCAGCATCCTCCATATTCCAGCCTTCGCAACCCTCCTACAACCTGTACTGTCCTCGGCTTAAAAATGCTCCACTGCGTTTGGGTCATGTTGTGGTTGAAAATCCTCCTGCCACCCAAGTGTTACTACCTCTTCTGCCTCATGCCTTCCTATTTCTTTGTCAGCATTCCCAGTCCTCCAGTTTTTTAAAGGAGACCCTGTTCTCTCCCACCTCCTGCCATTTGCATTTGGAATTTCCTCTACCTGGAACTGCATTCTCTGAGAGACTCTAAATCTGGTTACCTCCTATCTCCCATTAGAACTTAGCTAATTTGTCCATTCTTTGGGAAAGTATTATTAAGGAACCAGGCCTTGGGTCCCCACAATTCCCAGTGCTTCTCTTGTCATATTGCTCTCCCACTAAACTGTGAGTACTTTGCCTAGATGTTCACCAGGCTATCTTCAGCGCTAGCCACGTAGTAGATGGTCAGCACATATCTGTTATATAAATAAATGAGCTGAAATCAGGTTCCTTACCAGCTTATGGGCAAGTCACATAAGCTCTCTGAGCTTTAGTTTTCTCATTTAAAGTAGAAACCATATCCAAGCACAGGGTGGTTGAGAGGATTTTATGAAATTATGGATTTTTGGTTCCTGGCACCTAGTTGGTGCTCAATAAACGATAGCTCGTATGGATTCAGGAAGATAAGTACTATGCTTGATGTGACACTTTAATATTGGGACTTTGGATGGAACCCAGAAGAAGGAAATTGTCATTTAGCTAAAAACATCCTGCTTTCCTGATGTCCTTTCTAACTGTGCATAGAGCGCTTTTGGGGAGATGTAAGTGACATAAATGACATATAATGGTATCTGATTCCCTCACACAGTTTCTCCCAAACAATCCTTCTTTTCAAGCTTCAACATCTGCATTCTCTGGATGAGTGCCATGATTCCAGTTTCTACACTGAGGCGCATTTTCCAAGAGTTTTTCCATAAATAATTTATGGCCATTCCTCCTTGATGTCTCCCTTCTTCCATGATTATGGCTGTCATCCTGAACCAGCAGCCCTAGCACCTAATAATTGGGCCTCCTGTCAAGTAAATGCTCACCAACTCTGATGTACACTTGTCGGTGATTTGACTGGGTAGAGGCGAGCACTGAGCAAATTAACCAACTTGCATGGGTCAATGATTAAGGCAAGGAATGTTTCAGATATTAGCAGTAGGGAGTGAGTTAAGTACATATTGGGATGGATATTAGGATATGAGCACCTGAGAGCTGTATGACACTTTAAAGACTTGTAGGTATTATTTGTTGAGTTACTGTACTAAAATCACCTCATTTTACAGATGAGGAAAATGAGTCACTGAGAGTTGAAGTTAAAGGATTGGCCTCAGGCCTTTCAGCTCAAACTAGAACCCATGTCTCCACACTCCTCACTCAGGCTACTTTCCCTCTGACAGTAGAGCCCCTTCCTAACACTGTGCTCTTTTATTTGGGGAGGTGGGGCTACCAACATGTACTTTAAATATTCCTAATGGGTGACTAGACTGTTTAGCCAGGCACTCACAAATGGCAGTAAGCAGTATTCCAATCACCTCCAGTCTGTGACATTTCTTCTTTTCTTCTTTGACCTTGTTTTCTTCTCCAGTAAAGTTGTTGATCTCATTTCACTGGTGGTGAGGAGATTGGCCTAAACAGAATACAAGTCAGATGGCTTAGGGCCCAGTGGTTGGCAAACTGCAGCTCTCGAGCCACATGCGGCTCTTTGGCCCCTTGAGTGTGGCTCTTCCACAAAATACCACATGCGGGCGCGCATGTACAGAGCGATTGAAACTTCGTGGCCCATGCGCAGAAGTCGGTATTTTGTGGAAGAGAAAATACATCTGACTTGTATTCTGTTTTGAAAGACACCACAGCTTTTGACAAGAGCAGCTGGTGTGTTTAATCTTCATATAAGAAGTTAGCTATTCAAAAAAGCTCACTCCCCAAAGGCATTTTGAAAACAACAACACACAAAAACAGTTGAGGCAAGCTGTGATTAAGAGGGGGAAAAGAATAGAAGGCAATTAAGAGTTTCCTGGTTCTCTTGGAAGAGAAAAGAGAGGCCGAAATGTAACTTTCTCAAGCAATGATCACATCCTTGGACCTCTGCCTTTCTAATTAAATTCCCGATTTATACATATGGATAGTTCGCTTAATGAACAGCTGGTAAAATTGGATCTTTGCTCTGCAGAGGGTTACCAAAGCGCTTCAGCGTTTCTGTGTGATTGAATACTATTTAAGCCTGAAATGCAAAAAGAGGCAATTAAATCTCAGCTCTGCTCATCCTCTAGGCTGCACCCTCCCTGGTTTGCATAGTAATTGGTTCTGTTCTTTTCCATCAAGTGACGTCCTAGCTAACCTTTCCTGTTTCCAGGGCCCTCTCTTGGAAGCAGCACCCAGTGTGCTTTATACCTTTCTCAGGCCCTGAGACCTGGGCTCCGCCCTCCTGAGGCTTCCAGTCTGGTGGGAGGACGGACAGTAATGAAATAAACACTCCGGTGAAGGCTTCATCACAGATTTGAGATGAGCGATGGAGAAGGAGAATAAGGTGCCCTGAGAAAAATCACAAAGGAGATCTAATGTGTGAGGACCGCGGAGGAACTCGCTGAGGAAGTGGCATTGCAGTGAAGACCTGAGCCAGGGCTGAGGGGCAAACACGTGGCTGGAGAGGGTGGCAGCAGCCAGAGGGACACAGGCCAGGGCCCCTCAAACTCTGATGTGCACACACGCCTTCTGGGGATGACATTTCCCTGCAGACTGACTCACTAAGGCTGGGATTCTACATTTCCAACTGGCTCCCATGGGTGATGAGACAAGAACCGCACTGTGATTAGCCACAGCGCAGGGCCAGGGTTGGCAAAGCTTTTCTGGATAGAGCTAGATAAACATTTTAGACTCTGGGCCATACTTTCTCTGCTGCGACTACTCCACTGTGCCATTGGATGAAAAGGCAGCCTTTATAGCAGGTAAATAAATGTGTGGGTGCGGCTGTGTTCCAGGAAAACCGTATTTAGCAAAAAAAGGATTCAGGTTGGCTCCCAGGTGGTAATTTGCTGGCCCCTGAGGAAGGATGAGATGGTATCAGTTCTCAGCCTTGGCTGTACATTGGAATCACCTGGGTTTCAAAACAATCCCCACCGGGTTCCTACTCCAGATCAATAAAATCAGGATCTCGGGGATGGGGCCGAGGCATGGGTGCAATTGAAAAGCTCCCCAGGTGATGCTAAAGTGCAGGCTGGGCTGAGAGCCATGGTGGGTCTTGATCTCCTTTGGTAGTCCCCTGTTCTAGCCCAAGGAGATAGGCAAGGCCAAAATGACTCCACCTTTTTTAAATTCTGACACACCACCAGTTGCCCAATAGCTTTCAAGAAAAGGGGAAAAAACCCAGCAGGAAATGTACAAATCAATAGTAACACCCATTTTGATTTTATGAACGTTAAAATGGGGGGGGAGACGTGAGCTTTAAATCCAGGAAATACGGTATTCTCATCCCTGCTTTACAAAGGAGGAAACATGAGGCACAGATGTATTGTACAGATTGTATGGTGATGTCCCAAAGGAGATAGAAGGAGATATAAGCAAAATGCAGCGACTGCCTTCCCCTCGGAGCCTCTGCAGATACATGCTAGTCTCCCCGCCTTGGACTCGCCTCACCTTCTCCTTAGAATCCCCAGTCTATTTCCTGCTTCTGTCTCTGGTTAGCCATCCACCTCTTCTGGGGTGTCCTCCCTGACCCCACACCCAGGGAAGGGGCCCCTGCTAGGAGCAACTCCTGCCCTTAGTGAGGTTCCCCATCAAAGCTCTTTCTGTAGACACAGACATCCTCCAGGCCCTGGAGAAGTGAGGGCAGGGACCAGGACTGCTTGTCATCATTTTATCTCTATCACCTGGTGTGATATTGGGCTTTATACTTTATAAATGTTTTGGTCTTCCTCCAGAATTCCTGGCTCACAGCTACCCAAACCATTGGAATTTCCTAAGCAGTCAGAGCAATGGGAGGATCTTTGGTTAAATTTTGGCTCTTGTCTTCAGTTTCTAAAATAGCTTCAGGGCCATAAGGGCGAAATGGTGCCTTCTGATTCACAATGAGCCCCTTTCTACCGCACCTGGGTGTATGTTAATGAGGTGGCTCTTGAAAACACCTAAGGCTGGGGGCTGGTTACCACGGGATCAACCACTTATAGAGGGTTGGACTGTTCAGTCCCACCCCCTGATTTCCGGGGGAGGGAAAAAGCTGGAGGTTGACTCAATCTCCAATGGCCAATGAGTTAATCAATCATGACTATGTAAGGAAGCCTCTATAAACACCAAAGGACTGGATTTGGAGAGCTTCCGGTTGGTGAATGCCTGGAGGTGCTGGGAGTGTGGCATCCTGGGAGGAGAGGTCATGGGAGCTCCTTGTCCTTTGCTCACTCCTTGCCCAATGCATCTCTTCCACCTGACTGTTCCTGAGTTTGTATCCTTTTGTAATAAGCCAGTAGCAATGTAAGTAAAACATTTCTCTGAGTTCTGTGAGCCACTCTGGCAAAACTAATTGAATCCGAGCAGAGGGTTGTGGGAACCTCTGGTTTACAGCCTATAAGTTAGAAGCACAGGTGATAACCTGGGCTTGTGATTGGCATCTGAAGTGGGGAGAGAGTGGGGCTATTGTGTGGCCGAGCCCTTAACCTGTGGGACTGGTTGCTGTCTCCCGGCAGTGTCAGAACTGAGTTGGATTGTAGGACACAAGCTGGTGGTAGAGAATTTTTTGGAGGTGTGGACCCCCCTAAACCCTGCTCTCTCCTACCCCTGACACACATGAATTGGTGACCAGACCCTCTACACCTGGTATATCGCAAGGACTGAGGAATATTTGTGGAATGCATGCACGTTGGCCTAGGCCTGCTTATTGTTACCTATAGCAGAGTGATTTAGAGCGAGGGTTCTTACAGTGTGGTCCCAGGTCTGTCCCATTAGCACCACTTGGGAGATCGTTAGGAATGTAAATGTTTACCTCCTGCAATTTGTCTCAACTAAGTCTCCTGGTGATTCTGTATGGAGACCACAGATTAGGGTATGGGCTCTGGAGCTAAACCGCCTTGTTTTAAACCTTGGCTCCGTTCTTTAAAAACTGTTCGGCTCTGGGAATTGGCATTGCCTTTCTGTTTGTGTTCTCATCTATAAAATGGAGATGATAAAAATCATAGTTGCCTCAATTGAGTTAATGCCATAGAGTTGCTAGCCCAGCACCTGCTCACTGCTAAATGCTCAAAATTGGTTAACTGTTAGTGGTGTTAGCTGTGCAACTATGGGCAAATTTATTAACTTCTCTGAATTTAACTTTCTTTATCTTTAAAACAAGAATGAAATCTTGGCCTCACAGGGTTTGCAGGTTACTTGTGTGTAATGGTTAATTTTATGTGTCCACTGGGCAAAGCCCAGTTATTCGGTCAAAGGGCAATCTAGATGTGAAGGGGTTTTTAGACGTGACTAACTTTTAAGTCAGAAGACCTTAAGTGAAGCCGATTGCCCTCTTTATGTGCATGGGCTCATCCATCAGTTGACTTTAAGAGATAAGACTAAGGCCTCTCAAGTCTTCAGGGAAAACTGCCTTCAGACTCAAAACGGCAACATCAACTCCTGCTGGAATTTCTAGCCTTCCCCACAGAGTTGAGACTTGCCAGTTCTCACAACGCCTGCTCCATATGTCTATATAGATGCAGACATAGATAGAGTTTATATAGAGATATAATATATAGTATTGATTTCTATATATAGTTTAGATATAGCTATAGTCTATACACAGATATAGTCTCTCTCTCTCTCTCTCTCTCTCTCTATATATATATATATATATATATATATCCTATCTAATAAAAGAGAAAAATGGTAATTGGCGTACGACGATACCCTTTTCATTGGCTAATCAGGGCTATATGCAAATTAACTGCCAACTAAGATTGGCAGTTAACTGCCAACAAGATGGCGGCTAATTTGCATATGTAGGCACAATGCAGGGAGGCGAAAGGGAAAGCAGGAAGAAGCCCCCTGCCACTGACAGTGATCGGAAACCCAGCAGGGAGCTAAGAGCTGGGGGGCAGGGCAAAGGTGGCCCTTGGGCCGCCTTTGCCCTGCCCCCCAGCCATGATCGGAGAATCAGGCGCCTTTGCCGCCCTGGCCAGTGATAGCAGGAAGTAGGGTGGAGCCAGCGATGGGAGCTGGACACGGTCGAAGCTGGCAGTCCCGGGAGCTAGGGGTCCCTTGCCTAGGCCTAAAGCGGAGCCCACGATCGCGGGGCCGCTGCAGCTGCGGGTCCCCGCTGCCCGAGCCGGATGCCTAGGCCAGAGGTGTTAGGCCTGGGCAGGGGCGGAGCCTGCAACCGCGGGGAGCTGGGGGTCCCCTGCCCCGGCCTGACACCTCTGCCAGAGGCCTCAGGCCTGGTCAAGGGGCCGATCCGGTGATTGGTGATCGGAGGGTGATGAGGGTCAACTCCTCTGGCCGAGGCATCAGGCCTGGGTGGGGGGCGGAGCCGGGGATTGGGGGGATATGATGGTCCCCTTGCTCAGGCCTGAAGCCTGGGTCAGAGGCATCAGGCTTGGGCTGGGGGTGGAGCAAGCGATCAGAGGGAGATGGGGGTCCCCTGCCCAGGCATGATTCCTGGGCCAGAGGCCTCAGGCCTGGGCGGGGGCCAGAGCCAGTGATCGGGGGGAGATGGGGGTCCCCTGTCCAAGCCTGACACCTCTGGCGGAGGCGTCAGGCCTGGGCAAGGGGCCGATCAGGCGATCGGAGGGTGATGGGGGTCTACGCCTCTGTCAGAGGCATCAGGCCTGGGCTGGGGGCAGAACCAGTGATGGGGGGAAATGAGGGTCAACGCCTGAGGGCTCCCAGTATGTGAGAGGGGGCAGGCTGGGCTGAGGGACACTCCCCCCCCCCCCCGACACACACACCCAGTGCACGAATTTCGTGCACCGGGCCCCTAGTATATATATATATATATATATATATATATATATATATATATATATGGAGATAAAGATATTGATATAGTCTATATATAGCTCCTGTTCCATACCTCTATATAGATACAGGTATATATATATATATATATATATATATATATATATATATAGTCTATATGTATAGGTATATCTATAGAAAAGTCTGTAGAGTGTGTGTGTAGATATAGATATAGGCACACCTTGTTGGTTTTGTTTCTCTTGAGAGCCCTAATACAATGTGTTAAAAATGTGCAGATCACTACTTCTCAACCTACAGAATTTCTCAACTATTGACATTTTGAGCCAGATAATTCTTTGTTGCAGAGAACAGTCCTGCGTATTGTAGGGTGTTTAGTAGCATCTCTGTTCTCTACCCACTAGATGCCAGCAGCGCTGCCCTCTTCCCTTAGCAATAAAAATTGAAAAAAAAATCTAGGCATTGCCAAATGTCCCCTGGGGAAAAAATCTCCAGTGAGAACTACGAAAATGCAGGAGCCATTTGTACCTAGTTCACTCCAGTTAAACCAATGCTGCCCTCCTGCCCACACTCTTTCCTTCCCCCATCAAAACAAGTTTAACATTTTCCACAGAATCTGACTCAAAACCCACTGCCACCAAAGCTGGCCCTGAAAGTCCTCCCTCCTCCAGATCCTACTTCTCTGCCTGTGTCCATTTCACTGTTTTCCAATGGTTTTTTCACAGTCTCATAGAGATGAATTTTGTTTGCCCACTTCCCCTGAACCTCCTTGAAGGAAGGGCAGTCCTAGTAAGAACAGATCATTTTATTTGACTCTAGATCAGCGGTTCTCAATCCGTGGGTCGCGACCCCTTTGGCGGTCGAACGACCCTTTCACAGGGGTCGCCTAAGACCATCCTGCATATCAGATATTTACATTTCGATTCATAACAGTAGCAACATTACAGTTATGAAGTAGCAACGAAAATAATTTTATGGTTGGGTCACAACATGAGGAACTGTATTTAAAGAGCCAGAAGGTTGAGAACAACTGCTCTAAATTGTCTTTGCCAGCTTGTGACCTTGGGCTAGTTACTCACTCTTCCTGAAATTCAGTATTAATATCTATAAAATGGGAATAGTTGAGTCTACTTCGGAGAGTAGTGATGAAGTACAAGCACTTTTTAAACTATAAAAATGTAGGCTCCCCCCCCCCCCCCCCCGCCAAAGCAAAGCCATGGCTTTTGTATATATTTTTTTGTAATTGCATAGCCAGTACAGGGGGGTTTAGAATGAAATATAACCTTGGAAAATGCTAAGTGAACAAATGAATTTGCATATCCTATTTTGCATTTTTGTTTTATTTCCTTCTGATGGCTTTTAAAGTAATGTAGGTGGGGTCCTTCCTAAGTCCTTCTGAGATTAATATATCAATTACCTAGTGGGGCAGTTGCCAAGGCAATGCAATTTGCTTAGTTATTGATTTCCAATTCCCAGAAATGATGGCACTCATCCATAATTTTACCTTCTCTCAGTGTCTATGCCTTTATTTCCTTGGGAGCAGCCATGCTTGAGACTGAGCATTTGTCCTTCAGCACTAGCGGAAGCAGTCCTCTTCCAGAAAAATGATCTCTGATCACTCCCCTGCCGAGGCATCAAGATGCTGCTTTTCTGATTTCCTGCAGCCCTTAGATGTGAGTTCATGAGGTTGAGGGCTCTGTTTACTGGATTTTGTATTCCCAGGGGCTGGCGCACTATCTGATCAAAGCAGGTGTCTTCACTCATGAGGATGACGATGTGTCACTAGGGCTCCAATACCATGTTTCTCTGACAGCAGGATGTCACTACTTCCATGCCGTGTGGACACTTCTAACACAGCATTTCAGAAAAAGGCTAAGCCTGACTCTTCCTTCCTATACGTTATCTAATGTGGAAAAACAAAATACTCCAAATTAGTGGCCTAAACACAGCACTTCATCTCTCATAGTTTTGTGGGTTGTTTGAGTTTCTTTGGACAGTTCTTGGTCAAAGTCTCAGTCACACGGTGGCCGGAAAACTTTTCAGTCACATGTCTGGTACCTGAGCTGGGATGGTGGGATCATCTGAAGGCTAGTCAGGCATCCTTTTCTCTTTGTTTTCCCACATAGACCTTCTGTGGGACTACCTCAGGCTTCTTCATAACATGGAGGTCCTGGAAGAGTGGAACTCATTCCGCGGCGATTAGCTGCCGCTGCTCATGCTCCAAGAGCTCCATGAGCCTGGGTGGAAACCACAAGGCTTCTGATGACATCCTAAAGGTCTCAAAATATTGCTTCTGCAACATTCTATTGATCAAGTAAGTCATACGGCCAACCTGGGCTTAAGCGAAAGGAAATTAGACCCCTTTTCTCAGAATGGGAGCCCTGGCAAAGAATTCATGGCCATATTTGATCTACCACGTTTTCTAACAAGTGTACTTCCTTGACAGAGACAAGTTTGTATCCTTATATCTTAAGAATATTTTGTAAAGAAAACACATATTGGAATGAAATAGAAATTATTCACTTTTAAGATACTTAATTTTCTTACCAGGTTGGTTTTCATTAGACATGAGCATTCTTTGCTCAACAATTCTGGTGGTTCCTTCTTACTTCCTGCCTTACATTGTCTGGCATTCTTTTTCCTTTCCTTATTCATGACTTTCTTGAAATATATGGAAAACTACAAAAAATAGTGTAATAAATATCCCCTACCCAAATTGAACACTAATAACTTGCAATGTTTGTTTCAGAAATAAATATTACAGATAGGGTTGAAGTCCCCTTTCTGATCTGATTTTCCATTTTGCCTTCCCAGAGGTGACCACTGTTCTTAAATTGATTTGTGTTATTCCCAGCTTTGCTTTAATGTACATACGCTTTAAAAAATAGTATCTTGGTATGTTTTTGATATTATACTTCTTCTGGGACATCCTCTCTGATCCTCTCATCCAGGGATGAGAGCACTACGATGAATAAGTCATATCAATCTACAACTAGTTTCCTCACTCTGTTTTGAGATTTATTCCTGTTAAAGCAAGTAGAGCTAAATTATTCATTTAATGCTTGAATAATATTCCCGTGTATGAGGTTGTGCCAGATTTATTACTCCTTTTTTCTCTTCAAGAACATTTAGGTGATTTGCAAGTTTATAAATGTCATAGAAGTCTTCTTACGCACATGTACCAGAGTTTCTCTAGGGCATTTACATTAAATGGAATTTCTGGGTCATCTTTAATTTTAGTAGGTACTACTAAATTGCTCTCCAAAGTGAATATATCAAATTATGCTCCCACCAGCCATGTATATGAGCTCTAATTTTCCTACATCCTTGTCAACCATTGGCATTGTCAGTCTCTTTAAATTTGCCAGTCTAATAAGGGGGAAATGATATCTTATCATTGTTTTAATCTGCATTTCCCTGTTACTGGTAATGTTAGAGATCTTTTCTTATGTCTACCGACCATTCATATTACCTCTGTTTTGAATTGCCTGTCTGTATTCACTGTCCACTTTTCTGTTGGGTTTAATAGTTTCTTATCGATTTGTAGAAATGCTTCACATATTCTGGGTGTTAATTTGTTGTTGGATAAATATGTTTTACCTCTGGGCTAGTTGCTTGTTTCTTATTTATGATGTCTTTTTAACATCGAAGATTTTAATGTACTTACCTTCACTCCTTTATGGTTTGTACTTTGTCCTATCTTCCTTAAGAATTTCTTCCAAAGTTACAATGATTTTGTTTTTTTGTGTGTTTTTTTTTGTCATATTGCTTTTGGAGAGTCTTTTGTTTTATCAGAGTTTAACTTTTAAGAAATACTATGTTTTCCTTAAATAATATCTCCCTTCCATCTTCCATGTTGTTGTTATTGAATATTTTAGTTTATCTTAAAATACTCCAAATTATTTTCTGTTTTTCACAGTCCATATTGTAATTGGGATGGGAGAAGTATGTAAAGTAAAATTATTTTCAGCAGGGTATTAACCAAAGCCTAGGAAGGACGTGATATTTAAATAAACATCTAAGCAGAGTGAGGAAGCAGAAAATTCAAAGAAGCATGCTTGTTCTGTTCAAGGAAAAGCAAGATGGGTGAAGCTGGAATGATTTGGGGAGAGGAGAGAGGAAGGAGATGCTGTCAGGGGATTAATAGAAGCCAGACCATGTACTAGTAGGGCCTTGATGGACATGGTAAGGACTTTTGAGTAGATGTATGATATGATCTCATTTTTTAGTTTAAGATAAAGTCCTCTAGAAGAATTTGTAGTTGGGCAAGAGTGGGTTCAGGGAGTCCACTTAGTAGGCTTTTGCTAAAATCCAGGTGAGATGATGGTGTCGTAGATTAGGGTGGAAGGAAAGAAGGTGTTGAGAAATGGCTGGATCTGAGACCCACTTTTAAAAATCAAACCAATTGTATTTGCTTATGGGTGTGAAAAGAAAGAGAGGAGTCAATGATAACTCCTAGGCCTCTAGCCTGGGCAACTTTGAACTAGTGGTACCATTTACAGAGATGGCAGCTGTATTCACAACTGTAAACCTACTTTTGCCAACCCCTGTGTACCAAATAACGAAAGAACAACCACCTGTTAAATTGTGCACAGCTAACTATAGCTGCCATCTCAGTAAATAATACACAAAACAGAGTTTATTCCTGTATTATTTATTAATCATTGTATTTATTTGTATTACAACTGTAAACCTACTTTTGCCCACCCCTGTATGTGTTACAACTCAACAATTAGATGGTGGGTCTGTGTCCCTCGACACAGGCTAACATAGTTGGACACACTGCATGCACATCTGATTGATTAGTTGATTCCACTTCTATCAATTGATAGCTGAGTGACTTTTGGCAAGCTTCTTAACTCTATGAATTAATCTCTTTTGTAAATTGAGTTTAGTATTCATTGATACTGTTGTTGAGAAGATTACGTGTTGCCCTTAGAACAATGCCTGGCATACCTGCTCAGCAAGTATTAACTCTTCTTATTCATTTTGGGAACTCTTCCCCCACAACTATAGTCAGTCAAACCAGGGATCTTATGAGGAACTCTCTACTTTGTTTGCTCAATGCAAAGTCAGAATGTTTTTCAAAGATACCTAATATTTGTCAAAGCTGATAGAGAAAATCCATGCTGACTTCAGAATGCCACTCTGTGTCTGAATCTCTCTGCAACTTAGAAGATCAACAATTAGTAGGTATTTGTTGAATGTCTACTTTGGGCTTACTTGCCAGGATATTGAAAAGTACCAGTTAGATCTAGTTCCTATTCCCTGTCTTCCTAAGCCATGTATGCTTTTGGTTTAGCTGCAATAAATAAATACTTTATCAGCTACCCAACATATTTTATTACCACTCTGGTCCTTCTGGGTGTTGCTGGACAGATCTCAGATTAGCTGAGGTCATTGTTGGCTTTGTAAATTGTGTCAGTATGGCTGTCTTCTTGTAGCTTTAGCCAAATTGAGAAAAACAGCATCTTGAAGATGAGGAGCCTCTATTCAGATTTAATGGGGTCAGCTGTAAGCAGAAATTCACAGCAGCTGATACTCATTCATTGAAAAAGAAGACAAAATAATTTCCAATAAAAATAATTACAAATATAGATTATCTGTGATTTCTAACACATTAGGTCAGCGATTTTCAACCTTTTTCATCTCATAGCACACATAAGCTAATTACTAAAATTCTGCAGCACACTAAAAATATATTATTTTTTGCTGATTTGACCAAAGGAAACAAAAGATATAATTTTGATTCATTCACACCAGATGGCTGTTGTTGTGTTGGCTGTTGTCCTTTATCAATTTGACCAGTTAAGGGAAAAGAGGTCAGTATCCCTGACTAAATAGGTATATTGCCTGTTTTAAAAATTCTTGCGGCACACCAGCTGAAAATTACTGCATTAGATAAATCTCCATCTGCAGAGCACTGGATAGCATGCAAGCCTTTGCCTCACGGAAGGCAATATGATGTAGTTGAAAAAGAATGGACTCAGAAAACTAGGGCTGGCTGTGCCCTGGAAATGCTTGACCTTGTTAAGGCTCAGATGTTTCCTTTGGAAAATGGGAATAATAATTCCTACCTACCTCACGGGGGCGCTATCAGGATTCATGGAGATAATAGCTATGAAAGGACTTATGGAAAGGTGCAAAATGTTACACCTAAGCAAAATGTTATACCTTGCTTCCTTATTTCTCATCCCATTATTGCAAAACTTATTATAGATGAGTCTCAGGGAGACAGGTTTCTCCCTGTAACTGTCCCATACCTGCCCTCAACATGTCACTGGGCTCTTGGGTTAATTGCCTGATTTTTTTCTTTCCTCTAACTATACTTAATCAGAAAGTTGGTTATTCTTTTTCTATACATTTATTGGAGCTCAGGTACACAGAATTGGATTAATCCTAACTTTTTGTTCATTACACAAACTCATCCATGCTCCTTGCAAGACTTTCCTAAATATGTGTATATATATGCTTATTTATTAATAATAAACCAATCAAACTAACCATATGAGAATCAGAAGGTTAATAACATATCTACAATAGGTTCCCTCCTAATGCCAACCCCCTGCCTCCCACATCCTATGTAACCACTATCCTGGATCCTGTATTTATTATTTTCTTGCTTAAAAAAAAAAAAGAATATTTTTTTAGAGCAGTTCTGTATTCACAGCAAAACTGAGCAGAAGGTACAGAGAGGTCCCATATACCTACTGCCCCTACGCATGTACAGCCTCCTCCATTATCAACATCTCCCAGTACAGTGGTACATTTATTACAATTGACATACCATTACCACCCGAAGCCCATAGTTTACATTAGAGTTCATTCTTGGTGTTGTACATTTAGTGGGTTTGGATAAATCTATAATGACATGTACCCACCATTACAGTATTAGACAAAGTAGTTTCACTGCCCTAAAAATCATCTGTGCTCTGTCTGTTCATCCCTCCTTCCCCCCAGCTCCTGGAAACCACTGATCTTTTTCCTGTGTTTAGCTTTGCCTTTTCAGAATGTTAAATGTTAGCATCATATAGTAGAATAATATGTTAGAGTCATATAGCCTTTTCAGGTTGGCATCGTTTACTTGGTAATATGCATCTACGTTTCCCCCATGGCTTTTCACGGTTTGATGGCTCATTTTTACTGCGGAATATATCCCATTGTCTGGATTTCCTACCATTTATCCATTCGCTAGCTGAAGGACATCTTGATTGCTTCCAGGTTTTGACAGTTATGGATAAAGCTGTTGAAAATACCTGTTTGCAGGTTTTTATGTGGGCATAAGTTTTCAACTTTTTTTGGATAAATACCAAGAAGCATAGTTGTTAGTTTTGTCAGAAACCACCAAACTGTCTTCCAAAGTGACCGGCATTTTGCATTTCCACCAGCAATTTGTGAGAGCTCTTGCTGCCCCACATGCTCACCATCATTTGGTGGTGCCAGTGTTTTGGATTTTGGCCGTTCTAATATAAGTGTAGTGGTATCTAGTTGTTTTCATTTGCAATTCCATGATGATATGTGATGTGGAATATGTTTTCATATGCTTATTTGTCTGATGCAAATCTTATTTGAGTTGGCTATTAAGGTCTTTGGCCCACTTTTAAACCAGGCCGTTGGTTTTCTTATTGTTGAGTTTTCCGAGTTCTTTGTATATTTTGGATAACAGTCTTTTATCAGATGTTTCTTTTGCAAATATTTTCTAAGAGTCTGTGGCTTGTCTTCTCATCCTCTTGGTATTGTCTTCACGTATCAGAAGTTGTAAATTTTAGTGAAGTCCAGCTTATCCATTATTTTTTTCATTGATCAAGCCTTTGGTGTTGTATCTAAAAAGTCATAGCTAACCCCAAGGTCATCTAGTTTTTTTTAAATTTTATTAATTAAGTTATTACATATGTGTCCTTATCCCCATGTTACCCTCCCCCCCCCCACTCATGCCCTCTCATCTAGTTTTATTTTATGTTATCTTCTAGTGTTTTATAGTTTTTCATTTTAAGTGCAGGTTTGTGATTCATTTTGAATTACTTTTTTGTGCAGGTGTAAAGTTTGTGTTTAGACTTATTTATTCTTTTGACATGTGAATGTCCAGTTGTTCCAGCTCCATTTGTTTAAAAGATTATCTTGTTTCCATTGTATTGCTTTTGCTCCTTTGCTAATTTCTTCTCTCATCCCTGCCTGTGGCAACCATCAATCTGTTCTCTGTATCTATAAGCCTGAGTTTTTCTGTTTGTTTTATAGATTCCACATGTCAGAGAAATTATATGGTATTTGTCCCACTCTTACTTCACTTAGCGCAATGCCTTCAAAGTCAATCCATGTGCTTGAAAATGATAGTATTTATAGTATTTCCTTGTGTTTCTTTTTTTATGGCCAAAAAATATTCCATTGTATCTATACACCACAATTTCTTTATCCATTCATCTATTGATGGACATTTGGGTTGTTCCTATAACTTAGCTATTGTAAATGGTGCTGCAATAAATATGAAGGTACACATAACTTCTCAAGTTAGTGTTTTTGTTTTCTTCAGGTAAATACCCAGAAATAGAATTGCTGGATCATACGGTATTTCTATTTTTCATTTTTTAGGAACCTCCATAGTAACTGCACCAATTTACATTCCCACCAACAGTAAACAAGGGCTTCTTTTTCTCCATAGTGTCACCAACACTTACTTCTTGTCTTTTGATAATAGCTATTCTAACAGGTGAGAGATAGAAACTCATTATGGTTTTGATTTGCATTTCCTTGATGATTATGTTGAGCATGAACCTGTTGGCCATCAGCATTATTATTATTTTGCTGTTGAGTTGTATGAGTTCTTTATATACGTTGGATGTTAACCCCTTATCTGATATGTGATTTGCAAATATTTCCTCCTATTTAGGAGGTTGCCTTTTTATTTTGTTGATCTTTTCCTTTGCTGTACAGAAGCTTTTCTAATTTGATGTAGTCCCATTTGTTTATGTTTGCTTTTGTTGTTTTTGCTTTTGGTGTCAGATTGCTAAGACCTATGTCAAGGAGCTTACCAACTATGTTTACTTATAGGAGTTTTATGGTTTCAGGTCTTATGTTCAAGTCTTTAATCCATTTTGAGTTAATTTTTGTGAATGGTGTAAGATAGTGGTCCAGTTTCATTCTTTGGCATGTGGCTTTCCAGTTTTCCCAAGATCATTCATTGACGTGACTATCCTTTTCCCATTGTATATTCCTGGCTCCTTTTTTGTAAATTAACCATATATGGGTGGGTTTATTTCTGGGCCCTCTATTCTGTTCCATTGATCTGTGTGTCTGTTTTTATGCCAATACAATACCGCTTTAATTATTATAACTCTGTAATAGTTTGAAATCAGCTTTGTTCTTTTTTGTTATTATTTTTAAAAATATATTTTATTGATTTTTTACAGAGAGGAAGGGAGAGAGACAGAGAGTCAGAAACATCGATCAGCCGCCTCCTGCACATCTCCCAGTGGGGATATGCCCGCAACCCAGGCACATGCCCCTGACCGGAATCGAACCTGGGACTCTCCAGTCCGCAGGCCAACGCTCTATCCACTGAGCCAAACAGGTTTCGGCAGCTTTGTTCTTTTTTGTCAAGATTGCTTTAGCTGTTCAGGTCTTCTGTGGTTCCAAACAAATTTTACAATTCTTTGTTCTATTTCTGTGAAAAACACCATTGGGATTTTGATAGGAGTTACATTGATACCACATACTTTTTTGTCTTATTGCATTAGCTAGGGCTTCCTGTATGATGTTGAAAGACAGTGGTGAGAGAGGAAATCCTTGCTTTGTTCCTGATCTTAGTGGGAAATTTTTGAGTTTCCCATCATTAAGTATGATGTTAGCTGTAGGTTTTTTTGTAGATATTTTTTATAAAGTTGGGGAAGTATCTCTCTGTTCTTGTTTACTGAGAGTTTTTATCATGAATGGGTGTTAAATTTTGTCAAATGTTTTTTCTATATTTATTGATATGATCATGTGATTTTTTTATTTTTAGCCTGTTGATGTGATGGATTACATTAATTGATTTCCAATGTTGCACCAGCCTCACATAGTTGGAATAAAGCTCATTTGGTCATGCTGTACAATTCTTTTCATACATTGTTAGATTGGATTCACTAATATTTTATTGGGGATTTTTGCACCTATGAGTCATACTGCTTTATAGTTTTCTGGTAACATGTTTGTTAGGTTTTGGTATAAAGGGAATGCTAGACTCCTAATTATTCTCTTTGCTTCTGTCTTAAAGAAATTGTAGAGCAATGGTATTATTTATTTTTTAAATGTTTGGTTGAAATCACCAGTGAACCTGTCTGGTTCTGGTGTTCTCTATCTGAGAAGGTTATTAATTATTGATTTAATTTCTTCATTGAATATAGGCCTATTCAAATTGTCTATTTGTGTGTGTGTGAATTTGACAGATTGTGGTGTTCAAGGAATTGGTCCATGTCATTTAGGTATGGAATTTGAGGTTATAATGTTGTTCATAGTACTCCTTGATTATCCGTTTAATGTCCATGGGATCTATAGTGATGTCCACCCTTTTACTTCTGGTATTAGTAATTTGTGTCCTCTCTCTTTTTTCCTTAGTTAGCCTGAATAGAGGATTATCAATTTTATTGATCTTAAAGAACCAGCTTTGGGTTTTGTTGACTTTCTGATTGATTTCCTGTTTTTAATTCCATTGCTTTCTGTTCTGTTTTTCTTATTTCTTCTGTTTATTTTGGATTTAATTTACTCTTTTTCTAGTTTCTTAAGATATTTAAATGATTGATTTTAGATCTTCTTTTCTGAAATATGCATTCAATAATATAAATTTCCCTCTAAACTCTTCTGTTGCATTCCACAAATTTTGATAAGTTGTATGTTCATTTTCATTTAGTTCTAAACACATTTCGGTTTCTTTTGAGGTAGTGTCTTGTTTACTCTTCAACAATTTAGTAGTGTCTTGTTTAATCTTCAACAATTGGGATATATTACTTGTATCTTTTCTGTTATTGATTTCTAGCTTAATTCCATTGTGGTCTGAATGCAGACACTGTATGATTTCTAGGCTTTTATTATTTTTTAATATGTATTTTTATTGATATCAGAGAGAGAAAGGGAGAGAGCGATAGAGCCATCAATAATGAGAGGAATCGTTGATTGGCTGCCTCCTGCACACCCCCACACTGGGGATCGAGCCCACAACCCAGGCATGTGCCCTGACGGGGAATTGAACAGTGATCTTCTGGTTCATAGGTCAACGCTCAACCACTGAACCACACCAGCTGAGCATGATTTCTATGCTTTTAAATTTAAGGCCAAGAATGTGTTTTATGGCCAAGAATGTGGTCTATCTTGGTGAATGATCCATGTGAGCTTGAGAAGAATGTGTGTTCTGCTGTTGTTGAGTGAAGTAGCCTATTGATGCCCATTATATCTAGTTGATAGATAGTGGTGTTGAAGTCAACTATATCCTTATTGATTTTCTGCCTGCTGGATCTGTTGAATTCTCCAACTATAATAGTAGATTCATCTATTTTTCCTTGCATTTCTATTAGTTATTCCCTTGTGAATGTTTAAGCTCTGTTGATAGGTATATACATGTTATGTTTTCTTAGAGAATTGATCCATTAATCATTATGTAATGCCCGTCTTTATTCCTAATAAATTTCCTTGCTTTGAAGTCTGTTCTTTCTAAAATTAATATAGCTGCTTTCTTTTGATTAGTGTTAGCATGGTATATTTTTCTTACCAATTTACTTTTAATCCATATGTGTCTATATTTCAAATGGGTTTCTTGTAGACAACACAGAGTTGGATCTAACAATATCTGTCCTTTAACTAGTGCATTATGACTATCAATATCCTATTTTTGTCTTCAATCTTTTTATGGCTTTCAAAGTTTTAATTTAACATGTTATATGATTGCATTTTCTTTCATTTCTTAGCATATCAGTTATACTTCCTTTTTTAAACTTTTTTAGTGTTTACACTAGAGTTTGCAATATATGTTTACAACTAATCCAAGTCCACTTTTAAATAACACTATACCACTCACAGCAGTGTGAGTACCTTATAATAAAATAATTCTAATTTCTCCTTTCCGTCCATCGTAGCATTACTGTCATTCATTTCATGTATACAGAAGCATACATAAACGTATATATTTACAAATATCTAAAATACATAATTGAATATATCGCTGCTGTTATTTTGAACAAACTGTTATCTGTTAGATTAATTAAGAATAATAAGTTTTTATTTTACCTTTATTTCTTCTCCAGTTCTCTTCCATTCTTTATGAATGAGTGTCTGACTATCATTTTCCTTTTCTCTGAAGAATTTCTTTTAACATTTTTTGCAAGGCAACAAATTCCTTCAATTTTTATGAGTCTTCAGAAAGTATTTCTCTTTCACTTTTAAAGAAAAATTTCTTAAGGTAACGCAGGTTGGTGAATTTCCCCCTCAATACTTTAAATATTTCACTCCACTCTCTTCTTGCTTGCATGGTTTCTGAGAAGTCCAGATGTAATTCTTATCTTTGCTCTTCATAGATAAGCTATTTTTTTTCTTCTGGCTTATTTCAGGATTTTTCCTTTGATTTTCTGTAGTTTGAAAATTATATGCCTAGGTTTAATTTTGTGTTTGTTTGTTTGTGTATTTGTTTAATTTATCCTGCTTGGTGTTTTTTGAGCTTCCTGAATATGTGGTTTGGTGGTCTGACATTAATGTGGGGAAATTCTCAGTCATTTTTATTTAAAATATTTTCCATTTTTCTTCAGGCATTCCCATTACACATATGTTACACCTTTTGTAGTTGTCCCACAGTTCTTGGATATTCTAGGGTGTTGTTGTTTTTTTCCATCTGTTTTTCAGTTTTGGAGGTTTCTATTAAGATACCCTCAAAGTCAGAAATTCTTTTTCAGTTGTTGCCTAAATACTAATAAGTCTATCAAAGACATTCATCATCATTACAGTGTTTTTTATCTTTAATATTTTTCTGGTTCCTTCTTAGAATTTCCATCTCTCCATACATTGCAATCTGTTCTTGTTATGCTGTCTACTTTATCCATTAGAAAACTCTTAGCGTATTAATTATAGTTGTTTTAAAATCATGGTCTGACAATTCCAACATCTCTGTCATATATGGTCTACTTCTGCATGCTGTCTCTTCAAACACTGATTATGTTTTCTTGATAGCCAGGCGTGATGTCCTGGGTGACAGAAACTGCTGTAAATAAGCCTTTAGCAATGCGGCGGTTGGAAATGGGAGAGGGGAGTGTTCTCCGTGATTAGGGCTCAGCCTTTTCGTGAGCCTGGGCCTCTGGCTGTGAGCTTTACCAGCTCCCATTCCGAGATGAGCAGCATGGCTGATGGAGCTTGAATGTGGTGTTTCCCTGCCCCCACATGGAAGGCCAGAGAGGGCTGGAGTTGCATATTACCTTTCCCGCAGGTTGGCTAGGCTCTGATAAAACTCCAGCTGGTTAGGTTCTGATTAAATAGTATCTCATGAGGGCAGACTTTGCTAAGAGGAGCAGAATGTCCTGGTGTATTTCAAAATGGTTCCTTTTCCCTTATCCCTGCTGGGAAAAGGATGGTATTTTTCTCAGATATTCACTGTGAGAACCCAAGAAAGCTCCAAAGTAAAACTCCAAAGTGTGTCCTCCTGGAGTTTTTATGTCTCAGACTTGTCCACAGTGAGCCTGCAGCAATTTGTCAATTACAGGTCAGGTTTTCCTACCCCAGCACTGGCTCCCAAGGGGGCTCGCTCCGATAAGTAGTAATTCTCTGTATTTTTCTGTTTCTCTCTCACATTTCTGGAGGGGGTGGGAGGAGCTGCTTGCCTGGTGAGCTCACTTCTCTTATAGATATGAGTTGTTGATTTTTCAGTTTTTACCAGTGGCAACTTTCAAGCTTCTTACTTGCTGAATTGGAAACTATCTTTTGCTTTTTAAAATATAGGTCTGTCACATTGACAGTTCATTAAAATTATATAACTTAATTTTAGTTTTTTAATGAAAAAGGATATACTGCATGTATTTTTTTTGGAACTTATTTTTCACTCATGTAATGAGTCATTCTCATTTTTTGTACCTAGCTGTAGTTCATTCAACTGACTGATGTGTAATATGCCTTTATGCGAGTATGCTACATTGACTTACTCGTGTTTTTCCTATCAGTAACAGCCGCTTGGGTTGTTTGTAGGTTTGTGTTATTGCCATCAGTGTTGCTGTGAAAATTCTTGAACACCTCACCTGGCATATGTGTGAAAGATCTTCCCCAGAAGTAGAATCGCCAGGTCATGGGACATGAAAATATTCTGTTTTATAAGATAGTGACAAGCTGTTTTCCAAAGTGTCAGTACCAATTGCACGTCCTCCAACAATGTATAGGAGGTCCTATTTATTCACATACTCTCCAGTACTTGATTTTTTTTCAGACGTTTTAATGTTTTAAAGTCTTGCCTTTAATATTTAAGGATTGTATCCATCTGTAGATGACTTTTGTGCACAGTGTGAAGAAGAGATCTGATTTCACCTGTTTCCACGTGAGTAACCGTCTCCTTACCCTCAGCCCAGTGACCTACCGTGGCAACTATGCATAGTATGTCTCTGGCGCTCTATTCCATTTCTTTGGTCACATTGTCCTTCAGTAAAGTTTTGTAAATTTTGCTATCAATCTTTTACATATTTTAATATGTATTCCTTGGTATTTGATATAATAATGCTATTTTAACTTAACTCTTCTAAAAACACTTAAATTTTTGAGGTGCTTATTGCAGATATATTGACATTTATATCTTGATGTTATATGAAGACACCTTGAATACTTCCCTTGTTATTTTTAATAATTTGTCTATAGATGCAAATAGTTATGTCACTTTCAAACAATAACTACTTTATTTTTTCTTGCTCTTTTTCAATCCTTATGGCTCTAATTTTGCTAGAACTTAAGAGTGAGAGGGCCACCTTTTCTGGTTTCTCATTTTAAAGAGAGTGCTTTTACTAGTAATACTTCCCCATTTGGATGTTACATATTAGAGATTTTGAAAATACATTCTTCGTCAAGTTAAGTAAGTATCCTTCTACTTCTAGTTTACTAGGATTTCTTTTTTAAATTATTAATTTATGGAGTGGTTTTCCTTTTGTGTTTATACTTTATCTCTTTTAGCCTTTTAATGTTGTAAGTTATATTTATATAGTTTCTAATTTTAAAACATCTTTGCATTCCTGAGATACTACACCATTACCAAGATGAATTTTCCTTTTTTTATACACAGAAGGAGTTGATTTTTCTAATGTTTTATTGAGAAGTTTTTGTGTCTGTATTCATGAGTAACATGGGCCTTTAATTTTTCCCTTCTCATACTGTTCTTGTCTGGTTTGCATATCAAGATTACACTGGCCCCATAAAACTGAAATGGCTAATTTTCATCTATTTCTAGTCTCTGATGTAATTCATAAAAGATTCAGATGATCTACTTCTTGAAAGTTTGGTGGAATTTTCCAAGAAAGCCATCTAGGCCTGGAGCTTTCTTTCTGTGATTATTTTAAACTATTACTTTAAATTTTAACTTATAAAAAGTACTTACCTTATCTACTGTTATATCTCATTTTGCGTTCATACAATTATCTATTTGTGTCCTTTCTCGCTCCCTCTTTGATCAGTTTATTGTGAGGTTGGTGTTTTAAAACTTAATTTTCTTTATCTTTGTTTTTTAGTTTGCTAATCGGCTCACATTTTTAGCATTCTAGCATCTCTCTATTTCTTTTGGATGGATTCTGTACTTTTTCTAATTTCTAAGTTGGGCATTAATTCCTAGTGGGTTTGACTTGGAATTTTAGTCCCTTAAGTTCATGTAGTTGGGTCTGGGAGGATTCCATCAAATATTTTGACCAAAGAGGTTTAAGAGTCAAGACATGCTCTTTCTCTGGCTATTGTTCATCCCTCCAGGTGGTGTCTGAGGGGCACTTTCCTTTATTGGACCATTTCCAAACATTTCAATGTGCTTTTGGCTTAATTATTAATATATTTTTCTCTTCTAGTACTATCTGTTAGGCAAAGAACTGTTCATATGTGGCACTGTTAAAATTGAGAGAAATATCATCCCTGTGCTACAGGTGAAGAACCTATGGAAGTGAGGTGGTGGTGTCTAAAGTCATACAATATTTTCGGAAAGGAGTGACAGCCAGGCCATGAGACTATACCCTGCGCTCTTTCCACCGAGCCAAGCACACACTTCTCCACACCGCAGAGTGTCACTTTTTAAAAATACATTGTATTAATTTTTTACAGAGCGGAAGGGAGAGGGATAGAGAGTTAGAAACATCGATGAGAGAGAAACATCAATCAGCTGCCTCCTGCACACCCCCTACTGGGATGTGCCCGCAACCAAGGCACATGCCCTTGACCAGAATCGAACCTGGGATCCTTCAGTCCCCAGGCCGACGCTCTATCCACTGAGCCAAACCGGTTAGGGCAAGAGTGTTCATTTTATAACCTGGCAAGGTCACCTGCATGACCTTATTCAATATGATCAACATATACGGCCCCTAGAAAATGCCACTGGGGAACGTGTGTGTTGTTTGGCTCACCATCATTGACTCTGTTTATTTGTTCCTATTGTGCGCCACATATTCAGCCTGCAGCATTTAAAGAGGAACTAACATCTTACCTTGAACATTTGTCTTGCTGCCTTTTGACTTCTAAGAAGTCGAAATGGGTCAAGGAAGGGAAATAGTGAGAGATCGGAGGTTAAATAAGCAAACAACCGTTTGCTTGAACTGTGTGGCACAGAGCCAAGTGCAGTTTCTTCCAGTGCAACAGCTGACAATATTCTTGTTTCTGAAGAAAAACAAAATTAGTATTTAGAAATGATGTATCCTGCATGCTCATTTCAAAGGAAAGAAACGATAATTATCTTAATTCTGCTGAAGTTTCTTTTGTATTTTTCTGGGCTCTAAATATTTTATCGAAAACATGTGTTAGCTCATGAATTGACTTCTATGAAGCAGAGGTCTCCTTGAGACCCCCGGTTTTTGATAACCTCAAGAGAGGTATTGCACAAGCTCTAAATATTCTGATTTGAAGCCAAGGGTTGTTGGTTGGCTGTGTTGCTTTTGCAGCTGTAGTTTAAATTAGAAACATCCTACCTTCTCAACAGAAAGTTTACAGAGATCCAAATTGTGGGGTTTTTTTTGTTTTTGTTTTGTTAACCTCACCCAAGGATATTTTTTCCATGGATTTTTAGAGAGAGCAGAAGGGAGGGAGGGAAGTGGGGAGAGAGAGAAACAATTGATATGAGAGAGACATTGATTTGTTGTCTCTGACTGGGGTTGGGGATTGAACCTGCAACCTAGGTACATGTCCTTGACTGGGAATCGAACCCACGAACATTCGGTCTACTGGCTGATGCTCTAACCATTTACCTAAACGGGCTATGGCGAGATCCAGATTTTTAAAAAGGCTTTTGTTTTTTTCCTCAGAAATATTTTTATTATTCATGATTATAGTAGTAGACAGAAGAACCTAATGTTTATTGAGTACTATTACTAGTATGTGCCATGCAGTGGGCTTGTGTATTTTGTTGTTTTTTTTAAATTCTCACAACAACTATATGAAGGAAGTGTTTCCTTTATTTCTCATTTTATATAAAAAAAGGCTTTTTATAGCATAAAACTTCCAAAAGAGGTGTCTTACCCTCATCTTACTTGATTTAGAATAAATGCAGTACAACAAACGAATTTAAAGAGACTTATACCTTTGAGAGTATTTACATAATGAGAAGCAATCAATCTCATCGTTGTTACATTAAAATGGAGCGTACCATGACTTGAAATTTTATGTTGCTATTTTATGTAAATTTCTCCATTCTCCCCTCATGTCTTTGAATATTTTTAAAATTTATTTTAAATATTGAGATATCTTAAAAATGTAATGATGAAAATCCTGCTCAGGTCTAGTGGTAAAACAACATACAGATTATAGGCAATTCATCTCTGGTTTGATGTGGTAACAATTAAACCAAGACTCCCAAGCTGAACTTGGAGGTTCAGTCCCACCACTGGTCCCAGCACACACACAAAGCAGGGCGCAAAAGCACATCAAGATAACGTTTCACGAGGCTTCCGCAATGTTGAGTAGCCTTACAGCACACTAGATTGCGGATTCCACTAAAATAGTGCAAGAGGATTGTGTTACTAAATGCTGTCCCAAAGAACTCAACTCTTAATGTACCATGTACAACTTCTGATGTGCTGACCGTCTGCATGGGGAAGTTCCTGGATGCTACATGCTGCTTCGGGAGTGTTTCGGCCTCACCTAATGCTCACTTTTCCATCCAGGTTTTAACTTGCACTCAGTACTCCTTTCCTCCCATCTTTGTCATTTACCCTGTGGTCTGTTCCTGAAGCCTTTTTTTTTTTTTCCTTCTTTCTCCTAACTCTTAAAGATTGCACTTATTTATAAAGCTCATCACATAAGCAGAAAAAGAAGTGGCTAACACGAAGCCCTGGTTCTGAAAAGGAAAAGTAAGAAGGCATGAAAAGAAATACCAGTATTTCCTGATACTTCTTTTTCTTTCTTTTTAAAAATCTTTATTGTTGAAAGTATTTAGAAAAAAGACACAGTACAAAGAAACTTGAGGATATTTTTTGTGTTCGCAATGCTGAGTCTAGGATGCAGAGTCACTGAGTTTGAAAGGGCAGATTTTAGAGTCAGACAGAGGTGGGCTGTAGTCTCCACTGTGGCCCATTTTATCAATGTGACCTTGGGTCAGTTACTCTCCATGAGTCTCTGTTTCCTTATCTGTAAAATTGGAGCAATAATGTCACCTGCCTCTAGGTTTGTCATCAATATCAAACAGGAGAACACATGTGACGCTGTTAGCACAGGGCATGGCACAGCAAAGCTCAGCAAAGGTAGAATTTGTTATTATTGTATACACAGTAGTAGAAACTTTGCAGATGGTATGACTTGGTTTTTCCTTGGGGCGATCCACTTTGGGACTAAAACTCCTCTAAAATGATAGGGTTGGCCCTAACTGGTTTGGCTCAGTGGACGGAGCGTCGGCCTGCGGACTCAAGGGTCCCAGGTTCGATTCCGGTCTGGGGCATGTACCTTGGTTGTGGGCACATTCCCAGTGGGGAGTGTGCAGGAGGCAGCTGATCGATGTTTCTCTCTCATCAATGTTTCTAACTCTATCCCTCTCCCTTCCTCTCTGTAAAAAATCAATAAAATATTTAAAAATAAAATAAAATAAAATGATAGGGTTGAACCAAAAAAACCCAAACCAACCACTTACAAGTCCCTTCCAGCTCACTGATTACCTCTGGAAAAGGATTGATAAATTGACTTACAGCCTGAAAAGTTGATCTCATCTAGGCTTCTGATAAAGGAGTAGAACAGAGTCCCAGATTCCAGAATGTCAGAGGGATGATGAAGTAGGTGAGAAAATAGGGATGGAATTTCTCGTGGCAAAGGTTCCTTTTCTGAAGGGGGTGAAATATTAAGCACCAGGAGCCTGCCAGACAAGGAGTGAGGCAGCCATATAGACCCTCGCAAATCCACGTGTGGGTGAAAATAAAGCAAGAAACAGACATTGGTTTTTAATATGGATCAATTAATTTTTCCACTCAATGGATGAATGAGTGTTCTGAATGAACCCAACACTTAAAATATTTATTTTCAATATCTTTAATATCCTGTTTCATTTCATAAAATGAATAACTGAAGGTGACTAGTTAGAATTGGAAACATCTTACCTTGGGCAGTTGTAGGCAGTTGGAAGCAAAATAGTACAAATTGAGTCATTCTGAGCAGCAAGCTATCGTATGGGATGTGGAGGGTCACTACTTACCTTTTGTCTTCTTTCATATTTAAGGATGAAGAGAAATTGTTACTTTTCTAATTATTTATGTCGGAAAAAGGAAGAAAAAATTAATTGGCCACATGTAAAGACGTTTACTGCTCAAATATAAAATACACCTACGTGTTCGTGATGGAGCAGTTACAAAGTCAGGCCTTAGACTGTCCCAATCATTAACTCTGAATTGTCTTGGCAATGAGTAGACAACCGATAATACTAGGGGGAAAAAAAAAAGACAAATAGGAGCACGTATTATTGTTGAAACTATAATGCTTCTGGCTACCTCTACTGACAGTCTAAAATCTTGTGTTTGTGCAGGTCTGGGGACCAGGAGAAACCTGTGATTCTGTAAATGGTGGTCGTTCGCTTTTCTCTAAGGCACTTCGCAGATCAGAAGGTCAGGAGGAAACCGCAAATGTTCCTTATCCCCTGTTGCACCCAATTTATCACATAATTTTGTGTATTCTTACATGTGTGGGTGAAAATAAAGCAAGTTTCAATCCAGTTTAAGCGATTTAATCTGATATGTGTGGGCCTTGTTTTCCAAATAATATCCAGAACATTCTTCGGTGTTTTCCTTTTCGCCCTTTCAGATTTCAAGTTGGAGATTTTTCAGCTCGTAATATGAAAATGTTGCTGATTTTGTTCCTCGTAATAATTTGCTCCCATGTTTCTATGAACCAAGATTCTGGTAAGGAAAGAACTGGAAAGAATTCTTTAACTCATTTTGGAAAATACATGATTTTGACTTCCTTAAAAGTTGAGTTTCGTTTCACTTTGTCTTGATTTTGATACTTGGAAGGGTGGGGTGGTAGCTCAGTTTCTATTTGAAGCTCATTTGTCTCTGGAATTTATTCATTGTTAACAATAGATACAAGAGCTGCTATTTTGTCCTCAGTTTCAACCCCATTTAGGTCTTCTGGGAGGTTGCATAAAATCCTGTCTCTTACTATTAGGTTCAGGCCTGGAAATCTTGGACTGTCTCTTCCTAATTCATTTGTGCCAAAACATTATCTTGGTTGCTCATACAGCTTTTGCTCCAGTATAAACAATTTAATCTGATATTGTAAAGAAAATGCTTTTACTCTGAAGAGAAAGCACCATAGCTGGCTGGCTGTCAGCAATCTATGTCCAGTGGACTTGAACTCAAAATACTGACCTACCCTTCTCTGCCTCTACCTCTTCTTAAATAACGAGTTGGCACACTGGTCACTTCATGTTCAGGGCCATCTGTGTTAGTTTGCCCAGCTTTCTCGAGGGCTCTGACCTTGGTAGTAAGTTTTCTGAAGAGATAAACTAAGACTCTGCCCTGCAAGCATCTTCCTTTGATGTCTCACTGGGCCTGATAGTAGGCTTTTTAAAGAAAAAGCTGAATCTAGCTCATGTGCCAGCTGTCTACATTTCCTTTCTCCACGCACAAGAAGTGATGGTTTATCCATGAATAGGAAGGTCGCTTTGGTTACAAATCAAGTCATCCTGGGCAGGGCTTGCCAACAGTCCTTGTAGGGGTTCCAGCCTTCTCTTGGAGGAAGATATTAATGTACCCTCTCTTAATTCTCCCCCTAAAATGTTAAGTGGCTAAGTGATCATCAAAGGAAACTCAAAGTGGTTGAAATTAGGTTATTTAGAAGACAAGAAAGAATGGCTTTATCCACTATGCCTCAGTGAGACTGCTATGAAGAGAATGAAATAAACCTAGGGGTGCCAAAGCTGGTTTCCTACCAGTTGTAGATAGGAAAAGATGGATTTTATTTTAATTTGATTATAATGTATCTCGTAATCATATCAGATAACCAGCATCTGAGAGTGAGGAGGGGACCTTAGATATTTTCTTATTGAATCTCATTTTAAAGGTGAGGAAACAGGCCCAAGTATATTGAATGGCTTGACAGAGCTGTTAGAGTTAGCTGGTAACAAAGTCAGGACTTCTGTTACTTGTTCATTTGCATCATACCGTCTTAAATATACACCATCTGGACGCACACAGACATTTCCCTTCCTTCCCTGGATAAGAAATAGATCCTAAAGTGCTGAGAACTCTGAATTCACACCAGCAGATCACCAATACACAGCATTTTGTGCTTGAACCCAGTGATTCTCTAGCACATAAAAGTAGAATTCTACATACCCAGCATTGAATGAAGCATTAAAAGTTCAACTAAGTATTATATTCCTCTATAAAAATTATATTTTTATAGAAACTAAAACCATAATCATTTTCCTAGCTTAAGGTATACAGATTTCTGTCACATTTACACACGTAAGAATAAACTTATCAATTATAATGCTCACTCATATGGTTTATAAAAAAATTGTAAGTAATCTTTTTTAAAATATATATATATATTTTATTGACTTTTTTACAGAGAGGAAGGAAGAAGGATTGAGAGTTAGAAAAATGAGAGAGAAACATCGATCAGCTGCCTCCTGCACACCCCCTACTGGGGATGTGCCCGAAACCAAGGTACATGCCCTTGACCGAAATCAAACGTGGGACCTCTCAATCCACAGGCCAATGCTCTATCCACTGAGCCAAACCGGTTAGGGCTGTAAGTAATCTTAAAGTAGATTAAGGCAATCTCATATTTTTATGATTTTTAGGTACTTTTTAAACTTCATCAATTTGACACTGGCAAACAAAACTAATATTTTTATAAGTTAATCACTCACTTTGTTGCAGTGCTTAAATGGGAATCACAATAAAAGCTTATCTTTCATATTTCTCTATTCAAACAAATTTGAAGCAGTTTAGTTCTCAATTAAAATTTTTATCCTCTTGATATAGACTGAGGTCAAATTCTGAAAGCAAAAATTTAAAAAGGTATAAGGGGAAATTACCTACTACCAGTATAAAAACACAGGAGTTTTTACTCTAAATTTACCCATTTCTAATGAACCTATTCCTTGCAAAAGTGATGTTTAATTTTGCAATTGGCCCTAGAAACAAGTATTTTTTCTGGAGAAGATGTGTAATGTCAGGCTATTATTTTCAGTTCCTTGGGAAGGTATTAAAAATACAGATAAAACAGGAAAGTGGGTTTCCCCCCAAATGGTTGGCATTAAGCATTAAGCATGGCAGTACCTTTTTAAAGTTTATGCTTTGTTGATTTGGTTCTGTGTGGGTTTGCAGGCCCTGAGTATGCAGATGTGGTGTTTCTGGTGGACAGCTCTGATCACCTGGGAACTAAGTCCTTCTCTCTGGTGAAAACATTCATCAACAAAGTGATCACCAGTCTCCCCATAGAGGCCAGCAAATACCGCGTGGCCCTGGCCCAGTACAGTGACCAGCTCCACAGTGAATTCCAGCTGAACACCTTCAAGAGCAGGAACCCCATGTTGAACCACCTCAAGAAGAACTTCATGTTCAAGGGCGGTGCCCTGCGGATCGGGAACGCTCTCCGGGAGGCTCACAGGACCTATTTCTCTGGACCTGCAAACGGCAGAGACAAGAAGCTGTTCCCCCCGGTTCTGGTGGTCCTGGCTTCGGCCGAGTCCGAGGATGACGTGGAAGAGGCTTCTAAGGCTCTTCGGGAAGACGGGGTGAGGATCATCTCGGTGGGGCTGCAGAAAGCCTCTGAGGAGAACCTGAAGGCCATGGCCACGGCTCAGTTCCATGTCAACCTTCGGACCGTCAGAGACCTCAGCACGTTTTCCCAGAACATGACGCAGATCATCAAGGAAGCGGCTCAGTACAAGGCGGGAGCAGTGGATGATGTTCTTATGGAAGGTGGGCTTAGGGTGCACACATAGAAATGATGATAAGATGCTTTTGAGAAATCAACGTGGAGAGACGGTTGAGGTTCCATGGACATCCCTTTCCCCAAAAGCTGGGCTGTATTTTTAGCTGTTAAATATCGGTGTGTTCCAAAGGGCCCATTGATTGTGGCCATTTTATTTTATATTTTAAAAATATATTTTTACTAGAGGCCCGGTGCATGAGATTTGTGTACTTGAAGGGTGGGTGGCAGGGGGGTGGGGGGGCGGATCTCCTCAGCCTGGCCTATGCCCTCTCACAGTTTGAGAGCTCTTGGGGGATGTCCAATTGACGGCTTGGCAGTTGGACATCTTTAGTGCTGCCTCAGAGGCAGGAGAAGCTCCCGCCACTGCTGCTGCACTCATCAGCCATGAGCCCAGCTTCTGGCTGAGTGGTGCTCCCCCTGTGGGAGCACGTTGACCACCAGGGGGCAGCTCTTGTGTTGAGTGTCTGCCCCCTGATGGTCAGTGCACGTCATAGCAACCATTTGTTCTGCCATTTGGTTGATTTGCATATTACTCTTTTATTATATAGGATTGATTTCACAGAGGAAAGGAGAGAGGGAGGGAGTGATAGAAACATCAATGATGAGAGAGAATCATTGATCAACTGCCTCCTGCGTGCCCCACACTGGATGTCATGCCCCAATCTGGGCATGTGCCCTGACCAGGAATTGAACTGTGATCTCCTGATTCATAGGTTGACACTCAACCACTGAGCCACGCCTGCTGGGCTGGTTGTGGACATTTTAAATCCAGTGAACCCCACAATTCTTGGTGTTCCTTGTTACCCTTTAATCATGTGAAGGGTTTGTTTGAAAGCTAAGTTTTTTCCTAGAGAAATCCTTGACCACAGAATGTTAGAGCTGGAAATAGCTTTAATTAAGTTGCCCAAACCCCCTGTTCCGTAGGCATCCTTAGAGTTGGTGACATAACCTGGGCCAGGGCAGAATGCAGTTTGAAGTCAGAGCTAAGTCAGGTCTCTCGATTCCCACACCCTGGTCGTTTCAGCCCCACACTGCCTCCCTTCCTGCTTCTCTGTCTGAATTAGCTGCCCTGTGTTCCGCTCCACCTCCCATCTGCTGTCCCGGGGACCTTGTACTGTTCTGTTAACAATGGCCAAGAGCTTATGAACATCATTCAAGTGAGGGGCAGGGGAGAGCCAGTGAGAAACAATTTGCTCCAAGTGTACAAGCAACAGAGCAAACTCCCATTATTTCTAGTTACATCAGTTGGAATGACATGACATATAAAATTATCTGTTGTTAATAGAGAATGCTTTTCTTGTGGTAATCTATGAAAAGATGAATCCTATTATGAGTATCTTTCCCAAATAAAATAATGGCAAAAGTATCATTGACATCTCAGTATTATCCCTTAGGAATATTTGGACTACGCTGATTTCAACAGCGATGATGCTTAATGATTTTAATACGATGGTAGTAGCTGCTGTTCATTGAATGACTCTTAGGTCCCAGGCCACAGGTTAAACACCTTATCTCATTTAATTTCCATAACAACTCTATGAGGTAAGTATTACTACTATCTCCAATTTATAGAGGAGGACATTGAAGCTGGGAGTTTAGCTGAGACCCAATATTTGAACCCAGGACCCTCTGATATGAGCTGCATAATAATTTCATATACCTCCTTGTTTCTTTAAGTGCATAACCCAGCTCTGTAGATGTTCTCCATGCCTCCGAATGCCGAGCAGAGAAGCTGACCCACTAAAATTGTGCTCCTTCCATCCCTGCCCACACAGTTTGCCAAGGCCCCTCCGTGGCCGACGTGGTGTTCCTGTTGGATGTGTCCGTCAATGGCAGCCAGGACAACTTGGACTACCTTAAAGAGTTCCTAGAAGAAAGTGTATCTGCTCTCGACATAAAGGAAAACTGCATGAGGGTTAGCCTCGTGGCCTACAGCAATGAGACGCAGGTGATCAATTCACTGAGCAGAGGCATCAACAAGTCGGAGGTTCTCCAGTCTATACAGGGCCTCTCTCCCCAGGCTGGGAAGGCCTACACTGGGGCCGCCATCAGAAAGATCAGGAAGGAGGTCTTCAGTGCACAGGAAGGCAGTCGCAAGAACCAGGGGGTGCCCCAGATCGCCGTGCTGGTGACCCACCGGCCGTCGGAAGACAACGTGACCAAGGCAGCCCTGAACCTCAGGCGCCAGGGCGTGGCCATCTTCACCATGGGCGTGGAGGGGGCCAGCGACAGCCAGCTGGAAAGGATAGCATCGCACCCCGCCGAGCTGTATGTCTCCAAACTGAAGACCTTCTCCGACCTGGCCGCTCACAACCAGACGTTTCTGAAGAAGCTGCGGAAGCAAATAACACACACAGTCTCTGTCTTCTCAGAGCGCACCGAAACCCTCAAATCCGGTAAAGTGTTCTGCTGAGGGAGGTATTATTCCATCCTTTTCTCTCTTTCTTGCCTTTTAGGTATTCTGTGTACAAAAGAGATCGGTGGGGCATTAGGTGGGGAGTGAGCATAAGTTCCTAATTTCTTACTTGACCTTGATCACATGGAATGTATTGGGGAAAATAAAAGCTATTGAGGTATTGGAATGGATCAAAAGGGTTTTCCTTTCTACCTCCCGTTTTGTGTAGCTTTAATTGGACTCATTGTTACTTACAAACACCCCAGAATACCATCCTTTGTTGTTTTTCCCTCTTCACTTTTCCTCCCTCTCCTTCGCCTCTTGTGTCCCCCTGCTCTTTTCTTTGTTCCTTTTTTCTTTTTGTAACTTTTCTCTCTTTTCTCCTCTCCCCTCATCCTCAAATTCCAACTTAGAGAATGAACAGGAAGCATGATTTGGATTGAGGACATTGTAATTTGTTGTGAAGTACTAGTCTAGTACCCATGAGTTTAGAGAAACAGATAATGTATTTTGTATATTTTATACATACACACATGTGTGCTCTATAAATATTTTGTATGTGTATATACACACATAAGTACGTGTACATTCTTCAACAAATATTTATAGCATGTTTATTATAAAATTGCCCTTGTCCTACACAAATAAGGCCACTGGCAATACCCCTAGTTTTGTTAAATGACAAGGAGTGAGTAAGGAGTAAATTATTTATTCAAGTTCTCAAGAAATAGAGCTCATATGTCCACTATGTTCAGTTAGAGACCTTCTCCATTTCACAACACACCGCTTGACTTTTTGCGAAGCCATTATTCACTAATGAGAGAAGTGGCTTGTGAAAAGCATGTTCAAGTTTTCTTTCTTATGTTTTGCTGTATCCCAGTTTGCCTTGATTCATGGCAGGGAATGATCAAAATAGTCACAAACTGTCAAAAGAAACTCATTCGGCCCCGCCGATGCTAAGAGTCCCCTGTGCTAAGCTAGCAGAGCATGTCTTTTACACCTGGAAGCTGTTCCCATCTGTCCATCTGAAGATGCTCATATTTGTTGTTCTTACTCTCCGCTCCCATTTCTTCCTCACACGCGCCCCCATGCCACACTCAGCCTCTCGGTTCCCCCTTAGGTTGTGTGGACACTGAAGAAGCAGACATCTATCTGCTCATCGATGGCTCCGGGAGCACCCAGGCCACAGACTTCCAAGAAATGAAGACCTTCCTGTCAGAGGTCGTAAAGATGTTCAATATCGCTCCCCAGAAGGTGCGGGTCGGGGCCGTCCAGTACGCCGACAGCTGGGACTTGGAATTTGAGATCAATAAATACTCAAACAAGCAGGATTTGGGGAAGGCCATCGAGAACATCCGGCAGTTGGGTGGGAGCACGAACACGGGCGCAGCCCTGAATTTCACGCTGGGGCTGTTGCAAAAGGCAAAGAAGCAGCGAGGAAACCGAGTGCCGTGTCACCTTGTGGTCCTGACAAATGGCGTGTCCCAGGATAGCATCCTGGAGCCTGCCAACAGGCTGAGAGAGGAGCTCATCCGTGTGTATGCCATCGGGGTCAAGGAGGCCAACCAAACACAGCTGCGGGAAATTGCAGGCGAGGAGAAGAGGGTGTACTACGTGAATGACTTTGACGCTTTGAAAGACATAAGAAACCAAGTTGTTCAAGAAATCTGTACTGAAGAAGGTAGGAGAATGGCGACTTTCCCTTTGGATCCGGGCTCACAGATGGCCCTCCTGCAATATTTGACATTGCAGGTTTGCAGAAACAGCATGAATTTCCGGGTTGTGTGGCTGTGCTTGTTTCCAGAACAAAACTGAGGGCCCTCTAGAGCAGTGATGGTGAACCTTTTGAGCTCGGCGTGTCAGCATTTTGAAAGACCCTAACTTAACTCTGGTGCCGTGTCACATATAGAAGTTTTTTGATATTTGCAACCATAGTAAACCAAAGACTTATATTTTTGATATTTATTTTATATATTTCAATGCCATTTAACAAAGAAAAATCAACCAAAAAAATGAGTTCACGTGTCACCTCTGACACGCGTGTCATAGGTTCACCATCACTGCACTAGAGTGTGGTTCTAATTCGTATCTGAGGCATAAAGTATTTGGTCGAGTTCTCCCTTATTAGTACTAATTAGCCTCTTCCCACAAATCCCTGCTAACGTAGATATATGCTTAGATACTGCATTTGTAAATGACCAAATGATTTATTTGAAGAAATATTTTGGGTTTATTTAAATTTAACAAAAGTTTTATGGACTCTTTTAGAGCCCTATCAGTAGTTTTCAACCAGGGGAATTTTGCCCCCTTTGGGGACATTTGGTAATGTCTAGAGACATTTCTGGTTGTCATAACTAAGGGAGTGCTACTGGCATCTAACGGGTAGAAGTCAGGGATACTGCAAAACATCCCTCAGCATCCTACAATGCGTAGGCTACCCTCCCCAGTAAAAATTATCCGGCCCAAAATGTCAGTCGTCCTGAGGTTGAGAAACTGAGTAATACACTAAATCAAATCATTAAATAACAAATGGACTGGTCACTTTATGGCCTCCAGTGCTTTATTTACTTGCTAAGTAACCATCCTTACCAAGCACACATTTAGTTTCAATATAGAATTTTTTTTTTTCCTGATCACTCTTAATCTTTTTACATGATAAACATTTCACTTTCTCCCATGCAGCCTGCAAAGAGATGAAAGCTGACATCATGTTTCTGGTGGACAGTTCTGGCAGTATAGGACTTGACAATTTCATCAAAATGAAAACATTTATGAAAAGCCTGGTGAGCAAATCTCAGATTGGGGCAGATCGGGTGCAAGTCGGCGTAGTCCAGTTCAGTGACATCAATAAGGAGGAGTTTCAACTCAACAAATACATCTCGCAAAGTGAAATTTCAGATGCCATCGACCGCATGCCTCACATTGGACAAACCACGATGACTGGTAGCGCCCTGACCTTTGTGTCTCAGTACTTCAGCCCCGCCAAGGGCGCCCGGCCCAAGGTCAGGAAGTTCCTCATCCTCATCACGGATGGTGAAGCTCATGACATAGTCAAGGACCCCGCGGTAGCACTGCGGCAAGAAGGCATCATTATCTACTCGGTGGGGGTGTTTGGCTCCAATGTCACCCAGCTGGAGGAGATCAGCGGGAGGCCAGACATGGTGTTTTATGTTGAGAATTTTGACATTCTGCAGCACATTGAAGATGATCTTGTTTTTGGAATATGCAGCCCCCGGGAAGGTAGGCCTGGGCATTCCTGCGAGGGGGATTATCCAAACACCACGTGTCCATGTTAGTCGTTATTTCTACTAATTGAACACTGTAAACTTTTTGTTGGATTGAAATGGTTACCCCAATGGCTTTAGAACAGCGGTTCTCAACCTGTGGGTCGAGACTCCTTTGGCGGTCGAACGACCCTTTCACAGGGGTCGCCTAAGACCATCCTGCATATCAGATATTTATATTACGATTCATAACAGTAGCAACATGACAGTTATGAAGTAGCAACGAAAATAATTTTATGGTTGGGTCACAACATGAGGAACTATATTTAAAGGGCCAGAGGTTGAGAACCACTGCTTTAGACCTACATAGGCAATGTGACTTTCTTCAACAGAACTGTTGAGTTAAAGAATCAGTAAGGAACAATTTGGGTCCACCTAGATCCTCTCCCATTTGTAGACAAATAGCAGCAGGGTGATGAGGCCTCCATTGAAGAAAAGTGGTAACATCCTGGGTCTTAGATCAGGTTCCCCGGATTCTTGTGGAAGTGGTTTTTTGAGGAGGTGTTTTTCAGAAGGGAAGTAAGGAAAGCAGGACAGGGCATGGGTAGGAGCTAAGCAAGAGAGTGGTCTTAGCTGGAGTCTCGCTTCAGCCTGATCTCCTGGGAAACTAGAGCCTGAATTCACCACAGTCTGTTTCACCTTGAGCTGAAGGGCCCAGCCTGAGTCCTTGGGCTGTGTGTGGGCTGCCACAGCAGACCATAGAGGGGCATACCCCCTGCTGGGCAAGGTTACTTCCCTTTGACCTAACATCTACTATATGTCAGTTATTTTACAGTTTTTAAAATCCATTACTTATATAAAATGAGATGACATTTGTAAAAACACTGATATTTTTTAAATCCTATAAAGGAGGATGCTAGTAGGGGAACTTGAGCAATGGATGCTTCAAAGGAAATAAATAGTAGAGTCCCAGTCCTCCTCTCATGAAATGAGGGATGAAAGTGGTAAAACAAAAGCCCTACAAATATGAGAAACTTATTTATAGTGTGACTCGAGGGGCTTGATGACAGAAGCATTCTGAAGAAAAAAAAAAAAAATCTCTATGATTGTCTCAGTGGGATTTTGAGGGAAGGGAGAAACCTTGTACTGTTACTCAGATAATAGTTTTGTTCAGTTCTTACTAGAAGGTTGATTGTGGTCTGTTATTTGTGGTGAATGAGGTACACCTAGTTTGTATTTCCTGGTAATTATGCTGGGAGCAAATCTGAACTCTTTGAAGGAGCACCCCAAGTAAACTAACCCCAAGTAAAATCCGCGCAGGCTCCCCAGGGCAGCTGAAGGTCAGCAGGACATGGTTTCCTCTTTGGTGAAACCATCCCCAAAGAAAAAAAACTCATGTTTCTCCTTCCTATGTTGGGAAAAACCCAGCTCTTCCCTACTGTTTCACTCCTGTTGTCTTCTTTACTAGTCACATGGCACACTTCACTTCCGATACTTCTGGTCACCCAGTGTGTGGAGGTTTTTCCCATATCAACAAGAAATTCTCAGATACCAGCAGGGTGTCCAAGAATTCAACTCAAGTCAAACACTGTCTACCTGGAGGTAGCATCAGGTCCCACAGATTGAGGGCTCACTCCCGTAAGATTGCCCCACGCCCCACTTCAGAGACCAGTCACAAGCCCAGGTTATCACCTGTGCTTCTGACCAACCTGCTCTATAGATGGGAGGTTTAAAAACTATCTTCTCGGGTTCAATTAACTTATTAGAGTGGCTCATAGAACCCAGGAAAACACGTTTACCAGTTTATTAAAGGCGATGATAAAGGATCCCGATGAACATCCAGGATGAAGACATGCATAGGGCAAGTTATGAGGAAAGGGGTGCAGAACTTCCAAGTATATATAGCGTATTCTATGCCATTCCCAAGCGCCTCACTTTCCCAGAATCTTCATGTGTTCATCAAACAGCTCTCTGAACCCCGTACTTTTGGGATGATCCCTCATGAACTCCATTTTCAGCCCTTCTCCCTTCTCAAGAAAATGGGAATGAGGCTGAAATTTCCATGCTTGCTCTTCCCGGTGACTCGCCCTCACCCAGGAGCCATTCTTTCCAGGAGACAACAGGAAAGAAACACATAGTAGGGGCCCATCCAGAATCACCTCATTAGAACAAAAGACACCCCTGTCGCCCAGGAAATTACAAGGGTTTTGCGAGTTCTGTGTCAGGATCTGAGACAGAGACCAATATATATTTTCTGTTACCTCACATAGCCTTTCTTGAAGTCATTGGGGGTAAATATATTGGCCCCAGGGCTTTCAACAGCCCTACCACTTAGTGAGCAAGTGGCTGGCAAGAGAAGGAAATGTGGTGAACCTCTGTTGGAGGGGTGGGGGAATCCTTTCTCATAACTCCGTTTCTCCAGAATGGATGAGTTCACATTTGGAACATACCCCTGAAAGCCTGCAGAGACATTGAGTTACATAAGGACTAAATCATTAAACATCTTACAATCCCACTTCTCCAGAATGAATGAGTTGGAGTGTAGACCTCTGCACTTTTACATAGAATATGCTCCATAGACGTGGCTTAAGTATTAATTGGGTCTTTCTTGCTTTACTTTCCATGGCATTGACCCAAGGGAAAAAAAGTTAATGGGAGCATCACCGCAGTTGGGCCAAGTGTGACATGGGCTTATTTCTATGATGAGGCCCAATAATGAAACTAGAGAGTGTTTCCAGAATGTCCAAAAAGGGAGAAAATGAAACCCTGAAAAGTCAGCTGTCCTATAACCATGAAAAACTATACAGTGTTGCCAAATTCATTTTTTCTTTGGCCATTTCCCCAAGGCTTATCTTGGGAATACAATTTCATAAGCCCTATGGCTTAAACAGACAAATCCGTGTAAATGAAAGCACATGTTGAAAGAACCATTTATACAGGAAAATTTCCACAGAATTGTAAATTTTTTTCTAGTCCAAGAGCATGTCCCCCTCTCAACCTTTACAGAAGCCTTTACTTTACGTTAGCCTTGTCCTAAAAACTCCCCGAGTTGAATTTTACAAGGTACTGCCAACACAAATATATATGTATTGTGTATGTTATCTAAGGAATGGACATGCTAATGCACAGCTTGATCCAATGGAGAGGAGACATTGGCAATAAAAAAGCAGGCGAGGGGTGGTGAGTCTCCCATGATGTCCGAAGCTAACCTCATGGTTTTCCTTTCTCCTCCTCCTAGAATGCAAGCGAATTGAAGTTTTAGACGTTGTGTTTGTAATTGACAGCTCTGGCAGCATTAACTATGATGAATATGGTATCATGAAGGATTTCATGATAAACTTGGTGAAAAAAGCTGATGTTGGCAAGAATCAGGTTCGGTTTGGGGCTATGAAGTATGCTGATAACCCAGAAGTGCTATTTTATCTGGATGAACTTGACACAAAGTTGGAGGTGATTTCAGCGCTCCAGAACGACCAGCCCATAGGGGGCAGCACGTACACCGCTAAGGCACTAGGCTTCTCAGACCACATGTTCACCGAAGCCCGTGGCAGCCGCGTGCAGCGAGGGGTCCCCCAGGTCCTCATCGTGATCACCGATGGGGAGTCCCATGATACAAAAGATCTCAGTGCCACGGCCAAGGCCTTGCGGGACAAAGGCATTCTTGTCCTGGCCGTGGGGATCAAGGGTGCTAACCCCGTGGAGCTGCTCGCCATGGCAGGATCAGAGGACAAGTACTTCTTCGTGGAGACTTTTGGAGGCCTGAAGGGGATCTATTCAGAGGTGTCAGCCAGTGTGTGTAACTCCTCACAAGTAGGTAAGGTTTGCCAATTAAGTTTTTCTTCATTATCAGCAGAGGTCCAAATGAGGGAGAAAGCAATAGCCCTCAAGAGTACGTTCTGCAAACAGGAGAGGAGCACTAATCGCGTTATAAGACATCTCATTTGGCCTCCTCCCTAAAGAGGAATACATTCTACAACATCACTACTCCCTTCTGTCTAAACCAGTGATGGTGAACCTATGACACACGTGTCAAAGGTGACACGCGAACTCATTTTTTTTGGTTGATTTTTCTTTGTTAATTGGCATTTAAATATATAATATAAATATCAAAAATATACATCTTTGTTTTACTATGGTTGCAAATATCAAAAAATTTCTATATGTGCCACCAGAGTTAAGTTAGGGTTTTTCAAGATGCTGACACGCCGAGCTCAAAAGGTTTGCCATCACTGGTCTAAACTCTTCTCATGATGGGGAATTCACAATTTTTTGAATAAGCTTTATTGATTGGGGCACAAATTAGTTTCCATGTCATTTCCATCCATTAGTGATTCTTCCTGCTTTTTACACAAGAAATCAAATTCCATACCTTCCTAACAACTAGTGATCATTGCCTGGAGTCAATAATGAACATTCTATTCCCACCTCAGATGTTGCCCCAGCAGAGTACAGTAGGACTTCCTTTGCCCTGGATGCTGTTTCTATTCTGACATCTGGCGATTGCATTGCCACTTTCATGTCTATGTGTCTGTGTGTCTGTGTGTCTGTCTGTATGTAATTCAGTCATTCAGCTGTCCTTTTACACCATTTCAAAGGGAGATAATGATCTACTTAAATTCTTTGTCTTTATTAAGAGTATTGTACTAAAAATACTGACTACTTTTTATTAGATAAATTGCTATTAATCTAGGATTCCAACATCTTGATACAGTTCTTTTTAAAAATTAACTTTACTGGTTTTCATAGGTATTGTCTCCTAAGAATGAAACTGTCTTTTTCTTTCACAAAACTAGCAAAGTCTTTCTGGGTCTTACTGAAAACTAGGAGAAATCTCTTATCTTCTAGGTGGCCATTGCCTAAGATTCAATCTGTTCTTTTCTGTAGAAGTTGACATTGAATTTTTATTTTTTTAATACTTTTTGTTAATCCTCACCCAAGGATATTTTTTCCATTGGTTTTTAGAGAGAGTGGAAGGGAGGGAGAGGGAGAGAGATGAAGAGAAACACACTGCTTCCCCACTGGGGCCAGGAAGCAAACCCACAACCCAGGCACGTGCCCTGAGGAATCAAACCCATGACCCTTTGGTGCATAGGCCAATGCTCTGATCACTGACCCACAGCAGCCAGAGTGACATTGCTTTTTTACTTTTATTTTTTAAAATGTATTGATTTTAGAGAGGAAGGGAGAGGGGAAGAGAGATAGAAACATCAATGATGAGAGAGAATCATTGATCGGCTGCCTCCTGCATGCCCCACACTGGGGATCGAGCCTGCAACCCGGGCATGTGCCCTGACTGGGAATCGAACTGTGACCTCCTGGTTCATAGGTCAATGCTCAACCAATGAGCTACACCAGCCAGCCTGACATTGCATTTTTAAACAGAAAGTTCTTCCTTGGGCAGGAAAAAATACTTTATTTCCTTTATTTGAATCTAAAACAAAGAAATTTATTAAGTTAACCAATTCCTGAAGGATCTATTTATCATATTTCTTTTTATCTCTTTTTGCATATCTCAGCTATGGGATTCTCAGACACCTTTTGTTTTCCACAAAGCTAACATGAGACTTAAGTGAGTTAGGTCCAGGATGAGATCTCTGGGGAATTCAGGGAAATGTTAATGCTTACCAGAAGGCTAAGGGATACACATGAGTATGTGCCAAGCATAACTCATTCACTGGCAATCATCTTTCATATTCTTTTTGTTTTGTCTTTTCTGTGTTAATACCAAGGAAGCATACTGTGCTATACTGAATTGTTTGCTCAAAAATAGTATTCTCAAGTAGATACTTTTGCCTATATGCATCAAAAAGGGGCTGATAAAGAGGAAAACTTCTAAGACATAGATCAGAAGGCATGACTTTAAAACTTCAATTTGTCTTAATACACCAGAAAAGTACTCATTGGCTCAACTGGCCAGGGAGGCTGAGTCAGTACTACAAACCATCTGTCTCTTTGGGTGAAGTTCTGAATGGATGTGTGCTATCTGTTTTTCTTGATGTGCTACTGTCCCCGGGTTTTCCAGAAGGGTTAAGGCTAGATCACAGGTGAGAGCAAGTTCTCTGTAGCAATCCTCCTCCCCCAGCATCTTGGAAAAGAAAATGGTGTGAGACCAAATGGAAAAGCAAAGATAAGTATTTAAAAAAAATGTGAGTTGTTCCCCCCTAGTACCACCTTTGGAACTGATGGGTTTTATTTCTTCTCCAATTAATGTGACCACTGAGTGGCCTACGATAAGAAACCACTTTCAGAAATACCATTTCTATATAGCTGCAAACATTTAACTCAGCGGTTCTCAACCTGTGGGTCGTGACCCCTTTGGCGGTCGAATGATCCTTTCACAGGGTTCGCCTAAAACCATCCTGCATATCAGATATTTACATTACGATTTATAACAGTATCAACATTACAGTTAATGAAGTAGCAACAAAAATAATTTTATGGTTGGGTCACAACATGAGGAACTGTATTTAAAGGGCCAAAAGGTTGAGAACCACTGAAATCAGGCTGGGTGAAAGAATGAAGTACAATCTAATTTTTGTTGCTGTTCCTTTTCCTCTCCTTTATAGATTGTGAAATTGAAAAAGTAGATCTTGTTTTCCTCATGGATGGTTCGAATAGCATTCATGAAGATGACTTCAAGAAGATGAAGGCCTTCTTGGCATCGATCGTTCAAGATTTTGATGTCAGAGCCAACAGAGTGCGCATAGGAGCAGCTCAGTTTAGCCATACCTATCGGTCAGAGTTTCCACTGGGAACATTCGTAGGGAAAAAGGAGATATCACTTCAGATTGAAAACATCCAGCAGATCTTTGGATACACACACATCGGCGCTGCACTCCAGATGGTGGGGCAATTCTTCCGGCCAGACATGGGCAGCCGGATAAATACCGGTACCCCACAGGTGTTGCTGGTCCTCACAGATGGCCAATCCCAAGACGAGGTGGCTCAGGCCGCTGAAGACCTGAGACACAAAGGTATCGACATCTACAGCGTGGGCATCGGGAATGTGGATGACCAGCAGCTCATTCAGATCACCGGGACTGCAAGTAAGAAACTGACGGTTGACAACTTCGATGAACTGCAGAAGGTCAAGAAAAGGATCATTCGCAACATCTGTACCGGGGGAGGTGACAGCAGTAAGTATTCAGATGTGTCCCTCGTGTCTGTCCCGCCCCTGTGTTCACTGGCATTTTCCTCAAGCTCTGTTTACGGCTGGTGGAGGAATTTGGATTCCTGCCTCTGGATTTCAAGTGGAACGTTTCACAGTTAGCAGGTATTTTCTTGTGACTTGTAGATTGAGAAACAGGGCATCCGAGAGAGTTGTCTGTTCTCCCCCTTGCCTCCTGGGAGAGCATGCCCTCTTTGTAAACGTGAATCCTTCGATTTCAGACGCTGCGAGGAAAAAGCCGTTGTTGATAATCTGGTTGGTTTCAGAGGCTGGAGGACATGTGTCAAAGAAATAAACCATTTGACAGATTTGGGTTGCCTGGCAATAGGGCCTACAGAGCTGCCAGGTGCTGCACGGTATGAGGATGCAGGGACTGTCTTTAGAGGGTTATGTCTTTATTATGAAACTTTACTGTGGAGGTTAGTAAATTACTTCTTAAAACTCAGCACAGCCCTGACTGGTTTGGCTCAGTGGATAGAGCGTCGGCCTGCGGACTGAAGGGTCCCAGGTTCAATTCTGGTCAAGGGCATGGACCTTGGTTGCGGGCACATCCCCAGTAGGGGGTGTGCAGGAGGCAGCTGATCAATGTTTCTCTCTCATTGATGTTTCTAACTCTCTATACCTCTCCCTTCCTCTCTGTAAAAAACCAATATATATATATAAACATTTTGACATCCCCCACCCAAACAGATGGAAGGAAAGGTAGCTTTTTCTATTTTTGTATAAAAAGTGCCTAATAGGTTGGCTGTGATTCTGAATAATGGTAAACATTAACCCCGGATTTTCACCAGGGAGAGAGAAGCTTACATAGTCGCTAAGAGCAGCTCTGAAGACAGGCAGCCTGGCTGCTCCATGGCCATTTTTTTCTTGGACAGTTTCTATAAGTTTGATTTTTTCATCTGTAAAATGCGAACAATAGCAGGACCTGATTCAAAAGATCACTGGGAAGCTTAAATGAGAAAATGCATATTTAAGCTTTACTTTGATTAAGCATGACACCAAAGATGTAATTATAGAGTGCTCTATTTTTGTCTACCACCGACCCATGAAATTGATGAATGAGGGCCAGCTCCTCTCTTGCTCCTATTCCTTTCAGGAGATAAGTGAATCTCTTCTTGGTGATTCATATGTCCATCCAAGTGTAACAATTAAAACTTCATCCAAGAGTACTCTGCTTTCATAGCCAGCCATGGGCGGCTCCCCTGCCACAGAGAAGAGGCCACATGCGGATGGCATTTTATCCATTGTTCCCACCTCTCACTTCTACCACCTTTCTCCCAGGCCCTGCCCTCTTCTTGCTAACCATGCTTTCTGGCCTTTCCCCCAATGGGCTGGGGAAGGGAGAAGAGCTAAAGAGGTACAGGGAAGTTGGCCCCTGACGGCACATGTCAGCGATTTGTTTTCTATGACAGTAGCCCATGTCTGAAGTTGGGTCCACCCCTCAGTCCTTCAAGGATTTTCCCACCTGCCCCGATCATTACCCGCCCCCACCATGGCACATTTGTCAGTGGATCTTTCCACCACAGTTCCCTCGAGGAAGGTATGCATGTCTCAATTCCAGATGTTTCAGCCTTCCTCCACTTCTGAGCAGCTGGTGATGCCTTCAGCTTTATTCTGCTGCCATGTCTTTGCCCTTCCAGGTAGCCTTGTTGGACAGGAGATCAGAGAAGCCACAACAGCCCTTTCTTACAGGCAACCATAGCAACTCCATGGGAAACAGTGGAAGTTATGCGCCCCTGTCCCCAGTGTGGCACCTCTCCTTTGCAGAGAGAGCAGCATGCCATCCTGCATCTCATTCTTTAGAATTTCGAGGCTTGGGTAATCTCCAACTTATCTCTTAAAGTTCCTCTTTCCTGACTTAAAGAGGACATTACCTTCTTTCCTTTTACATGTGTGTATGTGTATATGTGGTGGGAGAGCTCACCACACATCAACAGCTCTCTCCGAAAATGCTCTTCTGAACAGCAAGTTCAAAACTTTTATAAGACCCAATGTGTAGGCTACAGCTTAAGAGTCCAAGAATTGATCAGGGACTATTGTCTTTGTAAACTCTGCCTCATGATCTCCCCATACTTCGGCATGTATCTGGTGACTTCAGCCAAACCTTCTACATTAATGTGCTGTTTCACATGAAATACCCATTTCCAGTTATTAGGCAGAAATTTTTTTTGGAGCGATCTATCCTCTACTTGAGAGAATAAAAGAAAACCATGTGGAAAATCAAAGCCAGGAGTATACGCACCAAGTAGTGCATGAGCTCTTTTTAAAGGAAACAGTCCTGAGTATGAAAACAAATAAGCAAGGAAAGTACTCTCAGATAAACTTGAAGTCATTATGGCAGCAAGCAAGAATGTGAGGCCTTTATAGCCAAGCCGTGGGCTGAGGCTGAGGAGACTGGAATGAACACTGATAAAGCTTCAAAGGCATGTGCAAATATATCAGAGGATGCCTGTTCTTCTTAAACTATAAACTCTCAACTCTAGGAAATCAGACAGTAGCTTGGTGAGGCTCAAAGCGAGTCACACTTACAATCTGAACATCTAGCTTTGCTTCTTATTAAAATATGTATAACTTTGGAGACATCAGTATCCCTCCTTAGTTCTCATCTGTGAAGTTATATCATCTCCATTTCTCTTCATTGTACACTGTGATTTCATATGTGTGAAAGGAAGGGCAGCTGCATGGAGTAGGAGAGAAGTGACTAAGGTTCCATATTTCTGGAGTATCTGTCAAGGGTCAAGTATGGTGCTCTAAGCATTATGAATGCTTTAGCTCAATAAATTCTCCCCAAACCATATGGCTTATATTTTTATTTCCAATTATAAACGAGGAAAATGGGACTCAAAGGAATATTGTTAACTTGACCTAGAACATGCAGGACATAACAGACTCAGCAAATTTTGAAACCTAGGTCTGTCTGACCAACCCAGTTTTTTTGTTGTTAAATTAAGCTGCCTGTTTTCTTGATCTCATTGTTGTCTAGAGTATCTGATGCTGATGTTATAAAGAAATAGTGTCTAAGCATTCTGCCTCACCAGTTTATATCTGGAACTGAAGACATCATGGGTTTGTACCTTGAAAATGTTTCCATAAACTGCTGTTCCCTAGTGAAACCACTTACTGTTAAGTTGCCACTTTCAACATCACAATCTAGTAGCAGAACTAGTAACCTACCTGACCTATCATCACTACCCAGGAAGTATAAAATAAGGTAGTTTGGCATACAGACTCCAAACAAGCCTGGATCTGAATTCCGAGCGTAAGATCCACAGCAGTAACTGTGAGACCATGGGTAAGCTGCTCTGTCACAGCTTCTTCTTGGGCAGAATGAGTATCAGAAGCGTTCCTACTTAGTCTGTTTCATAAGGATAAGTGAGATCCTGAATGGGAAGTCGGTGGTAAGTGTTGAGTGAGTATTAATAACTATCACAGAGGGTATATTTATAGGAAGTGACCCTATAAATGCAGAATACATGGAGTGATGAGTTGGTTCCCAGAAGGACAATTTACCAAGGGGTCCTTGGTTGAGGAACTTTGATATTTTAGCAGTATTTTAGAGCCATGTTCAAATTTAATATCTCACCATATGCCAGATTCCTCTAAGCAACTAAGTTCCAAAGTCTGTTTTTTGTTGTTTTTTTAACCTTCATTCATGTTTATTTTCCTGGTTTTTCTTTGAGTCTGGCTATTCTGACTACCTAGAGAAGACCGGGCAGTTCTCAGGATAGGAAAGTCCTGCCTTTTCCTTTGCCATGGAGCCATAATTAGGTAGCCAAAGCATCAAGTGTACCTCTTCTCTGTGCATCATCATGGATAGAGGAATCAAAAAGGAGATGAAGCAAAAGGCCAGTCTGATTAAGATGAGGTAAAAGACACCCTCAGGATTTGATTCAAGGAATGTGGGAACTATAAGGAAAGTTAAATGGTCATTTCCAATGCATCTTAACAAGGATCTCTGTATGTCCCTGTCCTTACTGGGCTCTCTAGAAAATGGAGCTCAAAGCAAAGTTTGTGCTAATATTTTATGTGCTAATACTTCAGGGGAGCAAGAGTGAGTGGAAGGGAAGTAATACAGGAAAGGAGAGAAAGTGTAATACAAGATATATGTTACCAAGCTAGCTGCAGCTTTTTGAGAAAGCATAACCAGCATGTCGGTCATGCAGAACACCGAGGAAACCATACAGAGCCACCATATAGACCTCCTGGGAATAAAGGAGGGGATTAATCTGCCAATTCCTTCCCATCTATGACCTCTCATTGGTCAGAGGCTACCCCATGAAGAGTCAGTTCTCCCATCCTATGTGTTGTGTTATCCAGCCCTTGGGGGAACCCAGATACAGAACCCACAGTGCGTTATATCTGTGGCTACGCATGGTGGAAGGAGCCAGAACTCCCATGAGTACAGTTGGGTTGGACATGGGCATCAAAATTATTGTGGCTCTACTGTAATGAGCATGATGGAGGCCATGTCAAAGACCTCCCCACCCCCACACACAACCTTGGAAAACCAGACCATGATGGCAGCCAAGGCTTCTCCATTGGATAAATGTCCAAGTACTTATGTGGGGGAGAGGGGACAGGAGGTCCAAGCAAATCTGGGAGGTATATAAACTAAGTCTTTTACAGTAACTGTTTTCTTGATCATTCTTTTTTTTTTTTTTTTTTTGAAATCTCAGATACCCCTTCTTTCAAAGGCCACACACAAATTTTTTATACTTGCTAATAACTGCCAACAGTCTGGCTCTCTTCTTTATTTTCTCAAGAATCTGTCTCCTAATCTTATTAATATATCCTACTTCCTGCTGATGGCAGATTCTGCTAATTCTTAATAAGAATCTGCCATCATCAACTCCGATTAAGGACTTTCTTTATAAGTCAGATAATTAAAATCAGCTTTTGGGTCTGTCAGGGAACCGTAAGACTATAACTATCACTCCAATCCATTCTTTTCTGTTCCTTTATATTTTTATTTTGAAATGCTTTATTTTTGTAGGCAAGAAAATGAATGCCCAGAGGGGCTAAGAGATTTGCCAGGTTATTTAGCAGTAACAGAGTCGTGACTGGTACATGACTAACACTAAACTTTGTGCTTCCCACTCAAAGACCTCCCCCTTCCACGCCTCCACATGCCGTTTGTGAGGACTAGTCACATGCTTAGGACATTAGTTTACTTCTCCATCTTATCACCCTCTGTAGCCAGTCCTGTGAATTACCTTCTTAATTTCCCTGTACTCGTTGCCCCTCTTCTGTTCTCCTCACTCCTGCTATCCTAATTTAACTCTACCTTTCTCTTTGGAAATCCAATTTTAACTGTCTCCCTAGCTCAATTCCCAAACCATCCCTACCTCTTATTAACTTTGAAGGCTCCTAATTTGAGAGCAGGTGTCTCTGTAGAGTTTTCAAGGCCATTACGTGAGAGTCCACTCGTTTAGTATGGCCTAATTCCTCTAATTGTATTTAAACTCATAGCTGCTAGCTCTGTACTTGCTCCCCAAATTCTATTCCTTGGATCATATTATCATGGAATTATTTGTCAATTTGAATTAAAGAAACACAAGGAACTTATTTACTAGACTTTGTACTTTCAGTAATCTAGACCCAAAAAATAAAATACTAAATTTTTATAGGGGATAGTTCTCAGTAATGACATTTTGGCATTTCTATGTTTTTTCTTTTTTTTTTCTTTTTCTCTCACCAGGGACTGTTTTCCTTGAAGGCAGTAACATATTTTGGTTACCGAGTGGTTTTCTAACAATGTTCATCCAAGAGGGAAATTTTCAATCTCAAGATAGAAATGAAAGGATACAGATTCAAGAGGAATTTGGGAAAGGACAAATTCTTAATGCTTCCTTCTGACTAGTTTCTTTCTTTTCATTTCACTTTCTGACTATTGGGGAAGAGATTTTTCCAATAAAGTAAGTGCAGTAAAATTAGAAACCCGCCTTTCAGGTTTTCTTGATAACATATTGATTTACTTCAAATGTCATAGTGATTTAAAATTGATTATCAAATAAGGCTTTATATTTTCCCTCATCTGACTCTTCTCATTAAAAATGAATCAAGTTACTGGCCCTTATTTTAAGAATTGAAACTGACATTTTAGTTTGAAAGATTTGCAGATGATTAACTGACCAGTGTGTCTGGAGGTGGTGAAGGCAGACATTTGTTCACACAACAAATAGCTGAAACACTGCTTATCCAAACAAAGCAAATTGAAAATATACACTCCTCCCCTTTAACTTACCAAGCAAGCTGTGTGTGTTGAATTTATTAGAAAGGTTGAAGTTTTTTTGCCAAGCTAAAGTTCTTGAAAGAAGAGTGTATGTTACATGACTTTATTCTTCTCTAATTATCTTCCGTTTGTGAGGCTCAGCTGAAAATAACAAGCTCTTTCTAATTTCTCCTGTGCTTAAATGCCCCAGGAGTTTATACGAATAAGAGCAAAACATTTTTTAAAATGTGTTTTTATTGACTTAGGGAGAGGGAGAGAGAGATAAAAACTTCATTGATGAGAGAGAACTGTCGCTTGGCTGTCTCCTTACTCCCCCACCCCCACTCAGTCCCCTTGAAAACTCTGGGGATTGAGAGGAAACCTGGGCATGTGCCCTGACCTGGGAATTGAACCTGTGACCTCCTAATGCATGCGAAAACACTCATCAGTGCAATATCTCTCTAAGTATTTCTTGAACCCCCAGATGGCATTGGCTTTGCCTTCCTGAATGGCTGAGCTCTGGAGGCAGCACCATCTTTGACATGGTTAAATGTGGGGAATTTGGCGCTCAGTTTTTCACTTGTAGGACTTACATCAAGCAAGATTTCAAAGGATCTCTTGGAGCATTTGTTTGCCATTTTATTTTTTCTTTCCTGAATGGATTTTAGAAGACAGAAGAGGAAACATTCCTTTTGGGATGTTAAATCATCAAAATCACTCATTTAGACAAGTTCTTTGTGATTTCTTTTTATAAATTATTGCTCTGTGCAAATGGTTTTATATTTCCCTTATAATTCAGTATTAGTTGAATGTTGATAAGTAGTGTGATATGAATTTGCGTTTAGAGTCTTAACAAATATACTTTAGATATTTAAATGACTCTGCATAGCTTTTTCAATAACCACAATAAGATCTTTCAGAATTTTGTTATAGAATCGTCTAGATTTTACACCAGTTGAAAATAATAATACTATATACTTTTGCAGGTTATGAAAGGGCCTCTTCCATTATTCCCTCATGTTCTTTCTCATTTTCCAACTTTGTAACTGGAATAGAAATAAGAATTCCAAGTGCGTTGGTTCAGGTATGGCATCCAAGTCAAATAAGGGGATTATTTGATCTAATAAGTATGTTTTTTCCCTTAAATCCTAGATTGTTTTGTGGATGTTGTGGTTGGATTTGACATCTCCACTCAGCAGAAGGGGCAGACTTTGCTCGATGGCCAACCTTGGATGGAAACCTACCTTCCAGACATCCTACGTGCCATCAGCTCCCTTAATGGGGTTAGCTGTGAGGTGGGCACAGAGACTCAGGTTAGTGTGGCTTTTCAAGTAACCAATGCCACGGAAAAATATTCTCCCAAGTTTGAGATCTATAGTGAAAACATACTGAATAGCTTGAAGGATGTAACAGTTAAAGGACCATCCTTTCTCAACGCAAACTTCTTGAGTTCCCTGTGGGATACGTTTCAGAATAAATCGGCTGCTCGAGGCAAGGTAACTTGGTTTTATTTTATTTATTGGTCTGTGGTTCCGGTGACCTCCCTTTTACTCATGTTTCTTTCTTGAATACTTTCCTAGGTGGTTCTCTTATTTTCAGATGGATTGGATGATGACATTGAAAAACTTGAACAAAAATCTGATGCTCTTAGAAAAGAAGGTATTGAACATGGGGGAGGACTGGGGGAGGGATCATTATTGATTTTATACTCTCAGAACTCAATGCTGGCTCTTAAGTTTCCAGGCACACAGCCCTGAATTTGACAACCTTTCTATTCTTTATGCACTTGGCAGCGCACATGAGTTCTCAGAACATTCTGTCATTGACTTTTTTTTTTTTTAACTCATGCCCTATGTATATGAAAAAACACTGAATACAAAGTCTTACTTTTTCTCTCATATTACTCTATTTCTTCCTCTCAAACTTTCCAGGAAAGTGTGTAACTTTGCCTCACATGATCTAATATTGCTACTTCTTTAGTATCAGCAGACGTGAACCATGTATTTCTTTTAGACCAAGGAATGGGAGAGTGGGTTTATGTTCTTCAACACTCTTAAAACATGTTCAGAGTTGCAAGCAGTATTGGACAAGTTTACTCATGTTTTGGGGCTTTCTAATCAGTTCCTTTCCTCAGACCAGAGATAGACCAACCATGGTGTCTATGGGTGTTTAAAGCTCTGGTACCAGCTTTTGGCTTCAAGAACTAGTGCCCAATCTGGCTTCTTGTCAGTTCTTACCCAAAATATGGATCCATGGAATGCATCCAAATGTTCTGGTTTGACTAAGAATAGGAAAACCTTCCTGTAAGTGGATGCTGCTGGTGCCCCACCCAGATTCCCTTTTCCAGCCAGGTTCCCTTCCCCCATTCTCCAGCTGTTGAGTGTTGGCTGCTAACAACTCACAGGTCCCCTTTTCTTAGGAATTGCCCTTGGTCAATGGGAGCCACCTCACTTGGAAGGTTACTTCCTACCCCATTCCTGGGAAGCAGGTTGAATACATAGAGTTGGATCTTTGCCTCAAAATAGCACCATGTGGTGTGATTTATGTTCCAAGTTCCTCATGGGATCAGGCTGACACTAGACTCCAGCTGAAATACTGTCTTGCTCAGCTCCTTTCTCTGCCCTGCCCTGCTTCCCCCTCACCCCTTTCTTCTGAGAGTTCTTCCTCAGTAAATTGTGTGCAGCCAAATCGCTATCTCAGGCTCTGTTTCCAGATTCTCTGACCTAAGATGCCGGGAGCCGGTCCATCCTTGCTGTTTCAAGGGACCTGGCATATATGGCATACAGTTCTTAATATGTTTGCTCACCTTCTTGGCACTGTGTTTTAACCAAGGTCACCTCTCCGAGAAAGGTTGTTTCTCCAGGTAGGAATTTTTCCCTGAAGTCAGGGAGGGGATGCCTCTCCTAGAAAGGTTGTTTCCCCAGGTAGGAATTTTTCCCTGAAGTCAGGGAGGGGATGAAACTCCTTAACTAAGTGCCAGGCGGGCAGTTAATCACTACAAACAATCATGCTTAAGCTACATAATCTTTACTCCCTGGAATGGAGATAAGAAACGCCCTAACCTTTGTAATAGAGATTGATAGGATTGAATCAACTGGTATAAATACAGATGTAACAAGACAGCAAAAGACAGAACTTAGAAGAGAGCCAAGAAGACAGAACCTACACAGAACCTACAGACAGAAGAACTTCGCTGGAGAGAACATGGCAAAGGATCCTGGACTGAACCTGACTACAGAAATTGGCAAGAGAACCTGACTAGAACCTGGTGACTGAACCTGGCTGGAGAACCTAGCGAGGGAACATGGCCACAGAACCTGGCTGGAGATCCGAAGCAGAACCTCTCTGGAGATCGAGACCAGAACTTGGCTGGAGATCCTGGCTAGGCTGCTGATCAACTGAACGCTGTCTCCGTGTCATTCCTTCTTCGCCGACTCCGTCCACGCCTTTGGGAACCCCTGGACCTGCTGGGGTTGGACCCCGGCACTAAGACATCCGCCTCCAAGCTCAGTTATTAGAAACTGAGCGGATTTGTCTTTGCTATTTTGGTTCTCTCTCTTCAATCTTAAACAAATTGCAAAGTTCACTAAATTTGCAGCTGGAGGATAAAGATTTTTATTTTGCCCTTTATTTACTAAAGCTACTTTCTCTATGTTCTATCAAGTCTTGGCATTTCTTTCATGAGTTATAGTGGAAATTTTAATGAACAGGACCCTAGAGTTCTTAGTTTGGATGGGTAGGTGTTTTTTTGTTTGTTTGTTTTTCTGTTTGATTTCAGCTTTTCTTTTGTGAGGAAAGATGTATCTCTTACAGACAACATCAAAATTTTCTCCGGGAAGTTTGTCTTGGAACACCCAGATTTCTAAGACCAATCTTCATTTTTCCAACTCCCAAAGAAAATTTAGTAAATCGATTTCAACTTCAGAAGCTAGATTTTTTTTTATATATCCTCAGAAATTCACAATCTTTGGGGGAGAGATAAAGGGAGGATGGCCATATGTTCTTTGAAAAGTGTCCAATGGATAAAGATGTCTCTAGCACTGGCTTCCCATATTTAAATACATCTAAATGATTTCTGGTGATGCTGGAACCTATGATATATTGACCTTCCCATATTTGAACACATATAATTTCTGGTTCATAGGTCGACACTCAACCACTGAGCCACACTGGCCAGGCTCTGTGGATCCTTTTAAACTCACTGTTATAATTTCCCCTGTTTCCAATTTCATTAGTTCTGGAAAATGTAATTCTTTTTGTTCTCTGATGAGTCTTGTTACTTGTCAGGCTTTTATTGCTGGGGGGAAGTAGACAATAAAATGAGTGTTCCTCTTGCAACTGTTTTCCAAGAATAACAGTTTAGACACACATGTGCAGAAAGATTAAAATTACCCAACCCCCCTCACCTGGAGACCTGTACCTTGTGTTGGCCAGGCTTGAATGCCCTTATCACTGTTGCTCTGACTGGAACCACCGATTCAAGTGACCTGGCTGATCTTCTCTACATTGAATTTGGGAAAGGATTTGAGTACAAGACCCAGTTCACTATTGGAATGAGGGATCTGGGGAGCCAACTGTCAAAGCAGCTGGTAAGTTATTCAAAAAAGGCAGGTGAGTTTACATTTCCTATTTTGTGTACAGGTTTAAAATGTATGCTTATGAATTTGAACTAGTTTTGTTCATCGGAGAGTACAGAAAGAATTTTCTGACTTAGTGGACAGTTGAAATAAGAGGATGTTTTGAAAGAAAGTAATACAGTAGAGAGATGTCAAAGCATGTTTGATTTACATGGTTGGCCAAAAAAGAAGGAAAAAGAAGCAACTAATTAGCACTTACAGTTCTGCTCAAATTAAGTGAAAGAATGTAAGTGCCAAAGAGTGTGAGATCTGAGAGTCACTCAGCTGCTCCCTCAGCCAGCCAGTTTGCACATTCCTTGTGGATCCTCAGTGTCACAGCTCACCACACTGAGTATGATTCTAGTGCCTAAGACGTGTATTTTCCCTGCAACATGGCCTGTCAGTGAGAACCACTTAAATTTAGGGTTTAAGAAGAGAAAGAGCCATCTGCTCCAACGTTAAGGAAAAACAAGTTGAATAACCTCCTATGTTGTACTTTATGAGCAATGAAAAGATGTGTGAAGGCTGCCTTCACTGACCGGGATTTTTGCCTTATGATCTATTTTTAGAACCTAATGTCTACGTGAGATGCATCTCAATCATATTTCTCTCAGAAACATACAGGATTTCAAACTAGAGTGATTAAGTGTTACCAAGTTGGGTGGCACTACTTTCACCTTAATAAATGGCTAATAATTTATAATTTGCATATAATTTATAAAACCTATAATCAGCAAATTAGGACACCCTTCAGTAAAGTGAGAGGTCCTGCTATTTTGCACCTACAGAATTGGTATATAAATAGATGTGTAAACACAATTTATTCAGTGTAGTAGTTGTGCAAAAAATAATTGCTTAAAGAATATGGAAGTTTTGTTGGAATTTCTTTCTCCATGGGAAGACAATTTTTTAACAGTGTATTGTTTTCTCTACTACTCTTTGAAATCTGTAGTGGTAATTCATAGCAGGAGGAAGTTATTCCTCAAAATAAGCCTGTCAGTTCTTAAATATCACATAAATGCAACACATTACAAGAAAAACTTAATTTTAGACACAGATTGATTTTAATGTTAATAGTAAAAGATTTGATGTTGTAGGGTTTGGGTGATCCAAAGAAAGTTGATATTATCTACAGTAATAAAGAGAAACATGCAAATTGGTGTCACTCCACTATGCCCACTAACCAATCAGAGTGACTATGCAAATTAACCCAACAAAGATAGCAGTTAATTTGCACACGCAGGAGCTGAGCGAAGACTGAAGAGGCTTGGCTTCTCCGCTGTGGCCGGACCAAATGCCTGGGTCCTGGGTGCCGGAGGAAAACCATTGCCAGCAGCCAGGGGAAGGAAGGCCGATTGTGCGAATCTTCGTGCAACGGGCTTCTAGTGTAATATGAAATCAGAGAATCTATTTTGTTGTTATTATTTATTTGATTTCATGAGTTTCAAATGTTATTGGGTTTGATAGTTTCAGGGAGAAAAAACAGAATTTTCTAATGTCAGAAAAGAAACTTTATATAATAAGAGACAAAGAGAGGAAATTGCTAAATAGTTATCACAAAAGATTGCATTTTTCAACAACTAGAATTTTGATGGGAAACTTCTCAATACAGAGGCTGATTCTGTCCCACTAAAGGCAAATCGTGGCATTTACTGTAAACAGAGAATTTTCCTAAAAATAAATCTTGTGTGTTAATTGTAAAACTGCAATGGAATATGTCTATTATTCAGGGTATGATTAAATTAGACCCAGGATGAGATTTACTCAGATATTTAAATATAGAATAGAATTAGAATATGAATTTTGGGCCAGAGTAGCAGAGGAATACTCTCCTCATGCCCCTACCCTCTCCAGCAAGTGCTTCTGGAATGTTGAACATGCAATTGTGTTTTTGAGATCCTGTCACACACACTGTTCTGAAAGTGTTTACCAGTGGACTCCGTTCCAAACAGTGTGACTTTGGGCACCATCTAATCCAGTGGTTCTCAACCTTCCTAATGCCGCGACCCTTTAATACAGTTCCTCATGTTGTGGTGACCCCCAATTTCATTGTTACAAATTGAACATAATTAAAGCATGGTGATTAATCACAAAACAATATGTAATTATATATGTGTTTTCCGATGGTCTTAGGCGACCGCTGTGAAAAGGTCGTTCAACCCCCAAAGGTTGAGAACCGCTGATCTTAAACTTCTAGATACAAAGAATCCACAAGCCAGGAAATGAAGAAAACAGTGTGCATTCATTTTATTGAACAAAACATTGGGGGCAGAATTATATAGGGCAATCAACAACACCATGGTCAATGCTAGGATGGGGTGGGAACAGGAAATCACATAAATTAGTATACAATGAGTTGGCCATGCCTAAACTGATACCATTTTGAGAACACAGAAGATCTTTGAGTTGAATTCGAATTCCTCATATGCCGGAGAATGCAGCTCGCAGAACAAAAGATGGGTGGTAAAGAATGTCTCATGCATTCTCTCTAAAGCATGGTCACTTTAATGGTGAAGAGGCTTCTGAAACTGACAGATGTCTGAGTCACACCGGTGAGCTTCTGTGTGCGTTGGGGAAGCGATGTCACCAAATGTATTTCCTGCCTTCCCCCCAAGGTCAATGTTGCTGAAAGGACTTGCTGTTGTTTATTCTGCAAGTGCATTGGAGGAGATGGAACAGCGGGGGATCCTGGGCCACCCGGGAAAAAGGTAATTTTAAAATGTATGACTCACTTTATTTGAAAGTAAGTATGTCTTTCAGACATGAGTTCAGGTAGAAGTAAGGGGTGATTTTAACTTCTGGGCAGAGCCTCGGAGGCAACCTGTTGTTCTCTTTTTATATGTCAAACTAGATGGCCGTGAGCAAACTACGGCCCGCGGGCCGGATCGGCCCGTTTGAAATGAATAAAACTAAAAAACAAAAAGACCGTACCCTTTTATGTAATGATGTTTACTTTGAATTTATATTAGTTCATACAAACACTCCATCCATGCTTTTGTTCCGGCCCTCCGGTCCAGTTTAAGAACCCATTGTGGCCCTTGAGTCAAAAAGTTTGCCCACCCCTGCACTAGATGGCCGTGGCTTTTTCTTGACATTCTAAATTGGAGTGTTTCTAAAAACTTTCTGTACAAGTCTCAGGAGAAACAACTGCCAAGATCGTTGATTATCCAGTGTTCTAGCACTGATGACAGTGATGTAGGAAAATCAATTGTCGTCTTTCATGTTGAATAATGAAAAGCTCCTGAATACCATTGTCATTTCAATTTTCATTTTTAATGACTGCAGAGCCTCTTAAAGCAGGAACATTTTGTGTTGTCTGCTAAAACCAAGCTAGATCAGATCACCCTGTCACAGCGAAAGATGTTCAGATGTTTCATTCAGCTGTAGCCAGACCCAAATGTCACAGATGTATAGACAAAAACAGGCCAATTATGAAAACAGTAATCAACAACAGACTTAGATATTTCCTAACCAAAAAAATGTTACATGCCCTGTGTAAAACTGTGGTCTGAGGGTTAGGAAATGTTCAAATATGTACAAGCATATTAGGATGTATTTAATAATGATTTCAATACTGCTAGTTTACATGTGTGTTTGACTTTTGAATAATTTATAAATAGCACTGTAACTCCCAAATTCTCATGGTTGTGGCTCTGAAGAAAGTGTTTGGACTAATATTACTTCCTGATCGCTTCTATTTCATGTAAAAAAAAAAAAAGTGGTAGAATTTTTTAAAAACAGGGCTCAGAAAGAATAGAAAGAAATGTGGGAGGTCTATTTTTTTATATGTAGCATAAATCATAAAAAAAAAGATTTTTTAATGAGAAGAGAATAATTCTAGTTTGTCAGGGGCACATAGTGCTGTGTTCATTTGAACATTTGTCTGGACAAAACTCTAGCACGATGTATAACCTCAGAGAGACGTATGGACAAAATTATGATTCACTCACATACACACACCCTTGAATTATCTGGATACTTGTCTCAGAATTCCATCGATTTTTAAGTGTATAAATGCAGCCTAAGTTGTAGCAGAGGACTAATTTTTTTTCCAAACTCTTTTCTAAATAAAGTAAAACTGTGAAGTTGAAGAATTTTGCTTGATTGCCTCTGGGTTTTGCTTTATGGAGTGTTGACGTGCTCTTCCTTTCCTTATTTCCAGGGACTCCCAGGTTTCAAAGGCAGTGAAGGCTACCTGGGAGAGGAGGGCATTGCTGTAAGTCAAGGGTTTTATTCCAGCCTCATCTATTCCTAAGGACACATCTACAACATGGAATCGTTTGTGTCAATTCAGAGGACACGGGAAGAGTCAAAGCCTCAGGACTTGTGTGCAAAATCGGAGGTCCCTCCCCATCCCCATAGGGCTTTGCTTCTGGTGACCATTAGTGTCTCCTCTTTCACCACCTACCAACATTGCACAGTGAACTCAATGCAGAACTTACCATTAGTGTCTCCTCTTTCACCACCCACCAACATTGCACAGTGAACTCAATGCAGAACTTACCATTAGTGTCTCCTCTTTCACCACCCACCAACATTGCACAGTGAACTCAATGCAGACCTTACCTTCCTCACCAGAGGAGTCACATCACTGTTATTTCCCCCTTCCTGATCCATTTTGCACAGGTGAACCAGCGCACCACAATGTTTATCAAGGATCTCACTCTTGCATCCATCCATCCCTTCCTTTTCTTTCTCTCCCCTTCCTCCCCCGCTTCTTCCCTGCTTGTCTCCCTCCTCCCATCCCTCATTCCCTGTCTTCTCCCCTCCCTCCCTCCCATTTATCCATCCATGCATCCGTTCATGTAACAGTTATATATGAAGCATCTTACCATTTGCCACATTATTTACCAAAGTTTTCACTCACAAATGTATTTATTCATTACAGGCACAGCGTTAGGCCCTAGAAATAAAAATTAATAAAAATCAAATACGGCTCCTATCTCAGGTAACGTCTAGAATAGTAGGAAGGCAGATGAGACAACTGTGTTTTCAGCTGTTACACACAAGGACCGTACTCAAGGTACAGTGAGATGCAGTGTGATAGAGTGTAGCAGAACAAATACCTAACAACCTCAACTAACAGCCTTGGAGGTAGTTGGTGCTTGGAAGAAGAAGGCTAATGCTTGGGCAGACATCTGAAGGACAAATAGAAACTTATCCCGGCAAGGTTTGTGGGGGAGAACATTCTGTGACAGAGAGAACGGTGATTTCAAGGGCACGAGTCATAATTGTATGTTTGCAGAATGGCACATGGTCAACCTAGATGGATCCCAGTTCACAGTGAGAGGAGGTTATATGTCAAGTAAGACTTTGATTACAGGGAGTCTTGAATACCCTATGAAAGATTTGAAGGTGCCTTCCAGGTGGTGGGCAGTCATTGAATGATGTTATGCATAGAAGTAAAAATGATGGGGCTATGGATTTAGGAAGCACACCCAGGCGATATTATGGATGATGATAAGGCAGGGATTACAGGTGGGAATTATGCAGTAGTAGGTGCAAGGCAAAGTGGTCTTAATCTTAGTATGAATGGGGGACACTATGAATGGAAGTAGAATGAACGTAACTTACTGACTACTAGGGAGAGAGAAGCTGAAGATGACACCTTTGTTTCCAGCTCACAAGATGTACAGACTGGTGGGGTCACCATGACAAGGACTGCAGGAGCAATATTTATTTAAGTAAAAGAGAGAAGGACAATGGATTTTGGTCTAGAAATCATGCCTCTTGCTTGGTTTATACCTGAAGCATCCTTCTCTGATGCCTCACCGAATTTTTGTTATCTGTTCCTGGAATGCCTCCTGAAATCTTGAGACTACATCTTAACTGCTGGTTGTTTTATTTAGATACTGTTCTACCCATGACAGCATCCACATGAGATCTAAAGCAAAACAAAGTTGTCAACAGAGTAGGTCTGATTTACTTCCATTCTTAGTTTGTATAAACATGAATTCTGGATTGTAAACTATGAGCCGTCACACATTTTTTTTTTCCCCAACACAAAAACTTGTCAAATTTTCAAGACAGATTCCAGATTACAATATAACAAGCTCACCTGGGTCTGTGCTCTTTCTCAGGGAGACAGAGGAGCGACTGGACCAGTGGGAGAGCAAGGTACTAAGGGATGCTATGGCGCCAAAGGTCCTAAGGTAAGGGTCACAATAGACATTGTGAAGTCTTCCCAACATTAATTCTTTGTTCTTACACTAACCGCTACTGTCCTTTCTATTTTCAGGGACACAGGGGACTATATGGACAGGAGGTATAGTACCAAACATAATCCATTTATCTTATCATCTGCTACCTACAAATATTTTTATTTTTGAGATTATTGACCAGTAGATTGTATGCATGAAGTTTCTGTTGACCTTCCTTTTTTATTGTCAATGATTTAACTTTGTTTATTCCTGTATTTTATTGCAGGCAATGTATGTTATTTGTTGATCGTTTTTATTACTAAGTAATCTTTGATATTACACAAGGCCAGCCTAACAAAGAGGCTGTCTATGGGACACAAAATTCACCTTTTTGTTTGGTGTCTGACCTCTTTGCATATAAGTGTAACGCACTCTATTCTGATCACACCTGTCTTTTAGGGTGAAGTTGGGGAAGACGGAATTGATGGATTAAATGGTGTACAGGTAGAGCTTTCTCTTTGTGCCCTAAGGACCTTTCTGAGCTATTTTCTCATTAAGAAAATGAGAATTTGAATTTCTTCTTCTGTTTCTTAGGGTGACAGTGGTCTTCCTGGAAGAAAAGGAGAAAAGGGTGATGAAGGATCCCAGGTAGGAATTCAGTAAATAGACAACATGAAAACTATATGGAGAATTAAAGATGTGATTAACAGAGTAGAAGAGTTACCTTAGGTGTATGTCATCTACGGCCACAAAATTGCTTTGTGATAAACAATCACAAAACCTCAATCACATGCAACAATACATTTTTATTTCTTATGTGTCTGAGACATTCAACTGATCTAGGCTGAGCATAGCTAACCTTAGCTCATGTAGGTTGGCTGGGGACTTTGTTCCACTTGTCGCTTATCCTATTCCTGGGACCAGGCCGCTGCCTGGCCAGGTTGACCATGACCTTTTCCTGGTCTTGGCAGAAGCACGAGAGGAAGTAGAAACACACAAGGTCTCTCAAGACTTCTTGAGGGCTAGGCTTGGAAATCTCACTGTGACGTTTCTATTTCTTTCTGTTGGCCAAATCACGTCACAGCCAAGTTCAGGGGTAGGGAATTTTGCCCCTACCTCCCTCGCCCATACACACACACACTTGAAAGGTACTACAGAGTTACATGGCAAAGAGCAAAGATTCAGAGAGGAGTGAAGAGTTGGGGTCATTAATGAAAAGCAGCTACCACACCAAGAATGGTAGCAGAGTGTTGACAAGAGTATGGTTGCAGGCAGCACGTTGAAGGGGTATGCTGCTCATTCCCATCTAGAACAAATGCCAGCAGCAGCCATACTTCCATCATTGACTTTATCTGTCTTTAGAGTGTGAACAGTTGAGTCAGAAACCCACTTTCTAGCTAATACAACCACTTTGGGGAAATGGATAGTCTCTCTGAATCCCAGCTGCCTCATTAAGAGAAAGATAATGAACAATACCTGGTTGATAAAGTAGTTGTAAAAACTAAACAAGATAAAGGTGTCTGGAACAGAGTTCACCATTGGGGCAGATAATTGAGGTCACTCTTAAATTATTCATATGATGCCCGAAACTGTTTTTTTGGTTGTTCCTCTTTCTAGTTTAAAAATAACTTTGGAAAAAAATATGTAATTATTCAAATCAGGGAGAAGATAAGCTCCTTGTGTATATTAATGTTATTAAAAAGTCTTGTTTTGTCCTTCTCCTGATTTTTATTACCTTTAGGGAAGCCCAGGAAAGAAAGGGCTTGCTGGTGACCGTGGAGCCAGGGGCCTGCGAGGAGACCCTGTAAGTGCTGCGGCTGTGCGGGCTGTGAACTACCATCAGGGCTCGGTTCCCATCCATGTTGATAAGAGAGTGGCATCCCCCCTTGAAGGTACTGCAGTAGCAATCCCGAGTTCACATCGCCACAGGCACAACTGTGGACGTTTAAACGCAGGTTTGTCTTGTTAGATCCATGTCGCATACGGGATGAGAATGCACAGGGAGAAGCCCTTGCCCTTCGTTTGCACATGTGTTTTTTGAGAATACGCATTCAGAATTGCCCTTGTGCTTCAGAGCTGTGAAGGGGTTACAGTCTACTTCATCATCTTCCCCTGGGTACCTCAGAATATGGACAGAAGAGAAGAAACAAAGCCATATCTTTTTTCCATTCTCCAAGCGTTGTGAGATGAAGCACATTAGCTTCATTGCTTTGGCGCCAAGCAGCTGAGATTATGTGAGGCCACACTTACGACACAAGGTGCTTGCTCTCACAGGGACATAACCCAGTTAACAGTGTACAAAGTGTTGATTTGATACACTTATGTATTGCAGTATGATTACCACCAGAGTGTAGCTAACTCCTCTATCATGGCACATAATTATTTCTTTTTTGTGGTGAGAACATTTAATATCTAGGCTTTCAGCAACCTTGAAGTATATAATATACAGCATCATTGTCTCTAATCACTATGCTGTATATTACATCTCCAGAACTTAATGAACTGTAAAATACATCAGAAAAGTACACAGATTGTCAGGGTATAGCTTTATGAATGTAAGTACACCTGTGTACTCACCACCCAGGTAAAGAGAGAGAACATTAGACAACAATAAAGCATCTGGAAAAAAACCCGTATCTCTACTCCAATCCCTACCAGTCCTCCCTAAGCTAATCACTATTTTAGGACCATAAATTAGTTTTACTTGTTCTTGAGCTCTAAGTAAGTGAATTATTTATGATAAACTCTTCTGTTTCTGGCTTCTTTTGCTTGTGAGATTCCTTTATGTTGTTGCAGATAACAATAGTTCGTTCTGTCTCATTGCTGTATAGTATTCCGCTGTGTGACTCTATGATTTATTTATCTGTTCTGCTGTTCATAGACATTTGGGTGGTTCCTGGGTTTTGCTATTATAAATAGCACTTCTGTGAACATCCTTGTATGTGTCTTTGGGTGCACCGTTGCACATTTCTATTGGGTCTATACTTTAGGAGTAGACTATCTGGATGATAGTTTAAATGCCTATGTTCAGCTATAGTTTTATAGCCAAACACTTTTCAAAAAGGTCTGTACTAATTTGTACTCCCACCAGCAGTGTACCAGAGCAGAATGGTGGCTAAAATTTATAGGCTGACAATACCAAGTGTTGATAAGGATGTGGGGCAACTGGGAATCTCACAGGTCCTTGTCTTTAATAACTCTTCCTCCAGTACACATGAGTTGATCAGAGGAATAATTTGATGCATATATATTGGCAAATGTAAATGTTAGGTATGCTCTGAAGATAACTCTGTTTATAAAGTTGAGGAATTTACACTTGAACACAACGATGCTTGCTAAGTGACATCTCCTGACAATAGTCTGGTGACCTAAGAGTTTTCAGACAACTTCAAGCTATCTAATTAAAAACAAAAACTGTCTACAAATACAGATAACAAGAAATAGCAGTTTACATACAAAGACATTTCAGTATATCATGGCCAAAAATCTACTTGGGGCCTTGTTATAAAATTTCCATTCCCTTTGATCAGAATTCCCCCTAATTTTATGAATGATAATGTAACACCTTTAGAGAATCTGAATAATGTAAAAGGATTTCTATTTAAAAAGAAATGTTTTGTGACTTCAAGATGACTGCAGATTCAACCCACTGGAGCTTCTCCGTATTGTGCTGTTTGTCATTATACTAACTTCAGATGCTTCTCCAATGCATAATAATTCTTCCCAGCCACTTAGGAATAAACATCTCAAATCGAAGACAACTCTGTGGTTTTGGTGGGTTGCTATTTCAGGAAAAAATTTAAGAAAGAAGAAATTTTAAAAGAAGATTGATAGAATAAATAGAACACACACAATCAAATTATTTATAGGGATACATGCAAATGATTCACATTCCTGAAAAATCTATGCTTACTCAGAGAGAAAGTCCAGTCATACAAAAACCCAATCTCATTGGCTGTTTGGAATTTCCAATTTTGAAATTGGAAAAAAAATAAATAAATAAAATTAAATTAAATTATATATAATCTCATGTAACTCGAGGGGGAGAACTGAGCTAGATCATTTGTCTGAGCTACAGAGTTCATCATTTTAAACCATACTATTATTATAAGCCCAAGTTTAATAATAAATGTGTGATATCTGATGCTCTTTTGTCCACTTTCATAGAATTTGAAAGACTTGACAAGATCCCATTCAGACTAACCAAACAATTGATCCACGTGTGAATTAGGATGTTCCAGTCAGTACAATGTGCTGGGATATGATTTTTTTTAATGTCATCTCTTCAATCAAATAGTTCAGAGTTGGACCACAATGCAAAGCTTTATACACCCAGTGTAATAAATTCTGGACTTTACATTACCTTCCTTTTCATTACATACCTTTCTCACCAAAATGTAGTTCTCTAATATTGTAATTTAGGTATACCCTGCTTGGAGAACTTAACAGAAATACTTAAACTTAAGAATAAAACAGAACATAAGAAAACAATCTTTGGCTTTGATATGTGGGGAAGAGAAATAATTTTTCATTTACGTTTTAACAATATCAGTTATAAGTTCTAAGCCCGTCTTTTTCACTCTGTTAGCCTCTAAACTCTGTGAGTGTAGAAACCACTTGTTTAAAAGCTTACTGAGTATCTGGAACAATGACATGTCCCTGTTGGTGATCACTAATTACTCATTGATTGGTGAAGGTAATCTGGGCTGCTGTCAGCCAAAAGCCCGGCAGCTGACACTCAGCAGGACCGGGTAATTGTTGTCCCCTCTCAGTTTATTGGAGCATTGACTGAATTGACTGGCTCCATTGATTGTCCGGGCATCACTGTGACACTGCTCTGTTTGTGGTCCTAACTACCCAAGATAGGAAGCTTTCAGTTTGGCCCACGGTAGATACTATCCTACAGTGTGTGCCTGTTTTCAATGAGTTTCTGCTGGAACATTTGTTTGCCTGTTGGGAAAAACTCCAGGATTTTCTGAAAACCAAAAAAGTAGGGCTAAGCATACGGGGAAGAAAGCAGCCGGGCGTCCAAGAGGAGAAAGAGGGAATGGGTGGCAGATGCAGTCCTCAGCTCTGCTCAGTGTACATATACAGTATATGTTCTTGTGGTGGGTGGAGCCCATTATGAAATTTGCCTTTTCCTAAGGGTAGGGGAGAGGAAAGCCTCCCAACCCTCAAGAATAAACTTGCCTAGACTCCCAGAAAAAAAAAAAAAGGAAAGTTAAGAGAAAGGATAGCAGTAGCAAGAAGGGGTACCTCCAGACCCAGGATAAGAGTTGTCACAAACACAAGTTATCTCACTCTTGCTCCCCTTGGCAAGCTCTAGATTCCCTCCCTCCCTGCCCTCCCCACGCTCACACAGGCACACACCTTGAGTTGAGTTTCCACTCCCACCTGATAATACAAAGCCCAGGAAGAAAAGACAACTCTTGTAAGCCCTGTACAATCTTAGCCTATTTCTGCTTTCAATTGGGTTAGACTTCTGTCCACTTTGTGGTGGAGACTAAATATGTTATACACAAGTCACATTTTTTAAAGATAAATGTTCAAAGCCTATTAATTTTTCTATTTCTTTTCTATTTTTTAGGGTCTTCCTGGATTTGACAACAACATAGAAGGACCTAAGGGCTTGAAAGGAGAACGTGGAAGAGAAGTAAGTATGTGGGCATTTGAGAGGGAACTTACAATGATGTGGCAGCTGGAAGGCCCCAGAGTGGATATACTTCATGCAAAAAAAATTATTTTTAGGAGCAAAAGGGTCTTTTACTCCTTATCTGGTACGCTGGGACTCAAGAAACATTCTCTTCTTCTGAATTTGGGGTGACTTGCTTCACTAAGCCATACCCTTGAGGTCATCATTTATGAATGTAAACATCTACACTCTAACTTAACATGTAGGGCTAGCTAATAGAACTAGCAAGTGAGTTGTTGGCCTTTTCGGGATCCAGACAACACACCTCTTAACAAGATATCATATTCTTCATAGTATATGATTTTTAAAAAGTGCAAGATCTGATAGAGCTATACAGCTCACGTTCTCAAGGCAGGTTTCCTGGGATTAATCTCATGAAATTTCCCAAGTAACAATTTGATCATCTTAACTTGTTGTGTGTTTCTTAGAGTTTTAAAAATTTTTTATCTGAATAATATGTGTCTCTGGATCTTCTTGCTAAGGAAGTTTCCTTGGCGACTCCACCCAGGGGAGAGGTCTGATATGGTGGAAAGACTTTGTTTTGGGGACTTTGTCTTTTACCATCGCTGTGGCCTTAGGCCACTTTCTGTAAACCTCAGTTTTTTCATATGTAAAAAGAAGAGAAAAAGCCTACTTTTGACAGTTATGGTGGGAATTCAGTGACTAACCCTGCCATGTCAGAAACCTTCAAGAAATGTTACCTGCCATTTTTTGCTAAGTGACAAATCTCTCACTGTAGATTCATAAGTAGGCCTTTTCTATCTTGGGAAGACTTGTGAGTATTGTGAGATTTTCTTCACATTAGGGTGTAATCTATCCAGGTTAGCTAAACAGAGCAAGAAGTCCAGAAGTAGAAATCCAAACCAGTAGTACCTATACTGAACACGTGGCATGCTTTCATTGTCCACTCTGTGGGGATACTTTGATTTAAATATTCTAACTACTCCCTGGTTGCAAGTTATGCAGTGGTGATGAGCAGATGAAGCCATGCCCTTAGCATTTCGTCCTGTAGTTCCTCATTACCCACAAAGAGATGGAATTTATGACCAGTGGGAGTAATGCTGCCTTCCAGAGGATGAATAACTCTCCGGGTGGTGGGTACCTCACCTGCCTCCCTGGAGCAAACAAGCTGAGGTTGAAGAAGAAATGTGTCAATGCTGTGTAATTGCTGTCACACGTCTGTTTGTTCATTTGACAGGGTAGAAGAGGCTGGCCAGGCCCCCCTGGAACACCAGGCTCCAGAAGACAGACAGTAAGAGCCTTTCTAGACAAGGAGACGCACTGCACCGGTAGCCTAGATTGCCACAGGAATGGCTGATTGTGGGGAATTGTGGGGCGGTTCTGAAGCTCAGGCAGGAAGGTGCTGGCTGCAGGGGAAATGACCAATCAGAAGAAAGAGCTGGGCAAAGAGAACAAAGCCAGCTAGGGGAAGCATTGTCAGAGTTTCATCTCACGGCACACATAAACTAATTACTAAAATTCTGCAGCACACCAAAATATACGTTTTTTGCCGATCTGACAAAAAAAATAGGTATCATTTTGATCATTCGTACTGGACGGCTATTGTTGTGTTGGTTGTTGTCATTTTTTCAACATCCTTACCCGTGGATATGTTTTTATTGATTTTTAGAGAGAGAGGGAGGAAGATCGAGAGAGAAACATCAGTCAGTTGCCTCCCGTTCGTGCCTGACTGGGGATTGAACCTGCAATCTAGGTATGTGCCCTGACAGGGAATCAAACCTGTAACATTTTGATGTACAGGATGATGCTCCAACCAACTGAGCCGCCTGGCCAGGGCTGTTGTCATTTTTTAAATTTGATAATCTATGGGGGAAAAGGTCAGAGCCCCTGACTAAATAGCCAGGTATTACATGTTTTAAAAATTCTTGTGGGACACCAGTTGAAAATCACTGCACTAGGCTAACTAAAGTGGCCAGTGATGTTGTTTTAAATCCCAAACTCCATTCCTCTTCCAAGTTTTATAACTATATACTTAGCAAAGTGAGTCCTGGTATAGGTCCTCTCTCTGTTCTTCCAGTTTTTCTACTTTATAAATATTTTCTTGATGGAATATAACAGCTGGTTCTACGAACTTCTGCCCAGAAAATACAATGAAAAATAAATGTGACTTATTAAACTAGTTTTTGTGTTCAGTTTTAAAAAATGACACATATTTATTGAGATATATTGTATTAGTTCCAGGTGTTCAACATAATGGTTGGATATGTGTATTTGTTGCAAAATGATCACCACGATAAATCTAGTTAACATCCATCACCACATGTAGTTACACATTTTTTCTTGTAATGAAAACTTTTAAGATTTACTCTCTTAGCAACTTTCAAACATACAATACAGTATTATTAAGTTAGTCACCATTCTGTACATCCTATCCCCTGACTCATTTATTTCATGACTGGAAATTTGTACCTTCTGACCACCTGCACTCATCTCACTCACCCTCTAGCCTCTGCCTCTGGCAACCACCAATCTGTTCTCTGTATCTGAGTTGTGTTTTGTTTTTTCAAGATCCCACATGTAAGTGAAAACATACAGGTTTGTCTTTCTCTGACTTATTTTACTTAACATAAATGCTTCAAGGTCATTCTAAATGGCAAGATTTCATTCTTTTTTAATGGCTGAATATTATTGTGTGAATAAATCCATTGTGTATATATTCCACAATTTTAAAAAATTAACCAATTGTCAGTGGATACTTACTAGTAGGTTGCTTCCATGTCTTGGCTATTGGAAAGAATGCTGCAGTGAACATGGGGGTATATTTTTGAGGTAGTGTTTTCATTTTCTTTGACAAATACCCAGAAGTGGAATTGCTGGATCCTACGGTAGTTCTATTTCTGTTTTGGTTGTTTTGTTGTTGTTGTTGTTGTTTTTTTTTTGGGGGGGGGGTTATGTGTTGTTGTTTTTTGAGGAGCCTCCATATTTTTGAAAACATTATATATATTTTAGGGGTGTAAGAATATATACCTGAGAACAAAATTAGGTCATGTGCTTATGGAACCTTTTAGGACCTTTTGTATTTGCTTCTTTGTTTTTCTGTTATTATTTTTCAGTGAGTACTTTAAACAAAAGTTTCTGTGCTTGACTTCTTGGAAGAGCACAGAGATTATAAAAGAACTAGAGGCCTGGTGCACAAAAATTTGTGCACTCGGGGGGAGAGGAGGGTCCCTCAGCCTGGTCTGTGCCCTCTCGCAGTCTGGGACCCCTCGGGAGATAACGCCCTTCTGGCTTAGGCCTGCTCCCGGGGGCAGAGGGCAGGCCTAATCCCTAGGTGCAGCCCCTGGTCAGGCTCAGAGCAGGGCCGACTGGGGAGTTGGGGTGCCGCCCCCTGTCATGCACAGAGCAGGGTGGATTGGGAGGTTGCGATGCCACCCTCAGTCACGCTCAGGGTAAGGCCGATTAGGGGGTTGGGGCACCGCCCCCTGTCACACTCAAGGCAGGGTCGATGGGGAGGTTGCGGCGCCACCCCCTGTCATGCACAGAGCAGGGCCAATCAGGGGGTTGGGGAGCTGCCCCCTGTCACGCACAGAGCAGGGCCCATCAGGGGGGTTGGGGCTCCTTACCCTGTCACGCACAGAGCAGGGTCGATCAGGGGGTTGGGGAGCTCCCCCCTGTCACGCACAGAGCAGGGCCCATCAGGGGGTTGGGGAGCTGCCCCCTGTCACGCACAGAGCAGGGCCAATCAGGGAGTTGAGGAGCTCCCCCTGTCACTCACAGAGTAGGGCCGATAGGGGAGTTGGGGCACCGCCCCCATCACACACAGAGCAGGGCAGATCAGGGGGTTGGGGCGCCGCCCTCTATCACCCACAGAGCAGGGCAGATCAGGGGGTTGGGGCGCCACCACTGTCACACTCAGGGCAGGGCCAATGGGGAGGTTATGGCTCTACCCCATCACACACAGACCAGGGCCCGTGGTGGGGGGCACCGCCCTCTATCACCCACAGAGCAGGGCCGATCAGGGGTTGGGGCGCCGCCACTCTCACACTCAGGGCAGGGCTGATGGGGAGGTTTTGGCTCTACCCCGTCACACACAGAGCAGGGCCCGTGGGGGGGGGGGGGGCGGGGTTGGGGCACCGCACCCTGTCACACACAGAACAGGGCCGATCAGGGGTTGGGGCGCCGCACCCTGTCACACACAGAGCCACAGGGTGATCAGGGGGTTGGGGAGCTCCCCCCTATCAGGCACAGAGCAGGGCAGATAGGGAGGTTGTGGCCCTGGCCCCTGTCACACACAGAGCCGCAGGGCGATCAGGGGGTTTGGGCGCTGTCCCCTGTCACGCTGATCCCGGTGCAGGAAGGCCTCACGGCTCCGCTGACCTCGGTGCTGGGAGGCATATTACCCTTTTACTATATAGGATAGAGGCCTGGTGCACGTGTGGGGGCCGGCTGGTTTGCCCTGAAGGGTGTCCTGGATCAGGGTGGGGGTCCCCACTGGGGTGCCTGGCCAGCCTGGGTGAGGGGCTGAGGGCTGAAGCTCCCAACTGCTCCTTTTTTTCTTTTTTTTTAATTCTGGGCCAGCTTTAGCTTATTGTTACTTATTTTTATTCTGGCTCCAGCTCTGAGGCCTCTGCTGTTGAAAGCAGGTATCTGGTTTGTTTGTGTTCTATAATCGAAACAATGTATAACTCCAGCTCTGAGATCCCGGCTCACTGAAAGCAGGTTTCTGGGGTTTTGTTTAGCTTCTATATTTGTTACAATGTTTGAAACTGCAGGCTCAGAGGCCGGCAAGGCAGGCGGGGAACGTTGGTTTCCTCTATCACTGAAGCAAGCAAGCCTCATGTTAGTTTCAAGCTGCCTGGCTGACGGCCGCCATCTTGGCTGGCAGTTAATTTGCATATCACCCTGATTAGCCAATGGGAAGGGTAGCGGTCGTACACTAATTACCATGTTTCTCTTTTATTAGATAGTATCTTTAACCAATAAGGAGAGATAACTTTGATAAAATATACTTAAATGCCTGCATTGGATTCTAAATTAAACCTGCCTCTTCTCATTTTGCAACATTTTCTTTCATTCTTTTTTTAGCTATCTAGCCTTCTCCAACTTCCTTCACCTCCCCACCCACAAAATATACAATGTTTTAAAATTGAGCACAAATAAAAAATAGTTTGACATATTTCATTTATTATGCATTGTATTTTCTGAGCTAAAGTTCATAAAAACAGCTGTTCTGCTCCATTGAGAAAACATTTTTCTATCTTGGAACACATTCCTTCTTTGCAAGGCAGAGAAAAAGAAATAAAAATAGAGATTACGTTCAAAATGCAGAATTTGGTCACGGTTGGAAAGCACTTTACTACTGCTGTTTTAATGCATCGAAAGATAAAGAAATACATTTGCTATTCATTTCACCTTCTGAGAGGGTGTAGCCAGCTTACATACCCTGAGAAAACATTTTGAACTTCAAGAATTTCATCCAAGAAATCCTGGCAGGAGATGCACTTTTATTATTTTGTAGAGGCTATAGTCTCTCTAGAGGCGAATGCAATATGACCATGTGTTATTTAAACAGCACAACTCATGAGAAATATGGCCCCCGTCTTGGGTTTTAGATTCAGCAGTGTCATCCATGATTATAAGTAGGACCTCCAGCTAAAGATGGCAAAGTCAAGGTAGTATTTTTTTTCTTCAGAGAGGAAGGGAGGGGGAGAGAAAGAGAGAGATAGAAACATCAATGATGAGAGAGAATCATTGATTGGCTTCCTCCTGCACACCCCTCCCTAGGGATCAATCCTGCAACCTGGGCATGTGTCCTGAGTAGGAATCAAGTCAGGACCTCCTGATTCATAGGTGGACGCTCAATCACAGAGTCACACTGGCTGGGCCAAGGTGGTTTTTTAATACTATCCCCCTTTTGTGTAATTCGCCAAAAACAACAAAAGAAATTTAAAATAGTTTAACAAAGAATGACCACAACTTTAAGCTGCACATGCCAACTATTGGCCGACTATTTGAAAATCTGTATCCTAATGAGGGAGGCTTTGGAGAGCTGACACATACCACCTCAGACCTCGAGCAGGGGTCAGACTTTTCTAAAAGTGGCTGCCATGTTCCTGAAGAAGCTGCTGAACAAAATCCAGGGCTACTATACATTTCGAGAAGGCCAGGTTATATACTGATAGAAACACAGTGTAGCAGAGAAGACAAATAATGAGAAACTGAAGAATATTCGATTTTTAGTATTTACAGTGTAGCAGATGAGGCCATGGAGGCTGTAAAGATAGGAGAAGAACAGTGACTCTCACAGTACAGAGCAACTATGGCTTCCAGGACTTTGTGTGAGTTCCACGAGTCTCTTAAATGCCAAAGTTTGAAGGAAGAGGGAGCCATAAGGTAAAAGAAATAATTCATGATGAGAAAGTATTTGAGATAACATACCTATATCAAAGCTATTGACCAAGTCCAGCTACATCCCACTAATAGTTTTTCAATAAATAGATGACCCTATTCAAAGGTGATTAATAATGAAAAATATTAATAATCTTCATTGTTAGATGATTACTAATCAGGACTTATGCATAGAAATTGCAAGGGGGAAAAAAGAAATTGCAAGAAAATAAGAGGAAAACTACATGAACCCAGGGCAGATCAACCCTCATGAAAAGAGGAACTACTTAAGGGAAAGGTAAAACAACTCTGGCAAATAGTTCTCCAAAGTCTCAAAAAAATTAAAACAGTATGACTGCTCTAAAACAAGTCTAAAGAACTGATAAAATGATAGAAAATGAAAACAAGCTGGTAATGCTTGGGGAACAATGGGAAATGAAAAAATATATAAAAGATGAGCTGTATTAGAAGCAACAAAAAATTAGAATAAGTATGACTGAAAATATAGGCAGGCATCTATAGTAATAAAAGTGTAATATGCTAATTAGACCGGATATCCTTCCTGACAAAGCTGGGTCTCCCGGGTCCAGGTCCCAGGTGCCTGCTGGCGGCCAGAGGGAAGCCTGGGTCCCAGGTGCCGGCGGGAAGCCTGCGCCAGCAGCCGGAGGAAGGAAGGCCTGTCCTGCACATATTTCGTGCATTGGTCCTCTAGTATGGAATCATAGAGATAGAATATCAACAGTGGCCAACAAATGTAGACTTTGCATTACTAAAGTAAACCAAAAAATTTCAGAAATTTAATAAAATACCACTTTTTGAAGCAAAAGGTCAAATAAGCAGAGGGAAAAGGCATATTCTGACTTAGAAAAAAGTTGATACGAATATATCAACACTGAGCCACAGCCTATTGAAATTACCAAACTTACTGCATAAAGAAAGAATCATGAGACTTTCCAAGTGGAAACAATAGAAGACTCATTCTGTCTTTGGCTTTCTTCCCAACATTCAGGGACAAAGGGAGCAGGAGAATGGCTACAGAGTTCTGAAATAGAGAGTTCCAAGATTTGTGTACTCACCCAAGTTGTCCTCTAAGTATATAAGTACTTAACATGTCAAGCCTTCAAAAACTCAGACAACATAGCCCTCATGTTTCTTTAAAACTTATAATAATAAATTTGAATCCCTCTAAGTCAGTGGTTCTCAACCTTCCTAATGCCGCGACCCTTTAATACAGTTCTTCATGTTGTGGTGACCCCCAACCATAAAATTTTTTTCATTGCTACTTCATAACTGTAATTTTGCTACTGTTATGAATCGTAATGTAAATATCTGATATCCAATGGTTGTGACCTACAGGTAGAGAACCGCTGCTCTAAGTGTAGAAATAAGGCTAAACCATAGAAACTGTGATTACAGTACAAAATGTAAATTTTATACATTTGACAATCTAAAAATTATATGAAAATAGGAAAGTGGGAGAGGTGTAGGGAAAATGCTGATATATTGTGTCCTCATATTTCATTGTAGAAAGTCATTGTATAAGCATCATTTTAAGCTAACATATGTATTACTAAGCTACCCTAAACTCCTGAGTTTTTAAAATAATTATTTTTATTTTTAGGAATGTATTATTTCTCATTGTCAAGAAATGTTACCACCTGACATTTCCAATTCTTTCAGTTTTATTTTTTTACTCTATTAAATTCAAATACAATTAAATGTAATATTTTAATTTCAAAATAGCATGAAGAGCATGATCCTTTTTTAATCCAAAGTACCACTATTTAGAACTCCATCTGTAAATATGCATAAGAAGATGCCAGGAGTCATGATCATCAAATGTTAATGAGAGTTATTTTTAGATGGGGGATGTGGGATGGCTTTTAAATTTTTATTCTGTGTACTTTCTGCACTTGAATATTTAAAAATCAGCATGTATCATTTTTATAATACCAGTAAGGTCATTATCCTTTAGGAAAGAAGAAAAATCTATATCACTGGCTGAAAAACTCTAAAATGTAGGTAATAACAGTCAGGACTCCTCAATGCTACAAAATTCTGCTGAACTGATCAGTGATTAGAGGCTGGCCAGTGGTAGGGTGTGGCATGCAGGGAAGTCTCATCAGTTGACCAAATCTGACCTTCCTTCATTTGGTAAACTTATTGAACACCTACAATGTACCAGCAACTTTACTAACTGCTAGACCTACAAACTCAAATAAGACATATCCTTTGCTCTCAGAAACTTAGAATCATGTTGTAGAGTATGACGTCTCAACTTGCTATTGACATTTGGGCTAATTCTTTGTTGTGGGAGGCTGTCTTGTGCCTTGTAGGATGTTTAGTGTCATTCCTGACCTCCACCCACTAGGTGCCAGTGTCACCCCTGACTTGTGACAAAAAATATCTCCAGATAATTGCCAGATGTTCCCAGGGAAGGAAGTGGGAGGTGGGGGAGCGGAGGGGGGAAGAGGGGCTTAATCCCCCAATGTTGTCAAGAACCACTGTTATAGAGGAGGACAGACCTGTAGGTATAACAAGCACTGTGCCAGGAGTCTATAATGGATTGGTGATTGGGACGAGGAAGGACCAGGGCCAGAAAGCTGAGGATGGGGGGGTATTGGAATGGGACCTTGGCTCTTTCTGAGCCAGACTTTACTGAGAATAAGAATAGATCCTTGTGCCATGGCTAATGAGAAGCAACTGTAGCCTCAAACTAAAGCATGGTCTTCAGTCCTATTAAGTCCTGAGGTTATGTTATGCTTTTCCCTTTTCCTCTCTCTTGGCACTATTTTAGGGACAGCTTGAAGTGCTCTAGGACAGTCATTTATCATTGTGAATGAGTTTGCCGTTAAGATTCAGTATTGCCCTGGCAGGGTAACTCAGTTGTTAGAGCATCATACTGATATGCCAAGGTTGGAGGTTCAATCCCTGATCAGGGAACATACAAAAATCAACCAATGAATGCATAACCAAGTGAAACAATAAATATCTCCTCTCTCTCTCTCTCTCTCTCTCTCTCTCTCTCTCTCTCTCTTTCTCTCCCTCTTCCCTCTCTCCCTCCCTCTCTCCCTCCCTCTCTCCCTCCCTCTCCCTCTCCCTCTCCCTCTTCCTCTCCCCCTTCCTCTTTCTAAAAATCAATTTTAAAAATTTTGAAGGGAAAAGATTTAGTATTAATGGAATGCTTTACCATTAAGAAGTTCCTTCTTTATTTTTCTGGGGAAAGTGGGTCATGTTAAACCACCAGGAAGCCAGGCTATGAGGGACCAAGGGACTGAGGACTTTCCTGGGTCTTCTTACTCTCAGGTCTTCTCTGGGGAGATTTTCTTCCTGCTGTCCCCATTCACATTCCCTTTCACAGATGAGTAAGACTGTCTGGATATGCTGCCAGACAACTGTAAGCCTTTAGGCAAGTCGTTAAGATGTATAGAGACTTAATCTTTCCCATCTAAACATTTTAAAATTTGAGGCACAATTGTAAAAATCATCTCCCCTATTTCCTTACATTGTTTTTTTCTTTTCTTTTCTTGCTTTCACACTTACCCAGGGTATTTAAAACCCTGACTTTCATCATGAAGGCACCAGCTGAATACTTCTGGAGATGTTTCCATTATTTGTGTGAATGGTAGATTATGGTCTGTCTCTACCACTAGGCTTACAAACTCCTGCGTAGGGACAGGAGCCTGGTTTTTCTTACCACCACGCAGACAAGTGCCTCCAGGAAGCAGGAGTTCAATAAATATGTGTTAAGTCACTTAAATCAAGCTCTGTCAAGGTCAAACCTTAAAGACAGAACAGTGTTTATTGGTGATCTTTCAAACACCTTGATAATGGACCAGATATTTGGATGTGGAGGCCTGTTTTTTATCCTTTATCATATAAGAAGCTCTTTATTTTGCCTAAAGGTAAGGCTGCATTTCATTCCGTGTTCCTACCACAGCCAGATGTAGCCACCTAAACCCTAGGTCTGGCCATGTACATTTCTGCTCCAAGAACCCCAGTGGTTTCTACTAAATGAAGTAGGAACCCTTCATCTAGTGTTTTCAGCTTCAGTAACCCTAATACTCACCTTTCTTCTCACATCTTAGACTCAGAATTGCCACTATAAAATACACCTCCTATTTTATTTTTACTTATGCTGGTATCTTCTGCTAAAAAGAAGACTCCTTACATTTTCTCCCTGTAAGACTCCTACTCATCCTCCAAAACCCATCTTTAAAATCTTTTCTTCCAGGAAGGTTTTTCCCGATTTCACCAACTAGAAATGATTGCTTTCTTCAAAACCCATATTCCTACCATTCCCCTTTTCCTGTAGCATGTGCCATACTCTGCCTCATAAATACTCATTTCCTCCCGCCAAACCCAAAGAGTGAGGGTGCTCTGAGATCAAGGACTCTGTGTCTGTGGATATGTGTGTGTCACCCTTAAGCTCCTGTGGTTCCCATCCAATGTGTGTTGTGGGTAGTTAGTCCTTGGTAGGTGTTTTTCTTAATGAAACTGAAGTGAACTGACTCCGAACAGATAAACCCTTGTGCTCAAGGAGGACAGACAGCTTCTTTCCCTCCCTCTGATAGGACTGAGACTTTCCTCAAAGCTGGTTCCTCAGGGTTTTCAAGAAGTGGGCCTCCAACCATTTCCCCAGATGCAGTCTGTTTCCTAGATAATCATAAATTCTGACTGAAATAATATTAGTAGAATGTAAGGTCTGCAATCTTGGCCTCTGAGAATTTTGAGCTGAATATTTCAAGTAAGTTTCCATCAAGAAAATATTGTCTGATAGAGAGTGAATTTTCCAAATCCTGGATGTCAGTATTGCTATTACCTTATTGAGAGATCCTAATGTAGACAATAAAATGTCTTTGTCTCTTGATATCCAGATCTATGAAGTATTGATCTGGCATATATCCACACCTAATCTTACATATGCGAACCTTAGGAAAGACCCTTTTCATTATGAAGCACCATTCTTTTGATTGGATATTTTAATAACAAATGGAATTGAGTGGCTTTTGAATGATTGTGGTGATTCACTTCTTGACAGGTATTTGGCTTTGGGGGGGGGGTGGTTAAATCAGTTTGGCTACCTTTAGCTTCTGACATTAATCTATAATAAAGTTCATGAAGTCAGTTCTCCCAGCTTTCCCATTTGGCTTCCTGCCTGCTGGCCACTCTATTCCTGATTTCTGGCTTGCGTGGTCATACTTCGGAAAAATGAAAAGAAATAAAATTCCAACCAGTCAATTTTGGAGCTCCTGCAAGCAGCTCCAGTAACCATTTAGTGGAGGATGAATTATTGACCACAATCTGCTCTCATAAGTATCTATAGATTTCAGTTGTCTATGATCTTAATTCCCTACTGCCTTAGGATCGGAGTTCAGAGTTGGCAACATTTGGCTGTCATGGTGCAGAGGATAATTGAATGTTTTGAGCAATATGTGGAAACATTTTGTAATGTTAGTGCCTGAAGATGCCGATTACTGATTTAAATGAAATATAACAAGCATTTTTTTCCCAGGGTTACTGACATATACCTCTTCCTCCTATTTTAGGCAGCTCATGGCCGAAGGGGACATACAGGCCCACAGGTACACTTGTTTTTCATTTTTTTCTTAACTACATATGGTAAAGGTTCTGTGTGCACTCAAAGAGCTGGAACCAAGACTCTGACAGGTCTCTTTCAGGCCTGACGTTCTTTTCTTTTTATGATATTGGTTGTGGGATAAAATGTTGGAAAACTTTAAGGCTACAATTTCAAACACTCAAATCTTAAAAGAATGTGAAAATGTGGGCACTTTATTCAAAACCATAAAAACTAATGATAAGAGACATTACTTGGCCCCATTACTGTTAAATTGAACTTGGAATTGCACAAACTCCAGTAACTCAGTTGGGGACTTTTCTTTTAGATTTTTGCTCAATTATCTCTGAAACCTTATTTAGAATTTACATAAACCCACTTTAAACCAAGAGAGTACAATAAAACCCTAATGTAAATGGGATTTCTGAATGCTTTCTTCAGAAGTGGGCTACACCAAATATAATCACATCCCCCTTGTACATGTTGGTGATACATTATACATGCTTCGTGAGCCCACAATATTTATGAAAGCAGTGGTGACTTCGAATTTTTTGAAATTGAGGAAACACACATCCTCATATTGAAAATACAATGAGGATGAGTAATAATAAATCCACTCTGAATCACATCATGGTTTACCCCCAGAATGTTAAAGAAAGCATCTTAAGCACCACCGGGAAAAGGCAGTTTTACCCGTGAAAGGAATAACAAATTAGATTGTAGCAGACTTCTGTTCACTAATAATATATGCCAGAGACAACACATCAATATCTTGCAGGTGCAGAGGCAAAATAGCTGTTAACCTAGAATTTTGTAGGTGGCTATCCTATAAGTGAGGAAAACAGACATTTTCAGATTGGTAAAGGCTAAGACTGTACCATCCACAGACTTTACCCCATCCAAAACATGACAAGTTTAGACTTCAGCAACAAAGCAGATCCAGAAAAATGGCAAGAAGCAAATGATACGAGATTGGGGAGAGAAGGTGTTGAGAAATTTCCTCTTTCTGATTTCTAGGAAAAGACATCAGTAAGAGGCATTTAATCACATCCAACTGTGTAACAACGGGGACATAAATTTGGGCTATACTAGTAGTTGCCTAAAGTAAACTTTCTTAATCCTTTCTTATTCTTCTTGGAATTCTTATCTCACAGTGTTCCAGGGCAACATGAAGAGAATGCTGAGCTATTGATCCTTAGATATTTAAGCTATTCGAATAAAAATAGAATGTTATAAGATACCTAGAGATTTTTTTAAGAAAATGCAAAGTAAATTGTGAGATTTTTTTAGGCCAAATGCCCAAGATGGAGATGGCATATTACAAGCATTATAGGAAAATAAAGGAGTGTGTGTGTGCATATAAAGACTGAAAGCAAATACACTAACATAATAGCTGTGGTTATTTCTACTTAATGAGATTATAGAAATGTTTTATTTCCTCCTTTGTATTTTCCTTTATTCATCTTTTTGCAAAGATTCTGCACTGCCATGTGGTTGAAAAAACATTTATAATCTTGCACATAAAGCAGACAAGATTCTCAGGAAACAGTGTTAACTGGTTGATTCTCTCTCACTTCAGGGGACAACAGGCACCCCAGGCCCAGATGGACTTGAAGGCTCACTGGGACTTAAGGGTCCTCAGGTACAATTAAGACTAATCAACACACAAAACTGTGGTGAAGGCCTGGGGTTGGAGGTGGGCTAGCTAGAAGGGGTCAATGGGGGAGTGGGGAGAGGGGACATATGTTATACTTTCAACGATAAAGGGTTTTTTTTTAAATAGAAAAAAAGACTAGTCATGATGTGAGAACTTAAAGAATCAGAAGCCTTGATAGAATCCCTTGGCCCCTTCCCCTTGCGGAATTATAATTGTTTAAAGGGTTTCAGGGCAATAAAGTAGGGGAGCCACACAACCTTAACTTGTACAGTATTTGGTCCCCTTATCTAAGCTTTGTCCCATGGAGAATGAACATGCTGGGCAGCGGTCCCTGAGCGATTCTTATCTGTGGCAGAGCTCAAGGGCAACATGAAGAGAACGTCCTGCTATTGAGTTCAGGCTAACTAGGGTATTCTAAAGAGACCTGAGCCAAGGAAAACATTGAGCCCCAAATTGGGAATTTTGGCCAATTTAGCACAGTAAGCTCTCAGTGTTACATATCTGGATGCTGTGCTGTAGAAAAGTTGGCTCCACGCTAGGAAACAATTATTCCAAATACAGCTGAAGCCTTCGGCGGGGTGATCTGTAGTGTGGCACTCAGCCTGTGCTTTCTAGCTCACTTCTCCTGGGAGCTGCCTCCAGCACTTTTTTGCTTTACAAGGAACAGGCCATGTTTGGCTCTCATACTGCTCACATGAGGGAAAAGGAAGCATGTGCCAGAAAGGGCAAGATGTAGCCTGAAATAATGAGAAGGGAAAGGAAATCCTAGAAAAGGCTGAGATGAAAATAAAAAGTCAGACCACAGAACGTAAGAATATTGTCTCTCTCCCTTTCTTTTTTCAGTCTTGAAATCTTGAGAAATTATTTTGCTGTTTGGCAAATGCAGGACAAGCCAGGGTTCTGCAATTTTTCAAAGCTTTAACCCACATAGTTAAAAAAAAAAACAACCACCCTAAAGTGACTATTATATGTTGGCAGTGCGTGGAAGTTGGGCAAAACAAATATCCTTAGATCTCAGAAGAGAAACGTTGCTCACATTTACCAAGATTTCAGAGCAGCAAACCGTTTGCTCCTTGGACCTCTATCTCTTTCTAGCTCGATGGCCTTTCTTTGTCTTACTTGCCAGCCGAGGAAAGTTCCTTTTCCCACCTTCAAATGAGAAAGATTTGCCGCTAGGGCTGTGGGGAAGCATTTCAATAGATTGGCTGGCTTTATTTCATGCTAAACAAGCCATCTGACTCTAACATCCCTTCTTCCATTTTATAGATTCTTTCTTTTTTCATGACATAATTTTAAAATAGATGCGAAAACCAAACACAGCAGGAAGGTTTGTCCGCGTAACATATGGAAGCCACAGTTAATAAGCAATATGACATTCCAGAAGTAGAACTGTCTAAATTTCATCTCACTGCATGCCGTGTCTTGTTTATTGTGACCGGTCTTCAGTGTGGTTATTGAATACAAATTCCATTTAAATATTTCAGTCTTGGGGCTTACATAATTAAGGATTCTTTTTCTTTTTAGGATTATTTTCTTTTAACATAATATATGCTTTTGGAGTATAAGGATGCTTAGGATAATTAGAAAGCAGTGCTGAAAGACTCACCTGTTCAGTATTTCTTCACTGGGACTGCACATGCCCAACTGTCTGTCAGATTGGACACGTGCCCTCCCCCCCCCCCACCCCCAAAAGAGGGAGAGCTCAACAGATCAAGACAGAACCAAAGACATGGGTGGACTTCTCTTTCCAATTTCTTCTGTCCCTGTCACTGACTTAGCATGTCCATTTTAATATTCAAGTCAATATTCAAGTGTTCTCTTTTAGGGAGAAAATAATGCTTTAATTCTCTGTGCATAGGGCCCAAGAGGAGAGGCCGGTGTGGAAGGAGAAAAAGGAGGCCTGGGAAGTAGAGGCCCCCAGGTATGTGATGAGAGAAAGTGACCGCCTCTGGCTTGGATCTGGCCTTTAATGTTGATGTCCTTGCGGTTTCTTTCCTGCAGGTGGATTACTCAATTGCCTGTGAACCAGCAAAAGTGTATTAGGTTTGACCTCATTGCTCAGTGTGGCCACACCACACCCTGGCCCCTAGCTCGCTAAGCAGGCTGTCCTTCTGTCCAACACAGAGCTGGTTTCTAGCTCTTCGCCTCAGCAGCGCAACTATTATTGTGAGGTTAAGAACTCTGCCCTGGGTAAATCAGGTCACCTCACTCCCCCTATCTCAATCCTCAGGAGCTTTCCAGGAATCCCAAATACAACCTAGTCCAGTAGTGGGCCTCAGCCTAGCTGCGTCCGAGAATCTCCTGGGCAGACTGTAAAGCTCTCCACCACTTGGGACCCTGCCCGTACCACTGACCTCAGAATCCCGAGGTGAGGCCAGGGTCTCAGTAACTTTAATTCTCCCAGGCGGTTCTAATATACATGCCCGCGTTGGGAATGACTGTCCCACGTCAGCATTCTCAAACTTTGAAGTGTGTAAGCATCACCTACAGAACTTGTTAAAATGCAGGTTCTAATTCAGGAGGTCTGGGGTGGGCTTGAGATTCTGTACTTTCAATAATCTCTCAGGGGTGGTTGCTGTTGGTGTTGCTGGTCCCTAGACCACACATGGAGTAGCGAGGCCCTCCATGACTTGGCCCTTGCCTACTTGCTATCATAGTATACACTTGTTTGTTTAGCTGTTTTTGTCCCTCGTCTAGATTGTAAGCTCTGTGAGAGCCAGGACTTTATCTTGCTTGTGCTATATTCCAGAGTTCAGAACAACAGTGCTGCTGCACAGTGGAGCTCAATGCATATTTGAGTAATGAATCAATTAGTAAATGAATGAATGAGACATAGTGGGGACGTAGACTCTGGGCTAGCAGGAGAATAAAGGAAATCAATCCATTACTTTCTGTCCATTCATTCAACTGGGCAGTGGTCCAACACTGTAAGTGGATGTAGTCATCATCAAAATGTTTAAGAGGCTATTTGCATAAACTTATATCTCATGACACAGTATTTTAAATCATATTAATTACTTCTTATAAGGATATTTCCCCCCATTTTTTGATGAGTGTGCTCCTTCAAAAAGCATGAAAATTTTAAAATTTTACGGTAGGATTAAAGTGATGAAAAGTAACTATTTTGCCTTCACATCTTTGAATCATTAAACGCTTGCTGGCAGCACAAAATTGGGTTTAAAAAAAAAAAGCCAAGGGAAACATATATTGGGTGGTTATCTCATCTGTTTATATAAAATATTGAGATGTAGATGGGTTGAAATTCAAAGAGCTTAGTAATTCCCTTGCTCTAGAATCCAAAATTGTATCCAAGGGGCTGTTACTTTAATAAGTTATTCCATTTTCCCTGTAGTGTGCTTCTGAGTGAGTCCCCTTTAATCTTGCCTTGGCACGATTGGTCATAGTCATAAATCATTCAACGTCTTGGCATTGCCAGAGGTAGCAAAAGGCACCACTTGTCCCTGGTCTCGCTCCTCCATTTATCTAGCTGGAAAGCATGGTTTTCTCTCTTTGCTTGCTTTCCTTTAAATACCCTTGTCAACACAGTGAAAGCAGTATTTCAAAGATGTGTCGAGTTTTCTATGTTCAGGACATGATGAATGAGATCTCATAATTGTTGTTTCCAAAGGAAACCCACTGAGACAAACACAATCAGGTGGACAAGAGGGTGTTATTCTGCACTGGCTCTAAATCCACTGACATCGGCTTTGTATTCCCTCATAACACACAAGGACCAGCCACTCGGGTGGGATCGTGAGTGTTTTCTAATTGCAGGCTTGAAAGTGGCTCTTAGGGCACACATTTAGAAAAACAGATGTGATTTCTGTTGACAGTGTTCTGAAGGCTTGTTAATTTATGGAGTGTGGGAGCATTTTGCATAAATCAAACATGTGCTAATCCAGCACAGTATATGGCTATGATATAAAAGAAATACAGTCCATGGCACAATGCAAAAGAAGAAAGAACTTTGAAAGTCATGGCACATTCTCATCATCGATGTTTCTATCTCTCCCCCGCCCTCTCAATTTCCTCTCTGAAATCGATGAAAATATTTTTTAAAAAGAAAAGAAAGTCATGGCATATCCATTTGTGCCTGCCTTTGTTCCTTACTTGTTTGGTTTACCTAAAGGTCCTACAGTCACATAACCATGGGCCAGAAAAGGAATGGGAAATCAGACACAAAATACCGGTTCCTACAGGAGCTGCAATTAGTCTTTAAAGATGTAGGGTTTTTAGTGAAATAATGGCTAGAATCATATGCAATATCAAGGAAGGTTGAAATTATTCAGTGCAGATTTGGGATACAAAGTAGAAGTTCATCTTTACAAAGCATAGCATAGTGGTCAAGGGCATAGCATCTGAAACCAGGCTTCCTGGGTGTGACCTCCAGACTTGTGCCTTCATAACTGTGGGGCCTTCATTTGTTTAACCTCTCTGTGCCTCAGTTTTCTCTGCTATAAAATAATAGTAATAGTAGCTGCCTCATTGGATTGTGGTAAAAATGAAATGGTTTAATATGTAAGTGCTTAGAACAGTGCCTGCATTATGGTAAGCACAGTATATATGTTTATTACTATTATATTGCATCAGTGTTACCTAATTTAACAGGGCTATTTTATACCCAAAGCATGCTCATAGCCAATCCAAGGAAAGCCAAAATAATAACATATAACAATATGTAATCTGTATTGCAATCATCGCATTTCATCCTTCTGCATAATCTAGGTTAGATGATCCGTCAATCACTTATTTTACTCATTTACAAACATTTACTGAGTGTTTCCTGTTGTCACACCCTGTAGTAGGATAAATGGATGAGTCAGACACAGACCCTACCCTCCAGTGCTCCCAGGCTCATAAAGGAGACTCATGCAAACAGATAATTGAGATGTGATGTGCTAAATGTTAAAATAGAAATATACCCTAGCAGAATTTTCCTGCATAGACTATTACTTAACTCTCTTGTGACATTTGTGTGTGTGTTTTTATCACAGAAGAGTTATTTTTGGAAGTTCTTAATGAATGAAATAAGTGTGTATGATTATTAAAATGATTGGTGTTTTTTGACCAGCATTTATTACAGTAACCCCAAAATAACTATTCGAACCACCTCAAGTTACATAGCATGCTTGTTTTGGAAATAATAAAGGTTCCAGCCAGAAAAAAAAAGAATTATGCCCAACATAGAGTAGTGGGAGAAGGATGGAGTTAAAGAACGAGAAGAATGATTTAGCTTTTGCAGGATAAGGAGGTGTTTTCCAGGTGACCACGAGAGAAAGGCAGGCATCCAAGGAAAAGAACCAGATTATATTGAAAAAGATATTAAGGTGAATTTGGAGAACCACATGTGGTTCAATGTAGATGGAATGTGGGATAGACTGGCGCTGTCAAGATCAATATCTCCTCAGGTGTCTTTGTGGTTTATTCTTGCATTAGGCCTCCCCTCGCTGATCTTCTGATTTGTAAAAAATATATATATTTTTATTGATTTCAGAGAGGAAGGGAATGGGAGAGGGAGAGGGAGAGAAAAACATCAATGATGCGGGAGAATCATTGATTGGCTGCCTCTTGCATGCCCCATACTGGGGATCTAGCCCCAACCCAGGCATGTGCCCTGACTGGGAATCGAACTGTGACCTTCTGGTTCATAGGTCGATGCTCATCCATTGAACACTTAAAATCCCTCTACTTCTTCCTTCTGTGATGTACATGAAAATTCCATATGGAAAACCAACAAAGTAAACACATGATTTTCTCTCTCCTGAGAACCATTCCTAAATAGGAAGTTGGATAAGTAAATGAAAGGATGCATGAAGTGATGGGTTCTATACAAAGTTCTGGAGATATGAAGTCAATAGGACATGCCCCTTCCTTTAAGGAGTGTGCTGGCTTTTATCTAGTGGATGAGAGAGGGAAATAAGTGAACAGTTGCCTACAGAATAGAGGAATCTGTGGGACAATTGTGAGATCCAACACAAGTACAGTGTTCTGCTATTCTTCTAGAAACAGTGATGCTAAAAATAAGATTTTCAGGAAAGGGAGATTATTTTTCTTCCTAGATCAGGGGTGGGGAACATCTGGCCCATGGGGCATATAAGGCCTGTGAAATCATTTGGTCTGGCCCTGCCAAGGCAACCACAGGTGGGACTCAAAATTCAATAAATCTAGAGGCTTTTTTTCACAGCAACATTCATTTATATTAAGTGACTTATATTAAGCGAATGATGTTATAGATATTCACATGGCCCTTGGCAGCAAAAAGGTTCCCCACCCCTGCCCTAGATGAAAAATGGACCAAAGCTAAGGGAACAAGCTGCACAAGTGTGGAGGTATAAGACACAAGAAGTATTTGATGACTTCATATGGTTTGGTGAGCATGAGCATAGAATGATTGAAGTAGTCACAGAGGCATGCAATACCAACAGTTTCAAGGATTTTTACATATTAATAAAGTACTAACACTTTATTCTGAAAGTTACTCAGAATTCAGAATTTCAGACAAAGTGACAGCAGCAGCCTGACATTTTAAATCAAAAGGAGAAAGGAGTTGGGAATGAATTAGAGAGAAGCCAGGCCATGGGAAGCTAGGAATTCCGCAGAAAACAAGAAGGGCCAGAAAGTAGGTGATGGCAATGGGAATGAAGAGAGGTGGATACAGAGAGGGGATACAATCTGTATGAATTGTAGTAGCAGCTGCTTGGTTTTGAGAGATGAGCTAGAGGGAAGGGGCTGGGTGATTCTGAGGTTTCTGGCTTAGGTTTCAAGGAGAGTAAAAATGGCACCATTTCTTAATGAAAAAAAAAATGAAACTAAGCAGGACTTATGGTAAATATGATTACCTTGGTAATCAATTCCTGTGGGATAGCCCGTAGGCATTTTAATGTATGAGTCTGGTGTTCAGTTGAGTGGTTTGGACTGGAGATGCGTACATGGAGGAGTCATTTTGTAGAAGTGGTATGTGGATCCATGGTGTTCTCTCTCAGGAAGAGGGGATACAGTGAGAAAATAAGGTCAGAGGATGGGGCCCATGGAGGTTTAAGAAGCAAACAGGAGAAGGGGTGCCTTCAAAGTTTCCTGAGAAGAGATCAGAGAGGGACCAGGAAGATCGTGGTAACTTGATAGTACAGAGTTAATGGAAAGTTTCAAAGAATGCATCATCTAACTCAAATAAGGTAAGAACAGAAAAGCAAACCGGATTGAACATAAAGGTCATGGAAGCTGGTTCCATGCGCAGTGCACCTGGAAGAAGGAAAAAGGTTGAGAGCTGTGAAGAGTGACAAAATTGAGACTCTTTTAAGACAAAGAAGGGAGAGGAAAAGATGGAGAGCTGTGGGAATATCACGTTATCTTTCTTAGTAACGAGTTCATTGTTCAACAATCTCTTCTATTAGGAAAATTGTTCGATGTCCAACTTATTACAGTTTAGTTTTTTTAAGGTGAAATGATTAGTGTCATTGTTTTCTTCTGAACAAAGTTAATTTGCCAAGTATCATGCTGATTGCACAGATTTTGTTTATTTATATTAAATTATAGTAACCATGGTAAAAAAAAATAATTGGGAAAGTGATTTCAATTCACTGAGGATTGTTTAAAAGTACTTTTAGCCATTTTAACCAAGTGAGATTTCTGTTGCCATATGTTTTGATAACCCAAAGGAAAAATCTGATCAATAGTGTCAATAACATAAGAAGACATTTGGGCTGTCTCTGAATTGGGATTTTTAAATGTTCACCTTGAAAGCTATCCCAATAAAACATTCTTTTAGAATGCTGGAGAGACTTCTTCTATTATATCAAATAGACTTTCCATATAAATGCGTGGTATGTTTATCCATCAGTTTAAGTTTTGTTTTATTCTTCAGTAATATCTTAAAGCTTTCTTTATGTATGTCTTTTTATATTTCTTGTTAAGTTTATTTTAAGAATTTTATAATTTCTTTTCCCATTGGTAAGTGGAAATTCATTTGCTTTTCTAACTTATTGCTAGGAAAGAGAAAACTATTTCAGAATATTATACTACTTGACATATTACTGCAAATTATTTTCAGTAAAGTTTCTTGATCTTTCTATTGTACAAATAATATTATTTGCCAATAAAGATGTTTACCTTAACACACACACACACACACACACACACACACACACACACACCCTGCTTCATGGCCTTTTGGCTAAGATCAAGGGTAGAGATCTGTTCTTATCAGTTTACAACACACACACACACTCAACATGCTTTCTACCAAAGCAAGGAACCGGGAAGACTGTAGTTCAAGGCAAATGTCATTTTGAATGCCCACTTTAAATGGTTGACATTTTAGCAACATCTGCTTAAAATCTAAAATCTCTTTGGAAGGAAGCTCAAATCATTTTGGCAACATCTGGCATGAATTACTTTATTAATTTCCCTTTATTTACCAATCTTTACTTGACAGATATGATACTTTTTTTTCCAAAGCAGGAATCAATAAAGCCACAAGTCTTTTTGCATCTGTGGTTCATTTTCCTCCTAGCAGAGACACAAATGGCTTAAAGGAAAGTTGCTGTATGTTCTGCTAAATTTGCATTTCTTGTTTTGTTTCAGGGGCCTCCAGGACCAGGAGGAAAGGCCGGGAGTCGAGGCCATTTGGGAAGCCAAGGAAATAAAGTAGGTCACATTCCTTATACCCACCCAAGTTCAGCTTTTCTCCTCAAGGGAAATGTGCCTGGTGGTATTAGCCAGAGCCCTTTCAACAGAAAGGAGAACAGATCCCATTGCCCCTACACCCTGGCTTGATTCTTAGAGAGCCAGCAACATCTAAGGATGTGGGTGTGGACCAGAATGATGTCAGGGATTCCAGCTGAGCATAATCTCAACAGGGGCTCCTCCCAATCTGAGCTAAGGGACCTCAGGGAAGAGGGCCTCTTCTGGGGGCGTGCTTTCCTTTCTCCCTTCTTCTCTCCCTCCCTCCTTCCCTTTTGTTCCTCCCTTCTTCTCTTCTCCATTCATACACACTGTTATTTCTTCCATTATTTTTTTCCTCCATTCATACCAACCTTTCCTGAACACCTTTTAAGACAAAGGCACTGGACTGGCATGCAGCGGGACTAGAAAATCAGCTCCAGGAGAGCAGAGGTCATTGCCTGTTTTGCTCACTGATGCATCCCTAGTGCTTATAACAGTAACTGGTACATAATAAGTGCTTAGTAAATATTTGATTCCTGGGAGAGTTTCTGTGTTGTACAATGATAAATATGATATGGAACCAACCCCACAGAATTTAGAATATTTTCAGGACAATAATCTCTGTCATCAACTAGTCAGGAATGTGGGACTAAAATAGTGCTCATAGAAATATTTTTGAACTGGGAAAAGAGACATCATAGTAGCTACAGACTTTGAATGGACCTTAGAAGATAAGAAGGACTTTGGCAAGCAGAGATGGGCATTGGAAATTTCAGGTAAAAGAAATAGGGCAAGCCCTAGCTGGTTTGGTTCAGTGGATAGAGTGTTGGCCTATAGACCAAAGGATTCGATTCCGGTCAAGGGCACATACTTTGGTTGCAGGCTTCTCTCTGGCCTGGGTCCTGGTTGGGGCTCATGCAGGAGGCAACCAGTTGATGTGTTTCTCTCTGTCTTTCCCTCTCTCTTCTACTCTCTCTAAAAAGCAATGGAAAAATATCCTCGAGTGAGGATAAAAAAAAATAACAAAAAATAAAAAAGGATACCATTATCATAAAAAAAAAAAAAGAAATAGGGCAAGGGAAAGCACAGGGTTGGAAAATCCTGGGAATGGGTAGTTGGGAATGAACAACGATCCTGTCTGGTGAGCACATAAAGAATAAGAATGTCCATGGTTACTGACTTTATTACATGCAGGTAGTTGGTACAGTGCTATTTATAATTTTTGAATGGAGTATATGAATACAGCCAGACTTGGAAGATTTGAATAGGCAACACAGTGTAGAACTATTTTGAAGGCTGCGAGATTGGAAGCCAGGAGATGAGTTGGTATGTTCACAGTTTTCAAGACAAGCAATGATCGTGTGATTTAACAGGGTGAGGACAGGAGCAGCTCCTGATGGCTTTGTGGGACTCTTCCAGTAGGAAACTGAATCAGAGGGAAGAGGGCTAGATGATTCATGGGCTTCCAACATGGGTGGCAACACATCACAGAAGGAAAGGGTTTAGGGCTAATTGGAGATGATTTCAGAGTCATTTTGACTCTTATAAATATCCGTTTGTAAGGAGGGGAAGAGAAGACAGAGTGACTTACTGGAAAGGACGGGAAAGAAACAGAAAAGCACACTGGATGCTGTGAAGCAGTGTTCAAGGGGGAGAGGTCAAGGGTATCAGCGTGTGCACACTTTGAGAGCTGCTATCCAGAAGGAAAGGCATCAGGGCAGGTGATCTGCTTCCCTTTCATGGAACCCTCTTCTGTTTCACCGCAGAGCTCAGTGCTGGTGAACGTTTGTCCATTTGCACTTCTCACACTTACTGTGTTGCCTTTCTGTCCTCACAAATGAGTTAACCACTCTCACTCAGTGTGGGCTACCCACTTCCACACCGTGTCTTACAAAGACTACACTGTGCAAAGGGTAGGGGTGGGGAAAACTAGGCAATGAATGAACTTGACGCACACTACCTCAGTCGGGTGATTAAGGTTAACATCAGTAGTGATAGCCATGCTGACAAGGACACACTCTTGAGATGATGTGATGAGAATGGCCCTTTACCTCTGTGGTCTTTATCCCCAAAACCCCCAAAATTCACCATAATCATGAGAAGAAAACATTAGAGAAACCCAAGTGGAAGGACATTCTACAAAATACCTGACCGGTATTCCTCAAAACTGTCAAGGTCATCAAAAAGAAGGAATATTTGATACACTCACAGTCTAGAGGAGTCTAAGGAGACATGGCATGGGATCCTGAACAACAGCAAAAAAAGGATATTTGGTAAAAATTAAGGAAAGCTGAATAAAGTATGCGATTTTGTTGATAATAATTAATCAACATTCATTTATTGTGAGAAATGTACCCTACTGCTGTAACTAATGTAATGGTCAGTAGGAGCATATAGGAACTCTAGGTACTGTCTTCATGTTTCTGTAAATCTAAAATCTAAAACTTTGAAAGTTTTTTCGTTGTTGTTTTCCAGAAAAGGAGTTAACCTTCTTTTGTAAACCTGTGCCAACTTTCCCAAGTAGCTGGAATTTCCTCAACATAATACTGTGATTGATTCAGAAGTCAGAAACAATTGTGAGGGACGCTGTGCTACTTTGGTTATATTGATTGACAGGTCAAACCTTAAAACTAGATTAATAAGTCTGTCATCTTTGCAGTAGCCAGATGATTTGCATGGATCATCATGGATCGCAGTTTTGTTACTTTTCTTAAATAGTGCAGAGCTTCCTCCTTGACGAATAGGATGAGGCTTCCCCATGGCACTGAGCAGCTAAGATGGCAACTTGCACTAAACAATACATCAGACTTGTTGAGACTTCATTGATCAATAGAGGAGACCTCAGAGCCAGTTCCTCTGGTATTAGTTGCACAATTCCCAGTCCTGGCCACACACCCATTGTGAATGTGTGATACACATGGATGCAGTTAGAAAGTGTTGTCTTAGTGCCATCGTTTTAAATTTCATTTTACAAAAAACAACCTAACAGGGATGCATTTCATTGTTCTGTTTAACAGGGGGAACCTGGAGATCCAGGAGAAAAAGGAGCTCTTGGCCTTCCCGGTCCTCGGGGCTTGCCGGTTTGTTTCAGCATCACCTGTTCTCTTTTATTTTTTTATTTTTTATTTTTTATTGCTTAAAGTATTACAAAGGGTATTACATATGTATCCATTTTATCCCCCCACCCTAGACAGTCCCCTAGCCTCCCCTATCACCCAGTGTCTTATGTCCATTGGTTATGCTTATATGCATGCATACAAGTCACCTGTTCTCTTTTAGATAAAATGACTGCCCTTGCGATGTTCAATGGATAGCAGGTGTGGTTCTCTGGAGAGAGTGTGAGAGATACCATCCCAGTCTAGCCTTACAGCTCTCTAGAAATGGAGATGTTATCCTCATCTTGGATTAGCTCCTTGGCCAGCTTTTCCAAGGTGGCAGCTTCCCAGGAACCAAACAGCCTGGCCAGGGCGCTCTTGAAGCTAAATCATAAAATGGGCAGAACTTGTCGTCAGCATTCCCATAGCCCTTCTTCCAGCCTTTCCTCCCATCAGAACCCTCTCATCAGAAACCCAACCCATGCTTGGAGGACTTCTCACTCAGGCCTTCTACAAGGGTCCAACAGTAGCCAGTGGCCAGGCATTTAGATCTTATTTTTATTTGGCCGAGTGAAGATGGATTAGTGTTACAGTATTAAAATACAAGTGTTCTCTGGAAGGGAGAGCACCACTACTTCCTTTTTCTGAGATGACTACATGCCCGAAATGTTTAATCCTCGTAATAACACCAGGACTGGGTATAATTATTATTCCTACTTTTTAGATGAGACTAAGGGACAGTGCTCTATATGTTACTGAGAGACATCTTTAGTGCCACTATCACCAAATGCCAGTGGCCTTCCCCAGAGAACCCTGCTTCCTAATTTCTCCTCATCAAACCCCAGAGCTGGCTGTCTAGTTCTTTTGTGAACAAGCCTGCGTCTGGCTGTAGTCTGGGATGCGTGTGATTAATCGCTTTGTTTACAGGGTGATGATGGCAGCCCAGGGTATGGCCGCATCGGCAGTAAAGGAACAAAGGTAAGGTTGGCGACAGTAAGCTGGGCATTTTCTGTGTATCTTTTGTTTTGTGCTTTTCATTTGTTTGCCACATTGAAGAGAAAAAAGAAAGCAGAGAGTTGGGCAGTTTGGGACTTTTAGAGAGAGATTTTGATCGTTTATTTGCTGATATCCTTTGGGGAATGGAGTGGAAATAAAACACACACACAACAATCTGGTGGTTCAAGGTGCAGGCAACAACTGAAACTTGGAAGTCAGTGTTCTGGTCCTTGCAGAGACGGGCAGCCAGGGCCTGACTGGTTCCGGCCTGAACAGTACGTTGAATCGGAGCAACTCTGGCTCGAGTGCACTCAGGGAGGATTCCAAAGTGTGTCCTCCTCCTCTTCTGTTTACTCTAGCCATTAGTGAGAGGTTCCACAGAGCCTTTATAAGTGCAGTGGGCCAAGTAGTAACTAAAAACATTTCAGCTACATCAGAAAGATAGTTTTATTTGTCACTGAATATTTAAATGTCTGGAAGTAAGCTAGACAAGTTTCTCGAAACCAGTAATTTATATATATTTATAGTAACTACTTGGAAATCCTAATAACATCCACAAAAAGCAATAAAGTGAAGAATATCCTTTCTGCCCAGCTGGTGTGGCTCAGTGGTTGAGCATCGACCCATGAACCAAGAGGTCACCTGTGCAATTCCTGGTCAGGGCACATGCCTGGGTTGCAGGCTCGATCCCCAGTTAGAGACGGGCAGGAGGCAGCCAATCAGTGATTCTCTTTCATCGATATTTCTGTCTCTATCCCTCTCCCTGCTTCTCTAAAATCAACAAAAACATATTTTTTGAAAAGAATATTCTTTATGTAAAATGTTTGGGACCTATGACAAAGAATTACCAAAATGTGAAAGAGAAACTTCAATGAATAAAGGCTAGAACATTATAAAGAATCAGTGTAATTCCAAATGAAATCCCAGTGGGAATGATGCAATCTTAGTATCTCATAAAAAGGGAAATATTAAGTAGCCTACAGCACTGGAACATTAGCTACTTTTTATAATGCATGTATTTAACTTATAATTATATAAAGACATCATTATGTGATATATCAAGTAAGAAAAAAAAAATCAGAGTACAGTCAGGGGGAAAACACACCATTTATCCCAATTGTGCTCAAATGCATTTTAAATAGCTAAAAGAAAATATAACCCAGTATTTATAATGAGGAATGAGATTCTGGGTAATGAGAAGTGGGTGACTTTTCTTGTTTCTATTCTTTTGTATTTTATATATATCTGAGGAGATACTACATTTAATCAGAAAATTTTATTTTAAATTAAAAAAAAATTTCATCAAATGGGGGTTATCATACGTCTTCAACTATGGTCTGTGGCCAAAGTAAGGTAGGCAGAGAAGCAGAAAATGAAAGAGCGAGTTTAGACTCCAGGCCTTCCCAGTTTCTCCACTGAAATCCGTTTTCAGAGGACAGTGTCAGAGACACACGGCCAAATAACCAGCTTCCCTGTGACACGCCTACAGGAGGAGCGCTGATGTGTAATTCCTCCACAGGGTACATTTACCCACTTGCTTCGTGTTGCCACAACATTTTAGTGAAACCAGTAAATATTGGTTCCAACATAGAAGTTGAAGTCAGTTTCTCCAAGAGTGCTGTACAGTTTGTTTTCAACCTTTCCTTGGTTCAGGAGCAACTAAAGCAAAATAAGGCCGTGGGTAAAATGAAGCTCAGTCTAAGCCTACCTTGGTGATACATGCATATATTAATTTTCCATATTGTCCATTCTAGGGACAAGAAGGATTCCCTGGAGAAGGTGGACCTAAGGTACTGTGTGCTTCATACTAACTAGAGATCGATCAGAAACACTTCTGGGTTATGAGCTGCACAAGGGACCATAGAAGGGCAGTTCATTATAAATGAATTTAAAAATCTTTACAGGGGAAAGGAGGGAAGACAGCAGGTTTTTTTAAATAAAAAAAATTATGTTTAGTTTTTTAATTCATAGGTAAGGGAAGAAATTACCCTTATTTATTTTCCTCTGCACCTATGCTCCTTCTCCTCTGTCCTATCTCATTTCTTCTTTGTTCAAAGGAAAGAAAATAAAATGTAAGGAAAACCAAAATTATCTGATATCGCCTGCCCCAGTTTTCCCAATGTGTTTATAAATCATCTTCAGATAATAAGTTAGCAATGCTATCCTCTACCTTCAGGCTTTCACTTTTGCTAGAAACGTTGACTGAGCTCAGTAAATGCCAGATCCCATGACGGGATCAGGAGACAACGTCAAGGGCACACACAGTTCATGCCTCTGAAGAGGCTGTGTTCTGACTGGAGAGACACAAGTAAAACAATGAGCACCACTGTGCTGGGCAGACAGCTATGAAAATGGGGAAGACACCTCAAAGAAGACTGTTAAAGATAAAAATGTATATGAAAATGTCTTCATGTTGGAATTAGTTTTAAAAACACATTGAGAGCTCTCTTTGATTTTATTAACTATTTTCTTTTTCTGAACTTATTCAGGGTGAGGTTGGGGACCCTGGTGGTCCGGGAGAAACCGGACCCAAGGGAGCTAGAGGCCAGATGGTAAGTTTCTTCGATGCTGACAACCTCGGCTGCTGTGGGAAGTCCTCTTCAGTGTTTTCCCAATCATTTGAGTTGTTCCCAAAGACTTGTAAAATGTGTGTGTTTGTTCAAGGCAAACTTGGGGAAGGGACTATTGCTCATCCTTCAATGCCAGCAAGAAGGTGGATGACTGTTTGCTTATAGTGAGTAAGTTCACCCCTTCTGGCTGCCAAAGTAGCCTCCTATACACTGGAAATAAGGTTTTTGGTGGTTGTTTTTAAAGTGGCCTAGTGTTCTAAAATATGTTTCCCATTGCCAAAATACGGCCCGTTTAATCACGTCTCCCTGGCAGATTTAGTGCAAGCTAATGCCCACTGGCATATTGTGTTCACTAGAAAGGTTTTGTTAAACTGCTCTAATGCGGTGTGTACCCTGAAAGACCCTCTCTCTTTATTGAGCTCAAGCGGGTATCTCTTGAGCTTGGAGAGAAAGTTCCCGTTTATTATGTAACTGAATGTGTCTTTATTATTCCGTGGAGGGAGTTAGATACTGCCCGATGCTCTGAATCATTCAGACTAAACACAAGTCTGCAGTAATTCTCATCAGCATCCTTGGGTTCCTGTGGCTCAGGAATGGATTTTTGCATTTGCTGACTCTTGCTGTATCCGCTTGGTATGAGATGGCTGCTTTAGGAGACAAGCTTATGGTAATTGTCTCCAGATACGTTCTTTGTCTCTCTTGTTCAGATCAGCACTGATCAGGCAAACGGCTCTTAACACCAGGCAGGAAAAGAAAACCACGAAATCTGATAGCTAGACTTTGAGACTAGAGGTGGTTTTCCAGTTTTGTCATCAGAGTTCATTTGCTTCTGGGTAGTTTTTTGTTTTTGTTTTTGTTTGTCTGTCTGTTTTTACAAAGTATAGTAAGAACTTTAGGGATTGTTTATGTAGGGCTTAGGGGTGCAAAATAAAGAACCTACTTTTTCTCCATCCTGCTTCTCCCAAGAGAACTGCTTCCCAGCTATAAATCTTTTCCTCATACCTATTTTTGGATGACTATCCTTTAACATTCTGCTCTTTATAAAAAACGAAGACTGATATAATTAGAAATATAATTGGAAAAGACTTGGAAATCAATCTAGATGCCATCTGGATTGGAGTGTCTCTGGAACCTCTTTCCCTCGGCTTGTTAATGAAATCATTTACCCTTCAACATCGGAAACCTGCTAACAAGTTCAGCTGCTTGTGGACTCCCTCGTCCCCCACCCCCCCGCCCATGGCACATTAATCATTTTTAAAAACAAACAAACTAGTGGGCGATATATAAACTTTCTCTCTTGGCCTTTGGTTCCTTGAATTTCTTCTTTTTCCCACATTGAGCAATTTATCACTGTTTGAAACTTGCTTATTTCACCTGTCACGCTGCTTTTCATCTCTGTGAGTATTGTTGAAGTTGAAACACTGAACACTTCCAGGTTTTCCCTCCCAGAGTTGATGTTTCTATTGGAAGATTTTTGCCAAAGCTTTGCCTTAAATGTTGAGTGCCTCCTTAGTTCTCTTGGAATGCTTACATTCCCGGTTTAAGTTTTCTAAATCTTCACCTTGGTGTTTTGTTTTGCTTTGTTTTGTTTAACCAACTGAAGAATTTTATTTTTAATTTGCCGTGATTTTCAGCCTGTCTTAATTCTGTGTATTCAAGTGTGTTTTATGTACTTATATTTTTATTAACTTTACGCATGTACATACTTTAAGGCAGGTTTTCTCAAACTCAGTAGTGACGTTTGGGCTGGATGACTCTTTGGTGAGGGGGGCTGTCCTGAGTACCCTAGGATATTTAGCAGCATCTTGTCCTCTAACCACCCGATGCCAACAACAGCAACGACTGTCTCCATCCCCCTTGTGACAGCCAAAGATGTCTCCAGACGTGTCAGATGGCACCCGTAGAAGATCTTCAAAATTCTCTCTAGTTGAAGAATCAAGTAATTTCACAAGATCTGTCAGGAAAACATGGCAATCCCTCGGCCCCTATCTCTTCTCTCTTATTTTCCAGGTGGTCTCTTTGCTGTACTTTCTGGAAGATTTCTTTGACTTTATCTCACAATGTTCTTCTTATATTTCAATTTCAAGAGTTCATTTTTTCTCTTTGATTATGCCTTTTTTATACTTTTCTGTTCTTGTTTCATGGCTGAAATGCCTCTTCTTACCTCTCTTGAGGATATAAATTAGTATTTTTTAAGTCTCCTTTGCCCAAATAATCTGTTTTCTACAGCCCCCCCCGCCCCCCCCCCCCATGTTTTTCTCTATATTTAACATCTGTCTGGAGAATGGGATTTCTCTTCCTATTGAGAACAAAAAGGCTGATTGGCAGCCTCAAGGACTTGGGGCTAGTCAGCCACAAGTTTCACTGAAAAGTGAGCTGGCTGAGTTCTTAGCAAACCGCTGGTACCAGCATCTTAGGTCTTCCTTCTTTGTCTAGTCAGATTCTCCTGAGAAGATTCTTGCAGTTGCCTACCTGCGGGTGGAGGTCTGGCTGCCAGCTTCCTAGGACCACGTGGAAAAGAAGAACTGAGGGTCCACATCTTTTTCACCTACCTTCCTTTGATCTCTCTGTTCTCAGGACGGTGCCATGGGCCTTCAACTCTTCCTGGAGGTCCCTAGCATAGACAACTCCGTTTTACTGTCTGGGATGGAAGAAGGAACCTTCACCCAGAGAATTTGAAAGAGATTGGTGGATTCCTAAGATGATTTTCAACCAACCCTTAATTTAGCCTCTCCCTTTTGCCTCTACATCTAGCGGTACCTGGTGCTAACAATTTCTGAGCCTTCTGGGAATGTTATAAAACACAAGAATTCTTGGCTCTTCCTGCTGTTGGCTTAGGATTCAGCTTTTTCAGATCTGCTAAGTCATTTAACACTTAAACATCTGCTTTCCTGCCTCCAAAATTTCATGGCTATTATCTCCTTTCTCATTCTCTACATGCTTGTCGGGTTTTTGTGGAGGTGGTTTTGCCTTTAAAAAAATCCACTTACTATTATTGCAGTAAGACATTGGGAGGGTTCAAAATTAAATGCATATGCTCAATCTACCATTTTCCCCTGCGAGGTCAATCTATATCTTTAAAAAAAAAAAAAAAGGAAAGGAAAGAAACAAGATCAGTAAGTTTTGTTGTTTTTTTCCACATAACCCAGCACACTGTGAATAAATATCATTGGAATGCCCAAAGGGCATCAATAACTATTTGCTGTTCCGTGGGCCATTGCTTTTACAAATTAAGTTGATTTTAGACAACTTCATTTTTTATTCCTATAAAGGTTATAAATTATGTGGCACTTTGACTGAACAAAGGAATGTTGTTCAAATTTTTAAACTAAATTCTAGCTTTCCTTATGATAAATTATATTGTTGAGTGAACATGGAAAAATTCCTGGCATACAATAAGTGTTAACAACTGTTGTTTTGATGACTGTTGCTATTTCCCATTTTGCTACAGATATTTTCAGCCAACTGTTAAATGTTTTCTTATTGTTGTTTCAAGGGTTTCTATATTAAATTTTTTTGTATTTCTTGGGATTTTGTTCATTTGTTTTTCATATTATAGATAAAAGTCAATAAATTTAGATAAAAATTTATTTAGATAAAAATTTCTCCCTTAGCCCATCAATTCCAATTCTAGCAATCTTCCCAAGGAAATTATCAGAATTGCACATGTAACTTTATGGAAGCATTGCTTATTACAACAACAGGAAACTTAAGTGCCAATGGTAAGGGACTGATTAAGTAAATCATAGGGTAGCTACTAGTAGCTATTGGAATACTATGCAGCCAGGAAAAGTGATTATGCAAAGGAATATTTAGTAACACAAAAGTGTCCAGAGATACATATTTAGTTTCAAGGCAACAGGGAAAAAAAGTATAAAATTGCGAAAATAACATATAGATTAATACCAAGAAAATAAATAAAAGACTAGAAGAAAAGACACAAAAATATTAGCATTATTTGGGGGAGAAGGTATTACTGAGGACTTTTTTCCTTCCATGTGCTTTTTGTACATCTCTTTCTAAAATGAAAGTGAATTGCCTTTGAAACTTAAAATGCCCAAACCCACAAACACACACACATATGTATAAATATAATTTTAAAGTAAATAATTTCTGTTTTGAGATATCCGCTGGACTTCCTGGAGAACCGGGATCCCCTGGGGAGCTGGGACCTCCTGGACGCAAGGTGAGTTGAAAAGCCATAAATCAGACCAGATCCTTTTCCAAATAACAAGTCAGTGCATGGACTCTTCTTTGTCCAAATGTACATACTTTCTGTCTCTGGCAACTATTTTCCACCTTTATGTGTTCAGAAAGAGGAAGCAAAAAGATGCCAGTTAAATATCAGTTGCCATTTCTTGGGAGGTAGAGAGAGCTGAGGGAGTAAATGAACAGTATAAAGACTAAAATGAGATTTCTCAACTATCAGCACATTTTATTCATCTGTCCAATCCTTGTCCTCTTCTTACATTCAATAAATGATCAGCCAATGAAGGAAGGTAAGAGGAAGTTAATAAATAGTGAATAAATGGTCGAAGTTTCGTTGATATGAAATTTGCTTTCTTCAGGAATTTGGGTGGGCTCCATTGCATTTTTCTTTGAGTGTCTCTCTTAGCCAGACTCTTCCTGTTTCAAAGATGGGATTAACACATGAAATTCAAGCCACTTTGTTCTTTCTATCCTCTCTCAGATAGATATACGTATGTAGGTAGGTATATTCAGTTATGAAAGACAATTGGGGTTACCTTTCCAGACGTCAGATTGAGTCTGGTCCCTTTGTCCTCCAGCCGATGATGGGAACAGATTAAGGTTCAGCTCAGCTCCTGTTTGGTGGCCAAGACAAAGCATGGAATTGAGGAACTCCCAACCTCTGTCTTAAGGAGGGGAAGGCATCTGGATGGTCCAGTGACCAGTGGTCAGCTCCATCCTTAGATTCTGGACAGCCCTTCACAAGACATGGGGTCGGAGGAAAATAGCCTTTGGAAGTTTGTGTTCATCAAACTTGCTGCTTATTGGTTATTCCCCTTAGAATGTTGTTGCAAATTAGGTGAGGAATATCTACGTGTATTCTTTCTTCCCCCTCTAACTTAATAAGAATAAAAACTTTAAAAAGTTATCCGTTTCTTAGAGTAATGTGGGTGCATATTCTGGCTACTGATGTATGTGCTTAGAGCAGTGAAACCACGTTTTGTTTGTTTGTTTCCCTAGGGTGTGAAAGGGGCCAAAGGACTGGCTTCGTTTTCCGTATGTATCTCCTGCCTCCAACAGAGTGTTCCAAGCACTCCATGAAATGCATTTTATTTTTAACTTCAGGATCTGGCAGGCTGTTGGTTAATTCTCTCTGTTTTATTTTTGAACTGTAGATGTGTGAGCTCATTCAGTATGTGCGGGACCACAGTCGTAAGTACCCTGCTTAAAATGATCACCCAAGTTGTCAGCATGCATAGAAGAAAAGCAGCGATTTCTGCACTCAAAATTGAGACAATTTACCAGCCAATTTCTTAAAATTAGAGATGTCACCGCATATATTTTGAGTCAGCATAGACTGGTGACTATTAACTAACTCCCTCTCTTGCTGCCAGCATGTTTAATGGAACCTCTTCCAAGCACTAAGTAATGATATATCTAGTGCTTCTAGGGAAAATTGAGATATGAGGTCAGAACTCTCTGGATGGTGAAATCAATCAATCAATGGACAATCACAGTGAACACTTTAAAATGATTATTAACTCCTGACCCTGGCTGACAAGATTGAATTCACCTGGTGTGAAAGAGCCAGCTAAGTAAGAAGCTGTGATGATGAGGTGTCCTGGTGTTTGGGAGCCCAGATTTTGGTTTATAGGGTTGGAAATACCTGGGAAGGTGTGCTTGATTACTTTTAGTTGGACTGATTTACTTGTAAAATTACTCATTCTGCCAATAGTTTTTCCTCTCAAAACTTTAAAAGCAAAAAGGTATTTTGATTTGGCAAATGCTCACTCTTTTGAATTTGCTTTAAGACCCTTATGGCAGCTTGTCCTACCAAAAGAGGTGTTACCACCATCAAAGGAAGTCCATGTACAAGATCAGGAGAGAGTTGAGTATTTAATGTTTATCTACACATGCTCATTGACTTTCTAAATAACATTATGACTGATATGAAGAATCAGATTTCTCCTCAAGGCATTTAGGGGAAGAAAAATAAAGTAGAGCTGATTTCTGTAGAGGGCATTGGTCTCTAAGATACAGACTTAAAAGCTTTGAATGTAGGGTTGATTTTTTCTTCTTAAATCTTCGCCTGAGGATATTTTTTAATTTTATTTTGGAGAGTAAGGGAGAGAGAGAGAAACAGCAGTGTGAGAGAGAAATATGGATTGGTTGCCTCCCATATGCACCCTGACTGGGGATCAAACCGACAAACTTTTGGTGTACGGAAGATGCTCCAACCAACTGACCCACCTGCCCAGGGCTGCAGGGTTGATCGTAACTGTGCCTTTATGCAGCAGAATGGAACCATCCAGTGGTGGGAATCAAAATATATACATTGTGTCATGAAGACTGGCCGCTTTGGGGCTGAGTTAGCACAGCAGGCCTTTTGACATGGGAGTCATGTGAACTATGATGACTGAAGAGTAGATCCAAGTATGATGAGGCCTGATCTTTTAAAATTTGAGGGTCTCGATAGAAAATTACTAATCCAAAAGAGGGTACAAAATTATTTCAAAAGTAAGTGTTCCTTAGAACAAGAAAGGAGATCACAATCAATGATTTCTGCATAAAAGTATGTGTTCATGTGAGCCCATGGCTAGGGGCCCTCCCAGGGCCTTGCAAGGGGCCACAGCGGGTGAGAGCAAAACCTGTGCCGTCTACTACAACTTTCTGTAAGGATGGAAATGTTCTGATGCACTGTCCAATACGGTGGCCACTAGCCACGTGACTCTGAGCACTTGAAAAGCTGAATTTTATATTTCATTTCATTTTAACTAGTTAAAATCTAAAGTCACATGTGGCTAATGGCTTCCATGTTGGACAGTACAGACCTAAAACTTAAGCTTCATTTGCTTCAGAATAAATCTATGTCTGATGTTTATACACACACTTATGTGTGTGTGTATACAAATATAATTGAGAGCTATAGAAATCTACATGGGGAAATTTCGTGTAAAGAGAGGATAGTGCCTTTTAACTTTCCAAATTCTGTGCACCTCCCTGCAACATAATGTTCCTTCCTGGGCCAACGTTCTTTCCCTTGACAGCTGGCTGCAGGCTGCTGAGTTATGGTTGTTTATTGTCCCACCGCTCCGTTCCCATTCCCTGTGGAAGGCGCAGGGCTTGTGCCAAGATGCTGGGATGCATCTGCGTTTTCTCCAAACCCTATCTGATGCTTTGATTTCTGAGTCATCTACAAAAAGCACACAGTGCAGAATCTCAGCTGCCCTGATTTTCCCACGCAGGACAGAATTCTGTTCTCCTACCAAATAATAACCTAATCTCCTTTGTTCTTCTTTCCTAGCTGGCGGACACGGTGAGTAATCTTTATTTACAGCATATTATAATCAAGCCCAAAATGTCATACATCTGGAGAGATGAGTTAGAATAATGTGTTGCCTACCAAATGATATAAATTTTACCTAGGCAGTCTTTGCTTTGTCATACTGGTAGCATCGACCTGCCTTCAATAAATCACTCAGTTTTAGCTGAGTCTCACAGCTGAGTCTCACTGGGTTGATTTTTTTATTATTAAAGTTTTAATGACTAGCATTACCATTTATCTTACTGTTGAGTTTTTTGTAATAATATCCCTTCCCCCTTCATTTTCTCTCTCTCTCGATTTGTCATACTGTCTCTGTAGTTTAGAGGTTAGGAATTAAGATGCAGAAGGGAAAAAGTGGAAACTAAAAGTAGAGATGATCAGCTAGCAGGTAAGCTGAATGTACAATTCAGATCATGCTAAAATCTATGGAGTTCATGCCTGATGGTATTACAAGTTGGTTGATTATCTTTCAGTGCTAATTTTTAAGTCTTTTACAAATGCCTATTACATATGTTTGTATAAACCCATCATTCTTCTCTTATACCTTTATACCCTTATACCTTTTTTTAAATATATATTTTTATTGATTTCAGAGAGGAAGGGAAAGGGAGAGAGAGAGAGAAACATCAATGATGAGAGAGAATCATTGATCAGCCGCCTCCTGCATGCCCCACACTGGGATCAAGCCCGCAACCCAGGCATGTGCCCTGACCGGGAATTGAACTGTGACCTCCTGTTTCATAGGTCCATGCTCAACCACTGGGCCACGCCAGCCAGGCCCTTATACCTTTTATGTAAATCCACCAATCCGTGCCCTCTGATCGCTTGTTCACTCACTCAACAGATAGTTATTGAAAGCCTATTATGTGCCAGTCTGCCCCGGGAACCAGGGACACAAGGGTGGCTAAGATGGTTGGGATTCCTGTCTTTAGAAGTTTCCATCCCAGTAGCAGATCCAGATAATAATTAAAAGAAAGAATTACACAGTCCTATAGTTGCTATGAAAGGTGTAAAGAGTACGACACTCTGTCACAGAATAATAGGGGAGGGGAGAAACTCTTATGGATGGAGGGCTCCTCTTTGAGGCAGGGACCCTGAAGTTTGGCCTCAAGAATAAAAACCAGCAAGCTCTGTACCAGCCGGGCACAGAGAAGTGCAAGTGCAAAGGCATGAGCCAAGGCAGAGCTAAGCATTTTTTAGGAGCTGATGGAAGCCCCCATGACTAGGACACAGAGGGAGGGGAGATTGGCATTGGAAAAGATGAAGTAAGCCAAGGCCAGGTCAAGCTGAGCTTCCCAGGTTACAACAAGGCAGCTGTATTTTATCTGAATTACAATGGAAGATTAAAGAATTTATTGAAAGTATGAAGGGGGAGGGGAGCATGAGCAGATAAACAATATTTTGAAGCTTACTTGGAATAAGTGTCAAAGCCAGAGGATTTCTAGTTAGGAGGCTGTTGTGGTATTTCAGGCAAAGATGGTGGTGGCCTGGATGAGGGTCACCATTGTTATGTTAGGTGAATGGCCTTGGTTTGGGTTGCCTCCTTCTGTCCTCCTCATCACCTGCTCAGTGCCAAACAGCGGCCATCAGTACACAGTGTGTGGCCACGGGGCCATGTTGGTCTCGGTGTGGCAATCCATGCCTTGAGGAGGCCTCCTCGGTGCTACCACAATCCAACCCAGCGTCCTTCAGTGTCCTTGGGTTCCTGCAGCTTGCTGAGTTTCGGAGGATGTATTTGGCAAGTTGAATTAGCCCTTTGGTGTTTTTCCCAAAACTTGAATTTGTTTATATCTTCAGCCAGTGCTGCGAATCCTGTTTTCCCTTTACCTCTCAATTACGACTGAAGCTGTGTTGTCATCATTCCCATATGCAAGTAACAGCCCCAACACAAAGCTGGTAGAACCACTTTTGTGTTTGGTCATAGTTCCACTCATTTTTTTTTATTATAAAATTGAGATGACTTTAATTTTTAAAAATCTTTGCCGAAACTGGTTTGGCTCAGTGGATAGAGCGTCGGCCTGCGGACTGAAGGGTCTCTGGTTCGATTCCGGCCGAGGGCATGGACCTGGGTTGCGGGCACATCCCCAGTGGGAGATGTGCAGGAGGCAGCTGATCGATGTTTCTCTCTCATTGATGTTTCTAACTCTCTATCCCTCTCCCTTCCTCTCTGTGAAAAATCAATAAAATATATTTTTTTTAAAAAATCTGTTAAACCCATTAAATCAGACTCAGAGGCTAATACATTCTGTCCTGTCTCCATTGAGATGCACAGTGTAATTTGGAGTCGGATGTTTATTCTTAATTGTCCTTTTGCCTGTGAAGGTCACCGAGTCGGGGACCAGAAGGAGATCATAATCCAGTATTGAGCGGGTGGGGGTGGGGGTGGTGAGACCCAATTGGCCATGGCAGAGGCCTCCCTCCTTGGCCAGCCTGCGCGGGACCCAGCAGGTCTGAGTTCCTGAGCTCCCTATGAACAGCTGGTGGTCTCATGTGCTTATTATCTCTGAGTCTGACTTGCTGGCATTTGACAGAGAGGAGACCACCCCTCCAAGAGAAGCACATGGTTGAGATTTCCAGACATCTTCCCCATTGTTAAAGTTTTGTTCTTCTTCCTCTACCGATTGCAAAGAACTGTCCTTTGGTTCTTTTTCATTCCGGCAACGTTTATTAGATCCCTGATATATGGCAGGGACTAATAACTTGGCAGATCAAGAGAGACACAAGCCCTGTCTCCACACTTCCTAAATTAGTAGGAGAGGCAAACATTAATCAGATATCCAGACAAGTGGAAATTGCCAACTGTGATAATTACAGGGAACTGGGATTAGAATGAATGAATTGGGACCATTGACTAAATCTGAAAGTAATGCTTACATTTGAGTTTAATAATCATAATTCAAAGTTTCTCTAAGTGGTAAGATATTTATTGATTAAACTTGCATTTTAGCTGTCACATAAAAAATTAGTTAATTTTTTTTCTTATTCTTTTAAGTGATAGAGTTCTCTCCCACAGTGAAAAAGTCTGTAATAATAATTATAATAGTAATGGCTAACATTAATTGAAAACCTACTATGTGCCAGGCACTGTTATCCTAAGTGCTTTGCCTGTATTGATTCATTTAATCTTGAGCACAGGCCTTTGCACCGGGTGACGTCAGGACTGACATTTTACAGATGAGCAAACTGAGGCGTAGAGAGGATCAGTCCCTTGGACAAGGTCACTTGGCCAGGACTTCCCGGTAGTGCCTGCTGCCTTTGCACCTGTCTGTTCTGTATAGAGTGTGTCAGTTCTCTTCCAATCTTTAGAACTTATACACAGAGCTCTCACACCCATTTCTTTTTATCTCATTACAGTTCCTCACTAAGTAAAAAAAAAAAAACTTTGTTTCTTTAACTGAGTGAATTTCCAGCAACAAACATGATGCCATTGATCCAATCTCTGTAGGTAAAAGGAAGGGCATATCCATGAGCTCTTTATCATTTAGAACGAATTTGGAAATTAATTTACAAATGTCATTAAAACTCAAATTGAATTGTAGACTTTCCCTTGTGTTTTATTTAAAAAGAGCAAATTCAGATTTTTAAAGCAGCACTTTAAGTATCCAATTGACATATATAATATTCCACATGTTTAAAATCTTTAAATTGTTAATACTTACGTAACGTTTCAATATTTGAACATTTAAAATTACTTTGCCTTCTATGTGTCTTTTTTCAACACTCCCTGATCCTGGGCGTGTCCTTGCCTTTTAGGAAAACCCGAATGCCCCGTGCATCCCACCGAGCTGGTGTTCGCCTTGGACCAGTCGCGGGATGTGACGGAGCAGGAATTTGAGCAGATGAAGCAGGCGACGTCCTCCCTGGTGAGCGGCGTCCAGGTCCGGGAGAACAGCTGCCCCGTGGGGGCGCGCGTCGCCGTGGTCTCTTACCACTCCCACACCAGGCACCTCATCCGCTTCTCAGACACCCACAGGAAGAGCCAACTCCTCCGGAGAATCGAAGCCATCCCTTACGAGAGGTCCTCTGACAGCAGGGAGATCGGCAGAGCAATGAGGTTTATTTCCAGGAACGTCTTCAAGCGAACCCTCCCGGGAGCTCGCACAAGAAGAATCGCCACTCTTTTCAGCAGCGGCCAGTCTGCCGATGTCCAGTCCATCGCCACGGCCGCCATGGAGTTCAGTGCCCTTGACATCGTTCCGGTCGTGATCGCTTTCAGCAACGTGCCCTCCATCAGGCGTGCGTTTGCGGTAAGAGGGTTAAGCCTTTTCTGTGACTTTTTTTTTGGGGGGGGGGGGAGATTATATTCAGAAGTCTCTATAAGAAAGTAGAATTATACTATTTAGTACTGTTACCAGCAGCATGCAAAGGCCTTGACGTGCATTATCCTAATTCTAAAAGGTACCATGGATGACATAGGCATAATCGTTATTCCAATGATACGATGAGAAAACCGAGCCTGAGAAGTTCGCCTCTGTGCCCAGGGCCACGCAGCTAGGAAGAGGCCAAGTCAGGACTGGAACCCAGTTTGCTATTCTAGTGCTTCTGCAAGGGACGCTGAGGTGCCTCTGGGTGTAAAGATACTCAGTCAGGACGGCCAATAAACAGTCCTGGATGTCACGTTATGGCCAGAGTAATTGTTACTCTACAATGAAAACCAATTGACGGATTTTATAGCTTCACCAATCGTGTAACTATCTAGATGTTATAAAGGAAAACCTATTCTAGTTATGGCTTCTTAGGCTAAGGATTAAATTTACTGTGCAGCATCCCTAAAGAAATGTGGGATCAAGGTGACCTTATTTTTAAAAGGTGGTATAATGGACATATAACATTATATTGGTTTCAGGTGTACAGCATAATGATTCAGTATTTGTACATATGAGCAGATGATCACCACAAAAAATCTAGTTGACATCTGTCACCATGCATAGTTACAAAATTTGTTTTTTCCTTGTGATGAGAACTTTTAAGGTTTACTATCTTGGCAACTTTCAAATGTGCTATACAGGATTAACTATAATCATGCTGTACATTACATCCCCATGAGGTATTTATTTTAAACCTGGAAATTTTTACCTTTTTACTCCCTTCACCCGTTCCACCCATCCTCCCACCCCACACTTCTGGCAGCTATCAAACTTGTTCTCGGTGTGAGTTCGGGTTTGGTTTTGTTTTTGATTCCCCACGTAAGTGAGATCATAGGACGTCTGTCTTTCTCTGTCTGATTTGTTTCCCTCTGTATAATGCCCTCAAATTCCATCTATGCTGTCACAAATGGCAAAACTTTATTCCTTTTTATGGCTCAATAATATTCCATTGTACACATACATATACGTCTTTATCCATTTATCCATTGGTGGACACAAGTTGTTTCCACGGCTTGGCTACTGTAAATAATGCTGCAATGAACATAAGGTGCATTGATCTTTCTGCGTTGGTGCTTTTGGTTTAGTTTTTGTGTTTTATTTTTTTCTATAAATAGCCAGAAGTGGAATTGCTGGATCAAATCATAGTTCTATTTTTAGTTTTTTGAGGAAACTCCATGCTGTTTTTCATAATGGCTGAACCAATTTACCCTCCACCAAGAGGCACAAGGGTTCCATTTTCTTCACATCCTGACCAGTACTTGTTACTTCTTGTCTTTTTGAAGATAGCCATTCTAACCTTTAAAACACCTGCCCATGGTGGCTCAGTGGCAGGGCTCCCTGACAAAAGACCTGCTGAACCCAACAGGAAGTGTCCTTCCTGTCCTCTGTGATGGCCCAATATGGTGTTTTGTTCTGCACTTGTGTGGATCCATGAAGAGGGGCCCCACACAGAAGCAAAAGGGCCTTGAAAGATACAACCTGAATAAAAGGCCAAGCGTTGGCAAACTTTCATTTGGAGGAATGAACGTAAGAAGTAACTGAATCACTGCCTTCAAGTGTGTGAAAAATGATTACTGGAGAAAATTAGCCAGCTGAACGCCAAGTTAGCAAAATTTCATATTCGAGAAACTGGGATTGGTAGCAGTAGGAAACTCCAGGTTAGAGTTAGGTAGGCATTTTCTCAAGGCAAGATTGATTTACTGTTGGCATGGACTAGCTGGCTCCATGTAGGTGGTAAGGCATCACCTTTGCCTGACAGCCTTTCATAGGGGCAGTCACTCCCCTGTCAATGACTTCTGCCTGTCTTTCCTGGAGACTGGAGGCTAGGATTCAGTGGGCTTCTGACCTTTCCAGCTTTGTAATTTTCGGTGAAGGTGTTCAAATAAGCAGGACTGAGTTAAAGCAGAGCACTTTGTCTATAAAACAGAGCAAGCAGAGTTGTTGTGAAGATGAAATGATGCAATGCTGTGCTTCAGAGCTTAGTACATAGCAAACACTCAAGAAGGTAGCTTTTGCTTTATTATCATTCCTTTACTTGATACTGAACTACAATCTGCTTAACAATATTGAAGTCTAGGTTGTAGAGGCACTAAAACGGCTATTAGCCTCACTGATCTAACTCAGAATTATGCAAACGATCAGACTGATAATATCAGCCTCGGAGAAGAAGATGCACATAAATTAGAAAAGACTGGGGCCAGCAAACAAAGCTGCAATGAGATGCAGGAGCTCCAAATTCTGTACGTGGAGTTGGTTACTCACAGAGTCCTCATAATTCCCTCTGTTTATTGAGAGCCCCTATTGCCCTTGGCTTTATTTAGCCACGAGACAAGGGATAACTTAGTATCTAATGCAAATAAATAATTGAGGGTACTTGGAATATAAACTTAAACAGACACAATGCCATCACTCGCTCAAAGGTATATGCACAGCATATAACTTAAGAAAACGTACTTTGTTGGTTTATTTTAAACCTTTTGCATGTTCACATGTCACTTATAGGTTCTACCCAAATCACCTAGAGACTGTTTGCTCCTCTCTTGAGAGAGTTCATCTCAAAAAGGCACCAATGAAGGTACAAATTCTTGACAAAGACCCTGAGCAGAACTGGCTCCAAACACCCCTTGGACAGAAGAGTGAGAGCTGCAGACAGAAGTCAGAATAGGTCCCAAGGTTCATTCATCCAACAAATGTTTGTGAGCACCTCATATATACCAGGTGGTGTCCTACGCTCAGGGGACACAGTACATCCACAAGGGCTCCCGGACTGCGAGAGGGCACAGGCTGGGCTGAGAGACACCCCCCCCCACCCCAAATGCACAAATTTCATGCATTGGGCCTCTAGTTTAATAAGAATAGCATTTTGTAAGAACTGCCCAGACCTTGCGGCCCTTCTCCTAACACTTTAAACTTTCTTTGAGCTTCAGTTTCCTCATCTGTAAAACAGGGATGATGAAAAATCTCACTGGGTTGTTGAGATCATGGGGATAATTGGTAGAAAGTGCTTGGTGGTCTCTCATGACCCATGTGGCACTCACCAGTAAGTGCTTTTCAGTGATGGTCATTCAGTAGCCTTGTTAGCTTGGCGTATACATAGTTATTCCATTTTACACAGGAGGAAACAGAAGCAAAATAACTTGTCATACAGCTAAAGGGAACTTCGGGGGCTCACACCCAGGCAGTGCTCTCAGCCACCCTGACAGGCTGTGCCTCCCCTCGACTTTCTTAGAAGCAGCAGTGTTGCTCTCTCCACATCTCAGTTCTCTGAACAGTCCTGGGAAGTTCTTGCAGCCCCGCCCACTATGCTGTTCTTTCTCTCCCTTCTCCTCCTTGCAGATCGACGACACTGGCACATTCCAAGTCATAGTGGTTCCGTCCGGGACCGACTACACGCCAGCACTAGAGAGACTACAGAGGTGCACGTTCTGCTATGGTAAGACCCACAGAGAGAGTGGAATTTGATGAGGCCTGTTAAGCACATTGAGTCACCCTTGGCAGGACCGGCTGGAACTCGGCAGCTAGGACACGGGTGGCCTTAGGAGAGTCGCCCTGGGGCTCTGGGCTCACCTCGTCACACAGCATCATCCACAGATGGAGCCTCTCAGCTTCGAGCAGGGGCTCCTCCCCGCCTAGGTACCACAGCAGGAGGATTACATTCCCAGGCCTCTCTGCCTCGTGCAGCTTCCAGGAACCAGCCACGATTTTTAGAAAAATGTAGCCTGTCTCGTGGCCAAGCTTTTCATGCTATAAAGCAGGGTAGGAAACGTCCAGCCCCATGTAAGGCCGCAAAATTGTTGGGTCTGGCCCTGCCAAGGCATTAGGGGTGAGTTAATTGAATGTTTGATCAAATATAACGGGCTCATTTTTAAGGTGATGATTCTGTATGGCCTGTGAATGACGTTATAAAGATCCAAATGGTTCTTGGCAGAAAAAAGGTTCCCCACCCCTGCTACAAAGTATATTTATGCGTTTCTAAATCCTAAATATTCACACCCAAAGAATTGTTTTACAGTGTAAGTGGAAATTAGCAGAAATCCGTGCATTTCTCACTCGAAAGATGCTTCATGGGCTCCCAACTGTGAAGCATCAAGATTTGCAGCCCTGGTTTGTGTGTGGTTGTGTTTAGTACAGTCTACAGGTCTAGCTGGGGAACTGGCTAACCTGTAGTTGAGAATTCTAGTAATTTGGAGTTCTAGGAATTATGAAACGCGTGAAAGCTGCTGAGATCACTGGTGGGTATGATCGCTGAGTTATCAAGCATTCATTGAAAACCATGCCCTGTCTAATTGCTTTATAGAACGCTGATGATGGTGGTGATGATCATTAATACCTAAGCTATGGTGTTTGTTGTGTTTCAAGCACTTTTCTGTTTCATTCAATCGATAGAATCTCCCTAAAACGTTTGAACTGTTATTACCGCCATGGTACAAATGAGGAAAATGAGGACTAGAGAGATGAAACCATTTGCTCAGGACCTGGCAGCCAGATCCAACCCAAGAAAACTAGCTTTAAAACACCTGCAATTTATGATAGCAGAGATCCCATTATTCCGCCCCTTGAAACTGTAGTTGGCCTCGAAGAAAATGTTTAATTCCTCTCCTCCATGTTAACCAATGGGACGCTAATGCTCACCGTATAACTGTCCTCACAGGGAGGTAGTAACTAGCAGGCAGAAGCAGCACTTTTCCTAATGACCCTCCCTTCTCTCTGCTTCCCTCTAATCAATCTCTTTCCTTCCCTCCCCACCTCTCTCCCCCTCCTTCCCCTCACCCGCTTTCCCCGCTCTCCCCCTCTCTCTCCCGCTCTACCCCTCTCTCCTCTCTCTCCTCTCCCCTCCATCCCCTCCTCTTTCAATTGCACAGAGCGTTAAGCACCGGCATTCGTACTTTAAGCACTTAAAGTGCTAACCATACTGTGGGGAGCTACATCCCACCCTCTATGTTCTCAGTTGGCTCTCAAACATGTCAGTTACTGCGCTATGCTGTATGTCGCACAGTCAGAAGTTGCACATGTGTGACTGGGGATAGATTTTGGCTTCATTTCTTGGCTCGAACCCTTGTTTTGTCTCCTAGGCATTTAAGGGAAGATATTTTGGCTCTCATTTCCTACAATTAAAAAACCCCACAAAATTGAACAAATGGGCAGCCTGCTGTCCCTGGTTTTAGAAACTGCCTTGCACACAGGTGACTGTTCAGTCATCTGACCATTAAATATGGTCATAAAATTTTACTGAATGTTAGTAAGGGAAATGTAACTTGTCCAGAGCCACATGGAGGCCATGAACAAGAATGAAGCTAGAAAGTTTGCGACATCCCCTAGGATCTGCATTCTGGTTATTAACCTTTCATCGAATAGCTTTCATTTGCAGCCCGGGCTCATATCTAAGTACCAGCTGTCCACACACATGTTATTCCATTCTCATTCTTCTCTTTGGTTTTTAAAGAGGCCATTCCCATCCTTAACCAGTAACTATTCCTGAGAACCTAGGATTACGGAATGTCAGTCCTGGAAGCGCTCTCTGGGTGAACCTAATCCAACCACCTGATTGTGTAGAATTGGGGCCCAGTGGTGCCTTAGATAGATGCACATAGAGTGTTCCTGGGTACAGTGAGACCGAAACCCAGGAACCCTGACTCTCAGGCCAAGGACCTCCTCACCACTGCACCACATAGCCCTGTCTCTATCCATACAACACTGACTTCATACATAGAAACTTCTAGAAATACTGCTATCCTTTGATGAAATTATTTTACTGGCCTACCCTCAGTGTCACCTCTAAAATTAGAAGATTGGATGACCTTTAAGATATTTCCTTTTTTTTTTATTTCTCTGAATAGTCATATGGCAGAGTCAAAAGAATTTACTGTTTTTATTACTACACATTTTTTGTTAAATGAGATGTACATATTTATTAAAATGACTTCCTGCTATGAAAGTTTCTTAACATGCATTATTTATATTCATTTATTTAACAAACACATATTGAGCTTTCAACTAATAATCACTGTGAAAATACAAAATTAAAGAGCAGCTTTGTCCTTAATGTCTCTACACAGATAGACACCGAATTATAACCCTTTATTCAAATTGAAATAGAAGATTCATTGCTTTCTTCACTCCACCTTTTAAACAGATTCCTTTTCATAGAACAGTGTGAGCATAAGGATAAAGGTCATTGGTTTAACCTGAATATAGTCAAGTAGATAGATCATTTTATGTCATAATACAGTATACTCTTTTTTTTCTTTAATCCTCACCCAAGGATGTTTATTGATTTTTTAGAGAGCGAGATACATTGATGTGAGAAACATCAAATGGTTGCCTCCTGTACACGCCCAGACCGGGGATTGAGCCCTGACCAGGAATCGAACCTGCAACCTTTTGGTGTATGGGCTGACGCTCCAACAGACTGGGCCAGTATACTCTTAAAAGTGTGAGATAAATTGTTCACTCTGATCTTTATAAACTTAAAAAACAGCTAAGAAGAAACTCCTGTTGAAAACAGCTTAAGTTTTAAAAGTCACGGATACATGGAACAGGCTGACAAATATCAGAGGGAAGGGAGGTTGGGGGACTGGATACAAGAAGGTGAAGAGATTAGCCAAAGAATATATATGCATAGCCCATGGACACAGACAACAGTGTGGTAAAAGCCAGGGGAGGGGGGGAAGGGGTTAGGTGGAAGTGGGCCAAGGTGGGGAAAATGAGGGACATCTGAAATAGGGTCAACAATAAAAATTTAAAAAATCAGGTAGTGTTAGTGAATGGAATTAAGACCCAGGCTGGGTATAAAATCTGCACTTTAGGATACAGATGCAAACCATGTACTAGGGAATCTTCCTAGTGTTGATGTCAAAGTCACTTAGTAACTATTTTAAGATCAAAGGTCATACAGTTTGCAAATGTTGAAATCTGTGAGATGCTGTCTTTCCTGTTCTGTCCATTTCTGTTCAGTAACCTTAGCTGCCTTTTGGTCTGCAGATGTCTGCAAGCCAGATGCTTCTTGCGATCAAGCCAGACCACCCCCCGTGCAGAATTACATGGATGCGGCTTTCCTGCTGGATGCCTCCCGACACGTGGGAAGTGCGGAATTTGAAGACATGAGAGACTTCCTGGGAGCGCTGTTAGATCACTTTGAAATCACCCCAGAGCCCGAGACCTCTGTCACTGGAGACCGGGTCGCCCTGTTAAGCCATGCTCCCCCCAACTTCCTACCCAACACTCGGAAGAGCCCCGTTAGGACGGAGTTCAACCTGACCACCTACAACAGCAGACACCGCATGAAGAGGCACGTGGAAGAATCGGTTCAGCAGCTAAATGGAGATGCTTTCATCGGCCATGCCTTACAGTGGACTCTGGACAATATCTTCTTAAGTGCGCCGAACCTGAGAAGAAACAAGGTCATATTTGTGATATCTGCTGGGGAAACTAGTCACCTGGACAGAGAGACCTTAAAGAAAGAATCTCTGAAAGCCAAATGTCAAGGTTATGCCCTGTTTGTGTTTTCCTTTGGCCCTACTTGGAATGACAAGGAGCTGGAAGATCTAGCCAGCCACCCTCTGGATCACCATTTGGTCCAGCTTGGTCGAATTCATAAACCTGACCACAGATACGGTGTGAAGTTTGTGAAGTCCTTTATAAATTCAGTCAGGCGTAAGTCATAAAATCCGTTCTTCCTTGCATGCTTAGAGTGCACTTGGTACAAAGTGTTTACAAGCTGACATGGATTTTTGGAAGCTTCGTGCATGTCTTCAAGGGCACTGCAGGGTCAGAAAGGAAAACACGTAATGATGAATGGTGGAGGGAGGGAGCCTCTGGTCCCTAAGCTCTTCATTTTCTGACTCATCTTTCTTATGTCTCTGGTTCCTATGGAGAAACAATCATAGCAAGCAGCTGCTCGTGTATTTTGCCTGCATGGGGCAATAGAGTCTGGGGGTGCGGAGCCTCGGGCTGGACTGTAGCTATAAAGTAGAAGCCCTTTTGTCATGTGACATGAACATGCTTGCCCTTTGATAGAAAGTGTCATCCGTTAACACAACAGAAAAGAGAGCCACAGAAAAATTCAACAGTTCTTGGCTTGGCTTTTATAAGTTCAAAAGGCAGAATTTGAAGTATGAGGAGATACCATTTGTACCTGTCAGAATGAAAGATACATCCTTGCCAAACTTTCTCAGCCTTGTTAATGACTTTTTATGCCAGTAATTAGTGCAACTGGTGCCCATAAAAAATATTTTTATTTTTTTTTTAATTGCTTAAAGTATTACAAAGGGTATTACATATGTATCCATTTTATCCCCCCGCCCTAGACAGTCCCCTAGCCTCCCCTATCACCCAGTGTCTTATGTCCATTGGTTATGCTTATATGCATGCATACAAGTCCTTTAGTTGATCTCTTACCCCCCTACCTCCTGCCCCCCAACCCTCCCCGGCCTTCCCGCTACAGTTCAACAATCTGTTTGAGGCAGCTCTGCCTCTGTATCTATTATTGTTCAAAAGTTTATAATGGTCTCTATTGTCCATGAATGAGTGAGATCATGTGGTATTTTTCCTTTATTGACTGGCTTATTTCACTTAGCATAATGCTCTCCAGTTCCATCCATGACTAAAAAATATTTTTAAAATCATGGCTGTATTTCTTGGAATGAGCTTGCCTTGAAAGTTTGCAGTTCATTTCGAGTGCAATAGGATGCATAAAAAGAAGCCATGTCCTGATCATGAGTGATTCCAGAGGTTGAAAAGCCCTTGGTTGAATTTCTGAATGTTTTCATGGTAAATGAGCCTTTGGAATTCAGATAGATAAAAGTGAACATACAGGCAAAAGAGCACCTTGCATAGGGACATTCTGATTATAATCCCAAACTTGTCACTGGCATGATATGTTGAGAGCCATTAAGGCTGCAAAGACACCAACCAGTCAGCACAGGTGAGGTCTGAGAAGCCTTGAGCAATTGTTGATGGGACGCTGCCATTCAAGTGTGAGTCTAGGACCAACAGTGTCAGATCACCTGGGAGCCTGTGGAAAATGCAGAATCCCGGGCCCCATTCTAGACATTCTGAGCCAGGGTCTGCCTTTTATCAAGATCCCCCAGGTGATCCACGTGCGCATGTGGTTTGAGAAACACTGATGTGGGAGCAGAAAGCTCCCAGAGTGAAATCGATGTGGGTGTGATCTGGAACAGGAACTAGAAAGAGGAGCTAGAAAAAATGGGGGTAGGAGTCATGCTGAAAGAAGTAACCTGAAGGCACTTGCAAGGGTAAAACAAAAGAACATCTTTAAAGGCTCTGAGAAACTAAATGAAGAAACACTTTGTATGAGGCAAAAAGCTCAAAGGAAGTTTAAGATGGAATTTCCTTCCCCAGACCTCCCAAATTCTTAAGAGGTGTTTCATGGTGATGAGTCACACTACAGGCATACCTCAGAGATATTGCGGGTTTGGTTCCAGACTATAGCAATAAAGCTATATTTATGTTTATCATAATCTTTCTGCTGGTGGAAGGCCTTGCCTTTAGTTTATAAAATAAACAAAATCTGTGAAGCATAATAAACGAGGTATGCCTGTATATGATTAGATAAATGACACCTACCACCACCAGAGAAAGGGAAAGAGACGTTTTAAGAATGACTTGGGAGTAGGTGAGATAGGGAAAGTGCTTTTTGGAAAACTATAACCATGACAGTGTTATAAACCACTTTTCTAGAAATTAAGTATCTAGAGATCTTCAATTTTAAAATCTAGCTGTAAAAGGACAAGAAGCTGAAGAAGGCTCTGACATAATCATATTCAAGCCTGCATACTTAATTCCATAGCAGGCACACAGACCCACACTCGCCCACTCAACATTAACATGCACATGTTACGTGTGAGCCACTCACTGTTCAGGTGCAGAGTATCGAAGGTGACAAAACCAGGCATGGTCCCTGCCTTCCCTAATTCTAGCCCAGCGCCCTCTCCAGGTTGTGACTCTTATTTAACACACTGCTGTGATAGAGTTGGTTACTAACGCTGTCCACATCAGCATCAACACATTTTCTAAGAGGAACAAAATGGCTGGCAAACTACCTGATGCTTAGAGTTAAGACAGATAAACTATTAAAATTCAGGCGCACAATAAGGGAAACGTCACAGTCTGGGGCAATCCAGCCCAGCAGCCGCAGCCCATTCTACAAGAGTGCCGCCTCGCAGCCCAGACAACATGCTGCGTAGGATGACCCTGCGTCAACAGGAAGAGATTTAACTGTTTTTAACAAATATGTTCAATTTGATGCTTCAAGGAAATAAATAATACATTTTTTAAGGTTAAAATGGTTTTAAAATATTTAAATGATGTGGTAAGAGGCGTGCTTTATTATCCTGAGAAATTAATATACTTCCGAATGAAATGAGCCACTACTGAATTAAACCCAAGATGGCGCTATTGTTTCTGTTGTTGTCAATGATACAGAGACCAGAGAGGGAATATTGTTTTCCCTTTGCATTTTGTTATTTCAAAGAAGCAAATGAAAATAACTGGGTTTTTTTTCCTTTATTGATTAAGGTATTACATAAGTGTTTTAAACCCCCCCACCCCACCCCACCCCCTGAAAATAACTTCTGATTAATTCGTATCAATTAGAAGCCAGACTCTTAGGTCTGGCTCAGGATAGCTCCTCTAATGTTTGACCAACTTTAGAAGCTTTTACTTTTATTGAAAAGTAAGTCGAATTCTCCACCTGTAAATTTGGCAGGGATGTATTCCTATTTTTTTTATTTATTTCAGAGAGGAAGGGAGAGAGAGAAACACCAATGATGAGAGAGTCATTGATTGGCTGCCTCCTGCACACCTCCTACTGGGGATCAAGCCTGTAACCTGGGCATGTGCCTTTGACCGGAATCGAACCTAGGACTATTCAGTCCTCAGGCCAATGCTCTATCCACTGAGCCAAACCAACTAGGGCCAGAGATGTATTTTTAAACCCCAGTTTTAGAGACTCCTCTGAGAAATCCACTCCTATCTTATGTGCCAGCCCTAATCGGTATCTTCCTTTGGTGAATGTTGAAAACTGTGATGTGACACTTTGCATGTAGAACATTTTGCTATAATGTTAATAGCCATGCATAAGAGACTCATCACAAATTGTTCTCTTCCTAGGTGCACTCAACAAATATCCACCGATAAACTTCAAAACAAAGTGCAACAGACTCAGCTCCGCAAACCTGAAGCAGCCCCCACAGCAGTTGCAAAGGTATTATCTGCTTGGCATCACTTGATAAATGGAGGCACCCTCCTACCTCCCCCTCCCTTTCTTCCTCCTCCTCCTACTCCATCCTATTTGGATAAAATCTATTGCTAAACCATATGAAAATACAATCTGAGGGGATAAGAGATCATCAAAAGGGACCAGGTTGATTTGAAAAACAACAAAGTTTTTTAAGTGGAAAATCTAATTGTTGAAATAAAACAGTCAATGGGACTCCCCAGCGGCAGTAAGCATAACTAATGGCTAGACCTTGGTTTCTAAACAGCATTCCTTACTAAAAGGAACTAGGGTTTTTTGGAGCAACAGCTAATTCTAGGCTGCAGAGGGGAAAGTGCAGTGTGAGCCTGGAATATTTGTTATGCCAGAAAGCAAGAAAATAGTCAAAAACTAACAGCAACATATCAAAAGGACAAACGAGCTATCTGAAAGGATTTTCACTGGCCCAATTTGGGAAAATTTGAATATCAAAAAGAATAATGATGATAATGGATGAAAACACTGATTTTTTTTAAATCCACAACTCTGTAGAGGGACCCAAAAAGGGAGGAGGGAGGAAAAGCTCTTCTTTATAGAAATATGCCAGATAATGTAGAAGAAATGGTAGAATTAGAAAACCACCAATTTGTAATCCCAAATGTCATAACTGAGTCGGCAAGGATCAGGGGTGACAGGTTGTGGGGGAGCAGGCTAATTACACAGTCTCGGGAACCACTCCCATGTTACTTAGTTAGTAATACAAAGCAGGAAGTGTGCCTTAATGTGGTGAGATCTGGCAGTACGATCAGGCAGCACCCACTTTAACCAAGGTCTGACATTATGTGCCTCCCGAGATGATGCAGGAGACACCACCTTTGTGAGGTTCCTGCTGGAAGTGTTTGAGCCAAGTCTAATCCTGAGGAAACCACTGGGCAGTTCCAGAATGTGGAATATTCTTCAGAAAGCTGGCCTGTAATCTTCATAGGTTTCAGTGTCAAGAACTGCAGAGATGTGGGGGACTTACTGCTCCGGGAGGGGGAGACTAAAGAGACATAATAGTCAAATGTAATAATGTAAATCTTGATTTGATCCTACTTCAAAAGGAAAAGCTCATACAAATGACATTTGGGCGACAGTTGGGGAAGTTGAGTGTGAACAATATGCTGGATGATATTATTGATTCATGTGGCTTTCCTTCTATCTGGTAATGGTATCATGTTAGTATAAGAATGGCTTTGCCTTTGAGACAGGTGTGCTAAAGTATTTAAGAGTAACATGCATGATGGCTGCATCAGGTGGTTTTCCGAAGAGGAAGTAGGATGTGTGTATGCATATATGTGTGTATATAGATATACGTGTGTGTATATACACACAGAGTAGCAAGATGGGAAAAGTTGAAGAATCATCTAGGTGAAAGGTATAAAGGTATTTATTCATGATTCTGTTCTTCCCAATATTCTGTGCATTTGACAATCTGTAAAATAAAAAAATAACTTGTAAAGCTCAATGGATGAATACAGGAGACTAATGGACACATCTGAAGAAAAACAATGAACTGGAAAATGTAGATGAGGAAATTACTCAGAATGCAGAGAAGATAAATATAATTTATAGGCAATACAAAATGAAAAGACTAACCTATCAAATTGGGCTTCTAGAAAGATAAAATAGAAATAACAAATGAGAGAATATTGAAAGATACGAAGAGATGATCACTTTCAAGAAATTATGAAAGGTCGCCGAAACCGGTTTGGCTCAGTGGATAGAGCGTCGGCCTGCGGACTGAAAGGTCCCGGGTTCGATTCCGGTCAAGGGCATGTACCTGGGTTGCGGGCACATCCCCAGTAGGAGTGTGCAGGAGGCGGCTGATCGATGTTTCTCTCCCATCGATGTTTCTAACTCTGTATCTCTCTCTCCCTTCCTCTCTGTAAAAAATCAATAAAATATATTTAAAAAAAAAAAGAAATTATGAAAGGTGAATTAAAAGATGAAGGAAAGACAAGGTGTAACAGACAGAATAAATAAAAGGAAAACAATTAGGCATGGGGTAGGGGAGTGCAGAACACCATGACAAGAAAACAAAGCAGCCGGAAAGCTCAGTGCACAGAAACTACAATCAGGCTGGCAGCTGAGTTATCAGTAGCAACAGTGGAAGTGACAGTGCTACTGAGAACCTTGAAAGCACTGGGAGGACATTTTTGTCAACTTAGAAAAACTGTGTTTCAAAAATGATGATAAATCAAAGACAACTTGAGTAAACAAAGAACAATAGTTCACCACAAAGAGACCTTTGCTAAAGGAACTTCTGAAATACGTACTTCAAGGAAAATAAAAATGACCGCAGAAGGAAAGGCTGAGATGCAAGAAGAGTGAATGATAAAAATTTGTCAATATTTAGATAAGTCTAAATAAATGTATTTTTAAATATCTAATTTGTGGGGTTACAAAATGGCTGTACTTGTTAACAAAACTTTGGAAATAAGACATTTGGCACCTTGTGAGTTTAATAGAAAGAAATAGTTGTAAATGGGAGATATCTGTAATACTATCAACAATAAAAAACATATTTTTAAAAAACACTTAAAACAATTGTACTAAGATGTATAAATGTTATTTATGTATTAATTACCTAAGCATGAGAAAATACTTTAAGCAATAAAATCTTTTGTTATTTAAAACAAACAACATAATAAATACTTTTAACAAGTAAGCAGGAAAAGGAAGACAGCAGAATTGAATCCATTTAAATATATCAGTAACCAAAAAAAAAAAAAAAAGTACATAGGCTAAAGAAGCAGAGATTGATTTAAGAAACTAAATAAAACCCAGCTATAACTGTTTTCAAGAGACACAGCTACCAAATAAGAAATGGAAAAGTGCAAAGTAACATTAAGGGGGAAAAATATACCAGGCAGATGTTTTAAAAAGAAAGTTGGAATAGCTATGTTAATATCAGATAAAATTTACTTTTAAATGAAACCATTTTGTGGGAATAGAGTTAGTACGTGATGACAGTGTTCAATCCTAAATTTATAAGAGGGTAATAAAATCTTAAAATATACAAAGTGAAAATTGAAAAGCTACACAGAGAAATTGCCATAGAACTGTCATCAGAGTTGGAGATTTCAGTATACCAGTCTCAATATTGAGAGGTGAAGCAGACAAAAATCAGTAAAGTAGTAAAAGATTTAATCATAAGTAACAAACTTGATTAATAGACTCATCTGGAACCCTGCACAGAAAAATGAGACATTCTTCTGAACAACACATGGGGCATTTACAGCTGTTGAATCAAAGTAGAGTTTACAAGTGTTTGTTGTGCAGTTTTTTAACTTATCAAGCGTCAACACACCTGTAAGAATTGGTGCCATCAATCCAAATGGTCCGATCACAATGCAATTAAGCTAGAAATTAATAGAAACAATATTTTTAAATTTTTTATTTCTTGATTTGAGAGATGGAGAGAGGAAGAAACATTAATTTGTTGCTCCACTTATTTATATACTCATTGGTTGGTTCTGGTATGTGCCCTGACAGGGGATGGTACATCAGGACAAAGCTCTAACCAACTGAGCTATATTTTTTAAGCACATACATTTTTTAAGTCAAAACCACAATCTAAATAATGGGACAAAAAATTATAATGAAAATGCAAACATACTTAGAATTGTATAATAAAAAGTTACATGTCAAAACTTGTGGGACGCCTCAGAATTTATAATTTAAGACAGTTGATAGTCTTTATTATGTTAGGGAAATTTTTTAAACTCTAAGAGTTATTGAGCTAAACACTCTTCTTAAGATATTATAGGAAAAAAAAGAGAATATACCCAAAAAGTAGGAATAAAGTAGGACTTAATATTTTTAATTAAGATATTTTAAAAAGTATCAACAAAGGCAAAATTTCATTCTTGTAAAACTTAATAATAAACCTATCATATTTTTTTGCCTGCAGGAATATTACTTACATTTTTTAACAATTAGAAATAATTTAAATCAAGTAGTTGGAAGAGGGTTTGTTTCAGTGGTAAATCACACACACAGTGGTACTAACACACACACCTGCCCACGTGGGACTGAAGTCAAGTGTGTGCACCAGCCGCTGGGAATCACACGTAGGCAAGAGCCTCCGACAATGTGCCAACTTTTGTTGTGCAGAGTGTGCATTTCTGTGTGGTGGTCAGGACCAGAGAGGCCCTCCCAATCCAGAAGCCACAGCTCCAGAAGGAAATGAGGAAGCCCCTGCCTGGATTGGCGCCTCTCGCCTGGCTGCGAGGCAGGGAACTGTCCAGCAGCAAATGCTTCCTGAAGTCAGGCCTGGAACATGCCTGTGCTCTCAGTCCACCAAGAGCAGGGCTCCCCCTGCTGCAGGTGCCTGGGAGTGTGGGAAGGGCCTCGCGTTTGCATTGGGCTCCACACAAAATGCATCGGGCCACAACTGCGAAGGCAAACGCAATAGTCAGCTTATGCAAATTCAAAGGCATTTTTGGAAACGACTCCCAGCTCGTGTTGTTTGAAGAACAATATGAGTCAAGGCCAGTATTCACAGTGCTTTTGGAAGGGAAGTGTATTTCCCTCTCTCCCCTTTGCCTTAGATATACCTGGAGGTTCAGCTTCCCCTTTGTATCCAAAATGGTGAAATGCTAGGAACTGACTGGGGCATCAGAAATTGAGACATGAAGCCCATACCTCCCTCGGGGAGCTCCCTGATGGTGTGTTAGGCTGGCACATGCGAGGCCTCCTCCAAGTGACCAAAGACTATAATCAAAGGTAACAAGGCACATAGCTGCTCCTGAAACTTCCTGACTGAGCCTTTCAAGGGAAGTGAGGCAGAACTGAGCACAGATTGAGGAAGATGAGAGTGCCTGCTAGGCAAGAGGCCTCAGAATGACCTGCATAAGAATTAGATCATTCTGCTGTGAGATTTAAAGAAATACAGGTGGAAGCTGGTTCTTATCAGATGGAAAAAGAAAGGAACTGAACCCGAACGCAATCAAGCAAGGACACAGATGGCCAGTGGGGGCGAGATTGCAGGGCAGCCTCTTTGTAAGCACTCAGATCTGCTCAGAGACAGTAAAAGCCAGAGAACCGCCTGCATATTGATCCAGTCAGCCAGGGAAGCACTTGGCCAGACTTGAAAGCGTTGACAGACCTGAGCCAGAACAGCTGAATTGTAAAAATGGACAGTCACCAATGCCATATGAATAATACATCTGTTGTAATTCTGCTTTCCAACGTATGTTTGTTGGACACAAAATGTATGTTAACATAAAAAGGATTCTCGAAATAGAAGCAATCTTGTCTGCATTTTCTACTCCAATGAACCCAGTCGACTAGTAAATGCAGTATGGCTGAGGCCTGATTATCTGTGTAGATGAGGAATCTGCGATCACAGAGAACTGAGATCTACAGTCAATCCCTTCCAACTCATTCTATCCAGCTTTGCTGGAGGCGGGCACAGGTTGCAAGATGAATTGGCTGTTTTGTCTTGACTACCTAGTGTTGAAGTTACCAATCAGCAAAGAAGTATCTGAGCAACACAGAGCAGGAGAACTATATAAAATCTTTATGATTCCCAGACAAGGTAATCAAATGATTCTGATCAAATGCTTATCCTATATAATAAAGAGCTAATATGCTAGATAGACCGAACAGCAGAACGACCATCCAGATCACCTTCCAGATAAAGCCCGGGCTGCAAGGGCTGGCTGAGGCAGCTGGGCCTGCGAGGGCCGAGCCCCTTGCACAAATTTCGTGAATCGGGCCTCTAGTCCAATAGAAGCTCCTATATACAACAGAGTGAAAAAAAAATAGGAATTCGGAGATGTGGTATTTATAATGTTCAACCCTTTTGAAAATATTAAATATCTGAGAGGGGTAATGCTATGCCAAAGAAGCAGCTACCAATTACTAACAACTTTTTCTTAACAAAGGGAGGACTATGACAAAGACAACTAAACTTACCATGAAAAGTATCCCAGGGGAAGAGAAGGGAACGGGGGGGAGGGAAGGAAGAGACCAGTACAGATAAGTATAAGCCATGAAAACTATTACAGACTCAAACTAATGCAGTCTCCATGACCAGTGGAGCCATGCTTGGTGCATATAGACAATTAGGACTTTGGGGAATCTGAGTTCAGGTTTAGTCTGGAATTTGATAAGAAATACAGAGAAGAGCAAAAATGTGAGGAAACTGTATTTGTACGGAAATTTAGCCAGGACTGCAGTTCTTGGTAACTGGACCTTTGGTGATCAATTTAGTACGTTCCTGATAGCATTGATGGAAGTGAACTGAGACACACTTTGGGACATGAGTTTAGAAGCCCAGACATATAGTATATAATGCATGGAGGCTTCAGGGTCTGTGTAACATGGATGGAATGGTTTTCTTGCTGGTTTGATGTCTCCTTCACCCCTAGCTATCATTATAGATGGAAGAAGGTATGTGGTATGTGTGAAAGAAGTGAACTTAATTTAAAATTCTGTATTTTTCACATATTTGTTTTCTAAATATTGATCTTCTTGTGAGAGAAATCAGATTTCTAGCTGGTGAAAACCGAAAAATCCAAATGAAGAAATAGATCATAGTGAATATTGACACTATTTCCCTGGTCTCCACATTTGGAGTTCTCTTGAATCTTCTCTGGACCACAACCCAGCTAATTGCTAAGGTTTATAGGTATTGATAAGCCTTCTCTTCTTATGCCACCAGGCTGTCACACATTCACCCGAAAAATATTTATGCAAAGCTTATATGCCAGGTTCCTCGTACCTTAACTGTCCAACCTGCTCCAGACTACCTGACTCCATGTGCTTCCAAAAGCATAACATTTATCATTTCACTTTCTTTTAACAATTCTTTTTTCAAAATATATTCTTATTTGTTTTAGAGAGGAAGAGAGGAGGAGAGAGATATAAATATCAATGATGAGAGTGAATCATTGATCGGCTGCCTCCTGCATGCCCCCTACTGGAGTTCAAACCCGAAACTCAGGCATGGTGCCCTGACCAGGAATCAAATCATGACCTCTTGGTTCATAGGTCGACTCAACCACTGAGCCACACCATCCAGGCTATCATCTCACTTTTCTTATTCCATCTTGATGATTCTTCATAGTGTCCTGAATAAAAACCTAGTTCAATGGAAGTAACATTGGACTCTTTTTTTTAAAAAAAGTCTTTATTGTAGAAAGTACTACATATGTCCCCCTAATTTTCCCATTGACCTCTTCTAGGCTGCAAACATTGGACTCTTAGCATCAAAAGATTTGGGTTATAGTCTCAGCTCTGTCGCTGACCTTCAACTCCTACATGTAATTTGCTGTTGAAATTACACTTTTGCACACTTTGATAAGATGTCTTACCAACTTCTGATCCATCTGCCCTGTTTCATAATGCCCAGTTTAGTCATCTTCATGAAATTACCTGAAGGAAGGATGCAATAAGAAATGGGTGCAACAATTAATTTAGGAAGAAAGATTAATATAGAGTCTATTAAAGTTGAAATGGCATCTATCTTCTATAATGTTTTTCTTCTTTTGTTGTATAGCTTTGTTCCTGGACCACACAAAGCAGCCCTTAAAGAAGATGCATTACAAAAGGCAAAATTCTTTCAAGATAAAAAATATGTTTCAAGAGCAGTAAGAAACAGCAGAGATAATACTGTTCAAAATTTCACCAGAAACACATTCCATACCTTTAAAAATGGAAAAAAGATGATAAAAACTGTCCCCAAATGACATATAAAGGAAGTGCTTGAAGAATTTAACCTTAGGAAGCATGGTAAGACTCTGGACTTATGTAATTAAATTCACTGTCAAAATCATGGATAACTTTTATTTAGATTCTGCCTATATTGGAGGTCCACTCTGAAGGGCTGGACAAACCACAGGTTGGAAATTGAGGCAACTTGACTCCCTGCACTCATTGGTATGAAAGATATATCTTGTCCATTTACGGTATTTGACCACTCCTGATAACTCCAGCATGCTAAGACTGATATATTCAAGAACTGTTACCATTAAAGGATGGCAGAATGAAAAAGTATTTTGAAAAGTCTAATGGCAATTACAATCTGAAGGTGAATTTTATATCAGTGTATACATGTGTGTACATGGGCCAATGCTAATTCTTCTTATTATCGGTCTCTGTCCAGTCCATTTTCTGCAAACCAAACCATCTTTCTCAATGTAGTACTGTTTAATGCTGACCTTTTTAACCAAAGGTTGTTTTGGAAGATCGCATTTACCTTAGAAATTGATGCTGTTGGTATGTCGTAATTTCGAAAATCTGGCCTTCCACAACAAGTCCACGTGAACACATCACTGTCTCTGGATGGATTGAGTAGTCCTCTGATGGGGATGTACTGGAAGGTTTCCTCCCATCTTCTGCTGTTGTTAGCTTGGACAGGTGAGAAGCAGAGGGTAGTTCCCATACTTCCCCCCCAATCCCAAATCCTCCCTAATTCACTGAGAAACTCATTAATGCCCCCAGAATATACATTATTGCCTTTGAGCTGAACGTTCCCTCTTCATTATGTAGAGCCTCCTACCTGGCCTTTTTATGGACTCTTATTCTTTTTCTTTCCCATTATTGTCATTTATTATATTTTACTCATCCATATATTCTTTAGACAATGAGAGTAAGGACACACTTGTCATGGGTGAAGCTGAGTCCCTTTAACCCATCAGATAGCTACTTAAGTCAGTGAATAGCAACAAACCGGACTGGCAGAATCTAAAAAGAGTCTTAAATGCACACTGAGTTTGGAAAGTATAAGGATGTTGTTAATGTTTTAATCTTCAAATACATATGGGGTTAGGCCTCAACCAGCATCCTCTGACAGCTCTCTCCTTAACCCCCACCCCCCTGCCAGATCATATAATTAATAATTAATCTTATGATGGTGCTGATATTTTCATCTAAACATCAATGCAGCGTTATTTAATTTAGATACAATGTTCAGCCTTTACCTCAAATTGTAAGAGCTGGCTCCACAGTTGGTAGCAGTGGCCCTGCTGGGCAGAATAGCACTCTCTTCAGGAATGAGAGAGGACCTGCTTGGAAGTGTGGGCCAGATGGTTACGGACACCTAACACCAGTAGGTATGGTCGGACTTGCTTTTCTATACCTCTGTTCATAAAACCTGGGAGAGAAGGGCTATCTGCAGTGTTTTTTTAAATCGCACTTCTGCCATCCTTACTCAGGCAACTCCATAGAGGGAGCTCCCCATGCCTTCAGGGTGGGGTGAGGAGTTTAAATGTCATATTCATTCTCAGGTAATAGAGAAAAATAGAACACGTCAGGTTTCTTCATATCCTAAATGGTCATAAAGATTCAGGAAAAAAACATGTTCCAAGTACAGGAATGGATGAGCAATATTTAAGAGGTATTTTAATAAAAGGAATTTTTCTGGTTAACTTTGGAATAAGCAAGTACTCCTTTCTTCTGATTATTGCTGGAAATATGTTTGTTTTTAAATATGTTTGAAATGTATGTCATTTTTTTTGCATTGATAAAATACACCAAACAAACATTTCCTTGGTGATTGAGATTATTTTAGCATTTTGTGTCATTTTATTTGAGAGAGAAAAACATCAATGTGAGAGACACACATCAACTGGCTGCCTCCCGCATGCGCCCTGACCGGGGCCAGGGATTGAACCTGCATCCCAGGTATGTGTTCTTGACCAGGAATTGAACCCAGGACCCTTTGGTGCATGGGCCGATGCTCTAACCACTTAACAACACCAGCCAGGCTGGGTCACTTTTTAATCATTAATAGGTGAAGGATCTGAAACATACTGCAAATATTAAATTCTTTTAAAAACTAAATCCTTAACATTAGCATTTTCCATGATTTACCTTTCTCCCAAATGGGGAACATTGCAAAACATACTAGTAAGTATAAATTCAATAAAACCCTAGTTAAACCAAGAATCACACAAATAAGCAGTGATGTCTCTTGATTTTAAAATGCAAATTAATTGACTATAAAGAACATGCCTCCTATTATCTCTGCACTGAGTTATAAGTCAAAACATGTAGAAAAAAATGTAGAGGTTGAAAAGAGATGCAACTCAACATAGCATCAGATTGTAGTACTTAGTATCACTTCAACAAAACGACCCCTGTAAAAAGTGGGGGAGGATGTAAGAAGGAGAACAGATAGTAGGAAGGTAAGGTGAGAAAAAAACTATATTTCCATCAGCCCACTTCATTTTTTTCCTCAGCATTTCCCATGGTTATCAGTCCCAGATTATCTAATGGCTCCAGGATTGAAGCCCAGTCTCAACCTAACAGTTTGAGTCTCAAAAAAATCTCCCCCAAACTCTGCAGGCTCTAGATGTGACTTAGTAGCTAGAAGCTGTAAATAGCTTGGCAAACTTTAAGAGAAACAAAGGCAATGCAACATGGTGTAAAAGCTTTTCAGTTTGATGTAGTCCCATTTGTTTATTCTTACTTTGTTGCCCTTGCCCAGGGAAACATATCTTTAAAAATGTTGCTAAGGTCAAAGTCAAAGAGTTTACTGTTTCCTTCCATTTGAATGGTTTCAGGACTTACATTTAAGTCTTTAATCCATTTTTAATTCATTTTTGTGTATGGTGTAAGAAAGTGGTCCATATTCTTTCTTTTTTTTATTTGCATGTATGTATAGTTTTCCCAACACCATTTATTGAAGAGACTGTCATTTCCATATTGTACATTCTTGCCTCCTTTGTCATAGATTAATTGACCATATATGTTTGGGCTTATTTCTGGGTTCTCTATTTTGTTCCATTAATTTATGTGTCTGTCTTTATGCCATACTTTTTTTATTACTATACCTTGTAGTATAGTCTGAAGTCAGAGGACATATCTCCAACATCCTTTTTTTTTTTCTGTGCCAATTCAGGGTTTTTCATAGTTTCATATAAATTTTGGGATTGTTATACTTCTGAGAAAAATGTCATTGGTATTTTGAATGGGATCACACTGAATCAATAGACTACTTTGGGGAGCATGGACGTCTTTACAATATTAATCCTTCCAATCCATGAGCATGGTATGTCTTTCCATTGATTTGCATATTCTTCAATTTCTTTCATCAATGTTTTTCAGAGTACAGTCTTTTAGCTCCTTGGTTAAATGTATTCCTAGGCATTTCATTCTTTCTGATACAATTGTAAATGGGATTATTTTCTTAATCTCTTTCTGATAGCTACACAACAGATTTCTGAATATTAATTTTGTATCTTGAAACTTTATGTATAGGTATGTTCCCTCTATAGCCACTTCAGAATTTTTATCCTAAGTGAATGTTGAATTTTGTCGATTGCTTTTTGTCTATTGAGATGATCATATGACTTTTATCCTTCATTTTTATTCTTGGTTTTGTTAATGTTGTGTATCATGTTTACTGATGTAGAATATAGAACCATCCTTGTATCCCTGGAATAAGTCCCATTTGATCTTGGTGTATGGTCCTTTTAATGTATTGAATTCAGTTTGCTAATATTTTGTTGAAAATTTTTATATCTATGTCCATCAGGGATATTGGCCTATAATTTCCCTTCCCTTTTCCTTTTCCTTTTCCTTTCCTTTCCTTTCCTTTTCTCCTTCCTTCCTTCCTTCCTTCCTTCCTTCCTTCCTTCCTTTCTTTCTCTTTCTCTCTCTCTTTCTCTCGTTCTCTCTCTCTTTCTCTCTTCTTTCCTTTCTTTCTTTCTCTCTCTTTCTCTCTCTCTCTTTCTCTCTCTTCCTTCCTTCCTTCCTTCCTTCCTTCCTTCCTTCCTTCCTTCCTTCCTTCCTTCCTTCCTTCCTTTCTTTTTCTCTCTTTCTTTATTTCTTTTTCTTTCTTTCTTTCTAGTATCTTTGTCATAGAAAAAGTTTGGAAGTATTCCTTTCTCTTGAATTTTATGGAATAGTTTAAAAAGTATAGGTATTTTTTTCTTTAAATGTTTGGTAGAATTTACCTATGAAACCATCTGATCCTGAACTTTTTGTTTGTTGGAGTGTTTCTTTACTGATTCAATTCTGTTCTTCTATTCAGACTGTTCAGATTTTCTATTTTTTCCCTTGTTCAGGCTCAGAAGGTTGAATTTTTCTAGCAATTTGTACATTTCTTCTAGGTGTTGAATTTGTTAGCATGGTATTCTTTTGATTCTTTGTATTTCTCTGGCATCACTTGTAACTTCTTTCATTTCTGATTTTATTTGGGCCCTCTCTGATTTTTTTCTTGATATGTCTGGCTACAGGTTTATTAATTTTATCTTTTCAAAGAACCAGCGCTTAGCTCATTAATCTTGTTTTTTTAGTCTTTATTTCAGCTCTAATTTTTATAATCTTTCTTCTGCTCACTTTGGGCTTTGTTCTTTTTCTAGTTCCTTTAGGTGTAAAGTTAAAGTGCTTATTTGGGATTTTCCTTGTTTTTTAAGGTAAGCCTGTATCGCTAAAAATTTCCTTCTTGAAACTGCTTTTGCTTCATCCCAGGGATTTTAGAAAGTTTTGTTTCCATTTTCATTTATCTCAAGATATATATTTTTAATTTCTTCTTTGATCTTCTTGTTTAAATAGCATTTTGTATAGTCTCCACATGTTTGTGTTTTTTTCCAGTCTTCTTCTTGTAATTCTAGGTTCAATACATGTGGTCATAAAATATAGTTGATATGATTTATCTTCCTGAGTTTATTGAGACTTATTTTATGGCCTAACGTGATCGTGGAAAATGTTCCATGTGCACTTGAAAAGAACATGTATTCTGCAGTTTGGGGTAAAATGTTCTATAAATACCTATCAAGTCCGTCTTTTCTAATATGGGTCATTTAAGGTCACTGTTCTCTTGTTTTCTGTCTGGATGATCTATCCATTGATGTAAGTGGGGTATTAAGGTCATCTACTATTATTGTATTACTATCAATTGTATTAAATCAATGTCCTTTATGGCTGTTAATATTTATTATATTTACCTAAATATTGTTGAATGTGTAAATATTTACAAATGATAGATTTACAAGATTTACCATTTTATCATTATGTAATGCCCTTCTTGATCTGTTTTTACAATGTGTTTAAAAATCTGTTTTGTCTGATATGAGTATTGCTAACCTAGCTTTCTTTTCATTTCTATTTGCATGGAATATATTTTTTGCCACCCCTTCACTTTCAGGCTGTGTATGTCTTTCGAACTATAGTTAGTCTCTTGTAGGCACAATATAAATGGGTCTTATTATGCATTCAGCCACCCTATATCTTTGGATTGAAGCAATTATACCATTTACACTTAAATTATTAAAATATTTACTTATTACCATTTTGTAGTTCCCCTCCTTTCTTCTTCTTTCGGTTTCTTCCCTTGTGGTTTGCTGGTGTTATTTACTGTTATGTTTGAGTTCCTTTCTCTTTGTTTTCTGTGTACCTTTGTAGGTTTTTGGTTTGTCATTACCATTAAGTTCATATATGGCCATATATATAGTAGTGTATTTTAAGCTGATAGACGTTAAAGTTTGAGTGCATTCTAAAAATGCCCTCATTTTTGCCGTCATGGTTTATATCTTTTTGTTTTGTGTCCCCTAACTACACATTATAGTTATAGTTGATTTTCTTTTGTCTTTTAACCTTCTTAATAACTTAAGTAATTTATTGCCTTTACTATATATTTGCTTTACTTATGCAATTTCTCTTTCATATATTTTTTATTTCTGGTTATGGACTTTATTTTTCTACTTAAAAAAGACCCTTTTATATTTCTTACAAAGCCAGTGAGGAACTCCTTTAGTTTTTACTTATCTGGGACACTTTCTCTCTTCTTCATTTCTGAATAACAACCTTTCCAGGTCGTAGGTTCCTTACTTTTGGCATTCTGAATAGTTGTATATACTGTAACTCTCTTCTGGCATATAAAGTTTCTGCTAAGAAATCAGCTAATAAATAGCCTTATGGGATTTCCTTTGTATATGACAATGTTTTGGTGTGGCTCTCTTCGGATTCATTTTGTTTGTAACTCTCTGTGCTTACTGGACCTGGAAATCTGTTTCCTTGCCCAGGTTAGAGAAGTTCCCCGCCCCCCCCCCCCCCCCCGACTCTCTCTTCTTCTGGGATACCCTGCAATACATAAATGTGAGTATGCCTGATATTATCTGAGATGTCCCTTAAACTATCCTCATTTTTTAAATTTATTTTTTCTTTTTGCTCTTCTGATTGGATGATTTCCACTACTGTGTCCTTTAGGTCACTAATCTGTTCAATGTTATTTAATCTGCCTTTGATTTTCTCTGGTGTATTTTTCATTTTGGCTATTATAGTCTTCAGGTATGACTGGTTCTTTTTTCCCCACCTCCTACGAGATCTGTTTATTATATTTTCTCTTTGTTGAAGTTCCTCCTAATTTTGATGAGCATTCTTATGATTGTTACTTTGAATTCTTTATTAGGAAAAATTACTTACCTCTGTTGCATGAGGATTTTTATCTGGGGGTTTTCTTGTTCCTTCATTTGAAATATATTCTTTTCATTTTGTTTGATTTTTTGTGTTTGTTACTATGAATTAGACAAAACAGCTCTCTTCACCTGATATTGAAGGAGTGGCCTTGGGTAGAAACAACCTGTGTCTAGAATGTGTGTGCTGGGTGATTTTGGCAGGCTGGCTGGAGCTGTGGTGTCCTGGGTGCTGTCTAAGGAGGCCCAGGGTATGGGCTGACCAAGGATGTAGCAGACATTTGCAAAGGCGGTCTGAGTGCAAGGCCCTGGGCGGCCACTGGCCAGAGCTGCAGCAGGTGCTGGCCGAGTGGACCGGGTAGCTGTGGAGGCATTACAAGTCAGCTAGAGTGCTTGGATGTAGCTCCCTCCCATGCTACTAGGTATAGGGGGATTGTAAACAAAGGCATTCACTGGTACCTCCGATTCCACAGCGTTCCCACAGTTCCTCATCTGTTCACCTTGGACCCCATCAGTACTTCATTGACACTTCCAAAATTACTGAATATTGAAAACTTCCTAAGCAAATACTCTCAAGGTTTTATTATTTGCATAACTAATTCACTTCATTGTACTGATGGGGTGGTCATAATAATCTGGCCACTCAGTGTGTGTGTATATGTGTGTGTATGTGTGTGTGTGTGTATATATATATACACACACACACACACAGTTATTATCCCTCCCTGAAAGTCACCCTGTTGGGGTAGGGTTCCCGTATCTCTGTCTTTCCTACCTTCTGTATGTGGTCCCTCTTTCATTTGTTGTGAAGAAGCTGTTCAATTGGCCTTCAGATGTTCTTCAGGAGGAACTGCCCTATATGCAGGTGAGTTTGGGGTATTTCTAGGCCACCATCTTGTACCCCTCTTCATTCCTGACCTTCTGAATGGCAGGATTTTCTGATCATTTTGTTGTTTACAACTGTCTAAACACTAAGTGTATTGAATCCTGAACCCAGACATATTCATTGAAAACTGTCATGTACCATATTATATAATTATAGCAATTTAAATTTTTGGAACATTTCTTAAACAAATAGTATTTTCCCCAGACTCAGATTATCTAATTCAACTTTTCAGTTTGAGAGACTCATGTGATTAATTCAAAACTTAAATATTTTGAACACAAAAAACCCTTCTCCAAGTGGATAATAATTAAATGTGGAGAGAGTATCAGGTATGTGTAGGAACAATAATCAACAGCCCGAAGGGTATATTTTAGTGGGAAAGGCCAAGTTTGGCCTTTTAAAAATAAACTTATAGTAGAGCCTATAAAAAACCAGTAATGATGGCTAAGAGACACATTTTTCTAGAGCTGATACACAGAAGATCAATTCTACAGTATTAAATAACTAATACAGTAGACTATAAAACACACAGGAAGAAAGATTAGAGCAAAGTCCAGAGATTTCAGTGGAAGGCCTAGTTCTGCCACTGATTCTTTGTGGCACCAAGTCCATTTCTTCAGAACAAATGTTGCTAGAGAGTGTATTCTTCTGCTAAGGTTTACCATTAAAAGCACCACCAAAAACAAGTGAAAATGCTTAAGATGCTTGAATACAATTTATTGGCTGCTTTAATAGCATTTTTAATAGCAAAAATGTGTTTACATTATAATAGCTTACAACCATCTTTTTTCAATACAAATTACACTGAGGTCGTGTAAGTCTTAGCATTTTAGATTCCTCACCTCTGTGACATACAATAAAACGTCCCAGATACTATCTGGCTGATTCTCACAGAGGTATGCACAAATGTACTAGTCAAGTACAACTTCTTTAACCACCTTGGGTGGGAATTATTTTTTCATGAAACATTAATGTAATATAGACATGATTTTGAAAATTAAGCAAAGGAATAGATTCTCACTTTTCTCTAAATACAACTTTTCTCTTAAGCTACAGTATATTTATACAAATTATACAAACGACTAAGTTTTCATTTCCATACCTTAACAATCCCATCTCTAGAAGCAGTTACAATGAAGCCCTGTGTTGTCTGGAACGTGGCAACATCTGTGATGATATCATGATGTCCCACAGGCAGAGACTCTGGGCCCCTCCGAGGGGTGTCATCACTAGGTCCTACCTTCTGCTTATTCTGAATTTCCTGTTTCATGATTAAAAGTCGAGAAAGCCAGAAGTTAACCTTTGTAAGTGTTCTTGCTTTTGGGATATGTGTTGAAGCTAATATCTCTTATGAAGTAGCCATGCTGTCACAAATACACGGAGGGAAAGGAGTAAAAAGAGTCCAACATGACATTCTAGGTTTCCAATTAGACTCCATGAAGAGCCACTTACAAATACAAAAAAATTATAAAAAAGCTAATCTGTGCATATTATCTTTTCTCAAAATCAAAAGGGAAAGCATATAATTAAGAGGTATAAATGACCAGAATAGGGAAGTAAAACACATCAGATGTTCTGCATTTCTAAAGCTCACTATTACTGGTCATGCAGGAAGCACACTTTCATTTATTGGGCACTTACTCAGGCCCTTTCAGGTATTTATCTCATTTGAAGTTTTTGTCTAAATCAAGAACACAAGCTTTAGAGTCCCAACATTTAGGTTTGAATCTCACCTTTGATGCTTCTTTACTAGCTGGATGATCTTAAGGAAAATAGTAAGACAACTTGATAAGGAAGTACCTTTAAGGAATGAGCAAGTTATAAAGTGCTTACTTCAAGTTGTATACTTATATATGCACTTTTGAAATGTTTATTTTCTCTTAGCTTTTCTGTATTTTTAAATATTAACATTTCTTAAACTTGGAGAAATATTGCCACACTCGGCCAAAGCCATTTACTTTAATCAACACAGTGTTTATGAAAGGCATTTTTATACCTACAAAAGTTGAAGGAAAAGAGACTGCTTGTACCTGGACGACTTCGGTGCCTTCAATTATTTTCCTGTAGTAGGACACTGATGGAGAACTAGTACTTCCTGCAACAACATAGGACCTCTCTGGGTAAGCCAAGTCCCAAAACCTAGGAAAGAGGAAACGAATGGTGACAATCTTTGAAGGAGAAGGGGAGGAACTAATATTGGCTTACATTTATCAACTTTCTTTTGCATTAGGAAAGGAGATTTTTCTAGAACTGTATAAAATTAGTTACAAATGAAGTATAGCTAACCTTGAAAGATGTGGATGACTTTAAACAATACTGCAGTGCTAAAATCCTATGTAATAAAAGGCTAATATGCAAATAGACCAAACGGCAGAACAACCAGTTGCTACAACATGCGCTGACCACCAGGGGGCATGTGTGGAACATGGTGGGCATTGGCTGTGGCAGGATGGTGGAGGTGAGTGGAGGCACCAGACCAAGGCGGGTCATCGGGGCGAGCCTCTGGTGGTTACTGAAAATTCTCTGCTGCTGTGCACTGCGGTCCCGCCCGGTGCTCGCACCCACTGCCAGTGCTGTCCCCGCAACAACCGCTTGCACCTGCTGCTGGTGCCCAACGCCGGTCCCAATCACTTGCTGCCATCAGCAGGTGCTAGCAGCAGCTGCCAGCCCTGATCATCCCTGAGGGCTTCTCCACTTCCCCATGCTCCTGAAGGGAGACTGGGGCAGCAGCCACTTGCACCCCCTAATGGTGCCGGCCCCAATTGCTCCGTGCCATCAGCGGGTGCAAGCGGGGCTGGTAGTTGGTTGCCAGTATACGGGAACAGGGGCCAAGGCAGGAGGATGGGCCAGACCCACCCTTGTGCCTACTGCAGCCTCATGACCCACAGTTCCTTTCAACGTGCACAAATTCATGCACTGGGTCCCTAGTATATAATAAACCACACCCCAGTGTTAACTTTAGTATCCATCTATATTTTATTAACCTTCCCCTTTTAACTGTTGCATAAAGTGTTCTTTATCAGATACTATACCTTATTTTCATGTCTGAACCAGCTGTCAGCAGAATAGGATTTCCATCTGCAGGACTACAGTAGATACCATGAACACTGTGAGGAGAAGGCTTAAAAGAAATAAATAAGTCAATTGTCAGGCTTTAAGAGACTGATTATGTTATGTCTTGTATATTTCTTTCTTTGGGACTTTAAAATGCATTGGCTTTGTATCATCCTAAATAAAGAGGCAAAGACTGTTCAGCTTCCTAAAATTTTCTATTTTAAATCAACAGGAGAGAAAAAATCTTCCCTACCTTTCTTGGCAACATAGAAACAAAAGTGTATATAAGAGGGCCATGTTCCATTTTTTAAATGATCTAAACATCAATCTTGGCTTTTCCTATTTAACCCAGATTTGTACATGGGGTTCTAAAGAGATATCACAAACTTTATGGAGCTAGTAACCAAAACTCCCAATGAAACAGACACTAGTCAGCCCAAGGAAATGAAAAGCACCCACGCAGCAATGGCCACCTAATACTTAAAACATAACCCAGAAGCCCAACAGATCATTTTTGGTAAAATGTCTGCAATTGCATTGGCCTTTATGGTAAAAACTGGAGTCAAACCTGTAACTCAGAAAGTGGTGGTGCACTACTGGCCCAGAGAGTGAATCTTCTGTCGCCTGTCTCCATGTCCCACATCGACACTTCATTGTTGCCCTGAACGGCTAAGGGAAACAAAGGCCAGCACCATTACTCAGGTAAGAACTCAGCACTCACATCTAGGTAGATAATCCAAGTCAGCCTGTACCCATTTCCATTTTTTCCCATCCTACAAGAAATGCTCACTAGCACTTTTAAATACCATTGTGACCCTGTCACACTAGAGTGCAAAGAGATGTTTTTAGTAGCCTACCAGTACGTATTTACTGAAGTCCAACAAAGTGGGGTGGAAAGTCAAATCATAGATTCGCCAGTCTGGAAGTAGAGAAAAAAATATAGAGAACTACAAAGTTCCACCTGAACTCAAGAAAGGAAAAGACCACATCCAGGGGTAAGAATCTAGGCTGCCTCGTGGAGATGTCTACACCAGGACTGAAAGGACAAGTAAAGCTGGACAGATAGGTGGCCTACAGGTCAATTATTTCAGGCAGAAAAAATGGAATGAGGAAAAACACAATTGGTCTGAGTGAAGCTCATTTGTGATAGGAGCGGGAGATGACAGTAGAAAGAGGAAAAGGTGAAGAAGGATTACAAAAAAGAAAACTGCAGGCCTGAGAGATATTTATCCTTCCGGGTTTTTGAGCAGGGGGAATAATAATACCCAGCCATCATATTAATTGAACCAACAATATTTACTGTGAGCTAGTCATTGTCTAGGCACGGATGAAAAGAAGACAAACAATTTCAAATCATTCCCAGCTTCACAGCACCCTCATGCTAGTGGTGACAACAAACCACAAATATGCAAAGGCCCTGAGCAGGAAAGTGCTTTTAATTCAAGGAAAGAACCAGGAAGCCAGTGTAGCTGAAGCAGACTGAGCATGGGGGGTCAGTAGAAAATGTGCAGTAGTCTGGTCACTTTCCACTCGCAGGTTGACCCACACGAACCACCAACAGGCTCCTGTGATTGCTGGCTTCTAGATGGTTTGGGCCAGTGGTAAGGTCAATGGCACCTCAAAATAACCAGGTCCTAGTCCCAAGCCTATGGATGTTACTTTATATGGAAAAGTGACTCTACCGATGTGATGTAGGACCTTGAGACAGGGATGGGTGGTTATCCTGGATTGTTCAGGTGAGCCCTAAATGCACACAGAAGTGTCCTTATAAGAGGGAGGCAGATGGCGCTAGCTTTGAGGATGGAAGGAGTCACAAGCCAAGGCATGTAGCTTTAAAAGCAGAAAAAGGCAAGGAAATGGATCCTTCCCTAGAGACTCCACGGGAAATGTGGCCCTACTACCACCTTGATTTTGGCTCAGCAAAACTCATTTCAAATTTCTGGGCTCCAGGACTGTTAGAGTATAAACATTGTTTTAAGCTACCAAGTTAGTGGTAATTTCCTACAGTACTCGTAGGATACTAATGCACACCTGCACGGCCCCAGTATAAGAGATCAAAGGATGGATGAAAGTCAAGTCAGTCACCTCAGGCTGGTTGTATCCCTCCCCTCAAATCACTACTCCTCTCAAGGGGGCCTTTTCTATTCAACTTCCTTCCAGTAACCATTCCCTTCCACCTTCCACTGCTAATCTGCTGGTACCAGCCCTGTTTTATTGCATGTTCTTTTATAATGCCTCTACTCCCACACCTTTATATACAGTTCCTTTGGAAATAAATCCTCCTACCTTGGGCATGCCATCTGTTTCCTGTTGGAACCCTGACTGATAAAGGTCAGAGAGGCAAATCTCATAAAGCCGCAGGGAGGAGTTTGGCTGTTACTTAGGATGAGAAGCCACTGGACGGTACTGAGCAGAAGAAAGGACAGTCTTAAGAGGTAAGGATAAAAGCAGGGAGTTACAAGGATACTGATGCACAGGGACAAGGGATTATGGTGGTTTAGACAAGGGAGAGAGTGCTGGAGATAGTAAAAAGGGGTCAGCTTCTGAATATCTTTTAAGATAGAACATATATGATTGGCTCATGGACTGAAGTGGCTAAAGGAAGAAGAATCAAGCACTACACAAGGCTTCTTTCTGAGCAGTTAGCATAAAAGCTGCCGTTTACTGAAGGAACACTGTAGGAAGAGCAGGCTGTCTCTGAGTTAGAGGAAGTGGTGAGGAACCTGGTAGAGAGGAAACAAGTGTTCAGTTTGGACATGTCAAGTTTAAATTAAGATGGCTATTCAACCTCTTAAGGGAGATTTTAAATAGACAAATATAAAAATTTGAATAGATTTGGTATGTAAATATTGCATAAGATCACAGAAGGAAACCAGTGTAGAAAGAGAAGCGGTTGAGACCGAAGACTGAGCCCTGAGGCAGGCCACAATTTAAAAGTCAGAAGATGAGGGGGAACCAGCAAATCAACGAATAGGCGAATCAAGAGAGAGATGTCCTTGGAATCAGGTGGGTGAGTATTATAGAAAGAGGAAACAATCCACTGACCAAATGATAAGTCCAGTAAGAGGCGGGAGGAGTGATGGCCACTGAATTTGGCAGCATGGTGGCTGACAGCAGCAGCATATGAGATTGACTGTACGTATGAGAAGGGACCAGAAAAAGCCTAGATTCAAGAGGACCAATGAGGAAGCATTAGAATAACAAGACCTATATTTATCAAGCACTATTTCTGCCCCAGGCTATATGTTTTATATGTGTTATCTCTAATTCTTACAATTCTGCTAGGTAAATTTTTAACCATATTTTACAGATGAGGAAAGTGAGTTTCAAAGACCTGCCCAAGTATTCATACAAGAAAATGTGAATGCTCAATGAGGGGAGGGAAGAAAAGGAAGCTTGTAAGAAGCAGATCAATAACAAATGATAACAAGGATGAGTCAAGATTTCTAGGAAGATGGTGGCAGCTTTAACAAATATAAGAGAAAGAAAACAAAGGAAGGGGAAACAGCGACAAGAATGGAAGGTGATGAGATTATTTTTAAACAATAAGTATGAGTGGTAGTGAGAAATCAGTGGTGGGAACTTCAAAACAGAACAAAATCAAGTATTCTGTTCATACATAAAATAAAAACTCAAGTAAGAACATGAGTCTTGGCAGCACCAAGCAAACCCTCCAATGTACCTGCAATCACCCAGGACTGATGACGGGGGTGCATCGAGAGGCGTCTGATCCGAGCCCTGGAAGGATGGCAGTGACTGGAAATTGGCAACTGGAACCTCATGTCCCAACAAGCCATGGTACCACTGCTTGTACCTTAAAGGAAAAAAAAAACAACAACAAAAAGCCCCAAAGATTACCATCTAATGATTAAAGCATATCAGGCTACATTTATACAAATGGTAAACAGCATTAACGTTGTATGAATATATTTTAAAACTGACTTAGTCACTGAGAAAAAGACTGTTGTCATGAAGCTGTCTCTCAGTTTTAAACCACCTTTAAATAACAAAGATAAAAGTGTTTATCACAATACTACCACAGAAAAGTGTCTAACAAATGTAAATTGAAATGAATAATTCATTAATTACTGACACTGTCATTAATGGCCAAAGGCACACAAAAACCCAGAAAATCTAGAGGAACCAAATTGAATTTGATACTCAAAATGTTCAGAAGCCTTAAATAACCAGAGATGTTTTACTGGCATTCGATGATCATCTTACCAATCCACAGTGGCAAGCAGCTTTGTAGCTATCCCAGATTTCAATAATTTCCATGTGCCCTTTTCCACAAAACATTCTGGAGACAGGTATGGGTGTCTGATCATAGCAGAAACTGGCATATGTTCCTGCACATCTGCCCACAACAACAAATCCCACAGACAATGCCGCCCATCCCAAAAGAACGTCTACCCTAACACTCAGCAGCTGATTTTGACAGAGGCACCGAACATATTCTTGGATAGATCTTCAATTCCACAGGAGAGACTGGGGGGTGGGAAAAGACAAAAGGAACAGCGGGGTCCTTTTGTTTGTCACCCTGGCCCATACCAGGACAATGGCTCAAATGACCACAGGTAATAATGGCCACCCCCTCAAAGCTGGCCTTGGTGCCTGAGAGCCACTGCCATGTGCTAATACACTAAGTGTTGAATATCTATTCTTCTAGGCCTGGCATTACATCTTCCTGTACCTGTACATTTATTCACACAAAAGGCAAAAAATAATGCACTCCATATAAACTCTACAAAAAGTAATAAAAGGGCAGATGTTTCACAATCGTAAACGCCAAGTCAGGGAATCTAAAAACCAAAATTCAAACAGATTATAATTCTTCTGAAAAAGTACCAAATGGGGAAAAGAAAAACGATGTAGTACCTTCTCAAGGAGCAGGTTCAAAGTTCTATGGAGGGAAAAAATGTGAAACTACAATATGGCAAAGAAGCAAGATCACATGGTACGTCTCCAGCCTTTGAGGAAAAGGAGGCAGAAGGAATAATAAGGCAAGAAATCATTCAGCTCTTCTGCACCAGGCACAGTAATAGATTCTTTCACCTCATTAAAAAATCCTCAAAGCAGCCCCCAAAAGGATTAGCCCCTTAAAGGATACTGAGACTTAGAGGAGTTAAGTAGTTTGCCCGAGGTTATTGGAATTTAAGAGTCTGCCTAAAATGAAATGCTCTCATTCATAAACCAAGCCTGCTGCTTCCCTGGCAGAATAAGAGAATGTCAGCCAATCTGATCACTATAATGATTATAAAGAGGCTCATTTAAGAACAAAGAGAAAAAGGAAATTGTCTTATGCATTCAGATACATAATTTCACTCTTTCTAATCTGTTTTTTAATGAATAAAAATTAAATTGCAAGTGCTTATAACATAATAATTATGAAAAGAAAAGATGGGAACAAAAGGGAAAAAGCTTTTACAAGGAGGCAATCCAGACATCAGTGGCATTCAAACCTCAGTCAAGGATTTGAGAGTGAGCTTACCAATGCAAAGCCAGCACTGGTGGATGTCCACAGCAAAGGAAGTTATGAGGCCTGACTTCAAATCGTGCTTTAACGTCCACGCGTTGCTTGAAGACCTGAGGTCCCAGCCAACCAGAGAGCCATTCACAGTGGCATAGGCCAGAACGGACTGCGCCCCAGAGTTGAAGTGATGCATATCCACAACACAGCCATCCTCCTTGGGGTCTAGAATCCTAAAGAAATAACACAAAACAAAAGGCCATACCTTTTCCAGTTGAAAACATAGTACCAGTCTCCATTAAGATGAATTTATATTTTAATCATGGTCAAGACATGAAAACTGTGACCTATTAGAACAATGATAGCTGAGGCATTTTTTAAAAATTATTTTAGAGTTACAGAAGAGATGCAAAAACAGTACATAGAATTCCTGTATATCCTTCACCCAGCTTCCCCTATGTCGATACCTTCCACAAAATTATAGAACTTTTATCAAAACTAAGAAATTAACATTGGTACAATACTAGTAAAGTGCCAAATATATTAGGGGCTCATCAGTTTTTCTACTAGTGTCTTTCAACTGTTCCAGGAGCCAAACCAAAATATCATATGGAATTTGTCATTTCTCCTCAGTATTTCATTTTCTTTCATGACCTTTTGGAAGGCTACTAGTGGGCTATTTTATAGAATATCCTTCAATTTGGTTTACCTCATGTGTTCTCACAAATAGACTAAGTTTATGCCTTATTGGGAAGGAGACCACAACAGGGACATGCCCTTCTCGGTGTATATTTAAGGGAGTACCTGCTACTCGTATGTATTATTGGTGATGTTAACCTTAATCATTTAGTTAAGGTGGTATCTGCTAGGATTCTCCACGGTACCTTGCTATTTTTCCATTTATAACTATAAGTAGAGGCCTGGTGCACAAATTTCTGCACCGGTGGGGTCCCTTGGCCTGGCAGGCAATTGGGGCCGATGGGGGCTGGCCAGCCAGGGAGGGACCGCGGGAGTGCTCCAGGGAGTGTCTGGCCCTCTAGCCCAGTCCCAATCGGCCAGACCCCAGCAGCAAGCTAACCTACCAGAGTGTCTGCCCCCTGGTGGTCAGTGTGCATCATAGCAACTGGTTGAGCGGTCGACCAAACAGTCAACCCATCAGTTGGATACTTAGCATATTAGGATTTTATTATATAGGACTAGTCAATATTTAGGGGAAATGCCTGAGGTGTTCTAATGGTGACTTTCTATTTCCTTCTTTCTGCATTTATAGATTAGAATTATTCTATACGAAAGAGTTGTCACTTTTTTATTGATATACAAGGTGGTAAGGTATATATATACCTCAATTGGTATATCAAGTATTACCATACTTGTACCTTAAAGGAAAAAACAACAACATTGTTGATATACCACCTTGTACCACCTTGTATAAGGTGGTAATTCATATATTTATTTGTTCACTTACTTATATCAGTATGGACTCAAGGATATTTATATTATATAAATTATATATTTATATATATTATTTGAGTTATTACCCAATAATATTGTGATTTTTTTTATTTAGATATAGTAAAATATAGTAAAATAAAATAAAGTAAAATTCACTTTCTGTGGTATTACGGTTCTATGTGTAGCCATCCTATGCAAATATATATGCAAAAATATTTTTAAATAATAAATAGCCACTTATCTTCTATCACAGAACCATAGAGAATTTCACACCCCAAAAATTGTATTGTGCATTCTCTTTGTACTCAACCCAATCTCTTTTCCTCCTTATAATTTTGTTTTCCTGAATGCCATATAATTGGAAACATACAATATATAGCCTTTATGTCTGACTCCTTTCATTGCAAAAAAGGATTTTAAGATTCATCGATGTTGCATGAGTCAATAGTTTACTTTTTATTACTGATAATAAAAGTAATAAAATATTACTGATACCTTTTTATTCCTTTTTATGTACTAGTCCATTGAATGGATATAACTGTGTGTGTTTTGTAAGCTTAGGCTTTTTTAAACTACAAAGAATATCAAACTTACTGGCCAGCCTCCTTTATCAGTACATATGCTTTTGCACACACTAATTTAGTTTTCTCTCTTACATCGTGAGTCAGTCAGCAAACACTTTCTGTAAGGAGCCAGATAGTAAATATTTTAGGCTCTGCAAGTCACATACATCTGTACTACATGTTCTTTATTTTGTTTTTTTACAACCCTTTAAAAATACAGAAATTATTCTTGGTTTATGGGCCATATTACAGGCTGTAGTTTGCCGACCAATCTGTCTTAGATAAATAATTATATTCACAAACATTCTATTACAAACTATATTCCCTCTAAAGCGATGGTGAAAGTCCAAATGCCAAATAAAATGTGTAAAGGTGTCACAAATTCATGATAACAGTTGATCTGATTGAATGAAGCAAACAAACAAAACAAAAAGTAAAAGTAAAAGGAGTCATGGAAAGGTTTCTTTGAAACACACTATTGTCAGATACAGTGAAATCTAAATATCCTGGCACAATCTCCCAATCTAGGTAGTCAGTGTTTGTTTAGGGAAAAGACAGTAACATGCACACTGAAAAGCACTAAGAGCTGAGAGGGATCCATGCACAGACTGAGCATGTCAGTGTATGTGTCCTGCCAGCACAGTCATCACACAACACATTTTCCCAAGAGCTCTTTGTTACTTTACATGGAACTCAAAAGGTATATTGCTGTACAGTCATCCTCTGCTGAAACAATTTTAAAGAAAACTGGCCGATAACAGTTTTTTAGATAAATGCCATATATAGTATGTCCTAGACAAAAGCTGGCCAAATCTGTTTCATGAATGTGTCAAAAATAACACACTTTTAATACAAACAAATAATAAGAACCTAGGTGATCCAACAAACATCCTTTCTCTGCCTTAGCTATCTCAATGGGCATGACTTATTCTCCACTTAACTGTAAGCATCTGCTCATTCTGCTTTCTTCCCTATGGCCCACCACATCTGGCGACCCTGCCCTGCTTTGGCTGGCTAGCTTACACTTGGCCTCATCTCTTCCAGGTCTTTTTTCTTATTCCCTGTAATATGGCACATTATCACACTGCATTGAAATCATGTGTTCATTGGTTTCTTCCTCCCACAGACTGTAGTTCCTTAAAGAGCAATAACTTATTTTGTCTTTTGAACCCTCAGTGTGTAGCATACTGGTCAGTTGAAAAGCTGCCCTCCTTTATCTTTAAATATCTTACTTGGCAAATGTTTATTTACTCTGTAGGCAATCACGATTTATAAGTAGTGAAGGAACTTCTTAAATAAAACCAGCCAGTATTTTGTTTTAAAATGATAAGCTAATCATCTGAAAAGCTACACTCCGTGTCCCCATCAACTTCAGAGGTTTTAATACCAAGTGACAGATGACATTTGAGTTTTCTTTAATGAAGAACACTCATATTCTCAAAATCAGCTAGCCAGAGTTCTGCTTTTAGTAACTGAGAGATAAGATGTAACTGATAATTAGATTATTCAGATACATTCCAGACCGGAATGAGCCCCAAGTTCAAAATTGCCCTTCTGACCTTTTGACAAGCTGGCAGAAAATAAAACATGCGACACAGTTTTCTAAAACTACACGTGATAAAGATTGGAGTTGGAAACATAACTGTATTTCACATGCTTAAAAATAGAAGTGCAATCCTCAGTTGATCCAAACTACATTGGACAGGGAGGGCTAAATTACCCTACGGCTCTAAATGCAGTTAAAAACCCCCCACAAAAGAGAGATACCTGCTTTGTAGAGGATGAATTTTAGGAGACTTGGGCAACTTAGAAGCCTCGATTCCAAGAAGCTGGACAGCACCATTATCAGACGCTATGGCCAAGTAGTGGGAACCCTGGCAGAAGGTGAGAGTCTTGACATGTCCTCCAATTCGGCTATATGTAAGAATAGATCTGCACAAAAAAAACAAACAAAAAACAAACTAGGATTGCATTTCTGAAAGGCCACAAGAGCATCATTATTGCTAATATTAAATAAATATCCATGACATTAACAAAAAAGGACTACTTTGAGGTCCATTACATCTCCTTGATCTCATAACAAAAACAAAAGTACCACTCAAAGGCACAAAATTGCCTTTTCTTCTGATAATTTCAAATGGCTATCCTGCCCTAGCTGGTTTGGCTCAGTGGATAGAGCGTCAGCCTGTGGACCAAAGGGTCCTGGGTTCAATTCCGGTCAAGGGCACACCTTGGTTGCAGGCTTCGCCCGGCACAGGCCCTAGTCAGGGCTTGTGCAGGAGGCAATCAATCAATGTGTTTCTCTTACATTGATATTTATCTCTGTCCTTCCCTCTCTCTTCCACTCTCCCTAAAAACCAATGGAAAAATATCCTCGGGTGTGGATTAAAAAAATAAAATAAAAAGGCTATCCTCACACACTTCTATCACAGAAAGACTATTCATCCTTCTTTCCAATTGGAACTCCCATACTTGTGGTCCTGATGCAGTTCTCCTTCCACTCCTGCAAAACCTTAAACCCCCCTTACACCCTTTCAGTTACTCTATAATCCCTAAGCGCAGCCTGGCACAGCAGGAAAACACTGGCATGGAAGCAAAGAGCTGAGTCCACTACTGACTACCTATATGATTGTGGTCAAGCCACTTAACCTACTCTGTGCCTCAGTTTACTCATCTACAAAACAGGGACTGCCCAATTACCTAACTGGGACATAGTGAAGCTCAAATAAACTATTAAACATTAATAAAGGCAAAATATTATTATAATATTCAGTTTCTCCTGCACACATACTGTCTGTCCTCAAGCTGTCTGTCCTCCTTCCTTATATTCATTGCCAAAGTTCTTGAATATCTGATCTACACAGGATGCCTGCCCTCCATTATTACCAACTCCCTTCTTCATTACCCTACACATAGGTTGCATACTCACCCTTCTAAGAGGCCATACTCTGAAAGGTCTCAAGCCCTAACCAGAAAATTTATTAATCTCTATATTTGTAATTTATTTCATTTTACTATACAAGATCATATATATTAAATGTACAAAAATTATTGAAATACAGAAAAGAATAGAGAAAATTAAAAACAATTCTATCACCAGAGAAAAATAACTATTAATATTTTGTTACATATCATTCCAAATGATGTTCTATGCATATTATAATATATTCGTATTTGCTTTTTAAATAAATATGGATATTTTATATTTTTTATTAATCACATCTCTAGTTTACTTTTTCTTAACAACAGTTTTGTTGAAATACAGTTCTCATACCTTTAAGTGTGCAATTCAGTAATTTTTAGTATATTAACAAAATTCTACATAGATTATCAGTATCTAATTCCAAAATATTTTCATCATTCATAAGAAACCCCCAAAGAAAGCCACCTCACACCACCAACATTCAGTCCCTTCTTTCCCCTCCCCCTTAAATTTTCTATGAATTTGCCTATTTTGAATATTTCATATAAATGCAACTATGCATTATGTGGCCTTCTGTACCTGGCTTCTGTTTTCAAAGGTTCATCTGAGGTTCACCCATTTCTTTTTATGGCCAAATATTATTCCCTTGTACGGATATACCACCTTGTTTATCCATTCATCAGCTGATGAACATTTGTGTTGTTTAGCTACTATGAAAAAGAGTACTATAAACATCTATAATAATAAAAGCATAATATCTAATTAGACCGGACGTCCTTCCAGACAAAGCCGCAAAGGGCAGGGGCCGCGGCAGCGGGCAGGGGCCGAGGCCAAGGCCCTTGCACAAATTTCGTGCATCGGGTCTCTAGTTTGTGTATAAGTCTTTGCGTAGATATATGTCTAAAGTAGTGCCTACAAGGGCCCACCAGTATGGTAGATGAGTAAAGAGAGCCAGGGACAAGGTAATGGGAGATATGGAAATGCCAGTATGCTCAATCTCTCACATTTGTGTTTCTCTCTCTCTCTCTCCCCTCCCTCCCTCAATACTAAGATACAACTTAGAAACCATAAAATTCACTCTTTTTAAAGGGGTTTATAATCACTAAGTTGTGGAACCATCACCATTATTTAATTCCAGAACATTTTCCTCATCCAGAAAGAAACCCTGTATCCATTAGCAGTCACTCCCCAGTATTCCCTCCCAGTTCTTGGCAACTACTAATCTATTTTCTGTCTCTATGGATTTGTCTATTCTGGACATTTCATATAAATGGAATCATATAATATGCTAGATGGCCTTTGGATCAGGCTTCCTTCACTTAGCATAATATTTTCAAGATTTATCTATGTTGCAGCAAGTATCAGCATTTCATTCCTTTCTACTAGTATTGCTAACTAATATTCCACTATATGGATATACCATATTTGGTTTATCCATTCGACAGCTGATAGACATTGTGGTTTCCACTTTTTGGCTATTATGAGAAATGCTGCTCTGAACACTAGTGCATAGATTTTTGTGTGAATATGTTTACAACTATTTAGGGTTTTTATACCAATGAGTGAAATTGCAGGATCATAAGGTAACTCTATGGTTACCATTTTGAGAAACTGCCAAACTGTTTTTGCAAAGTTGCTACACCATTTTACATTCCCACCAACAATGTATGGAAGTTCCAATTTCTCCCCATGCTTTCTAATACTTGTTATTGTCTTTTCTTTACAGCCATTCTAGTGGGTGTGAATTGGTATCTCATTTTGGTTTTGGTTTGCCTTGCCCTAGTGACAAATGATGTGAAGTACCTTTTCATATACTTTTGGGTTCCATTTGGAGAAAAATATATTTGAATCCTTTATTTTTTTTTTATTGTTACTTTCTTATTGAGTTTAATGTGTTTATTGAGGTGCATGTGTTTGTAATTGTTATGTTTCCCTGAGGCACTGACCCTTTTATTATTATAAAATGTTATTGTCTCTAGTAGCAATTTCTATCTTAAAGTTTATCTTGTCTGATATTAATATAGTCTCACCAGCTCTCTTAGGTACTACGTGCATGGTATATCTTTTTCAGCCATTTCACTTTCAACCTATTTGTGACTTTGAATGAGCACAGGAATATCATGTTTTTTCATCCTTTCTGCCTTTTGTTTATGTTTAATGTGAGTACCAATAAGGCAGGATTTATGTATGACATTTTGCTCTTTGTTTTCTCTCCCTTACATGGTTTTTGTTGTTGCTGTTCTTCTGTTCTTCCGTTACTGCCTTCTTTTTTGTTAAAAATCTATTTTCTAGTATCTATTTTAATTCCCTTGTTGTTTCTTTCACTATGTTTCTGAGTTTTACTAAAATATATTTTATTGATTTTTTACAGAGAGGAAGGAAGGGAGAGGGATAGAGAGTTAGAAACATTGATGAGAGAGAAACATCAATCAGCTGCCTCCTGCACACCTCCCACTGGGGATGTGCCCACAACCAAGGCACATGCCCTTGACCGGAATCAAACCTGGGACCCTTCAGTCTGCAAGCCAACTCAGTGGCTCTATCCACTGAGCCAAACCGGTTAGGGTTTTACTAAATATTTTTAGTAGTTTATTTTTTAGTGATTGCCCTAGGAAATACAATAACATCAAAAAGTGATCAAATTAATACTAATTTAATTTAATTAATAGACAAAAACTTTGCTCCAATATATATCTCTGTTCCCTGCTCCCTTCTCTGTACTATTATTGTCATAAATTATTTATTTGCATAAGCCCCAAAATATAGTTTTACAATTTTTCTTTATAGGCCATTTTTAAGTTAGTAGGTAAAAATAGTTACAAAAAATAATTTATATTCTCATATTTACTTAAGTATATATTTTTTTCAGTGCTCTTTATTTCTTCAGGTAGGTTCAAGTTACTGTCTTGTGTCTCTTCCTTTCAGCACAAAAGATTCCTTTTAGGGAAAATCTGCTAGCAATAAATTCCCTGTTTTTATTTCCCTTGGAATGTCTTCCTTTTTTATTTTATATATATATTTTTTTTTCTCACTATATAATTATTGTTTGACATCTTATTCTTTCAATACTTTGAATATATAATACCACTGGTAGCCAGTTTCCATCATTTCTGGTGAAATGTCAGCTTTTAACCTTATTGAAAATCTCTTGTATATGGTAAGTCACTTTTTTGTCTTACTGTTTTCAAGATTCTTTGTCTTTCAGTGGTTTGCTTATCATGTGTCTGGTATGGCTCGCATTGATTTTCTCCCTACTTAGAATTCATTGATCTTAGATATGAGGATTAATATTTTCCATTAAAGCTGGCGAATTTTCAGCCATATTTCTTCAACTATTCTTTCTGTTCCTTCTTCTCTCTCTCTGCCTTTTGGAACTCTTAGTATGTGTATTAGGGGCCCAGTGCACGAAATTCAGGCACTCAGGGGGGCGGGGGATAGCGGGCCCTCAACCTGGCCTGCACCCTCTCACAGTCCAGGAGCCCTTGAGGGATGTCTGGCTTAGCACTGCTGCAGAGGCAGGAGAGGCTCCTGCCACCACCGCTGCACTTTCCAGCCTGTGAGCCCGACTTCTGGCTGGGCAGCACTCCCTCTGTGGGAGCACACTGACCATCAGGGGGTAGTTCCTGCATTGAGCGTCTGTCCTCTGGTGGTCAGTGCACATCATAGCGACGGGTCGTTCTGCCGTTTGATCAATTTGCATATTAGCCTTTTATCACATAGGATGTTTGTAGAAGCAGCATTTATGGAAAATATAATCTAGAATACTACAAGGATTAAATTGAAAAATCTATGTGAAAGTTTAGAAAAACAGCAATCTTTCTAGTAGTCCTCAAGGGACAAATTAAAAGTATAATTCAAATAAGAAAGAAGAAAATGGCAGAGCCAAGATCCAGGTGGCCTAAATCACCAATCGTAATTTAATCAGAAAGTTGGGACTGGGAACTGGGTAGTCAGTCCACCAACATAATACATAGGGGAGAAGCATCAGTAGTCAGGATGTGCCAATAACATTTCCTGAGAAAACACATCACTTTTACTGCTCTACCCAGCCACCAGCTGTTCCTCACTGGGTTCTGGCACTAAGAATGATATGCTTACCCCCTCATTGGTTCATGAAGGCATGTGATGAGAGCAACACTTTCTGTTCCCTTCTCTTCTTCCTCACCCCAGACCTGGAATGAACCACCACCAAGCCAAGGCCTACTGCCCTCAACAAGAGAGTAGGTGTGAATGGCAAAGTAAGAGAACAGATGCATTCAGGGGAAATCCAATCTCAAACTAGAAGTTGGATTTATCTGTTAGGTTTGCAAAATCTCACTTGTTAATTCCCACAAGATTTTTACCAGGAGCCATGCCCTCTGTATCCCAGCGTCGTTTCTAGGCAGTGGTATCCAAGTGTCACATTTCAGACAAAGCTAACAGATAAATCCAACTTCTAACTTGAGAAGTTTCCTAATGTCAATTAAACTTATCCTCCTAATAGAAGTGACAATGAATGCAAATGATGATGGTAATAACAACGAACCATTTGGAAAGTAATTATCAGAAGAGATGTTTATAATGTTTATAAAAATGCTATTAACAGTGGGGGGAAATTAAAAAATGGTTGTAAACAAGGAGGGGTCAGGGATTGTATGTGGAAGAATATGAGGGGAATAAGCTGCTATGATGCTTATGCTCTGTATCTCTAGAGAAGTTGCACAGATGTATTTGTTAAAACTCATGGAATGGTTCACTTAAGATCTGTGTACTTCATAACATAAATTTTATGCCAAAAAAGAACTATGAACAAATACTGAGTTCTAGTTAATGATATGCAAGCAGTTTTTACCGATGTCCAGAACTTACTTTGAAATATATATTTTAAAGATGGGTTGATAGGAAGATGGATAATTATGAGAGCAAATATAATAAAATTATTATAGAATCTGCATGGTAAGTACATGGATGTTCACGTGAAACTCAACTTTTCTTGTCGGTTTGAAAATTTCATAATAAAATTGACAAAAAATTGCTACATGGACCCAGGAATCTCGTATCAATTTTTGATTTATATTCTGACCAATGCAATGCCAAGAGAGAATAAATAGGGAAACAATAATTAAGCATGGTGTAAAAATATAGAACCCTTTTTAAAAAAATGAGCCCTGACTAGTTTGCCTCAGTGGATAGAGCGTTGGCCTGCAGACTGAGGGGTCCCGGGCCGATTCTGGTCAAGGGCATGTACCTTTGTTGCGGGCACATCCCCAGTGGGGGGTGTGCAGGAGGCAGCTGATCGATGTTTCTCTCTCATCAATGTTTCTAACTCTCTATCCCTCTCCCTTCCTCTCTGTAAAAAAATCAATAAAATATATATATTTTTAAAAAATGAATAGCACAAATTTGTATCAGAGTGGTAAGGAGTAAACTTTTAGTTATCAAAGCTATTTTGCTGTTTGATGATTTTGTGGTTAACTATGGTCAATGAGCTGATAAGAAAAGCACCAGAGATTCCCCACATCATTTTATGCACATAAGATTTGAATTTCTTTCAGTTTTCTTTTCAGACCCAAACCAAACTAGACACAAAATATGAATATGGCAGAATTGATGGCAATGGGGAGCAGGGGGAAGGAATGAGGGTGGCAGAAAGACTGCATATTAAGGACATAACTATACAGCAATACAAATCTAAAATACTTCTTATAATAATCACACTTATGAAAATCACATCATGTATATTTAAAGTTTTCAGTATTTCAAGCCATAAGCTATCTCTACTTTGACAATTAACAGTGGGGCAATGGTAGTATGTGTTTCCTTGCATAGCCAGCCATTCCATCATTTTTTTAGTTTTCTCTTACTCTCCCATCTAATCCATTCAGCAAATCAGATTGGTGCCACCACCAAAATATATTCAGAATCTGGTAATTCCCCAATATCTCCACCTCTTGCTTAATTACTGTGAAGGCCTGTTTCTGCCCTGTTCCTTTTCAGTCTATTCTCAACAATCTAACTCAGATCACATCTCTCCTCTGCTCGGAACCCTCCAAAGGTTCCCCATTCCCTCAGAGTAAAAGCCAAAGTCCTTTACAAGAGCCTATAAGGCCCTTTATACTCTGGCCCCTCTTGTTCCACTCTCTCATTCATTCTGTTCCAGCCACACAGACCTTCCTGTTGGTCCTCAAACATGTCAAACATCTTTCTACCTCAGGGCCTTCGAAATCCCTGTTTCCTCTACCTAAAATGCTTCTCCCCAAGACATCCATATGTCTCTCTCCCTCACCTTTTTCAGGTCTTTCCTCAAATTATGTTTCTCTTTGTGAAGTATTCTCTGGCCCATTTATTTAAGATTCTACCCTACTGCATTCCCTATCCCTTTTTCCTGCTATCATTTCCTCCATAACATGTTTTTACCAACTAACATACTGTATGTTTTACTTATACTGCTTACCGTCTATCAGCTCCCACAGAAAAGGTATTTTTGTCCATTTATCATTGCTGTATCCCTGGCACTAAGACAATGCCTATCACGCATAGTGTAAGCAATCAATCAATATGTTAACTGAATGAATGAATGGACTCTCCCCCAAGCATATTTTACCTGGTGGTAGTGGTCTTCCCCTCCATCTTTTGACTGTTCCAGATTTTCACTGTACCATCATTTGAACATGTTGCAAAAAGTGAGTGTTCATCAGAGACTCTAATTCGATTCACAGCAGATTTATGTTCATGAAGATGTGCGACTAGTAGCCCTTTAGGACGCCACCCTGAGGAAAAGCAAATGAAACGTTTATAAATACAATCTTTCCCTCACCCCCCCTCCCACCTATAATCACCAACAACCAGCACAAGAACAATGGTAAGAACTAAACAAAGAGTGCCAATAGACAGCCAATACAGAGTCGTCTAGTGGGCCATGACAGATACTATTATCTATTAAGACGTCCAAGATAACAATTAAGTGTTTCTAAGGTAGCCTTACAAAGACTGGAGTTCTTCTCTAGTATCTGAGAAACAACAATAGTCGCTTGCTACCCAGAAAATCCCTGACTACTTGCTTGGTAGCAAGAGGTAATGACTATCCTGACCTAGAGAAACTAGATGCTAGGAAGGCACCCTGAGCTTAAAAGTCTCAAAGACTCAGATTCACTATACCATAAATGTCTGATCTGAGGGTACATATTTAAACTCTGAGCTTCAATTCCTCAAATATAAAATGAGGGAAATATTACTTCAACCAAAAACTCACTACATGGATAAATGAGATGTATAGAGTCTAACACTGACCCAGGTCCATGATAAGCACCCAATGTTGATTTCCTCTCTACCTGCAGTCATTTATTCTATGGCATCAACACCTACACTAATAAAAGAGAAACATGCAAATTGGTGTCACTCCGCTATGCCCACCAGCTAATCGGAACGACTATACAAATTAACCCAACAAAGATGGTGGTTAATTTGTATATGCAGGCACGGAGCGAAGACTGAAGTCTCCGGCCAGAGTGAAGACT